>NC_141001.1:116628642-117257392 GCF_052327205.1 Somniosus microcephalus | reverse complement strand
CTGCCCTAATTTTTCCTCAAGTGACTCGGTGTCAAATTCTGTTCGATAATCGCTCCTGTGCCTTGGGATGTTTTACTACATTAAAAGCGCTATATAAATACAAGTTGTTGTTGTTGTAAGTGAGAAAGGAGCAATGAAGAAGGCATTTTATTTTCACCCTGGTCAGCGGAAACCGAGCGGAGCAGGAGTTAAAAATGATCAAGTTCCTGCTCCATTCCTGCCCCGGGGTGCTTTCAACACTGCTGGCTTTTCAGTCGCCTTCCTGAATCAGGTATCAGCCTCGTACGTTTATGCAAATCAGGGGCCTGTGGCATTACAGGGCCTCCCCATGGCGTTGTAACCGCTGGCTGCTCCACTCGGTGCAACCTGGACTGCAGAAAGGAGAGGTTCCGTGAGGCAAGTGTGAGGAACACCACCACCTCCAAGTTCCCCTCCAAGTCACACAGCATCCCGACTTGGAAATATATCGGCCGATCCTTCATCGTCGCTGGGTCAAAATCCTGGAACTCCCTCCCTAACAGCACTGTGGGAGCACCTTCACCACACGGACTGCAGCGGTTCAAGAAGGCGGCTCACCACCACCTTCTCAAGGGGCGATTAGGGATGGGCAATAAATTCCGGCCTTGCCAGCGACGCCCACATCCCGAGAATGAAAGACACTGGCACCATCAGATGGACTACGACAGGATTTTTCAGCCCTGGGCATTCCTGACCGAAACAAAAGACACAGGATAACAGATTGCACCTATATAATGCCAGTAACATATTTAACCCAAGCAAAATACTTCACAGAGGGGAAAAGTAATCAAACTATAGAATCATAGAATCAGAGCTTGAAATTTGGTATCGCCCCGTACGGGGCACTAGCTTTTGAAAAGTGGAAAAAGTAGCGCCAGTAATGCAGAGGTTGGGGATGGCATTAAACGGGAAATTAGAGACACGTGCAATAAGGGTGCAGCAGTTATCATGGGGGACTTTAATCTACATATAGATTGGGCTAACCAAATTAGTAACAATACTGTGGAGGAGGAATTCCTGGAGTGTATACGGGATGGTTTCCTGGACCAAAATGTCGAGGAACCAACTAGAGATCAGGCCATCTTAGACTGGGTATGATGTAATGAGAAAGGATTAATCAGCAATCTTGTTGTGTGAGGCCGCTTGGGGAGGAGTGATCATAATATGATAGAATTCTTCATTAAGATGGAGAGTGAAGTAGTTGACTCAGAGACTAGGGTCCTGAATTTAAATAAAGGAAACTATGATGGTATGAGGCGCGAGTTGGGTAGGATTGATTGGGGAATGTCACTCAAAGGATTGATGGTGGATAGGCAATGGCAAACATTCAAAGACCGCATGGATGAACTACAGAATTTGTTCATCCCAGTTGGGCATAAAAATAAAACAAAAAAGGTGACTCAACCGTGGTTAACAAGGGAAATTAGGGATAGCATAAGATCCAAGGAGAGGACATATAAATTGGCCAGAAAAAGCAGTAAACCTGAGGATTGGGAGCAGTTTAGGATTCAACAAAGGAGGACAAAGGGATTAATTAAGAGGGGGAAAATAGAGTATGAGATTAAGCTTGCAGGGAACATAAAAACTGACTGCAAAAGCTTTTATAGATATGTGAAGAGAAAAAGATTGGTGAAGTCAAGTGTAGGTCCCTTGCAGTCAGAATCAGGGAAATTTAAAATGGGGAACAAAGAAATGGCAGTCCAATTAAATACATATTTTGGTTCTGTCTTCACAAAAGAGGACACAAATAACCTCCCAGAGATGTCGGGGTACATAAGGTCTGATGAAAGGGGGGAACTGAAAGAAATCAGTATTTGTAGGGAAATGGTGTTAGGGAAACTGACGGGTTTGAAGTGGATAACCTCACATTTATCCACGTTATATTGCATCTGCCATGCTTCTGCCCAATCACCCAACCTGTCCAAATCATCCTGAAGTTTTTTGGCATCCTCCTCACAGCACACACGTCCACCCAGCTTTGTCTCATCTGCAAATTTGGAGATATTACATCTAGTTCCCTTGTCTAGATCATTATTATATATTGTGAATAGCTGGGGTCCAAGGACCGATCCCTGCGGTACCCCACTAGTCACTGCCTGCCACTCGGAAAAAGACCAGTTTATTCCAACTCTTTGCATTCTATCTGCCAACCAGTTCTCTATCCAAGTCAATACCTTGCCCCCAATCCCATGTGCCTTAACTTTACACGCTAATCTCTTATGTGGGACCTTATCGAAAGCCTTCTGAAAGTCCAAATAAACCACATCCACTGGTTCTCCCTTATCTATTTTACTAGTTACATCCTCAAAAAATTCCAGTAGATTAGTCAAGCACGATTTACCTTTTGTAAATCCATGTTGACTTTGTCCGATCCTTTCACTGTTTTCCAAGTGATCTGCTATTACATCTTTTATAATGGACTCTAGCATTTTCCCCACTACCGATGTCAGGCTTACCAGTCTGTAATTCCCCGTTTTCTCTCTACCACCTTTTTTGAATAGTGGGGTAACATTAGCTACCCTCCAATCCATGGGTACTGTTCCAGATTCCATTGAATGTTGGAAGATGATCAGCAATGCATCTACTATTTCTAGGGCCACTTCCTTAAGTACCCTAGGATGTAGATTATCAGGCCCTGGGGATTTATCGGCCTTCAATCCCATCAATTTCCCTAACACCATTTGCCTACAAATACTGATTTCATTCAGTTCCTCCCTTTCATCAGACCCTATGTCTTGCTGCAGTTGTACAGGGCCTTGGTGAGACCACATCTTGAGTATTGTGTGCAGTTTTGGTCGCCTTATCTGAGGAAGGATGTTCTTGCCATGGAGGGAGTGCAGCGAAGATTCACCAGGCTGATAGCTGGGATGGCAGGAATGACGTATGAGGAGAGATTGGGTCGATTGCGCTTATACTCGCTGGAGTTTAGAAGAATGAGAGGGGATTTCATAAAATTCTAACAGGACCAGACAGACTGGATGCAGGAAGGATGTTCCCGATGGTCGGGGAGTCCAGAACCAGGGGTCACAGTCTAAGGATAAGGGGTAAGCCATTTAGGACAGAGATGAGGAGGAATTTCTTCACCCAGAGAGTGGTGAAGCTGTGGAATTCTCTACCACAGAAGGCAGTAGAGGCCAATTCATTAAATATATTCAAGAAGGAGTTAGATATATTTCTTAAGGCTGAAGGGATCAAGGGATATGGGGAGAAGGCAGGGACAGGGTACTGAATTTGGATGATCAGCCATGATCTCATTGAATGGCGGAGCAAGCTCGAGGGGCCGAGTGGCCGACTCCTGCTCCTATCTTCTATGTTTCTATGTTTAATGATTCTCTCCTGCTGGGAAATTCAGCTCTAGTGCTCTAAGAGGGAAGTGGAGCGCTAAATCAAGTGGTAGCCACTTCTCTTAGGGCATTAAAGTCCGAGTGCGGGGCTGTAGCGGCAGGGCGCTAAACGATTTTGAGTGCATTGTAAATGGCATCAGAGGCTGCTTCACTTGCTTAAAGGGAGGGGCCATTGATGTTGCACAAGTTGTCGTCAGTTCTGTTTTACAAGGTGACCTGGGCGACTGCCATTACAGCCCCAAACACTCTCAAAGTGTGGAGGGCTCGGACATCTCGCACCAATGAAACATCAAAAACTTGGAGCAGGCTCCAGACTGGTGCAAATAATAAAAGTTGGTCTACCTGAAAACCATTCCCTTTAATTAATTAGCGCTCCCCAAGCAGCCAGCCGAGTTGACGACACCTCCTCTTCCCGCTGTCGCTGATGCCCGGCGATACAGCAGGGGGGGCGCGGGAGGCACTTTTCCATTCGGGGCAATAACGGGGCGCTGCGCACTTTATGACATCACGATCTCTGAGGCGCTAGAGGCTCAGGCGCTAAGAGTTAGCGCCAGCACTAAACTGACACTGAAGTTCGCGGGTGTCGCTGCATTCGCCGCACCCAGTCGCTAACCCCTTAGTGCACCGTTAGCGCCCCCACCCCACGCGCTAACTGGAGGCACTAAACAACCGCATTTCTCTCCCATAGAATCATAGAATGGTTACAGCACAGAAGGAGGCCATTCGGCCCATCGAGCCTGTGCCGGCTCTCTGCAAGAGCACTTCAGCTAGTCCCACTTCCTCGCCCTTTCCCCGTAACCCTGAAATTTTTTTTCCTTCAGGTACTTATCCAACTCCCTTTTGAAAGCCGTGATTGAATCTGCCTCCACCACCCTTTCAGGCAGCGCATTCCAGATCCAAACAACTCGCTGTGTAAAAAAGTTTTTCCTCCTGACAGCAGTGTGTGGAAGGGTAAAGGTTACATAGAATATCGAGCACAGAAACAGGCCATTCGGCCTGACTAGTCTGTGCTGGTGGTCATACTCCACACAAGACTCCTCCCATTCCATCTGCCTCATCTCAGCCTTTCAGCATATCTTTCTGTTCTATTTTCTCTCATGTACTCGTCTAGTTTGTTCCCTTTTTAAAAGCATCTTATGCTATTAGCCTAAACCACTTCCTGCACATTCAAACTATTCCCTGTTCAAAGAAATTTCTCCTCATTTAATAAGAACATAAGACGTAGGAGCAGGAGTAGGTCATTTGGCCCCTCGAGCCTGCTCCGCCATTCAATAAAATCATGGCTGATCTGATCTTGGCCTCAACTCCACCTTCTTGCCCGCTCCCCATAACCCTTCACTCCCTTATCGTTCAAAAATCTGTCTATCTCCACCTTAAATATATTCAATGACCCAATCTCCACAGCTCTCTGGGGTAGAGAATTCCAAAGATTCCCGACCCTCTGAGATTAGAAATTCCTCCTCATCTCCGTTTTAAATGGGCGACCCCTTATTCTGAAACTATGCCCCCTAGTTCTAGATTCCCCCACGAGGGGAAACATCCTCCCTGCATCTACTCTGTCAAGTCCCCTCAGAATCTTATATGTTTCAGTAAGATCACCTCTCACTCTTCTAAACTCCAATGGCCTAGAAATTCATTGTAGCCACTTTTGGGGCGATAAAGTCGGGCGGCCACTAAAGTTTGCGCCCGGCGCAAAATCGAGGCCACTTCTCCGATATTCATTAGCTTCGCCCTAAGAGTTTGCTCGAGCGCTAAAACTGGCGCTGCACGCCTCTCTTTAGGCGCTAAGCCGGCGGGCCGGGGCGCTAAAGCGGAAGTTGGGCGCAGGGCAGGTGCGGCGAGCTGCTGATTGACGGCAGACACTCTGGCTCCGGTGAGCTCTTAAAGGGGGAGGGTGGATTTGTTTTTTTGAAAGGCCGACACTGGTGTATTTGGGGTTTTGGGGAGGGTTTCTCTCCATCTGTTTGTTATGTGTTCCCGGCGTCCCAGTCCTCCTCCTCCTCCTCCTCCTCCTCCTTCTCCCCAGCCAGCCATACCATTTCTAGTACAGGAGGGCCCTTTAACTTGCGCTCCCCGCGGCCCGCATCGGCTGTGTACCGTTCCACTTCACAGTCGTTAGGGCCGCCCGGCGCACAATGGCCCGGCACGAGTGAAGTTCCGGTTCGGGGCGCACAAAGGGCGTTGCACGACGAAGTGACGTCATGATCTGCGCGCACAGCAGGGTGCGCGCTAAGACTTTGCGCCGGTGCTAAATGTGTACTGAAGTTGGGGCGAGGCGCAGATCGCGCTGCGCCCGGGCGCTAAGCGCCTAGCGCTCGAGATCTACTCCTCCTAAGGCGCTAACGGCTGGCGCGCCCAACTGAATTTCTAGGCCAATGAGTATATATCCCTATTGGATTTATTAGTGACTATCTTGTATTCATGGCCCCCAGTTTTGGATTCTCCCACAAGTGGAAACATTTTCTCCACATCTACCCTGTCCAACCCATTCAAAAAGAACCTTGAAAATGTTGATGATTAAAGAGATATTTTCAACGGAGGAGGCTTTGGACAGAGGGGTGGGAGGCAGCAATACAGAGGGGTGAGTGTTCCAGGGTCCGGGGCTGAGATGGTGCAAAGGTCTGGCTAAGCACATATAGAAGAGACCTTCTTCCCCTTCACTTTCCTCTAACCCCCCTTCTCCCAATCTCACCCCCTGCCGCATTTTCACTATCCCCTCTGACCTTCCCCTCTCTGACCCTGAACGATCAGTCCTCAGCAAAGGCCTGAGCTTCATCCCCTTACATCCCCACCTCAATGAATTTCGAGCTCGGCACGATGCTGAGCTCTTTTTCCGCCGCCTTCGTCTCCGTGCCCACTTCTTTGGCCAGGAGTCTTCCCCCCGCACGGCTGACCTTTTCTCCTGCTTTCAGAATTCTCGTTCTACCTGGACCCCTCCCCCTGCCCTCTTACCCTCTCTAGATCTTTTCATTGCTAAATGCCACCGCGACATCGGCCGACTCCATTTCTCTGCTCCCCTCACTCACTCCAACCTACCTCCCTCTGAACTTGCAGCACTCCATTCTCTTAGATCCAACCCTGACATTGTCATTAAACCTGCTGACAAGGGTGGTGCTGTTGTTGTTTGGTGATCCGACCTCTACCTAGCGGAAGCTGAACGCCAACTCTCCGACACCACCTCCTACCTCCACCTGGACAATGACCCCACTACCGAACATCAAACCACCGTTTCCAAGACTGTCACTGACCTCATCTCCTCTGGAGATCTTCCCCACATGGCCACCAACCTCATAGTTCCCCAACCCCGCAAAAGCCGCTTCTACCTCCTTCCCAAGATCCACAAACAGGACTGCCCTGGTAGACCCAGCCAGTTCTTGCCCCATGGAACTTATCTCTTCCTATCTCGACTCTATCTTTTCTCCCCTTGTCCAGTCTCTGCACACTACATCCGCAATTCTTCTGATGCCCTCCGCCACTTTAATAGTTTCCAGTTTCCTGGCCCCAACCACCTTCTTTTCACCATGGACGTACAATCCCTCTACACCTCCATCCCCCACCAGGATGGCCTGAGGGCGCTCCGCTTCTTCCTTGAACAGAGGCCCAACCAGTCCCCATCCACCACTACCCTCCTCCGCCTGGCTGAACTTGTTCTCACATTGAACAACTTCTCCTTTGACTTCACTCATTTCCTCCAAATTAAAGGTGTTGCTATGGGTACCCGCATGGGTCCTAGCTATGCCTGCCTTTTTGTGGGATATGTGGAACACTCTTTGTTCCAGTCCGACTTGGGTCCCCTCCCTCACTTCTTTTTCCGATACATTGATGACTGTATCAGTGCCGTTTCCTGCTCTCGCCCTGAACTAGACAATTTCATTCACTATGCCTCCAATTTCCACCCTTCCCTCACCTTCACATGATCCATCTCCGACTCTTCCCTTCCATTCCTCGACTTCTCCGTCTCCATCTCTGGGGATAGGTCATTGACCAACATTCAGTACAAGCCCACTGACTCCCACAGCTACCTGGACTACACTTGCTCCCACCCTGCCTCCTGTAAGGACTCTATTCCATTCTCCCAGTTTCTCCGTCTCCGCCGCATCTGCTCCGACGATGCCACCTTCCACACCACTGCTTCCGACATGTCTTCCTTTTTCCTCAACCGAGGATTCCCCTCTACCGTGGTTGACACGGCCCTCGACCGGGTCCGTTCTATCTCCTGCACTTCTGTCCTCACCCCTGCCCCTCCCTCCTGGAACCACGATAGGGTTCGCCTTGTCCTCACCTTTCACCCCACCAGCCTACACATTCAACGGATCATCCTCCGCCATTTCCGCCACCTCCAACGTGATCCCACCACCAAATGCATCTTCCCTTCCCCTCCCCTTTCAGCATTCCGTAGGGACCGCTCCCTCCGAGATACCCTAGTCCACTCCTTTATCACCCCCAGCACCCCTTCCCCTTCGCCCGGCACCTTCCCGTGCAAGCGCAGGAGATGCAACACCTGCCCATATACCTCCCCCCTTCCCACTGTCCAGGGCCCCAAACACCCCTTCCAGGTGAAACAGCGATTTACTTGTACTTCTCGCAATCTAGTATACTGTATTCGCTGCTCATGATGTGGTCTCCTCTACATTGGGGAGACCAAACGCAGATTGGGTGACCGCTTTGCGGAACACCTCCGTTCAGTCCGTAAGGGTGACCCCGAGCTTCCGGTCACCTGTCATTTCAATTCACCGCTCCATTCCCACTCAGACCTCACCGTCTGCGGCTTCTTGTATTGTTCCACGGAAGCTCAGCGTAAACTCAAGGAACAGCACCTCATCTTCCGATTAGGCACTTTACAGCCTTCCGGACTCAATATCGAGTTCAACAACTTCAGATCATAACCTCGGCCCCTATTATATTTTTATATTTTTTATCCACACTTTTGGTTTGTGCCTTTTCCTTTTCTCTCTCTCTCCCACACGGCAGCTGTCTCTCACTCTGCCAGCGCATTTCACACTTCATCTAGAGCCATTGTTTGTTTCTTTACCTGTCCTATTACCATCTCGTCTCACCTTGAATATCTCTTAATGTCTCTTCTTTCATCCCCTCCCCCATTTCCCAACTCCAAAACTGCCTTTTAATCTCTTTCATTTCCTGCCTTTTTCCTCAGTCCTGACGAAGGGTTTCGACCTGAAACGTTGACTCTATTTCTCTCTCCATGGATGTTGCCTGGCCTGCTGAGTTTTTCCAGCGTCTTCTGTTGTTATTTCGGATTTCCAGCATCCACAGTATTTTGCTATCGTAGATGAGGCCTGGACTTGGTTGACAAGAACATTATTTGGATTTTGCTTTCATTAATATTAAATTCTCCCTTGGTGCACATCAATAAAAGTGACAGCAAAGTATTTAATGAAAATTCTGTTTGTGTTTTGATTAAATATTTAAACAAGGTCCTACAGTTATCCAGTTGACTAAACAATAACTCACCACAGAGCTGCAGATTACGCACCCAAGGCAAAGTTTCCTGCGTGATTAGAAATAGCTAACAACACAACTGCCCTGACATTCATGCGTTTTTTTTTATCCTGCCGTTAAACCGCGTGACAACTCATAATGCTGCAGCTCAGTGTGACGCCATTAGTCAGTCCTGAGTCACCAGTCATGGCGCGATGTCATGCGATTGCTGAAAACATTGTAATAAAACAATAGAAGTGACGTTCCAACGTGGGACTTCCTGATCAGGATCTACCAGACCTTCCAGCTCAACAACAAAAACAACAATGTGCATTTAGACGGTGCCTTTAACGCGGTCCCAAGGCACTTCACAGGAGCGTTATCAAACAAAATCATATTATAGATAGACTTGCATTTCTATGGTGCCTTTCACGACCACCGGACGTCCCAAAGCGCTTTACAGCCAATGAATTACTTTTGAAGTGTAGTCACTGTTGTAATGTGGGAAACACGGCAGGCAATTTGTGCACAGCAAGCTCCCACAAACAGCAATGTGATAATGACCAGATAATCTGTTTTTTGAGGGATAAATATTGATCCAGGGCATCGGGGATAACTCCCCTACTCTTCTTCGAAATAGTGCCATGGGATCTTTTACGTCCACCTGAGAGGGCAGATGGGGCCTCGGTTTAACGTCTCATCCAAAAGATGACACCTCCGACAATGCAGCGCTCCCTCGGCACTGCACTGGAGTGTCAGCCTAGCTTTACATACCTATAACATGCTGACTCAGAGGCGAGTGTGCTACCCACTGAGACACAGCTGACACTTTTATAGAAAGGATATAGAGGCACTGGAGAGGGAACAGAGAAGATTTACAAGGATGATACCAGAAATGCGAGGGTATACCTATCAGGAAAGGATGAACAGGCTGGATCTCTTTTCGCTTGAAAACAGAAGGTTGAGGGGTGACCGAATAGAGGTCCAAAAAAATTATGAAAGGTTTTGATAGAGTGGATACAGAGAGAATGTGGGGAAGAGCAAAACTAGAGGCCATCAATCTCTGTTCTGGGAGCTATGATGGGTGATGCTCGGTCGGAGCGTGGCATCTCTCTCCTCTTCATCTTCCTCTTTCTTTCTGCCTTCAGTGTGCTTTTTTTTCTTGTTTCTGAAATGTGGGTTAGTTAGAAAGGAGGATGTAAGTTGGGGTTCATTTGAATATAAGATAGTCACCAAGAAATCTAATAGGGAATTCAGCAGAAACTTCTTCACCCAAAGAGTGGTGAGAATGTGGAACTCGCTACCACAGGGAGTGGTTGAAGCGAATAGTATAGATGCCTTTAAGGGAAGGTAAGATAAGCAAATGAGGGAGAAGGGAATAGAGGGTTATGCTGATAGATTTTGTTAAATCCGTGAATCTTAAGGTATGGTGTTCTTCAATAAATAGACGGAGACTGCAGATTAACAATCAACAGGTGTTTACTGAATGAGGGTAGTCTAAAAACTAACAGTACAGATCCCTACTCAGGGTTTATATACAGGTGTGGTCACTGCCAGTACTACAGTATACAGGAGCTGTAAAAGTAGTTCTCCTCTTAAAGGTACATACACTACAATTCCTCCCCTTTTAGATTAACAGTACCATAACATTCAATTAACAGTTAACACTTTTAACATGCACATTAACTGAAGTAGTCCATTTACAGATACAGTCTTTGGGGCGGCTTCCTGATCCTTTCTGGATAGCGCCTTTCCTGAGTGTCTTGTTCTTGGTGCGGAGGCGATTCTGGCCCCCTGTCGTCGGTTAGTTCATCAGCTTCCGATGCTACTGTTTCTGGGGTGGATGCTACCGGTATGTTAGGTTCATCACCAGGTACGTATGGCCGAGACATGGGGTTGACTCGTTCCTGTGACGCTAGGATCTGGTCGACATGGCGTCTCACAATGTTCTCCCCAACATCCACTGTGTACATTAGTGGCCCCTGCCGTGTGCATATCGTTCCTGGTTGCCATCTCTCTGTTCGGCAGTCGCGGGCCAAGACTGGTTGTCCTACATTGAAGCTCCTTGTCGGCTTCTCATTGGTGTGCTGGAATTGCTTATTCTCAACATTTCTTCGTACATTTGGTCTGAGCAAATCCAGACGAGATCTCAACCTTCGGTTAAAGAACATCATGGCCGGGGTCTGGTTGGTAACTGCATGTGTCGCATTTCAGTAGGCTAACAGGAAATTGTCCACCTTATGCTGCAGTGGAATGTTATCATCGCACATGGCCCTTACTGCCTTTTTAAAGGTTTGTACGAACCTCTCAGCCAATCCATTTGTGGCTGGATGATACGGGGCGGATGTGTAATGCCTTACCCCATTCCTTCTCATAAATTTCCGAAACTCTTCGGACACAAACTGTGGTCCGTTATCAGAGCAAATCTGTTCTGGCAAGCTGTTCCTGGCAAATATGGTCCGTAGGACTGCAATCGTTTTCTCCGTAGTGGTGGAGGCCATTTTTATCACCTCAGGCCATTTCGAGTGTGCATCCACTGCTATTAAGAACATTGAGTCCATGAATGGACAAGCAAAGTCAATATGCACCCGTTGCCATGGAGAGGAGGGCCACTCCCATGGGTGTAGAGGGGCATGTGGTGGCGCATTTTGGACCTTCTGGCATCCTGAGCAGCTCTTTGTTAGGTCCTCGATTTGTTGATCGATCCCCGGCCACCACACATAAGCCCTAGCAAGGCTTTTCATTTTCACCCCTCCCAGATGGCCTTCGTGAAGCTCATTGAGCACTCTCTCCCTTAATTTGGGTGGAATTACCACTCGGGATCCACACATCAATGTCCCCTGGCATACTAACAGCTGTTCTCTTCTGGATGAGAATGCTGGCAACAGTGAGTCGCCATGTGTTGGCCATCCCGTCACCGTCAAATCATATACCCGAGAGAGTGTCGGGTCATTTTGGGTCTCCTTCTCTATATCTGCATTAGTTACTGGCAAGCGTTCAATTATAGTTGACTGAAATATTTCTACAGGGTCCACTGCTGGTACTTCCTCCGCAGTAGGCAGTGGCAGGCGTGATAGCCCATCAGCGTTTCCATGCTGTTTCGTGCCCTTATACCCGATTTCATATTGGTTCGCCCCTAGAAAAAGGGACCTTCTTTGTAGCCGTTGCACAGTCATCACCGGAACGCCCTTCTTTGGATTAAAGATGGAGACAAGTGGTTGGTGGTCAGTCAGCAAGGTGAACTTCTGCCCGTGCAGATAGTGGTTGAACTTTTTCACTCCCCATACTAGGCTGAGGGCCTCCCTGTCAATCTGGGCGTAGTTGCGCTCGGCTGAGGTTAGTGACCGAGACGCAAAGGCTACTGGCCTCTCCAACCCATCTGGGAATTTGTGCGACAGCACCGCTCTAATACCATAGGGTGATGCATCACACGCCAACCGAATTGGTAGTGCTGGATTGAAATGAGCCAACACCTCTTTTGATGTGATCAATTCTTTGCACTTCTGGGAAGTTTGTTTACATTCATCATTCCACTTCCATGGTACCCCCGTTTGCAGTAGGGTGTTCAGTGGGTGTAATACTGTAGACAAATTTGGTAAGAACTTATGGTAGTAGTTCACCAGTCCGAGGAACGACCTCAGTTGTGAAACATTTTCCGGTGCTGGAGCCTTGACTACTGCCTCAATCTTTTCAGGGGACTTATGTAACCCCTCATCATCAATAACGTGGCCACAATACGAGAGCTGCTCCTGGAAAAACTCGCATTTGTGGCGATTAGCTCGTAGCCCATATTCCTTCAATCTAGTGAGCACCTGCTCCAGGTTGGCGAGGTGATCACTGTCATTTTCGCCCGTGACCAGGATGTCGTCCAAATAACACTGGGTCCCTGGAATCCCTTGCAGGACTTGATCCATTGCCCTTTGCCAAATAGCCGGAGCTGATGCTACCCCGAACACCAGCCGGTTGTATTGGTAGAGACCTTTGTGAGTGTTGATCGTGAGGTATTGTTTCGAGGCTTCTTCTACCTCCATTTGCAGGTACGCCTGGGCCAGATCAATCTTAGTGAAGCGTTTTCCTCCAGACAGCGAGGCGAAAATATCTTCAATCCGCGGAAGCGGATATTGTACCTTGTGAAGGACTGGGTTCACTGTCACCTTAAAGTCCCCACAGATGCGAACCTTCTTTGGTTCCCCAGGCGTATTACTCAATGACCTCTTCATTACAGGAACGATGGGTGTAGCCCACTCGCTCCAGTCCACTTTGGACAGTACTCCTGAATGTTCCAAACCTTCCAGCTCTGCTTCGACGGCTGGGCGGATCGCATAAGGCACCGGTCTGGCCTTAAAAAACTTTGGGCTTGAATTTTCCGCTATTTTGATCATCGCTGTTATGCCTTTTAGTGTTCCGAGTCCCTCCTGGAACACTTCTTGTGCGTCAGTTAGCATTTTTGACAGTCGTCCAGGTGTGACGTCGTCATCCTTTTTGGCCTCTACCGTCAGTGCCTGCATGGAATGCCAATCTAACTGTATCTTCCGGATCTATTCACGTCCTAGTAGTGGTGGTCCTCCATCTGGCAATACATATAGGTCCATTTTTGGTGTTTCCTTGCCGTTGTATATCACGTTCACCCTTATTTTTCCTTTGGGGTAGACTTTTTGCCCCGTGTATGTCTTCAAGACAATCTCTGTATCTCTCAAGGGTATATTTGAGAATAGCCGCTTGTAGTCCCTTCGGTTTATGACTGTTAGGGCTGATCCTGTGTCCAATTCCATTTTCACTTGGACTCCATCTATCTTGAGCGTGACCCAGATAGTTTGGTGATCCTCCATTTTGATTACATTATGTAGTTTCAGACAACCCAGCTCCTTGCTTCCGGAGTCTGTATCACTTTTCTGTTCGTCTGAACTACTCTCCGTCACCTTATGTACCTTTTTGTACTTCTCCTGTGGAGATTTCTTGCTGCTGGTTTTCTTTCCCGACCTGCAGACTCTTGCTATGTGTCCTGCTTTTCCACACTGTCTGCACACTTGGCCCTTGAACCAACAATCCTTCTGGTCATGTGTTGTTCTGCCACAGCGATAACACTTCACTGCTCCATATGACATTTCATTGGTGCCATATTCTTGCGGTCTCCGTTGTATCTCTGCAGCGCCCCGTGCGGCTGCTTCGTATGATACTGCCATGCTGAAAGCCTTGTCCAGCGTAAGATCCTTTTCTGATAGAAGCCGTTTCTGGGTTCCTTCATTTTGAAGCCCACACACAAACTTGTCCCTTAATGTATCTGCTAGTCCCATTCCAAACTGGCAGTGTTTCGATAGCTTGCGCAGTTCCGTTAAATACTCAGCATTACTTTCGTCTTTATGCTGGTTCCTTTTGTGAAACTTAAATCTTTCTGCTATCAGCAGCGGTGTGGGGTTTAAGTGGTCCTGTAGGATTGCCACTATGCTTTCAATATCCTTATCCACTGGCTTCTCTGGGTTTACTAGGTTTCGCAGTAAGCCATACGTTTTTGCACCCGTGGAATTCAACAATACCAGTGCTTCCCTGGCATCTGGCACTTCATTCGCCTTGCAGTACACTTCAATGCATTCCACATATGTCGCCCAATCTTCGACTTCATTGTCGAACGCTGTGACACTGCCACTCTTCGGCATCCCTGGCTGTGGTTAGATTGGCTAAAATGGCTTCTCCCGCGCTCTCCCTTCTTCTCCGCTGCAGCTCAAATGGCATCTCCCGTGCTTCCTTTCTTCCCCCACGGACGCTGCTCAGCCCTTGAGCACTGGCTGTGCTCTGCGCGTTTTCCTGCGCGCCTCTCTCGTTGCCGCCACTCGGTCCTGAACCCCGGCTGTGCTTTACCCTCTCTCTCTTTTTGTTTTCCGTCGATGCCGTTCGGTCTTCAACCCCCGGCTGCGCCCTGTGCGCTTTACCCTCTCTCTTACCCTGTTGACGCTGCTCGGCCTTTTCTGTGCCGTCGGTCGGCTCCAGCCACCGCTGTCCGGGAAGGGTCTGCGCCGTACCTGTTGCCAGCCTGTTGCGCTGGATCGTTGTGGCTGGAGAACCAAGCCCAGCTCTCAACAGCCTCCCCTGCGATGCTCACTCTCTGCTGGATGACTGGGCGGTTGCTCGTGGTTGACGCCCTTGCTTCTGGCCTCAACTTTCTTCCACTGTCCTCCAGGAGCGAATCCCTGGGAGGAAATGCAGAGTTGCAGGTAGGTTCGAATCGGCCTCGTCGCCACTGTTAAAGCTGTGAATCTTAAGGTATGGTGTTCTTCAATAAATAGATGGAGACTGCAGATTAACAATCAACAGGTGTTTACTGAATGAGGGTAGTCTAAAAATTAACAGTACAGATCCCTACTCAGGGTTTATATACAGGTGTGGTCACTGCCGGTACTACAGTATATAGGAGCTGTAAAAGTAGTTCTCCTCTTAAAGGTACATACACTACAGATTTAGATGAGGAAAGACGGGAGGCGGCTCGAGAGCAGCATAAACACCGGCACGGACTGGTTGGGCCAAATGGCCTGTTTCTGTGCCATATATCCTATGTAATCCTATGTAAAATTTGATACCAAGACACATAAGGAGATATTAGGACACATGGCCAAAGAAGTAGGTTTAAGGAGCATCTTCAAGAAGGAGAGAGAGGTAGAGAGGTTAAGGGAGGCAATTCTAAAGCTTAGGGCCTAGGCAGCTGAAGGCACGGCCGCCAATGGTGGAGCGAAGAAAATCGGGGTGTTCAAAAAGCCAGAATTGGAGGAGTGCAGAAATCTCGGAAGGTTGTAGGGCTGGTTACAGAGATGGGGGGCGGGGTGAGGCCATGGAGGGAATTTGAAAACAAGGATGTGAATTTTTAAATGGCGACATTACCAGACTGGGTACCAATGTAGGTCAGAGAGCACAGGGGTGATGTGTGAACGGGACAAAGTGCGAGTTAGGACACGGGGCAGTGAGCACAGGGGTGATGTGTGAACGGGACTAAGTGCGAGTTAGGACACGGGGCAGTGAGCACAGGGGTGATGTGTGAACGGGACTAAGTGCGAGTTAGGACACGGGGCAGTGAGCACAGGGGGTGATGGGTGAACGGGACTGGGTGTGAGTTAGGACACGGGGCAGTGAGCACAGGGGATGGTGGGTGAACGGGACTGGGTGTGAGTTAGGACACGGGGCAGTGAGCACAGGGGGTGATGGGTGAACGGGACTGGGTGCGAGTTAGGACACGGGGCAGTGAGCACAGGGGGTGATGGGTGAACGGGACTGGGTGCGAGTTAGGACACGGGGCAGTGAGCACAGGGGGTGATGGGTGAACGGGACTGGGTGTGAGTTAGGACACGGGGCAGTGAGCACAGGGGGTGATGGGTGAACGGGACTGGGTGTGAGTTAGGACACGGGGCAGTGAGCACAGGGGGTGATGGGTGAACGGGACTGGGTGCGAGTTAGGACACGGGGCAGTGAGCACAGGGGGTGATGGGTGAACGGGACTGGGTGTGAGTTAGGACACGGGGCAGTGAGCACAGGGGGTGATGGGTGAATGGGACTGGGTGTGAGTTAGGACACGGGGCAGTGAGCACAGGGGTGATGTGTGAACGGGACTAAGTGCGAGTTAGGACACGGGGCAGTGAGCACAGGGGGTGATGGGTGAACGGGACTGGGTGTGAGTTAGGACACGGGGCAGTGAGCACAGGGGGTGATGGGTGAACGGGACTGGGTGTGAGTTAGGACACGGGTCAGTGATCACAGGGGGTGATGGGTGAATGGGACTGGGTGCGAGTTAGGACACGGGGCAGTGAGCACAGGGGGTGATGGGTGAACGGGACTTGGTGTGAGTTAGGACACGGGGCAGTGAGCACAGGGGGTGATGGGTGAACGGGACTGGGTGTGAGTTAGGACACGGGGCAGTGAGCACAGCGGGTGATGGGTGAACGGGACTGGGTGTGAGTTAGGACACGGGGCAGTGAGCACAGGGGGTGATGGGTGAACGGGACTGGGTGTGAGTTAGGACACGGGGCAGTGAGCACAGGGGGTGATGGGTGAACGGGACTGGGTGTGAGTTAGGACACGGGACAGCAGAGTTTTGGATGAGCTCAAGTTTATATAGGATGGAAGATGGGAGGCCGGCCAGGAGTGCGTTGGAATAGTCATGTTGAGAGGTAACAAAGGCATGGATGAGGGTTTCAGCAGCAGATGAGCTGAGGCAGTGGCGGAGACGAGCGATGTTACTGAGTTGAAAGTAGGCGGTCATGGTGATGGAGCGGAGATGTGGTCGGAAGCTCAACTCGGGGTCAAGTGTGGCCCCACAGTTTGGTTCAGACTCAGACATTTGCCAGGGAGAAGGATGGAGTCGGTGGTCAGGGAACGGAGTTTGTGACGTGGACTGAAGATAATGGATTCAGTCCTCCCAATATTTCTAATACCATAGAATCGTAGAATGGTTACAGCATAGAAGGAGGCCATTCAGCCCGTCCAGCCCGTGCCGGCTCCCTGCAACAGCACTTTCAGCTCCCCTGTCCTTTCCCCGTGGCCCTGCAATTTTTTTTCCTTCAGGTATTTATCCAATTCCCTTTTGAAAGCCACGATTGAGTCTGCCTCTACCACTCTCTCAGGCAGTGCATTCCAGATCCTAACCATTCACTGCGTAAAATAGTTTTTCCTCATGTTGACTTTGGTTCTTTTGTCAATCACTTTAAATCTGTGTCCTCTGGTTCTCGACCCTTCCACCAATGGGAACAGTTTCTCTCTATCTACTCTGTCCCGACCCCTCATGATTTTGAACGCCTCTATCAAATCCACCAGGACTGCTTTCTTCCACCTTGGCAACATTGCCTACCCATATGCTAACTCAACCATATCACCACTAAAACCCTTAGCTGCACTTTCATCACCTCAGTGCACATTAGTGAACCAGTTGGGTTTTTACAACAATCCGACAGTTTCATTTGATTGATTCCTGGGATGAGAGGGCTGTCCTATGAGGAGAGATTGTGTAGAATGGGCCGATACTCTCTGGAGTTTAGAAGAATGAGAGGTGATCTCATTGAAACATACAAGATTCTGAGGGGGATTGACAGGGTAGATACTGAGAGGATGTTTCTGTTAAGTCTGTGTGTTCTAGTTGTAATTACTAACACAGACTACAAGATTAAAGTTCAACAGGTCTTTACTGGTTGGAGGTCAGGACTATACTAAATACAATATTACTACACAGTGCTTATATACCGGTGGTCACCACCGGTATTACGTATACAGCAGCCAGAGAAAGTAGTACATCTCTTAAGGTGGAACAGGCTTAAGTTCTCTTAAGGTGGAACAGGTTACATACACCACAGTTTCCCCTGGTGGAGTGTCTAGAACTAGGGGGCACAGTCTCAGGATAAGGGGTCGGCCATTTAAGACTAAGATGAGGAGGAATTTCTTCACTCAGAGGGTTGTGAATCTTTGGAATTCTCTGCCCCAGAGGACTGTGGATGCTGAGTCGTTGAGTATATTCAAGACTGAGATCGATAGATTTTTGGACTCTCGGGGAATCAAGGGATATGGGGATCAGGTGGGAAAGTGGAGTTGAGGTCGAAGATCAACCACAATCTTATTGAATGGCAGAGCAGGCTCGAGGGGCCGAATGGCCAACTCCTGCTCCTCATTCTTATGTGCTTGCTCTGATGTCCATGGTTACTTTTACTGATCCTGGCTTTTTATTGCCCAGAATTTAAAAAAATTGAATTCAAATTCTCAAACTGCCATGGTGGAATTTGAACTCGTCTTCCCTGAATTAACTAGTCCAGCAACATAACCAGTACATACCCATTTATCGCACTGCTGTTTGCGGGACCTTGCTGTGCACAAACTGGTGGCTACATCTGCCGACAAATCAACAGTGACGAGACTTTTAAAATGTCCTTCTTTGGCTGTGAAATATTTGGAACATCCCGAGGATGTGACAGCCGCTACATAAATGCAATTTCTTTGATTCCACTGCCCACGCCAAACCTCGCTAGATGTGATGAAGGGATGAAGAATTGGAGCCACAATGTTGTAGCCTTATCTTTGTGCACAAACCCGTCGCCATATTAAAGGGTTTCCAAAGCAGGCTACTGAGAAATTCACACAGGTCGAGCTTCTCCTTGCACTCTCTTTCCCCAGAGGGCACGCTCCAGTTAGGTTCAGAACTTAGGCAAAGGTTGGCAAGAGCCAAAGATTTTTTTTTATTTGTTTATGGGATCTGGGCGTCGCTGGCAAGGCCAGCATTTATTGCCCATCCCTAATTGCCCTTGAGAAGGTGGTGGTGAGCCGCCTTCTTGAACCGCTGCAGTTCGTGTGGTGATGGTATTCCCACAGTGCTGTTAGCGAGGGAGTTCCAGGATTTTGACCCAGTGACGATGAAGGATCGGCGATATATTTCCAAGTCGGGATGGTGTGTGACTTGGAGGGGAATTTGGAGGTGGTGGTGTTCCCATGCACCTGCTGCCCTTGTCCTTCTAGGTGGAAGAGTTCACGGGTTTGGGAGGTGCTGCTGAAGAAGCCTTGGCGAGTTGCTGCAGTGCATCTTGTAGATGGTACACACTGCAGCCACGGTACGCCGGTGGTGGAGGGAGTGAATGTTTAAGGTGGTGGATGGGGTGCCAATCAAGCGGGCTGCTTTATCCTGAATGGTGTCGAGCTTCTTGAGTATTGTTGGAGCTGCACTCATCCAGGCAAGTGGAGAGTATTCCATCACATTCCTTACTTGTGCCTTGTAGATGGTGGAAAGTCTTTGGGGAGTCAGGAGGTGAGACACTCGCCGCAGAATGCCTAGCCTCTGACCTGCTCTTGTTGCCACAGTATTTATGTGGCTGGTCCAGTTAAGTTTCTGGTTAATGGTGACCCACAGGATGTTGATGGTGGGGGATTCGGTGATGGTGATGCCATTGAATGTCAAGGGGAGGTGGTTAGACTCTCGCTTGTTGGAGATAGTCATTGCCTGGCACTTCTGTGGCGCGAATGCTACCTGCCACTTATCAGCTCAAGCCTGAACGTCGTCCAGGTCTTGTTGCATGTGGGCATGGACTGCTTCATTATCTGAGGAGTTGTGAATGGCGCTGAACACTGTGCAGTCATCAGCAAACATCCCCATTTCTGACCTTATGTTGGAGGGAAGGTCATTGATGAAGCAGCTGAAGATGGTTGGGCCTAGGACACTGCCCTGAGGAACTCCTGCAGCGATGTCCTGGGGCTGTGATGATTGACCTTCAACCAGCACAACCATCTTCCTTTGTGCTAGGTATGACTCCAGCCAGTGGAGAGTTTTCCCCCCGATTCCCATTGACTTCAGTTTTACTAGGGCTCCTTGATGCCATACTCGGTGAAATGCTGCCTGATGTCAAGGGCAGTCACTCTCAGCTCACCTCTGGAATTCAGCTCCATTGTCCATGTTTGGACCAAGGCTGTAATGAGGTCGGGAGCCGAGTGGTCTTGGCGGAACCCAAACTGGGCATCAGTGAGCAGCTTATTGATGAGTTAGTGCCAATTAATAGCACTGTTGATGACACCTTCCATCACTTTGCTGATGATTGAGAGTAGACTGATGGGGCGGTAATTGGCCGGGTTGGATTTGTCCTGCTTTTTGTGATCAGGGCATGCCTGGGTATTTTTCCACATTGTCGGATAGTTGCCAGTGTTGTAGCTGTACTGGAACAGCTTAGCTAGAGGCGCTGCTAGTTCTGGAGCACAAGTCTTCAGCACGATAGCCGTGATGTTTCAGGGCCCACAGCCTTTGCTGTATCCAGTGCGCTCAGCCATTTCTTGATATGGAGTGAATCGAATTGGCTGAAGACTGGCTTCTGTGATGGTGGGGACCTCAGGAGGAGGCCGGTATGGATCATCGACTCGGCACTCCTGGCTGAAGTTGGTTGCAAACGCTTCAGCCTTCTCTTTTGACCTCACGTGCTGGGCTCCACCATCATTGAGGATGGGAATATTCATGGAGCCTCCTCCTCCTGTTAGTTGTTTATGGTCCACCACCATTCACGACTGGATGTGGCAGGACTGCAGAGCCTTGATCTGATCCGTTGATTGTGGAATCGCTTAGCCCTGTCTATAGCATACTGCTTCCGCATTTTAGCATGCATGTAGTCCTGTGTTGCAGCTTCCCCAGGTTGGCACATCATTTTTAGGTACGCCTGGTGCTGCTCCTGGCATGCTCTTATACACTCGTTGTTGAACCAGGGTTGGTCCCCTGGCTTGATGGTAATGTTAGAGTGAGGGATATGCCGGGCCATGAGGTTACAGATTGTGGCGGAATACAATTCTGCTGCTGCTGATGGCCCACAGCGCCTTATGGATGCTCAGTTTTGAACTGCTAGATCTGTTCTGAATCTCTCATTTAGCATGGTGTTAGTACCACACAACACAATGGAGGGTGTCCTCAGTGTGAAGACAGGACTTCGTCTCCACAATGACTGTGTGGTGGTCACTGCTGCCAATGCTGTCATGGACAGATGCATCTGCGACAGGTAGACTGGTGAGTATGAGGTCAAGTAGGTTTTTCCCTCGTGTTGGTTCACTCACGAGGCCCAGACTGGCAGTTATGTCGTTCAGGACTCGGCCAGCTGTGGTGCTACCGAGCCACTCTTGGTGATGGACATTGAAGTCCCCCACCCAGAGTACATTCTGTGCCCTTGCTACTCTCAGTGCTTCTTCCAAGTGGTGTCCAACACGGAGGAGTACTGATTCAGCAGCTGAGGGAGGGCGGTAGGTGGTGATCAGCAGGAGGTTTCCTTGCCCATGCTTGACCTGATGCCATGAGACTTCATGGGGTCCAGAGTCAATGTTGAGGACTCCCAAGGCCACTCCCTCCTGACTGTATACCACTGTGCCATCCTTTACTTATTTGTGGATTTCTCATAAGCTTAGGCGGATTCCGTTCTTAAATGGAATCCCCATAAGCATATGAGGAATCCCCCTTTCTAATTGGTGACCGGGCCCGCGTGATCTCAGAGACGCTTCCGAACCGCCTGCGTCCCTGGGATCAGTGGGCCTTTACGCAGGCATACGCAAAGCAAATCAAATGTCAATATCTAAGTCAGATATCCAGGCCAAATCATGGTTATCTTGTAGGCTGCCTGCAAATTTCCTCTGAGGGCAGTGCTCAGTGATGTGCTCCAGGGTCTGATCAGGAGCTCCACAGTTGCATGATGGGGATGCTTTAATCTTCCATCATTGGCTCCCGGTTAAGCAGCGCCTCGATTTCAAAATTCTCATCCTTGTTTTCAAATCCCTCCATAGCCTCGCCCCTCCCTCTGTCTGTAATCTCCTTCAGCCCCACAACACCCCCCGAGATATCTGTGCTCCTTTAATTCTGCCCTCTTCCATTGCCTGTTAGGTCATCTTGGAGCCACCTCAACCCCAAAGGGGACCTGCTTACCCCACCCTCTGAAGGAGAATGGGCTGGGAATGTATGATAAGTTGTACCGAGATTACATGAGGGGACAGGTATATTTCAAGAATGAGAATAGAATTCAGGGGTTGGGTGATAAATCAATAAATTGAAGCATTGTAGCTGCATCTGTGTGGAATTGTGGAGTTTGTTCACAGCTGGGAGCCCCGTGGCTACCTCTTTTTATGCTTTGTATTAGAAGGTTGGTGGCTACACTGTGAGTTACAACAAAGACTGGTATCAATGCACCATCGCCTGGGTCAGCTTGTTAGGCTTCCTGCTCACTGAGAAATGTCCTAGCGTTGACAGATGTCAAGCGTCATTCTTTCAAGTTTATTGTCTGCTCTTTTTTTTTTTGCTTCACTTCAATACCAACAGATCAAAAGCTGTGTTTGTCCTGTAGATAGACCTTTGTATCACACCAGCTGGTTAAAATTCAGTCAGAATCGCAAAATATAATCTATCAATAATACACGAGAACCCTGAACGTTTGCACCGACTTCTTAGCCAAGTTTTCTGCTGTTTTAATTAATAAGTGTATTGCATATTTTACAGAACCAATCTGTTTAAGAATATTGCACCGATAAATAAAATACATGTATGTTATCAGTTTGCAGAGTAAATTTATGAGGTCCGGAACAGCTTTGTCAAGGAGCTGCAGAAACAGCGCTGGACCTTGTGAGCGTAAGTTGGGACAGGGAGCTGGGCAGTTGCATTCCCTTAAAAGCCACAGGTTTCCAACCTTCTTAGCGCGGGACTCCGCTGCAAATATTAGCGCCCTCCCAGAGCTTCCCCTGCCAGTACTGGCACGCTCCTGGGCATCTCCCTGTAAAAGGGGCGGCAGCTCAGTGGTTACCTTACTGGACGATTACCAGAAGGTGAGCTCATATCCCGCCGCGGCAGTTCGAGAGCCTCACTTCACCTTTTCTCAAAAAATCTGGAAATAAAAAGCTGTCGCTAAAAACCCAACTGGTTCGCTAATGTCCTTTAGTGAAGGGAACACAAAGCTGGGTGGGCGTGTGTGCTGTGAGGAGGATGCCGAGAAACTTCAGGATGATTTGGACAGGTTGGGTGATTGGGCAGAAGCATGGCAGATGCAATATAACATGGATAAATGCAAGGTTATCCACTTTGGTGTCAAAAACAGGAAGGCAGATTATTATCTGAATGGCAATAGATTGGGAGAGTCGGGAAGTGCAACGAGACCTGGGTGTCCTTGTGCACCAGTCACTGAAGGTAAGCATGCAGGTGCAGCAGGCGGTTAAGAAGGCAAATGGTACGTTGGCCTTCGTAGCGAGAGGGTTCGAATACAGGAACAAGGATGTCTTGCTGCAGTTGTACAGGGCCTTGGTGAGACCGCACCTTGAGTATTGTGTGCAGTTTTGGTCGCCTTATCTGAGGAAGGATGTTCTTGCCATGGAAGGAGTTCAGCAAAGATTCACCAGGCTGATACCTGGGATAGCAGGAATGACGTATGAGGAGACATTGGGTCGATTGGGCTTGTACTCGCTGGAGTTTAGAAGAATGAGAGGGGATCTCATTGAAACTTATAAAATTCTGACAGGACTGGACAGACTAGATGCAGGAAAGATGCTCCCGATGGTCGGGGAGTCCAGAACCAGGGGTCACAGTCTAAGGATAAGGGGTAGGCCATTTAGGACAGAAATGAGGAGGAATTTCTTCACCCAGAGAGTGGTGAACCTGTGGAATTCTCTACCACAGAAGGCAGTAGAGGCCAATACATTAAATATATTCAAGAAGGAGTTGGATATATTTCTTAAGGCTAAAGGGATCAAGGGGTATGGGGAGAAAGCAGGGACCGGGTACTGAATTTGAATGATCAGCCATGATCGCATTGAATGGCGGAGCAGGCTCGAGGGGCCAAATGGCCTACTCCTGCTCCTATCTTCTATGTTTCTATGTTTCTATGAAAGCTATCATCCTTACCCGGTCTGGGCCGATATGTGACTCCACTGAAAGTATACAAAAGAAAGAACTTACATTTATATAGCGCCTTTCATGACGTCCAAAGCACTTCACAGCCAATGAATTACTTTTGAGGTGTAGTCACTGTTGTAATGTAGGAACCACGACCTCTAATTTGCGCACAGCAAGGTCCCACAAACAGCGATGTGATAATGATCAGATAGTCTGTTTTTAGCGATGTTGGATGAGGTATAACTATTGGCCCAGGACTCCGGCGATAACTCCCCTGCTCTTCTTCAAAATAGTGGCCATGGGACCTTTTACGTCCACCTGAGAGGGCAGACGAGGTCTCGGTTTACCATCTCATCCTCTCAGGGCAGCCTGTTCCATGCGTTCACCAGCCTCTGTATAAAGTAATTAAATTTCATCTCTCTGTGCGCATTGCCTGTTCTCAGCTTGGGGCTCGTGCTCTGGTTCTACAATTGTGTGCAATGGAGGTGCTTGCATGTGAATGCACAATACCCAGAGTCAATAGCTGACCCTGTCAGCCTCAGTCTATCGTCTCTGCCTATGGCACATACAGATGATAGTCTCTTCGAAGGTTGGCCGTTGAGGGACTTGGGCTGTGGCCTAAAAGCTTGAATGATAATAACGGCAATAACGATATCTCCTACACAACAAGAACTTGTATTTATATAGCGCCTTTAACGTAGTAAAACATCCCAAGGCGCTTCACAGGCGTGTTATAAGACAAAAAAATTGACACCGAGCTACATAAGAAATTAGGGCCGATAACCAAAAGCTTGGTCAAAGAGGTAGATTTTAAGGAGCGTCTTATAGCAGGAAAGAGAGGTAGCGAGGCGGAGAGGTTTAGGGAGGGAATTCCAGAGCTCAGGGCCTAGGCAACAGAAGGCACGGCCACCAATGGTTGAGCGATTATAATCAGGGATGCTGAAGAGGGCAGAATTAGAGGAGCGCAGATATCTCGGGGGGGGGGGGTTGTGGGGCTGAAGGAGATTACAGAGATAGAGAGGGGCAAGGCCATGGAGGGATTTGAACACGAGGATGAAAATTTTGAAATCAAGGCATTGCTTAACCGGGAGCCAATGTAGGTCAGCAAGCACAGGGGGTGATGTGTGAACGGGATTGGCTAATCGGATGGTCACAATCTTAGAGACAAAGAAGTCCATGAGCTCCTCGCACTTGTTGTTGGAAGTGAGTGTAGAGGAGATGGGGGAGAGGGGTTTAAGAAGACGGTTAGCAGTGGAGGCTAGTAGCCAGGGGTTATCTTTGCATGCCAGAATGATCCTGGAATAATGAGCAGTTTTGGCAGACAAGAGTAGGACCCGATAATACTTTATATGGTGCAGCCAGATCTAAACCAGATGTCCGCCATATCCATTCAAGTCTGCGTCCCTTAAACTTGAGGGAGCGAAGATGTGAGCCGTACCAGGAGGAACAGCCAGGGTGAGAGAGAAAGTAATGGTTTTAATAGGGACTAGGGCATCAAAGGTGGTGGTGGTGGCGAGGGTGAGGTTGAGCAGATCGGTAGCTACGCAAGGGAAAATGTCTCCGAAGGCTTCACACGCTCGAGAAGGAGAACACGGAGTTAGATATCAGAAAGAAAAGTCTAGTTGGGAGCCAGAAAGAATGGTCAACGAGAAGCGTTTTAAAATAGGATTTCCACTTGAAGTGGAAAATTTCCAGAGCTATGTAAAAAGAGCGGGGCGGGGGGAGTGAGACTAATTGGAGGGCTCTTTCAGAGAGCCAGCACTGGCACGATGGGCCGAACGGCCTTCTTCTGTGCTGCATCATTCTATGGTTCTATGATAAGGGCTGGAGGGAGATGGGGATTTCAAGAGAGAATTTTGCACAGGGTAGAAAAGTGGGTCAATAAAAGACCGACCTCTAAAGTGTAGGAAGTGGGCAATAATTCAGTGTCAGAGGAACAACCGAATAGTACGGCTGGAGAACATCGCTCAGAAGGATAAGTGTGGCTCTGAAAGGGAATTACATAGGAACATAGGAACAGGAGGAGGCCATTCAGCCCCTCGAGCCTGCTCCGCCATTTAATTAGATTATGGCTGATCTGCGACCTAACTCCATATACCCGCCTTTGGCCCATATCCCTTAACATCTTTGGTTAACAGAAATCTATCAATCCCAGATTTAAAATTAACAATTGATCTAGCATCAATTGCTATTTGCGGAAGAGAGTTCCAAACTTTTACCACCCTTTGTCTTAGAAATAAGGAAGAGGGTTTTAAAGTCCACCTGTTAGTGAACAGCGAGGCATTGAATCTTGGCAAGGACAGCAGTGATGGGTGTGTGGCACTTTGTGTGGGAGATCCTGAACTCTGCAATTCGGAATGATGGTGGTTTATGCAGAATGGAGGCAGAGAGCCCAGAGCAGAGAGCACTGGTCAATCCTTCAGGTGAAGAAAGTGTAGATCAAGCTTTCGGCACCACTGAGGGAGTACTTTGGAGCGGGAAGAAAGTTGTCTTGGCAATGGGCCAAGCTTTATTGTGGCACATAGGGGTAAAACCGGTGTTCCCGCACTCCCAGCAATGAGCTGTAAAGAAAGAAAGAAAGATTTGCATTTCTATAGCGCCTTTCAAAACCTCAGGATGTCCCAAAGCGCTTTACAGCCAATGAAGTACTTTTTGAAGTGTAGTCACTGTTGTAATGTAGGAAATGCAGCAGCCAATTTGCGCACAGCAAGCTCCCACAAACAGCAATGTGATAATGACCAGATAATCTGTTTTTGTTATGCTGATGGAGGGATAAATATTGGCCCCAGGACACTGGGGAGAACTCCCCTGCTCTTCTTCGAAATAGTGGCCATGGGATCTTTCACATCCACCTGAGAGGGCAGATGGGGCCTCGGTTTAACATCTCATCCGAAAGACGGCACCTCTGACAGTGCAGCACTCCTTCAGCACTGCACTGGAGTGTCAGTCTAGATTTTTGTGCTCAAGTCTCTGGAGTGGGACTTGAACTCACAACCTTCTGACGCTGAGGCAAGGGTGCTGCCCACTGAGCCACGGCTGACATGGCTTTTGATATAAGAAAACTACTAGGCACTTGGTCTAAACATTAAACAAAGCTTTAATCAACTGTTTTATGACATGGCGGTCTAGTTGTGTCCTTCACTAGTTCCTGTTAAGAATGTCCTGCGCAAGCTGGGCCCGTGCCCGAGTATTTATACTCTCCCTGGATAGCGCCACCCGTAGGCCGCTCAGTATTATTTCATAAGTCTTTCTTTCATGAATGACTGATTCATGTCAGCTTTTGTACACAAAAGGGAGTGTGGGTCAGAGAATTGGGGCTACAGCACTGTAAGCCTGTCTCTGAGCTGTGCTCCTTTCATGCGTAAGGGTGTTGGGTCAACACTTCTCCACACACACACACTCACCAACATCTGAAAGCCTCTGTTGTAGGTTGAGGTTGGGGTTGATTCATCCCCTTAAAGGGGCCGCGCATCCGAAAAATAATTAAAGGGAACATTGCCCAGAGGGCCTTAAGAGTCAACCGCGTAGTGTGGGACTGGAGTCACATAGGCCAGACTGGGTAGCAAGCGTAGGTTGCTGAAGGGCATTAGTGAACCAGTTGGGTTTTTATAACAATCTGCTCTTGCCGCCTCACAAATCACAGGATTTATTGAACACGATTCCGAATGCATGACCGCCCTGAAGTGGAGTATTTGAAATAAATACTCAACACCAGTTCTGTGTTCGAAGATTCAAGCAGTCTTTATTCGCACCGGTAGGGGGACAACCCGCTATCAATCGAGCCAGGCTTCTCTCCGATGATACAAAGTTTACGAACATAAGAACATAAGACCATAAGAAATAGGAGCAGGAGTAGGCCAATTGGCCCCTCTTGCCTGCTCCGCCATTCAATAAGATCATGGCTGATCTGATCCTAACCGCCAATCCACTATGACAGGACTATCTCCTGAATCTAATAGAATTAGACACACGAAACAGGAGCAGGATCAGGCTACACGGCCCCTGGGCCCGCTCCGCTACCCACAGGGCCATGACCGATCCGCACCTAAACTCATGTCCAAATTCCTGCCCGCTCCCCGTAACCCTTAATTCCCTTTTCTTCCAGGAAACTGTCTATTTCTGTTTTAAATTTATGTAATGATGTAGCTTCTACAGCTTTTTGGGGCAGCATATTCCATGGACCTACCACCCTCTGAGTGAAGTAGTTCCTCCTCATCTCAGTTTTGAAAGAGCAGCCCCTTATTCTAAGACTATGCCCCCTAGTTCTAGTTTCACCCATCATCGGGAACATCCTCCCCGCATCCACCCGATCCAACCCCTTCACAATCTTATATGTTTCAATAAGATCGCCTCTCATTCTTCTGAACTCCAATGAGTAGAGTCCCAATCTACTCAACCTCTCCTCATATGTCCATCCCCTCATCCCCGGGATTAACCGAGTGAACCTTCTTTGTACTGACTCGAGAGCAAGTATGTCTTTTCTTAAGTATGGACACCAAAACTGTATGCAGTATTCCAGGTGCGGTCTCACCAATACCTTGTACAACTGAAGCAATACCTCCCTATTTTTATATTCTATCCCCCTAGCAATGAAAGCCAACATTCCATTGGCCTTCTTAATCACTTGCTGCACCTGCATACTAACCTTTTGAGTTTCGTGCACCAGGACCCCCAGATCCCTTTGTACTTCAGTACTTTCCAGTTTCTTGCCATTAAGATAATAACTTGCTCTACGATTTTTCCTGCCAAAGTGCATAACCTCACACTTTCCAGTATTGTATTCCATCTGCCAAGTCTCTGCCCACTTACATAGCCTGTCTATGTCCCCTTGCCGGTTTTTTATGTCCTCCTCTCTCACTACTTTCCCTCCCATCTTAGTATCATCTGCAAACTTTGATATGTTACACTCGGTCCCCTCCTCCAAATCGTTAATATAGATTGTAAAGAGTTGGGGACCCAGCACTGACCCCTGCGGAACACCACTGGTTACTGATTGCCAGTCTGAGAATGAACCATTTATCCCAACTCTCTGCCTTCTGTTAGATAAATGTAAGAAGTCACACAACACCAGGTTATAGTCCAACAGCTTTATTTGAAATCACAAGCTTTCGGAGCGCTGCTCCTTCTTCAGGTGAAGTTAGATAGCCAATCCTCTATCCATGCCAGAATATTACCCCCAATCCCGTGATTTTTTATCTTAAGCAATAATCTTTTGTGTGGCACCTTGTCAAATGCCTTTTGGAAGTCTAAATACACTACGTCCACTGGTTCACCTTTATCCACCCTGTATGTTACTTCCTCAAAGAACTCCAGCAAATTTGTCAAACATGACTTCCCCTTCATAAAACCATGCTGACTTTGTCTTATTAAACTATGATTATCCAAATGTCCTGTTACTGTCTCCTTAATAATGGACTCCAAAATTTTACCTACCACAGATGTTAGGCTAACCGGTCTATAGTTTCCAGCCTTCTGTCTTCTGCCCTTTTTAAATAAGAGTGTTACATTAGCAGTTTTCCAGTCTGCTGGGACCTTTGCTGAGTCCAGGGAGTTTTGGAAGATTATTACCAATGCATCCACAATCCCTACCGCCACTTCCCTCAAGACCCTTGGATGTAAGCCATCAGGTCCAGGCGATTTATCCGCCTTGAGTCCCATTATTTTACCGAGTACCACTTCCTTAGTGATTTTGATCGTGTTTATCTCCTCCCCCCCTATAGCCCCCTGCTTGTCCAGTGTTGGGATATTCTTGGTGTCCTCTACTGTAAAGACTGATACAAAATATTCATTCAGTGTTTTTGCCATCTCCATATTTCCCACCATTAATTTCCCGGTCTCATCCTCTAAGGGACCAACATTTACTTTAGCCACCCTTTTTCTTTTTATATAACTATAAAAACTCTTACTATCTGTTTTTATATTTTTTGCTAATTTACTTTCATAATCTATGTTCCCTTTCCTAATCAATCTTTTTGTTATTTTTTGCTGTCTTTTAAAGTTTTCCCAATCCTCTATCCTCCCACTAGATTTGGCTACCTTATATGCCCTTGTTTTTAGTCGAATACTATCCTTAATTTCTTTACTTAGCCACGGATGGCTGCCTTTTCTTTTACACCCTTTTCTTCTCAGTGGAATATACTTTTTTTGGAAGTTGTAAAATAACTCCTTAAATGTACACCACTGATCATGTATCGTCTTACCCTTTAATCTATTTTCCCAATCCACTTTGCTCAATTCTGCTCTCATACCTTCATAGTCTCCTTTATTCAAGCTTAGCACGCTTGTTTGAGATACAACCTCCTCACCCTCTAATTGAACATGGAATTCAACCATGTTATGGTCAACTATTTCCTGAGTGATACTCCGTCCAACAGAGTTGCAACTGTTCGGAGGCCTATAGACTACGCCCACTAGTGTTTTTTTCCCCTTATTATTCCTTATCTCCACCCAAACTGTTTCATTATCCTGATCTTTTGACCCAATATCATTTCTCTGTATTACAGTGATTCCTTCCTTTATTAACATAGCCATCCCACCTCCCCTTCCTTCCTGCCTGTCCTTCCTGATCGTTAAATAACCTGGTATGTTTAATTCCCAGGCATTGTCACCCTGCAGCCATGTTTCTGTAATGGCCACAAGATCATACCCATATGTAGCTATTTGTGCCATTAACTCATCTATTTTGTTACGAATGCTACGTGCATTCAGATAGAGAACTTTCAAATGTGTTTTTTGACACTTAGTTCCTGCTTTTGCCCTTTTTATTACTTTACCTTTTACTCCATACCTTCTGCCCCTTCCTGACACGCTCTGGTTTTTCATTTCCCCACTGCTACCTAAGTCTATGACCTTCTCTGTTGTCATTTTTATTATTTGTTCTCTAGGAACCTCCCCCCCACTAGTTAGTTTAAAGCCCTCTCTACAGCCCTAGTTATATGATCTGCCAGGACCCTAGTCCCAGCACTGGCCAAGTGAAGCCCGTCCCAACGGAACAGCTCCCTCCTGCCCCAGTACTGGTGCCAGTGTCCCAGGAAGCAAAACCCATTTCTCCCACACCAGTCTTTGAGCCACGCATTTAACTCTCTGATTTTATTTGTCCTACCCAAATTCGCTCGTGGCTCAGGTAATAATCCAGAGATTATTACCCTTGCGGTTCTGTTTTTTAATTTGAACAGTAACACATCACCTGCTCCATTCTATGTAATTAATTTTAAAAAATTTTATTGTTAGTTATGGACACCCTCTTCCCGATTATAGATGCTAGTATCCCCTTTAATTAATTGGATTTAAATTAAATCAATCCCTCTAATTACACCAGTTAAATGGTTTACCAACTGTCTCCACTACAGCACAGAGACCCTAGAAAAAAACTGCAGAATTTAAGATTGTAATAAAAAGAAGAAATACTCACCAACCAATCCAACCAATCACTTACCTCCTTCCTGGTGACGTCACACTTCGATTACTTTTTACCTCTCTCCCCTGCTGTTGAATTGGTCGGGCCTCGCCTCGCCCCTCCTTTTAAAGTTGCCGCGCTGCCTCTACCTCACGCAGGTCCGCTCTGGTCGGGCGTCGCTGCTCACTGCACTCCCAGGTCAGCCGCTGTGGTCGGGCCTCGTCTCGCCCCTCCTTTTAAAGTTGCCGCGCTGCCTCTACCTCACGCAGGTCCGCTCTGGTCGGGCATCGCTGCGCACTGCACTCCCAGGTCAGCCGCTGTGGTCGGGCCTCGCCTCGCCCCTCCTTTTAAAGTTGCCGCGCTGCCTCTACCTCACGCAGGTCCGCTCTGGTCGGGCGTCGCTGCTCACTGCACTCCCAGGTCAGCCGCTGTGGTCGGGCCTCGTCTCGCCCCTCCTTTTAAAGTTGCCGCGCTGCCTCTACCTCACGCAGGTCCGCTCTGGTCGGGCATCGCTGCGCACTGCACTCCCAGGTCAGCCGCTGTGGTCGGGCCTCGCCTCGCCCCTCCTTTTAAAGTTGCCGCGCTGCTTGTACCTCACGCAGGTCCGCTCTGGTCGGGCGTCGCTGCTCACTGCACTCCCAGGTCAGCCGCTGTGGTCGGGCCTCGCCTCGCCCCTCCTTTTAAAGTTGCCGCGCTGCCTCTACCTCACGCAGGTCCGCTCTGGTCGGGCGTCGCTGCTCACTGCACTCCCAGGTCAGCCGCTGTGGTCGGGCCTCACCTCGCCCCTCCTTTTAAAGTTGCCGCGCTGCCTCTACCTCACGCAGGTCCGCTCTGGTCGGGCGTCGCTGCTCACTGCACTCCCAGGTCAGCCGCTGTGGTCGGGCCTCGCCTCGCCCCTCCTTTTAAAGTTGCCGCGCTGCCTCTACCTCATGCAGGTCCGCTCTGGTCGGGCGTCGCTGCTCACTGCACTCCCAGGTCAGCCGCTGTGGTCAGGCCTCGCCTCGCTCCTCCTTTTAAAGTTGCCACGCTGCCTCTACCTCACGCAGGTCCGCTCTGGTCGGGCGTCGCTGCTCACTGCACTCCCAGGTCAGCCGTTTGAAGCAGTCTTTTATACAAGATATAGGTACATAATTAGCCTCGTGCATGATCCATCTGAACAATTTGATTGGGTTTCACCCCGTGTGCACATTCACTGATTGGTTGCCTATGCCGCATTACATTAAGGTACCGCCTTTATTACCGGAAAAGTATATGTCCGTTATCACCGCAAGCTGTTGTTGCAACTATGACCTTTGTTTATGCCAGGTGGGGTCTCACCAACATTGTACTTCTGACTCATTGTCCGGCTTTCCTGCCCCTCTAGGGCTTTTTACTTCCAACTCATTGATCTACTTTCCTGCCAGAACAGAACTTACATCCTCCAGGCCTCTTGTGGTTCAACTGTCCGGCTAATTGTCTCCAGGTTACACAGCTTGCAGTCGTTAATCATTCTAACACTACTGCAAAATCAACATGTCATTCTTAGGTTATCTCAACTGCCAGTTCAGCAACTTAGAAAAAGCTTACTACTGCAAAGGCCTATTAGCTCATTCGATTCCCATTCTTAACCCTTTAATTATAGTAGAGTTCAAAAGCCCCACTTCAGCCCTGCACCACAACCACCGCATTAGTTTATCCTCCTGGCTTAATGTTGGTGGCAGAGTGCGGAGAATAGTTGGGGGAGGCGGGGGAGGCCGGGGGAGGAAGGGGAACTCACACGGGTAGGTTGCCAATCTCCCTAATACTTTTCTTGTGATGGAGCGGTAGACAGGACAAAGACTGTTGAGGAAGAATAACGCTCCAGGATTCTTCACGGTGATGTGCAATTTTGAAATTTGATTGAACCTCCAAAGGGTACAGACTCAATCAATGAGGTGGTGGGGGGGGCAGTGGGAGCAGGGCCTTAGGAGAAATGGATGACAGCATGCTAACTATGGCTACGAGGCAGGTTGACAGATTAAGGTGGATGCCAAATCGATTGCAATAAAAAGAATCAAACTTTGCAAGTAAAGAATGAAAGATTTGCATTCATGTCACACCTTATGACTTATCTGAGAAACATTTCAAAGCACTTCATATTGGAAGTGAAATGACTGGTTGTTACCCAGCTAAATGTGGCAGCCATTTAAGCGTGCAGCAAGACCCCACAAATAGCCTTGAGATGCATGGCACTGTTGGTTGAGAGACGTAGATCTTGGTGTTGTCAGCGTGTATTCTATCTCTATAACCATATCTCTGTAACCTCCTCCAGCCCTATAACCCTCCGTGATCCCTGCGCTCCTCCGATTTTGGCCTTTTGCGCAACCCTGATTTCCATCACTCCACCATTGGCGACCGTGTCTTCAGCTGCCTGGGCCCTAAGCTCTGGAATTCCCTCCCTAATAAGCTCCGCCTCTCTACCTCTCTCTTCTCCTTTAAGATACTCAATCAACATCAGTTAAAAACAGATTATCTGGTCATTATCACATTGCTGTTTGTGGGATCGTGCTGTGTGCAAATTGGTTGCCGCGTTCCGTACATTACAACAATGACTACACTTCAAAATGTACTTCACTGGCTGTAAAGCTCTTTGGGACACCCTGAGGTTGTGAAAGGCGCTATAGAAATGCAAGTGCTTTCTTTAAGTTCCTTCTTCTGTGATCTGTAGTCAAGGTGCTCGACTACGAAACAAGACAGCTTTGCTCTGTCTGCAAAGTTGATGAAATCTTCTTCCACTAAACCGTCATTATCAAAGCATCATAGAATCTTACAGCACAGAAGGAGGCCATTCAACCCATCGTCCCTCTGCCGGCTCTTTGAAAGAGCTCTCCAATTAGTCCGACTCCCCCCCCGCTCTTTCCCCATAGCCCTGTCTTATAACCCCCTCTAGGTCATTAAAATAGTTTTACACATCCCGCGAGGTGCTCAGGGACATGGGGGAGGGATCATTTTCAACATCACCTCTTAGCCGGTAACCTGATGGAGTGGATCGTCCTCCCGCTGTAGAACCCGCCAGTTTTTCACATCTGCCCATCCCTGATTTTAATCGCTCCACCATTGGCGGCCGTGCCTTCAGCTGCCTGGGCCCCAAGCTCTGGAATTCCCTCCCTAAACCTCTCTGCCTCTCCCTCCTTCTTTAAGACATTCCTTAAAACCTCTACCCAGAGGGAAAATGGGGTGATATTGTTTATTGCTCCGTATGTCTACAGCTACACTGAGGCTGAATTTTTCCGGGGTGGTTGCGGACGCGATCAGAGGAGGGTCAGGTGGGAAAGTTGATATTTTTGGGAGCAGGTCGGGAACGCACCTTTCCCTCAGGCACGTTTGCCAGTGCAGCAGCGGCCCGACCGGCAGAGGCGGGCGACCTAATTGAAATCATTATAACCTTGTTTTCAGACAGTTAAGCACCTTTTCCACCATACATTTCAAATTTCCCTGCATAGCCATGGGAACCACACTGCTCGGGAACCACGTCTGTCAACTTGAGGTGGGAGTTCAGTGGCCATTGCTCCATCTGATTAGTTGACCGCATGAAATGTAATATAAAAGCTCCCACCTCACAGCTGATCACTTTCCTGAGGCTGAAGCTGTTTCTTATTGCATTTCCAGCACAGATTCTGCAGGCAGCAAAGTTTTCATCCAGTGTCACCTCATTGGAAGAACCTCTCTCACCATTGTCTTTACTTCACCTGCCATCTATTCCATCAGCATGGGTGCCGTTTATACTGTCTCACCTTGGTCCTCAGAATCGGACCACGATGAGCCCCAACACCAGCATCGCCAGGCACACCAGCAGCACCAACAACCACACCACCAACCTTCTCTGGAATCACCTGATGCTGCACAGGACACAGGGCATCAGCATCTGACCACATTGCTGCCCAGGAGGCATGGGATGGCCTCACCATGGCCAGATTTACTTCACTTGATGCTCTACACCCTGGCTCCCACACCAACACCACAAAGCATCCCTGCAATGACCAAGCCATTCCTTTCACACTCACAACCACTGCTGGGGGTACCGTTATGTTTCACCAGTCACTGCAACTCACTAAGTCACTTCCAAAGGAGCAACACAAATCTGTCCAAGATGGGAAAGTGGTGAAAATAAAGATATTTGTGTTTGGCAGCACATTAATGGAAACTTCACAAAAACATTGGATAAAACACCTAAGTGGGAACCTTGTGAATCTACTTGTGTGTCACCTTTCTCTTCCGCGTGCTTCTGCGAGTTGCTAGCCCTGTGGGTTCAGCAGTGGTCAAGGCAGCCTGCTCACTTCCCTGCTGCCAAGGAGCTGGCGAGCACCTTGCTGCACATCAATGGGGCCATGAGGACCCACGTCTATGCTGACATCCCTCCTAGAGAGCTGCTGCCATCCATCCTCTATACATAGCCTTCTATCCTCCATAGATAGTCATCTATTCTCCATAGAGACCATGCTTGCAGCACTCCAATGCTGTAGTGCACTGACAGCACTATGTTAAATTAACCCTTCCAATTTAATTTGGCCATGGCCCCTTTAAAGATCCCAATTGAAAACGCATCATAAATGACGTCACCATACCCGCACCATTTAATTGGACCAGGTGACACGCAGGGTGGGCTTAATAGGCCCTATTAATGTAAAGTTGTTCTGTGGAGCAGGATGGAGCCAGCTGTAAGGGGTGGTGTGTGTGGTCAGCTTTACCTCTGATTCCCTGAGTGGTTCAAATCGCTCCCACTCCCTTGGTTCTAGACTTTGGACTTATTTGGGGGTTGTAATGAAATTGCAGCAGACACCTGAGTTGGTCAAAAGAATTAAGATTTTATTTTGAGACAGGAAAATATACAATGCAATAAATCTTATACTCTAAAAGGGGGAACACTTTGGAATAAGCGAGGGAGAATTACAATAGACAAAAAATACCTTACCCTCCCAATCCCACTATACTAACTAGGCTGAATTCCAGAGGACCAGGAAATGCTCACCAAACGACTTTCTTGACAGATTGTAGAGGTTCGCGATTTCGGGGTTGTTTAGTTGTGGCGGTTGGGGCTTGCCGTACCCCGGACGTGGTGGAAGACTGCACATGCGTTGGGTTTTCAGTCTTCGCCTGTCCGCTGATGCGGTTAGATGCGTAGTTGGATTTATTGGGTGAGTACCCAATTTTCTTTGGTTAGGTATAATTTTTAGAGTCTTTTGTGTCAAATCTTACCCAGGGGTAAGTCAGACTAGCCTGTAGAGTGGAAACAAGTTTGTGATTTTTTGATTTCTCGGTGGTTGGTTTCTTGTTGGTCGCGGTGGCCCAATATTACCTGGTTGGTGGTAATATTGGTAGTTGTTGGTTTCTTGAGGCCTTTGGTTGCCGTGATTTTCCTTTTCCTTCTGTTTCATTCTTCTTTCTTCAAGTCTCCGATTGAACCGTACTGTCTTTCGAACGCAGCGATGATCTTGATCTCTCCTGGATGTTACTGTGCTGTCTGATGATGTTTCACTGAACAAGCAGGCCTCAATTATACTGTTTTGAGGCCTGGCTTATCTGGCCGCCAAATCTCTGGTCCTTTGTTAATTTTGGCGGGCTCATTATTTTTAACATGTTTCAATTCTCATCGAGTTTCGGGGATGGTCCCAACTATTTTTAATTGGCTTTTGACTGGTTTCGGGATTGCCTTGAAATCAGTTTAAAAAGGTGCAAAGTGTTTTGGAAATCTTTCTGATTGGTTTTAAACTGTTGTTTGATTATCCTTTTCCTGCTGGGGCCAGGTTCTCTTTTGTTGACTGTTGGCATGTATTGTATTATTCATGTTCTTAATGGCCCTGTGGGTTTTCGGCGGGAAGTCTTTCTGTGGGCTTATTGTCTTTATGTAGAATGACTGGGATGGCCCAGAACATTCCCAGACGATCTGGCCTTTCCAATACGCAAACTGTCTGTATTTCGGGGGCCCATCCCACCTCCTTTTGTCACAGTTTTTTCCACAGGCCTGAACATGCCTTATAAACTAGCCAAATCTTCCTGGGATTTTGATTTTAAGCCCCTTTGACCCAATATCATTTCAAACAGTCCCATATCTCTTCTTTTCTTACTTTGGGGGAATCTGTGTAATTTTGCGAGCCTTACACAGCAACGAGGTCGCGACCCGCCATGGCCAGCGCCCGCACCGGACCTGCCCAGTTAGGGAAAATTCCGGCCTCTGTGTCGAAACTTCTTTGAACAGAATAAAAGGTTTAGTTGCAACAACATCTGGAATCAGATTCGATTTGCTTACACCCCTCTAAACCTCTGGCCCCAGCTTACAGATATAAAAAGAGGTTATTGTCTGTTAGTCTGAACCCTACAAAATTTCTCTGATCGAATTGTTCACCTACCTTTTCTCATTCCAGATCCCGATGGACCCGCTCTATATTTCCGGTTAGCCATGCCTCAGTTGGTAGTACCGTCACCTCCGAGTCAGAAGGTTGTGAGTTCAAGTCCCACTCCAGAGACTTGAGCACAAAAATCCAGGCTGACACTCCCAGTACTGAGGGAGCGCTGCACTGTCGGAGGTGCCCAATTATAGGAAGGAGAGTCGAACCATGGAAACAGTTCACTGGGAATGATATTCGAAATGAGAGCTTCTGGTTTTGACGAAACATTTGAAAATTGGGGTTTTTCCCATCGACCTGAAACATTAATTCTTGTTTCTCTCTCCACAGATGCTGCCTGACCTGCTTGTACACGAATCACTGAAAGTTAACATGCAGGTACCGCAAGCAATTAGGAAAGCAAATGGTATGTTGACCTTTATTACAAGAGGATTTGAGTATAAGAGTAAAGACGTCTTACTCCAATTATATAGGGCCCTGGTGAGACCATACCTGGAATATTGTGTACAGTTTTGGTCTCCTTACCTCAGGAAGGATATACTTGCCATAGAGGGAGTGCAACAGAGGTTCACCAGACTGATTCCTGGGATGGGGGGATTGTCCTATGAGGAGAGATTGAGTAGACTAGGCCTATATTCTCTAGAGTTCAGAAGAATGAGAGGTGATCTCATTGAAACATACAAAATTCTTACAGGGCTTGACAGGGTAGATGCAGGGAAGATGTTTCCCCTGGCTGGGGAGTCTAGAACCAGGGGTCACAGTCTCAGAATAAGGGGTCGGCCATTTAGGACTGAGATGAGGAGAAATTTCTTCACTCAGATGGTGGTGAATCTTTGGAATTCTCTACCCCAGAGGGCTGTGGAGGCTCAGTCGTTGAGTATATTCAAGACAGAGATTGATAGATTTTTGGGTATTAAGGGAATCGAGGGATATGGGGATCGGGCGGGAAAGTGGAGATGAGGTTGAAGAGCAGGCATGATTTTATTGAATGGCGGACCAGGCTCGAGGGGCCGTATGGCCGACTCCTGCTCCTATTTCTGATGTGCTTATGTGTTTTCCAGCCTTTTCTGCTTTTATTTCAGATTTCCAGCTTCCGCAGTATTTTGCTTTCACCCCATTAACCGTCCCTGTTCCAGTGAAAAAAGCACCAATTGTTCAGCCTTTCATGGGCTTAAAATGAGAGCTTGCCCACTCAGGAGTGAAACCAGGAAGCACCGTTATATGCAATGGTGGTAGAAATCTGGAACACACTCCCCCAAAAGGCTGTGAAAATTGGGGGTCAATTGAAATTTCCAATTTTTTTTGTAATATTCGTCCCTGGGATGTGGGCGTCGCTGGCAAGGCCGGCATTTATTGCCCATCCCTAACTGCCCTGGAGAAGGTGGTGTTTGCGATTAATCAATTTTTACTGGGTAAGAGTCTCGAGGGATACGGAGAAAATGGGAGTTGAGATACAAATCAGCCGTGACCTAACTGAATGCGGAACGGGCTCGAGGGGCTGAGTGGCCTCCTCCTGTTCCCAGTTCTTCAAGCCAGAAGCTTTTCTCCCTGGTATTGTTCTTCGATGCATGACTTTCCAATCATAAAGGCCGTTGAAATTTCTGAAATTCCCTCCAGTGGCCGAGATTCCCTGCCAGGGGGACTAAATGGGAGAATTCTCCCCTTCCCTCCTCCTCTTAGGCAGTCCCTCGGAACCGAGGATGACTTGCTTCCACACTAAAAATGAGTTCTCAGGTGACTGATGAGTCCAATGCGGGACCTACAGTCTCTGTCACAGGTGGGGCAGACGGTGGTTGAAGGGGCGGGTGGGTGGGGTGCTTGGGTTGACGTGCGCTCCTTGTGCTGCCTGCGCTTGACTTCCGCTTGCTCCCGGCTAAAAGACTCGGGGGGAAAAATTCAGTTGGTAGCGCCACCCGTTAGCGCCTTAAGAGGGCTCTAAGTGGGGCGCAAAACAGCTAGCGCCTGGGCGCGGCGATATCTGCGCCTCTCGCGAAATTGACCGGACATTTTGCGGCGGCACTAAACACTACCGCCACGATCTCCTGCACCAGCAGATCGTGACATCAGTCGAGTGCGCAACGCCACGGTAGCGCCCCGGACCGGATATTGAGTGGTGCCCCCTGCCTTAACGCCTACCGCTAGCAACGACAGGTTGAGGGGAGCGTTTTGCAGTCGGGAAGGGACTGGGGGAGCGCTATTTAAAGGCGACCACTTCCTGCCTTTTTTTGTTGGTGACATTTTTGCACCACGCATTCTGAGAGAGAGAGAGAGACTTCTGGAGAGATTCAACGCTGTGTGAAGGAGTTTTGAGTACTGAGCAACACTTTGCAGGTTCATTTTGATTTGCCCTTCCTTGTATCGATTTAGAAGAGACTATGGGGGCTGCACTCTGAGCTCTTTCCCTGGGCCTCTCCATTGTTCTTTCCAGCAGATTTGATGTACAGGTCTCTCCAGGCCGAGATTCAAGGCTGCAATGAGCAGGATGTGGATGGAGAGCAAGATCGACCCTCCCCTTTAAGATAAAAACAGAAAATGCTGGAGAAACTCGGCAGGTCAAGCAGCCTCTGTGAAGAGAGAAACAGAGTTAATGTTTCAGGTCGATGACCTTTCGTCAGAACTCCCCTTTAAGAACTGGCCGGCACCAGTGTGTCTGTGTTCCATTGCTGACTGACATCACATGAGCTTCACCAGCGCTCTGAGGTAGCGCCTCGCTCCTCGGCCTTTGCGCCTTAAGACAGGTGTGAAGCGCCTGATTTAGCGCTCCAATCACCTCCAGGGGAGGGAAAAGCCAAGTTTGCGGTCGGAGGCGATAATTAGCTCCAGGCGCTAAACTCTGCGCACGGCCGATAATGGCGCCCCAAACGGGGCGACACCGAATTTCTCCCCCTTGGTGTTTGGCGCCTTCCCGGATGCTTCTCTTCCACTTTGTGCGGTCTTGGGCCAGGGATTCCCAGGTGTCGTTGGGGACGTTACACTTTTTCAAGGAGGCTTTGAGGGTGTCCTTGAAGCGTTTCCTCTGCTCACCTGGGGCTCTCTTGCCACGTCAGAGCTCCGAGTAGAGCGCTTGTTTTGGGAGTCTTGTATCAGGCATGCGGACAATGTGACCCATCCATCGGAGAATTCTTCCCTTTACACCTTTGGTATCGATGCAGAAACAGCGCCCGTCGTGCACTAACACGATAACTGTGGTGCAACTGTGGCTTTAAATAACGGTTGATGCAACCTAAACTGGTTGATCGAGCTGACAAGTTCCAAAGAAAACCGAACCATATGACAGATGCTGCAAACAATGCCGTTACTCAGTCTCCACCTACCAATTTGTTTTTCCATTCAGTGGACAATAATGAAAACAAACACATATTCCTTTTCAAATTGAAACAGGTGCTCTAATTAAAATGTCAAAGAATTACACAGTATTTACCGCAGAGAAACAGGCCATTCGGCCCAACTGGTCCGTGCCGGTGTTTCTGCTACACACCAGCCTCCTCCCACCCCTCTTCATCTCACCCCATCAGCAGATCCTTCTATTCCTTTCTCCCACACATAGAAACATACATAGAAACATACATAGAAGATAGGAGCAGGAGTCGGCCATTCGGCCCCCTCGAGCCTGTTCCGCCATTCAATGAGATCATGGCTGATCATCCAAATTCAGTACCCTGTCCCTGCTTTCTCCCCATATCCCTTTAGCCTTAAGAAATATATCTAACTCCTTCTTGAATATATTTAATGAATTGGCCTCAACTGCCTTGTGTGGTAGAGAATTCCACAGGTTCGCCACTCGCTGGGTGAAGAAATTCCTCCTCACACATGCTTATCCAACTTCCTCTTAAATGCATCGGTGCTATTCGCCTCAATTGCTTATGTTAGCGAGTTCCACAGTGTCTCCACTCTCTGGGTAAAGAAGTTTCTACTGAATTCTTTAATAGATTTATTAGTGACTATCTTATATTTGCGGTCCCCTAGTTTTGGACTCCCCCACTGCCGACAGAAGTGGTGGAAGCGGAGACACTCAATGTTTTCAAGGGGAGACTGGATAGGCACTTGAGGGAAATAAACTTGCAGGGCTACGGGGATAGAGCGGGGGAATGGGACTGACTGGATTGCTCTACAGAGAGCCGGCACGGACTGGATGGGCCGAATGGCCTCCTTCTGTGCCGTTGTGACTCTATGACCATGACTCTAAGCGGAAACATCTTCTGTACCTCTACCCGATCAACCCCCTTCATATTTTTTAAAGACCACCACCCGTTCACCCCTCAGCCTTCTCTTTTCTAGAGAAAGGAATCCCAGCCTATTCAATCTTTCCTGATTGATATAACTTCTCAGTTCTGGAATCATCTTTTTTAGCACCTTCTCCAGTACCTCTATATCCTTTTTGTAACATGGAGACCAGAACTGTGTCACAGTACTCCAAGCGTGGTCTAACCAAGGTTCCATACAAGTTTAACATAACTTCCCTGCTTTTCAACTCTATCCCTCTAGAAATGAACCCCAGTTCTTAGTTTGCATTTGTTATGGCCTTGTTAACCTGGATTGCTACTTTTAATGACTTGTGAATCTGTACCCCTAGATCCCTTTCCTCCTCTACCCCATTTAGACTCTTATTTTCCAAGGATTTTGTGGCCTCCTTATTCCTCCCACCAAAATGCACCACCTCACACTTATCTATATTGAAATGAATTCTGCAAATAGCAAATCATTTAGGAGGTAATGAAAATTAATGCAGTCAATCAAATTCTGGTGGTGTTGGTTGAGGGATAAGCTTTGGCCGGGACACCAGGAGGACTCTCTTGTTCCTTGGCAACAAGATTTTCTTCAGCCACCTGAACAGGCAGACGGGGCTTCGGTTTAACGTCACATCTGAAAGACGGCACCTCCGACAGTGTAGAACTGAAATGTCAGTTAGCAATTTGTTTTATTTTACCGGCCAATCTCTGGTTGCATTGAGAGTGAAATCCAAAGTACTTTTGAGGAGACAATGGCCCAGAAATTCGGGTCGGGGGCTTCCCGGGGGTGCAAGCCCCCGACCTGCACTTACCTTGCGCGCCGGCCGTTGAGCTGTGGGCCCGCGTGGGATTCCGATCCTGGGCCTCCTCCAACTGCCGGCGCGCAGTGCTTGCGTATCCCAGGGGCGCAGTTAGTTCGAAGCGTCCCCTGGGATCGCATGGGCCATGGAGAGCCAATGGTAGCACGAAATGCTCCATTCATAAATTTGACAGGAAGAGCTGTCAAACCTATAAATACTATAAGCCCCAAAACATCACTAAAACTTTAAATACATTTTAAAAAAACGCCTTGCGCCTGCTTTTTAAAAGTGTAACTGCTGGAGACTTACCCTCTCGAAGAACCCTGCCAAAAAAACGTAAGTTTGATGCGCACGCGCTGCCTCTCCGGCGCACGCATTCCACCTGTCAACCCCTTCTTTCAGGGGAATGGAAGTTCCGGTTTCCAGCGCATGCGCAGTGCATGCACGAAACCGGCACTTTCGTTGGGCCTACGCGTGAGTACCCCGTGCGTACTCACGCGCGGGGACCCGAATTTCTGGGTGGGAAGATAATGGGAAAGAAAGAACTTGCATTTCTAGAGCGCCTTTCACAACCTCAGGGTGTCCCAAAGCACTTTACAGACAATGAAGTATTTTTGATGCATAGCCATTGTGTTTTTGTAGGGAAATGCAATAGCCAGCTTGTGGAAAGTAAGATCCCACAGGTCGCGAATGGAGTAAGGCTTGAACCTGTAACCTCCAGGCTTAATTTCTTCAATGATCTCTCTGCTGACTTTCCATCTTTCACCTTCTCTCAATCCCACACAACGCCCACTCACCCACCAGACCCATCCTCATCGTCCTGTATTGGTTCCCTGTAGCCCAACACATCGAATTTAAAATCCTTGTTGTCATTCTCAAATTTCTCCACACAAGGCATCACCTGCATAGACGGGAGGTGTAGTCACTGTTGTGATGTAGACCACCCATGGTCCAAGCACCCAAGGTCCTACCCCACTGCGGGCCAAGAACGGAGAGGTACTCTTCAAGGACAGAGAGGCAGTCAGTGCGCGCTGGAAGGAGCACTTCGAAGATCTCCTTAACCGAGACTCTGTCTTCGACGCGAGTGTCCTCAACTCCATCCCGCAGCATGCTACCCGCCACCGCCTTAGCACAACCCCAGCCCGGCATGAGCTCCCCACTGGAGTGGAGCTAATCTACAGAACAAACGGGAAACTGTTCAACCTCCGTCGCTTCCAGTCCAGATCCAAGGTCGTCCCATCCTCTGTTGTCGAATTACAGTATGCAAATGACGCTTGCGTCTGCGCACACTCTGAGGTCGAACTCCAAACCATTGTCAACACCTTCACCGAAGCGTACGAGAGCATGGGCCTTACACTAAACATCTGTGAGACCAAGATCCTCTACCAACCTGCCCCCGCCACACAGTACTGCGCCCCAATTATCAAAATCCATGACGAGGCCTTGGACAATGTGGACCACTTTCCATACCTCGGGAGCCTTCTGCCAACAAGGGCAGATGTCGATGACGAAGTCCAACACCACCTTCAGTGTGCCAGTGCAGCCTTCGGTCGCCTTAGGAAGAGAGTGTTTGAAGACCAGGACCTCAAACCTGGCATTAAGTTCATGGTCTACAGAGCAGCAGTGATACCTGCCCTCCTAAATGCCTAAGAGACATGGACCATGTACAGCAGGCACCTCAAAGCACTGGAGAGGTACCACCAACGCTGCCTCCGCAAGATCCTGCAAATCCATTGGCAGGATAGGCACACCAATGTCAGTGTTCTTGCTCAGGCCAACATCCCCAGCATCGAAGCTTTGACCACGCTCGATCAGCTCCGATGGACGGGTCACATCATCTGCATGCCCGATATTAGACTCCCAAAACAAGCACTCTACTCGGAGCTCCGACACGGCAAGGTAGCCCCAGGTGGGCAGAGGAAACTCTTCAAGGACACCCTCAAAGCCTCCTTGAAAAAGTGCAACATCCCCACCGACACCTGGGAATCCCTGGCCCAAGACCGCACAAAGTGGAGGAGAAGCATCCGGGAAGGCGCCGAACACCTCGAGTCTCTTTGCCGGGAGCAAGCGGAAGCCAAGCGCAAGCAGCACAAGGAGCGCACGTCAACCCAAGCACCCCACACCCACCCTCCCCTTCAACCACCGTCTGCCCCACCTGTGACAGAGACTGTAGGTCCCGCATTGGACTCATCAGTCACCTGAGAACTCATTTTTAGTGTGGAATCAAGTCACCCTCGGTTCCGAGGGACTGCCTAAGAAGAAGAAGTAGGAAACATGGCAGCCAATTTTCACACAGCAATGTGATAATGACCAGATAATCTGCTTTAGTGATGTTGATTGAGGGATAAATACTGGGGAGAATTTCCCTGCTCTTCTTCAAAATGGTGTCCATGGGATCTTTTACATCCACCCAAGAGAGCAGATGGGGCTTCGGTTAACCGTCTCATCCGAAAGACGGCACCTCTGACAGTGCAGCACTCCCTCAGTATGGTACCGGAGTGTCAGCCTAGATTATGTGTTCAAGTCTCTGAAGGGAGTCTTGAACCCATGGATGGGATACAATAGTGGTTATGTTACAGGACTGGTAATCCAAAGAAACCCACCATGACAGTTTGAGAATTTGAATTCGATTTTAAAAACTGGTCTCAGTAAAAGTGACCGTGAAGCTGTTGGATTGTTGTAAAAAACCCAACTGGTTCACTCATTTCCTTTAAGGAACTAAACCTGCCGCCCTTACTCGGTCTGAGTCTATATGTGACTCCAGTCCCACACCAACATGGTTGACTCTTAACTGCCCCTCTGGACTGGCCGAGCGAGACGCTCAGTTGTATCAAATTCCTAGGGATGACCAATAAATGCCGGCGTTGTCAGCGACTCCCACATCCCGAGGATAGGAAAAAATGCAGGTAATCAAATTCTGGCGGTGCTGGTTGAGGGATAAGCTTCGGCCAGGACACCGGGAGAACGCCCTTGCTCCTTTGCAATAAGATCTTCATCATCCACCTGAACAGGCAGACGGGGCCTCCATTTAACTTCACATCTGAAAGGCAGGACCTCCGACAGCGCAGCACTGAAACATCAGCCTTGCTCGCGTGCTAAATTCCTGGCTTGGGACTTAAACTCATAACCTGCTGACCGAGAGGTCTACCATCGATCCAAGCTCGCGCTCGAAAGAGGTTGTGAAGTGCTCGAAATGTATCCCCAGGGTAAAGTACTGAACAACGTTTGTATTTACGCTGAGTAGATAATGGAAACGATCATTAGCATGCTTAATTTCACAAATGGAGCTGAGTAAACACATTGGGGAAATTACTACAATGGCACAATGTAGAGGGAAGGGAACTTAAATATCAGGAAATAACATACTGCCCCTATTCACAGTTACACTAAATCAGCATTTCATTTTCAAACATTGAAAGATTTTAGAAGAATCTCTGAACAATTAACAAACTATGTCTCTCATTAATTGCATTAAAGCCCTACCTGATAGAGAATGTGATTCACAGATTGGTGTCAGCCAGTGGCTCAGTGGGCGGCACTCTCTAGGTGGGAGGGGCTAGGAGTGAGCAGGTGTTGCTGGGTGCTTGATTACTGCAGGGAGTTGGAGCGAGTTTGTAAAAAGTTGTTGGTGTTTTTTTTTTCAGGTTTTAGGGCCTTTTTTGGTCCTTAAACAGCCGCCAGATGGAGTGCCGCGCCCCTCAGAGGACAAATTTAATCAGGGCAGAAAATGTTGGGGGAAGGGGGGGAAAAAAAGGCCCAAAGATTTGAGCCGGGACCCCAGGAAGTTTGGAAAAGAAAACACGGTGGTGGTTCAGTGTGAGGGTAAGGAGATACGAGCTTGGGATATTATCCAGGTGATACTTGAGGACTGTGGCGAGGGAAGCTGCTTTGCCTGCCAGCCAAAGCCAAATATTGGGTTCGAGGTGACGATCAGTGGCCGAGAGGAGGTGGAAAGACTTTTACTGAGTTTGAAGGTTGGAGATAAGTTCTTGGAGGTACTTCTGCTATATTCGGAAGAGGTGGTGGTCTCATTCTTAAACCTGCTGGTTTATATTGAGGACGATGTGCTAATAAAAAAAGTTATATCTGAGTGCCTTACTAGGTCACTTCGGCAGTTAGATCAGTTTCAATCAGATTGGTGTGGGACTGGAGTCACATATAGGCCCAGACGGATAAGGACGGCAGGTTTCCTTCCCTAAAAAGGACATTAGTGAACCAGTTCATTTTTTTACGACAGGTTCACGGTCACCCATATCGGCATTTTATTTCCAGATTATTAAAACTAATATCTTAAACTGGGATCTGAACTCAAGTTCTCTGGATTGCCGATCGAGCAACCCAACCACCACACCATCATCAGCATGGATAGAAAAGAGAGCAGTGGTTAATGGAGATTTTTTTGGACTGGAGAGATGATGTGAATGTCGGCCGGGTTATATAACGGGCAGACAATCGGCCCTGTCACATTGCCACTCGGGCGGTGAAGTTGAGAACTGCCCTCAGTGTGCCCAGTGATTCACCTCTGCTGCTCAGGTAGTTCCCTGCTGAAAGCTCAAGCTAACTGCGTGGGGACGAACAGCCACACTTCGGGAAGATCAGGCGTGCCGCTCCATTAGGGGATTACAGCTCTCCACATCTAAAGCACAAGGCTTAAACGCAAGAGGAGGAAGATCTGCCCTTTTGGAGTTTCCGTTCCACGAGGGCAGAAGAGTAGGCTGGGGCCCTGGCCAGCATCCATCCCTGAACCAAACCAAATGAGCTGCTCATTCCTCCCATTACTGATGGTGGAGTCTCGGCCATGAGAAACCTATCAAAGCAACGCCTCACTTGTGTGTGAAGCACTTTGAGATGTTTTACAGAGACCCCATCCGGTGCTCCATGATGCAAGTTCTTTCTTTCTTGTATGCCTAGCATAAACCTAAGTAAATATAGACGTGAACGGCTGGGCATGAAGATTGATCACTGATTACTGAGAGCAGTGACAGTCACATAATTATTCAGTCAGGGTATGATGAGGCTTTCGTTTGTTCTGTGCCTGTTTAACAGAATGGATGGGTTTTTCCACTGCTCCTAAAGTAAAAAAAAGACTTGTCATTCTTAGATTAGAAAATAAATACTAGGCTGCTTGTTGTTTCTGTTCTGTTCCCTCAATTCAAGTACTGTCCCCCTCCCCTTCAAATCTGCCGTCATCGCCCCTCTCCTCAAAAAACCCACCCTTGACCTCCTCTGCCCTTAAACTACCGCCCCATCTCCAACCTCCCTTTCCTCTCCAAAGTCCTGGAACATGTTGTCGCCTCCCAGATCTGTGCCCATCTTTCCCGCAACTCCATGTTTGAATCCCTCCAATCAGGTTTCTGCCCCTGCCACAGTGCAGAAACGGCTCTCATCAAAGTCACAAATGACATCCTATGTGACTGTGACAAAGGTAAACTATCCCTTCTCGTTCTTCTCGACCTGTCTGCAGCCTTTGACACGGTTGACCACTCCATCCTCCTCCAACGCCTCTCCACCGTCGTTCAGCTGGGTGGGACTGCACTTGCCTGGTTCTATTCTTGTCTGTCTAATCATAACCAGAGAATCACCTGCAACGGCTTCTCTTCCTGCTCCCACATCGTTACCTCTGGTGTCCACCAAGGATCTATCCTTGGCCCCCTCCTATTTCTCATCTACATGTTGCTCCTTGGCAACATCATACGAAACACGACATCAGTTTCCACATGTACGCTGACAACACCCAGCTCTACCTTACCACCACCTCTGTTGACCCCTCCATGGTCTCTAAATTGTCAGACTGCTTGTCCGACATCCAGTTCTGGATGAGCAGAAAATTCATCTAATTAAACATTGGGAAGATCGAAGGTATTGTCTTCAGTCCCTAGCCACCGACTCCATCCCTCTCCCTGGCAACCGTCTGAGGCTGAAACACACTGTTCACAACCTTGCCCTCCTATTTGACCCTTAGATGACCTTCCGACCACATATCCACACCATCACCAAGACAGCCTGTGTCCACCTCTGTAACATCACCCGACTCCGCCCCTACCTCAGCTCATCTGCTGCTGAAACCCTCATCCATGCCTTTGTTATCTCTAGACTTGACTATTCCAACGCTCTCCTGGCCGGCCTCCCACGCTCTACCCTGCGTAAACTTGAGGTCATCCTAAACTCTGCTGCCCGTGTCCCAACTAGCACCAAGTTCCATTCACCCATCTCCCCCTGTACTTGCTGACCTACACTGTGCTCCCGGTCCGATAACACCTCGGTTTTAAAATTCTCATCCTTGTTTTGACGCTCCTTAAAACCTACCCCTTTGACCAAGCTTGTGGTCACCTGTCCTAATGTCTCTTTATGTGGCTTGGTGTCAAACTTTGTTTGATAATCGCTTCCGTGAAGACCCTTGGGACGCTTTATGGTGTTAAAGGCACTGTATACAGGGGGCGATGGGTGAACAAGTGGTTCTTGTGCAGATTTTCATATTCAATGGATTCATACGCATCAGAAAAATACAGATAACTTGAAGCCTCTCCATATCAAACGGTTACATTTGATCTAAACTGAGCCAAAAATAAGATTGAGAATGTTCTGCAGTAATTACCTACTTTAGTGTTTTGTTGCTTTTAATGTTCTTTTGTTCTCCTAGTACTGAAATGATTAGGGGAAGTGCTGGAAATTAAATTACTTTATTAACCTCTGAAGTGGTGTAAATGTATTCCAACCCCAGTATGAGCAGTAATGACTGTCTTCAGTCCAGGACGAGGCTTTGCCCTCTTCATGCTGTATCAACACTGCCCCCTGTGGATCAAGCTGTTCATGTTTCTGTTTAAGGTACGTGACGTGGTGACTGGAACACACTCCCATGTTTTCCATCCAATTCCAGCATCCAAATCAGGTCCAGCGCTTGTTAGATTTAGAGTACAGCTCCCTCTACATCTTCCCATCAGGCTAGAAGTTACTATTGGGGATATTACTGGATGAATACTTAATACATTCGACTGCTCCAACACTGTCCTGGCCGGCCTCCCACCTCCCACCCTCCGTCAACTTGAGCTCATCCAAAACTCCGCTGCCTCGTGTCCTAACTCGCACCAAGTCCCGTTCACCCATCACCCCTTTGCTCGCTGACCTACATTGACTCCCGGTCCAGCAACACCTCGATTTTAAAATTCTCATCCTTGTGTTCAAATGACCTCGCTCCTCCCAATCTCTGTAACCTCCTCCAGCCCTACAACCCTCCAAGAACTCTGCGCTCCTCCAATTCTGGCCTTTTGTGAATCCCCGATTTCTTTTGCTCCACCATTGGTGGCCGTGCCTGGGTCCTAAGCTCTGGAATTCCCTCCCAATATATCTCTAACTCTCTCTCCTCCTTCAAGTCACTCCAGGGTGGATAAAGGGGAACCAGTGGATGTGGTGTATTTGGACTTCCAAAAGGCATTTGACAAGGTGCCACACAAAAGATTATTGCACAAGATAAAAAATCACGGGATTGGGGGTAATATACTGGCATGGGTGGAAGATTGGCTATCAAACAGAAAACAGAGAGTTGGGATAAATGGTTCGTTCTCGGGTTGGCAATCAGTAACTAGTGGTGTTCCGCAGGGGTCAGTGCTGGGACCCCAACTCTTTACAATCTATATTAACGATTTGGAGGAAGGGACCAAGTGCAACATATCCAAGTTTGCCGACGATACAAAGATGGGAGGTGTAGGATTCACAAAAATCCAGGAAAATACAGTCTACATTGTAAAACCCCTGAAATGGCCACATTTTATGAACACAAGATGGTGTTGGCAGATCACATGACTCATTTCAGAAGGACATACCACTGCAGTATCTTAAAGAAACCTGAGTCGCCACCGATTAGAAGATTCCAACTGACTGCAATTGATATGGTAAAATGGTTACAGTAGTAACGAAGTCAAAACAAAAGTATTTACACCTCCAGGTGTGTTAATTGCTAGCAAAACGCAAACCCATCTCTGAAATTGCAGAGCACAGACAAAACCTATTATCTATACCAAACTCAGAGGGACACAGGACAGATCCCATTAGTTTCATTTACAAGACATTAAAATAAAGTACCCGCTTTTGTCAAAGCAGCCTGCCCATTACTTTAACAAAAGAAAACCCCTGATTTGGTGCCAAGATAAGAGCAAGAAAACAGTATAACTGTTGGGGGAAAAGAGACAAAAAGACAGTTTCACACAGACACGAGGTAAAAAGGCAGAGCGAGTGGAGAGGTTCGATTACGGTTCGAGGAGCACGGAGGGCCTACAAGTTCGAGCAGGAGAGCAGGTTCAGGAGCCGGTCTCATAAGGAAGATTGGAGATCCCGGACGATACAGGAGCACCAAGGTCAAGGACAGTTTTAAAAACCCTGGTGAGCATAGAGGCCCAACTCCACCTAGCTGATCTAGTTGAGGTATACTTTAGACGGGAGGGTTTTTAATATTAAGGGCTTTGTAATTCGGGAGTGTTATTCATCCTTCGTTGTGCCGTGCGCTTTCTCCACCCCCGTTTTATTATATCGCTGATCTAGAATTGATGTATTATGATAGTCAAAGTAACTCTTGTGTGTTAAATTTTAGTTCCCATTGAGAGGCGTGTTCATGATTTTTGTCTGCATTGTTTCTTCATTCTCTATGTTTTATTCTCCTTAAAAATAAAGATACCTTTGATTTAAAACTTACCTTGTCTCACCTGATCCATTTGTCTTCCGAGTCACAAGTTGGGCCAACACATCAAGGTGGTCTGGCAATAAGCCCAGTGTCTAGAACCGGTGAGGGGGGAGCGCTTCGGAACCGCTCACGAGCAGTGTGAAATCAAAAACCGATCTCGCACACCACAAGCTCGTTAAAACGACCCCTTACAGAGGGAAAGCAGTGAGTGAGGAGGACATAAAAAACCTGCAAAAGGACATAGACAGGCTAAGTGAGTGGGCAGAAATTTGGTAGATGGAATATAATGTTGGAAAGTGTGAGGTTATGCACTTTGGCAGAAAAAAATCAAAGAGCAAGTTATTATCTAAATGGAGAGAAACTGCAAAGTGCTACAGTACAAAGGGATCTGGGGGTCCTGGTGCATGAAACACAGAAGGTTAGTATGCAGGTACAGCAGGTGATCAGGAAAGCCAATGGAATCCTGGCTTTTATTGCAAGGGGGATGGAGTATAAAAGCAGGGAAGTCTTGCTTCAGTTATACAGGGTACTGGTGAGGCCACACCTGGAATACTGCATGCAGTTTTGGTTTCCATATTTAAGAAAAGATATACTTGCTCTCGAGGCAGTTCAGAGAAGGTGCACTTGGTTGATTCCGGAGATGAGGGGGTTGACTTATGAGGAAAGGTTGAGTAGGTTGGGCCTCTACTCATTGGAATTCAGAAGAATGAGAGGCGATCTTATCGAAACATATAAGATTGTGAGGGGGCTTGATCAGGTGGATGCGGTGAGGATGTTTCCACTGATGGGTGAGACTAGAACTAGGGGGCATAATCTTAGAATAAGGGGCTGCCCTTTCAAAACTGAGATGAGGAGAAACTTCTTCACTCAGAGGGTAGTAAATCTATGGAATTTGCTACCCCAGAGAGCTGCGGAAGCTGCGACATTAAATAAATTTAAAATGGAGATAGACAGTTTCCTAGCTGATAAGGGAATTAGGGGTTACGGGGAGCGAGCAGGGAAGTGGACATGAGTCTAGGTTCGGATCAGCCATGATCCTATTGAATGGCGGAGCAGGCCCGAGGGGCCGTATGGCCTACTCCTGCTCCTACTTCTTATGTTCTTATGTTCTTAAAGCCTACCTCTTTGACCAAGCTTTCGGTCACCTGTCCTGATATCTCTTTATGTGGCTCGGTGTCAAATTTTGCCTGATAATCCCTCCTGTGAAGCGCCTTGGGACATTTTACTATGTTAAAGGAGCTATATTAATGCAAGTTGTTGCTGTTGCATTCATATGACGCTCCTCTGTGCATTGCTCTCTACAGTGCCCCATCAAGCACTCCCAGACCAGAAACTGTGAGGCTTCCCTCTGTGTCCAGCTTATGTACAGCTTGGGTTAGCTCAGAGTAAAGCTGCCTCTACACCCTTGTGTATCATGTGGGCTGCAAATTAGCTTCTGTCTCACCTCCTGACTCACCAAAGCCTTTCCACCATCTACAAGGCACAAGTCAGGAGTGTGATGGAATACTCTCCACTTGCCTGGATGAGTGCAGCTCCAACAACACTCAAGAAGCTTGACACCATCCAAGACAATGCAGCCCGCTTGATTGGCACCCCATCCACCACCTTAAACATTCACTCCCTCCACCACCAGCGTGCCGTGGCTGCAGTGTGTACCATCTACAAGATGCACTGCAGCGACTCACCAATGCTTTTTCGGCAGCACCTCCCAAACCCGCGACCTCTTCCACCTGGAAGGACAAGGGCAGCAGGCTCATGGGAACGCCACCACCTCCAAGTCACACACACCATCCTGATTTGGAAGCATATCGCTGTTCCAGATCGTTGCTGGATCAAAATCCTGGAACTCCCTCCCTAACAGCACTGTGGGAGTACCTTCACCTCACGGACTGCAGAGGTTCAAGAAGGCAGCTCATCACCACCTTCTCAAGGGCAACTAGGGATAGGGAATAAATGCTGGCCTTGCCAGCGACGCCCACATCCCAGGAACGAATAAAAAGAAAAGTGACTGCCCTTCAAAAAAAGATCTGATTGGATGTATAGAGTTTTGGGATGTCGAGGACATGACAAATACGAATCCTTATTACCTTCATTAGGTGGCAATACTTCATAATCCTTCAGCCATGATCTGCAGACCTGTAAAATTCACTGTCTAGTTATTTGTCGCTACAGAGGTTGGTCTGCACAGCCGCCCAATGCTTCCGGATGAGCACGACAGAAAAACTGACTCCGTAACTGCTCTCGTCAGCACTTCAGGAGTTCATTCTTTGTAAAAGAGTTGAAAGCTCACTGGTCGCAAATATCAGACCAGCAAGCCTTGGGGTACCTGGAGCACACCAGTAATGTTTGCTGAAAATGTGAACCAAGAATTTTAATCAACTACAAGCCAAGGCGAAACACTGAGGAACACATAAAATTAAATAGTCACGGATGACATCCTGCTGACAGCTCTCTCCCCCAGGTCCCAAGCTGCCGACATCCTCATTCCAAACTTTTTATAGGCCAACGATCAACACTTTGATCTTCACTGTCTAATGCTACTCACCCACGCCCACCCCCCCGCCCCGACTGGATTTTCCAGGGGTTTTCAGCATCTCACCAGAAATATATCACTGATTTACAAACAGTTTTGTTTTTGCAGCAGCATTCTCCGTTTCACAAAGCAGGCATCGACGTCAGCTCCTCGCCCTGCGACCTCTCCGCCACGAGGTCAACTATGTCACTGGAGACATCTCGGCCATTTTAGGACCAAGATGAGGAGAAATTTCTTCACTCAGAGGGTGGTGAATCTTTGGAATTCTCTACCCCAGAGGGCTGTGGAGGCTCAGTCGTTGAGTATATTCAAGGCTGAGATCGATAGATTTTTGAACATTAAAGGAATCGAGGGATATGGGGATAGTGCAGGAAAGTGGAGATGAGGTAGAAGATCAGCCATGATTTTATTGAATGGCGGAGCAGGCTCGAGAGGCCAAATGGCCGACTCCTGCTCTTATTTCTGATGTTCTTATGTTCATATGACAGGAGTACAGCACATACGGGCTATTTTTTTTTTTAATTATGAGGATGTGGGCATCGCTGGTAAGGCCGGCATTTATTGCCCGCCCCTGGAGGCGTTGAGGTGGTGGTGGAACTTCTACTTGAACCACTGTTGTAGCGGTTTTGATACAAACTGAGTGGCTTTCTCGGTCACTCTAGAGGGGCAGTTAAGAGTCAACCACGTTGGTGTGGGATTGGGGGTCATATATAGGCCCAGACCGGGTCAGGCCGGCAGGGTTTCCTTCCCTGAAGTGACATCAGTGAACCAGTTGGGTTTTTATGATGATCCAACAGCTTTACAGTCACGGTTACTGTTACTGAGATGAGCTTTTTATTTCCAGATTTTTTTTCAACTGAATTACAAATTCTCGATCTTCTCTCGCTGGGATTTGAACTCGCGTTGACTGGATTACTAGTTCAGGCCTCTGAATTATTAGTCCAGTAATAAAGCCACTGTGCTACTGTACCCCGAAGGTCATTACACAAAAGCAACTGGTGGTGAGTGAACCTCTGGACTAAATGCACTTCAGTTGTGCTCAGACTCCAGGACTTTAGACTATTGCATCCATCATAGTTACATAGAATGTACAGCACAGAAACAGGCCATTCGGCCCAACCGGTCCGTGCCGGTGTTTATGCTCCACACGAACCTCCTCCCGCCCCTCTTCATCTCACCCTATCAGCATATCCTTCTATTCCTTTCTCCCTCATGTGTTTATCTAGCTTCCCCTTAAATGCAATGAGATGGCAGCTAATAGAAAGCGAAGGAAGGAGGGAAGGAAAAAAGAAAAAAAGAAAGAATTGATTTAGCCCCTTTCACAACCTCAGGATGTCCCAAGGGCCAGGGGAGGACCAAGGTGTCCCTGTGAGGGGTCAACATTCCTGCTCCTCTGGGCCTGAGCCCTTCCTGCCGTCAAAGGACCATGTGAGACGTGGGCGGGGCCGTGGTTAAAATGGCACGCACGAACCGGTGATGTCACCGGGATGTGAGTCTGCCATTTAAATGAGTCCCCCCTCCCCCACCCCCTGCTCCTCTGGGGCGGGCAGCCTTTCCGTGCCTGTTTTCAGTCGCGTTAAAGGATGATGGGGTAGAGCGGGAATGCGCCGGGAATGCTGCCCGCCATCTTAACGACCCCACCCCCCCCACACATCATTTCCACTGGACTGGGAAGGGTTAAACTACCCCACTATATGTAGAGTAAAAATCTCACACCTGCTCACATTTTCTGTCAAGTTTTTCCATGATAAATTCCTCGGCCCAATTTATAACGGAAAACTGCCTAAATAAAGCTTGTAATTACACCCTTATCCCCCAGTGGATCTACTGCAACACCCCCACTGGCAGGGAGGTGTAATTACAGTGTGACAGTCTGTTTACATAGTCAGTTCCCATTACAAATATGGACAGAGGAATTTAAAAAGGAGATATTAAAAATAAGGACATCCGCCGCTGCTTTGCCCTGCCGTTGACCCCAATCGCGAGTTCGTGGTCATTTACATACCCCGGGCAGGCTAGGAATTGACTTTGAGGCACGGCAGAGGTGCCTGTGCGCAAGACCCGCTACCGCATCATGTCCTGTCATTCCATAAGGGGAGGTAAATAAAAGATCTAATTCCGTGCAGGCAATGATTGGGTTCCTACTGGATCAATTACAATTGGGCTTTAATGTTTTCTAGGATCTTCTGGGGACACAGAATGGATTCCACGTCTGAATTCAGCTCTCAGATTTACTCCCCATCTCTAGTTAGCGTGAGGGCATTAACAATCAACCATGCAGTGTGGGACTGGAGTCACGTGTAGGCCCAGACCAGAGTCCGGGCAGCAGGTTTCCTTCCCTGAAGGACATTAGTGAGCCAGTTGGGTTTTTAGGGCAATCCGGCAGCTTCCATGGCCATTTTATCCGGTGCCAACCCACAAATTACTGAATTCAATTTCCCAAATAACCGTGGTGAGAGTTGAACTCGCAACCTCTAGATTGCTAGTCCAGTGCCATAACCGCTAGGCTACCCAACCCAGATTCAGTGGGCCGAAGAGGGGCGGAAATCCCAGACTAGCAAGACTCCTGCCAAACTCCTGCCGAGATATCAAATGGGAGGCAACAACAACAACAACTTGCATTTACATAGCACCTTTAACACAGTAAAACGCCCCAAGGCGCTGCACAGGAGCGATTGTCAGACAAAATTTGACACCGAGCCACATAAGGAGATATCAGGACAGGTGACTAAAAGCTTGGTCAAAGAGGTAGGTTTTAAGGAGCGTCTTAAAGAAGGAGAGAGAGATAGAGAGGTTTAGAAAGGGAATTTTTTTAAATATTCGTTTATGGGAGTGGGCGTCGTTGGCAAGACCAGCATTTATTGCCCATCCCTAGTTGCCCTTTAGAAGGTGGTGGTGAGCCGCCTTCTTGAACCGCTGCAGTCCGTGTGGTGATGGGGAGGGAATTCCAGGATATTGACCCAGCGACGATGAAGGATCGGTGATATATTTCTAAGTCAGGATGGTGTGTGACTTGGAGGGGAACTTGGAGGTGGTGGTGTTCCCATGCACCTGCTGCCCTTGTCCTTCTAGGTGGAAGAGGTCGCAGGCTTGGGAGGTGCTGCCGAAGAAGCCTTGGCGAGTTGCTGCAGTGCATCTTGTACATGGTACACACTGCAGCTATGGTACGCCGGTGGTGGAGGGAGTTGTTATGTTCATTAATAACTAGACATTCTTATTATGAACACAGCTAGCTTCTAGCTAGTTATTTATTCAGTACACGTTCTCTAGGTACAGTATCTGTAGAGGCTTCCATGTGTGCTCCTGTGTGCAGGCTGCCATCTTGACTGTTGCCTTCTGGGTAGCCTAGTGCCTCATGGGTAATGTAGTCTTAAACATACAGCTATATACAGCTCTACACAGCTCCACCTAGTGTCCACTATAGAATGACATGCTATTGATCACTACATCCCCCTTTCTTTGAGGTTTAACAAAATCAATATCAATCAACTTTCAAGAAAACAATAAAGATAATATCAGTAACACTTTTGTTAGTGCTCTATAAACATAAACATTTTCAAAACAGTCAACACATTTTCAAAGCTTTGCATTGTACTCAAAGATTAAGTCTATCAGGCTCTTTTACTTCACGTGTGGATCTTCTCAACACGGGTAAGTCTGATGTGTCTTCATGAGATTGTTCTGGCGGTGAATGACAAGATGCAGTTGCGGCATTGTCATCAATCTGGTCTTGAATAGTCTCTTGTGTTTTTAGGAGGGAACGGCGGTTCCTCCTGAGAATCTGTCCTTCCTCAGTTCTAACAGTGTATGACCTTGGTCCTGCTTCCTCAAGAACTGTAGCTTTCCTGTTCCATGCATCTGGATCCTCAATCCTGACAACATCATCCTTTGTCAATGGTTTTAGAGTTTTGGATGACTTGTCATAGTATGATTTCTGTTTCAGCTTTAACAGTTGAAGTCTCTGTCTCAGTTCCTCACTTTGCTGTTCTTTTGCACAGCAGGGTAGCGTGGTGCGCAACTTGCGACCCATTAGTAGTTCAGCAGGTGAAGAACCACAGTCTAAAGGTGAGGCTCGGTAGCTCAGCAGGGCGAGATAAGGATCAGACTTGCTTTCTGTTGCTTTCTTCAGTAGCTGCTTGAGAACTTGAACACCTTTCTCTGCCTTACCATTTGACTGAGCATACAAAGGACTGGATGTGATGTGCTGAAAGTCATAATGTGCTGCAAACTGTTGCCACTCCTTACAGTTGAAGCACGGACCATTGTCGCTAACGGCAATCCTGGGAATTCCATGTCTGGCGAAGATGGATTTCACATGCATTATGACACTGCTTGCTGTGGTGCTTGAGAGCAGCACCATCTCAGGATAGTTAGAATAGTAGTCAATCACTATTAGATAGTCTTTACCATTTAAATGAAAAAGGTCCATACCAACCTTTTGCCATGCTGCTGTTGGTATGTCAGCTACTATCATTGGTTCCTTTGCTTGTTTGCTTTGGTGTTTCTGACATGTCTCACATTTGCCTATCATGTTCTCACTGTCCTTATTTATGCCAGGCCAATAAACAGTATCTCTTGCTCTCCTTTTGCATTTTTCAATTCCGAGGTGTCCCTCATGAATCCTTTTGAGCATGTCTTGACGTAGAGCCTGTGGAATGACTATTCTGTTCTGTTTTAGTAATAGTCCACTTGCGACACTCAATTCTGACCTTATGTGAAAATATTTTGGACAGGAACCTTTTGGCCAACCATGATGAATGTTCTCTATTACTGTTTGTAATACTGTATCTTTTACTGTTCCTTCTGCTATTTGCTTTGATTTTGTGTCTGACACGGGCAGCGCAGCAGTGACCATACTCACATGACCATCCACGTCTTCTTCAGTAGAACTCACATGACTCATTGTGGGTGCTCGGGATAGTGCATCTGCTAACACTATGTATTTGCCTGGTGTGTAGATCAGTTCAAAGTCATACCTTTGCAGCTTCATCATGAGTCGTTGAATCCTTGGAGACATCTCATTCAGGTTTTTTTTAATGATGGCAACCAAAGGGCTGTGGTCTGTCTCAACTGTGAAGGTGGGAAGTCCATATATGTAGCCATGAAACTTTTCTAGTCCAACTACCAAGCCTAGACATTCCTTTTCAATCTGGGCGTATCGACACTCAGTATCAGTCATAGACCTGGAGGCATAGGCAACAGGCTTCCAATCTTCACCATCTGCTTGTAGCAAGACCGCACCTAGGCCATCTTTTGATGCATCCGTTGACACTTTGATTCTTTTGGTTAGGTCAAAGAAGATGAGTACAGGTGTGGTTGTCAGCACTGTTTTGAGGTTTATCCACTCTTGTTCATGTCTTTCTGTCCATGCGAACTCATTTGTTTTATGTAGCAGGTCTCGCAGACAGGCTGTCTTGGCTGACAAGTTAGGAATGAACTTTCCAATGAAGTTTATCATCCCCATGATGCGTAGCACTCCTTTTTTGTCAGTGGGTCGGGGCATTTTGAGTATGGCGTTTACTTTTTCCATATCTGGCTCTATTCCTTTACCAGATAGATTATCTCCTAGGAAAGTGACTTCCTGGACGCCAAACTGACACTTGGTTTTGTTGAGCTTCAGTCCATTCCGGCGTATGCTCTGTAGCACTTTAGTCAGTCTCCCATTGTGTTCTTTCAGTGTGGAGCCCCAGATGATGATGTCATCAACATAGACCCGAACTCCTTCCAGACCTTCAATTATGTGTTCCATCGCTCTATCAAAGATTTCAGATGCAGATATTATCCCGAAAGGCATTCTGAGGAAACAATACCTGCCAAATGGTGTGTTGAAGGTACAGTATTTGGTGCTCTCTTCATCCAGTTTTAGTTGCCAAAATCCTTGTGAGGCATCGAGCTTTGTAAAGTATCTGGCACCTGGCATTTCACTGGCGATTTCTTCTCGCTTGGGAATCTGGTAGTGTTCACGTTTTATGTTTGCATTTAAATCCTTTGGATCCATGCATATTCTTAGATCATTGTTCTTTTTCTTTACACATACCATGGAGTTAACCCAGTCTGTTGGCTCTTCGACTTTCCTGATGACTCCTAGTGTGGTCATTCTGTCCAGTTCATTCTTGAGCCGGTCACGCAGGAGTGCTGGAACTCTTCGTGGAGCATGTACCACTGGCTGAGCATCCTGCTTTAGCTGGATCTTGTAAGTGAATGGTAGAACTCCAAATCCTTTGAACACATCCTGGAAATAATTCACTACAGAATCCACTGAGTCATCTGGTCTGCTTATGGCACAGTTTATACGGTAGACTCTTTTGACCAGTTCTAAGTCCTCACAAGCTTTGTCACCCAGTAGTGAATCAAGCCTTTCAGCCACAACAGAAAACATGAGATGATGCACTTTGTCTTTGACTGTCACTTTAAGTCTGCATACACCTAAGCTATCTATTTTCTGTCCATTATAGTCCTTCAGTAGTACTGACTTTTTCTGTATTTTGGGCTTTTCTTTCATATTGTTAATGTCACTCATACTGATTAAGTTTGCTTTTGCCCCAGTGTCCAGTTTCAATGTAACTAATGCTCCATTTATCTGCAGTGGGATCATCCATTTGTCCTCTTTTACTGCATTAACTTTATGTTCAGCAGTGTCTATTTCTGAGGGCTGCACATTTTCTGTATCTTTTTTGATATCGTCACATGACACCATTCCTACAAAAAATGTCTCACTTACATCAGTGTCCTCAATCACATTAACTCGTTGCCCTTTCGTCGTTTTTACTTTTGAAAAGCATTGTTTGGCAAAGTGATTCTTTCCATTACACTTTGTGCACATTTTTCCAAACGCTGGGCATTGTCTTAACTGGTGTTTGTAACCACAGCGTTTACAATTAAAAATTTCATCCTCCGATTGCTTTTCATTTCTGTTCTGCCCACATTTCTTCCCCTTGTAGGACACAGCACTGACAGCAGCATTATCACTCATTACATTCGCATCATTATTGATTTCACTGAAAGTCTTCGCGTGCTTTCGAGCTAGCTCGCTGGCTTTGCATATTTTCACTGCATTTTCCAAATTTAGTTCGGTTTCTCTCAACAGACGTTCCCTGACTTTTTTATCATGAATACCAAACACAATCTGGTCACGAATCATGGATGCTTTGAGCTCAGAGAAATTACATGTCTGTGCTTTCAGTTTCAGATCAGTTATAAAGCTAACAAAAGTCTCATTTTGTTGCTGTGCCCGAGAACGAGATACGTCTCATTCTTTTTGGGAGAGCAATGTGCATCAAATTTTTTTAGCACATCTTCTAATTTTTCTCTGTTCTCTGCTGGATTAAATACAAATGTATTAAATACCTCTATTGCCTGTGGGCCTGCAACCGTAAGCAGCAACGCTATCTTCCTTGCATCTGGCTTCGTACCGAATCCGATGGCTGCAATGTAGAGTTCGAATTGTTGTTTAAAAATCCGCCAATTGTAGTCGACATTTCCCTCGAGATTCAAACCTCCTGGTGGCTTCAAATTCTCCATGTCGCTTTTCACAATTTTCAGCAGATCTTCACCACCCTGGTACCATGTTATGTTTATTAATAACTAGACATTCTTATTATGAACACAGCTAGCTTCTAGCTAGTTATTTGTTCAGTACACATTCTCTAGGTACAGTATCTGTAGAGGCTTCCATGTGTGCTCCTGTGTGCAGGCTGCCATCTTGACTGTTGCCTTCTGGGTAGCCTAGTGCCTCATTGGTAATGTAGTCTTAAACATACAGCTATATACAGCTCTACACAGCTCCACCTAGTGTCCACTATAGAATGACATGCTATTGATCACTACAGGAGTGAATGTTTAAGGTGGTGGATGGGGTGCCAATCAAGCGGGCTGCTTTGTCCTGGATGGTGTCGAGCTGCTTGAGTGTTGTTGGAGCTGCACTCATCCAGGCAAGTGGAGAGTATTCCATCACACTCCTGACTTGTGCCTTGTAGATGGCGGAAAGGCTTTGGGGAGTCAAGAGGTGGGACACTCGCCGCACAATGCCTAGCCTCTGACCTGCTCTTGTTCCTACAGTATTTATGTGACTGGTCCAGTTAAGTTTCTGGTCAATGGTGACCCCCAGAATGGCGATGTTGGGGGATTCGGCGATGGTAATACCGTTGAATGTCAAGGGGAGGTGGTTAGACTCTCGCTTGTTGGACATTTTCATTGCCTGGCACTTCTGCGGTGCGAATGTTACCTGCCACTTATCAGCCCAAGCCTGAACGTCATTCAGGTCTTGTTGCTTGCGGGCATGGACTGCTTCATTATCTATGGAGTTGTGAATGGCGCTGAACACTGTGCAGTCACCAGCGAACATCCCCACTTCTGACCTTATGTTGGAGGGAAGGATATTGAAAAAGCAGCTGAAGATGGTTGGGCCTAGGACACTGCCCTGCGGAACTCCTGCAGTGCTGTCCTGGGGCTGTGATGATTGACCTTCAACCACCACAACCATCTTCCTTTGTGCTAGGTATGACTCCAGCCAGTGGAGAGTTTTCCCCCCGATTCCCATTGACTTCAGTTTTACTAGGGCTCCTTGATGCCAAACTTCGTCAAATGCTGCCTTGATATGAAGGGCAGTCACTCTCACCTCACCTCTGGAATTCAGCTCCTTTGTCCATGTTTGGACCAAGGCTGTAATGCGGTCGGGAGCCGAGTGGTCCTGGCAGAACCCAAACTGAGCATCAGTGAGCAGGTTATTGGTAAGTGCCGCTTGTTAGCACTGTTGATGACACCTTCCATCACTTTGCTGATGATTGAGAATAGACTAATGGACCGGTAATTGGCCAGGTTGGATTTGTCCTGCTTTTTGTAGACAGGACATACCTGGGCAGTTTTGCACATTGTCGGATAGATGCCAGTGTTGTAGCTGCACTGGAACAGCTTGGCTAGAGGCGCAGCTAGTTCTGGAGCACAAGTCTTCAGCATGATAGCTGGGATGTTGTCGGGGCCCATAGCCTTTGCTGTATCCAGTGTGCTCAGCTGTTTCTTGATATCACATGGAGTGAATCGAATTGGCTGAAGACTGGCTTCTGTGATGATGGAGACCTCGGGAGTAGGCCGATATGGATCATCCACTCGGCACTTCTGACTGAAGATGGTTGCAAACACTTCAGTCTTGTCTTTTGCACTCACGTGCTGGGCTCCACCATCATTGAGGATGGGGATATTCATGGAGCCTCCTCCTCCCGTTAGTTGTTTAATGGTCCAGAGCTTGGGGCCTAGGCAGCTGTAGGCAAGCCAGGATCGGATTTTTCTGCACAGGACGAGCTTGGCAGAATCCCAACAGAAACAGGTAGCAACCATCGTCCCTTAGCCCCCCGACCCCCCACCCCCCAATCCACCTACCAGGCGGGTTTATTCCTGCCCTTCTTGACCCCCTGAAATTTCAGCCCCATACTGTCCAAATATTTTTAACAGGAAAATCCCACCAGTTTCACCTGTACAGGCAGTCGCTGTTGGATCACTGGCTCAATTGGAACACACTGGAAGTTTAATCTTGTCAAACAGCACCACAATGTGGCTCAGCCGTATCATAACAATTCAGGTAAAAAAATTCAAGAGTACTCAGCTGCCGTTTCCAACAACAACTTGCATTTATTTAACGCCCTTAACGTAGTAAATATGTCCTACGGCAATTTACAGGATTGATTATCGGACACAATTTGACACTGAGACACATAAGGAGATATTAGGATAGGTAGGTAGGCTTTAAGGAGCGTCTTACAGGAGATGAGAGGGGTGGAGAGGCGGAGAGGTTTAAGGAGGGAATTTCAGAATTTAGGGCCCAGGCAGCTGAAGGCACGGCCACCAGTGGCGGAGCGATGAAAATTGGGGATGCTCAAGAGGCCAGAATTTGAAGTGTGCAGATATCTCGAAGGGTTGTAGGGCTGGAAGAGATTACAAAGATAGGGAGGGGACGAGGCCATAGAGGGATTTGAACACGAGGATGAGATTTTTAAAATCGAGTGAAAGGATTCACAAATTTCATGTCTCCCCTGAAGATCTACTTTTGGTTTATTAAAGAAACCCTGGTTGGACTGAGTTTAAAATCCAGGGCACAACAAGATGGCTTCAGTCAGCCTCATGGCAAAAGCCTATAAGTTTCAGTTTGGACTGACAGCTTGTATTCTGATGACTGTGAGAAGGAACTTTCCAGAACTCGAATGCAGACAGACCCTTCTGCATTTATGCATTAGAAGCAAACCCAGTGGCATTCGGGCCTCTGATTAAAAGCCATCAAGGTTGTTTGCACAAACAATCAACAGCAGTCAGAGCCTATTGAATATGTAGTGGGACAAGCTCAGCAGCATTCAGGCCTTCGTTTAGAGAACATCAACACTGTTTACAAACGATCAACGGGGCATTCAGACTGGAATGGCCCCATCGCGAAACCAGTTGGACAAAGGGGAACACTGATGAGATCAGTAAAACCGATTACCAGCCATCCAGGTCGATGGGCCCAGATCGGTACCTTTTGTATAAGTTTCAATACATTCAGATTAGACAAAAGAAATGAGCTGATCTGGCGGGAGATAAGGGCTACTGGGAAGGGTATAACTAATCCCTCGGGAAGCTGTACCTCTCTCTCTCTCTCTCCTGCCTCACCTCCGGTGCCCTGCCTTACCATCAACCCAGCAAAAAGGACTGTCGACGAAGAGCCCGTCCAGGGAAGTAGAATAGCCGCAGTTACGTTTAAATTACTGGGGTATCTCTGCTTTGGGGCGATGAAAACCTAAGACATCGGCAGAAAACAGGGCACAGAGCAGGCGTTTCAATATCCTAGACTGGTGAGCATAAATTTTCTGGCCCATCACAAGATAACCTAGATAGGTGTAAAGGGTGGGAGTTAAGGGGAATTGCTAAAGTGTCATTTTAGTCATTTTCCCTCGATGTGTCCATTTCTCCTCCCCCGTTAAGTGTAATTGTGCTGCATCCATAGTGATTTTCTCTGTATAGTAATCGTTCTCTATTTTAATAAACATTGGTTTTCTTTGCACCGAACCACTGGTCTCGTTTGTCTATATCGCTACTTGTAAATAAGTCCGGTCCTCAGAACTAAAAAGGGGAAGCGATTCGAACTGCATGGGGCTGGGGCAGCTCAGATACGACTGACTGGCCAGACACAAACCCCCAAACCAAAACCCCCTACAGAGGCGTTGCCGGACCGGGTGCCATGTAGTTCAGCGAGCACGGGGGTGATGAGTGAATGGGACTTGGTGCGAGTTAGGGTACGGGCAGCAGAGTTTTAGATGACCTCAAGTTTACGGAGCGTAGAAAGAGGGAGGCCAGCCAGGAGCGCGTTGGAATAGTCGTGTCTAGAGGTAATAAAGACATGGATGAGGGTTTCAAGGTTGGAAGGGGGGCAGAAGACAAGCCTGGAACTGGATTTCGTATGCAGGATGAGTGTGAAAGAGACCCAACAGAACCGGGTACCACCCCTCACCCGGCCAGTTGGTTTATGTCAGCCGTGGCTCAGTGGGCAGCACCCTCGCCTCTGAGTCAGAAGGTCGTGGGTTCAAGTCCCACTCCAGAGACTTGTGCACAAAATCTAAGTTGACACTCCAGTGCAGTACTGAGGGAGTGCTGCACTGTCAGAGTGTGTCGTCGTTCAGATCTGACTTTAAACCAAGGCATCTCAGGTGGACATGTGTAGAATTCGCAAAATTGAACATTGTCCTATAAGGGTCTATTGGCAGAAAAGGCCTTAATTTTAAAGACTGTTTTAAAAGAAGCCCAGAAAAAGAGACACACAAAATGGCCACCGGACCCCTGACCAGCTTTTGGGACACTTTAAAATGGTTCCTGCAGTCCTCAGACAGCTTTTGTGGATTCAGCCCACAGTAGGTTCTGGAAGGCAGTTACAGGGAAAATGAAACCAGACAGAGCCCCATATATATAGATTGGATGCAGATCTGATCAGATTGGCCTGTAGATAAAGGCCATCTAAATGTTTACCCAGACAAAGGGGAACAGATTCAAGTTCGAAGAGGGACATTAAAGACAATACAGGGTCGTTCCAGACCAGAGATGGCAGTTACCGGCCATCCCGAAGATACTTTAAAAACAAAGACTACCCCACTGTGCTACAAGCCCGCCAAAAGTTAAACAAAGACTAACCTTGATTTGGCGGGAGATAAGGGCCTCTTTGAAAAGTATAATTGGGAACCCGGAATAGCTATTGGTACGCTTCTTAGCCTTGGGAAGGCTTGACATCGGAGAAGGTGGTTCGAAGAAGAAGAAGACGAGACCCAGGGTAGTCAACGGGAGATCATCGACTAAAACCCCGGGCCGTTGACGAGAAGAAGAGAGGACGAAACGCCCTACAGCGTCGTGTGTAGGAGCACGGAGAAAAACGAACTGCGGGCGGAATGATGGTCAGCGCGTCTTGCTGAAGAGAAGGAGCCATCAGCCTGAGCAGCCCGCTGCTCCTACAGCCCAACGACCACATGGAGACAGGACGCCTGAGAGGACCAAAACGCAGACTTCAAAACCTCTATGTTTCTAATTGGGATTGGTGAGCATATTTCTGGCCCCTCATAATCTAATCTAGCTAGGCTTAGGGTGTGGGTATTTTGGGTATAATTTAACAGTGAATTGTTGTCCCTCGATGTTCCGTGTGTTTCCCTATATCAGGATGAACCTTGTAAAACTTAATATGCCTGTAGATATGTTGGTTAGTACTGTGTTATGATTTGTTTTTCCCCCCCATGTACCTTATTGGCTTATATTTAATTTTTCCTCCATGCAATAAAATGTCATTTCGTCTCATTAAACTTGGTCTATAGAGTATTCTCTGCATTACAGTTCCTGCCTCAAAGTCCAGTGTATAGAACCTAAGGGGTGAATGGGTCGAACCACTCGGTGAATTACTGTGCAAGAGAGCGAGGCCTCTAGAGCGAGAGAGGGAGACCTCGGCGATCGAAAACCCCTTACACATGAAAGATCCCACGGCACTATTTCGAAGAAGAGCAGGTGGAGTTATCCCCGGTGTCCTGGGGCCAATATTTATCCCTCAATCAACATCACTGAAAAAACAGATGATAGTGGTCATTATCACATTGCTGTTTGTGGGAGCTTGCTGTGCGCAAATTGGCTGCCGCGTTTCCCACATTACAACAGTGACCACACTTCAAAAATTATTTCATTGGCTGTGAAGCGCTTTGGGATGTCCTGAGGTCGTGAAAGGCGCTGTAGAAATGCAAGTCCTTCTTTCTTTGCTTCCTCTCGTCTGCTTCCAACTAAACAATATCGCAAAAATGTTTATTTCTACCCTTCCTGACCCCAGCGGAATTTCCGACACTTATTGTCCAAGTATTTTTTAACAGCCGTAGGCAGGACAATCCCAGCAGTCGCACCTCTCCAGAGGGTTTGTTCCTTCAACCCCCAGCTCAATAGGAACACACTGGAAGTTTAATCTTATCAAACAGCACCACGATGTGGCACAACTGTACCACAGCACACTTCAGGCACGAAAGTCATGAGTACGCAACTATCGTTTCCATTTCGAAGCTGCATTATTTTGGATGCTAACGTATAGGATTTCATATAAAAAATGTCAAATTATAAATACGTGCATATGTTCATAATACGTAAAGATAAAACTAAGAATAAAATGAAGGTAAGGAGAATGCTTCCAGTATTATGAGTTGATTTGACCCCAAGCTGAGCTCTCAGCCCCGTATCCTCTCCATCACCAAGACCGCCTACTTCCACCGCAATAACATCGCCCGTCTCCGCCCCTGCCTCAGTTAATCTGCTGCTGAAACCCTCATTTGTTACCTCGACTCGACCAATCCAACGCTCTGCTGGCCGACCTCCCACCTTGTACCCTCCATAAACTCGAGGTTATACAAAACTCCGCTGCCCCGTGTCCTAACTCGCACCAAGTCCTGTTCGCCCATCGCCCTCTGTGCTCGTTGACCAATTAACACTAACTGCTTCCCCCGACTCCCTAGGGAGCCTGTTCCAGAGATTGACCACTCGCTCACTGAAATATTGTTCCCGCAGATTCGTTTTGAATTTACCCCCTTCAGGTGCAGGCCGTGCCCTCTGGTTCTAAGGTTCTGGACAAGGTGAAACCCCTCATCATGGTCAACATCCCTTCAGAATCCTAGAGACAGCAATCAGATCACCTCTCGACCTTCTCTTTTCCAGTGAGAACATGCCCAATTTACATAATCTCTCCTCATAATCCGATCGCCCGATCCCCTCAATCACTCTGACTAAGCCTTGGGGTGTGGAGGCAGCACTTGCACTATTAGTGGGCCCCGGGGAGAGTTGGGGTGGGGGAAGGAAAGGTGGCTGCAAACTTGGGTGGACTTCATTGGTCAGGGAGGAAGAGGAGGGGGGAAGAGACTAGCTTGTCTGTAGAGTTTAGCCAAAAGCGTAGAGATTAAACATGGCTGCTTTGTTTGTTATGACTCGCGATCTGATTGGTGCTTGCTAAGCACATGACCCATCATATCACATACCTCCACAGACCAATCAGACTTCACAAAAGGCACGGACAGAAATTTTTTTTAATAGTACAGGAAACTCTCGTTTAAATGGCACCTAAATATCCGGAATTCTCTATTAACCGGCAAAATCCATACTCCGAAAACAACACCTCAATAACCGGCAATGTTGCCGAGTCCGAGTCCGAGTCTCCCGCGGTGGCCGAGTTAGTCAGTGGGGGTAGTTCTCCAAACTGCCACTACTCAGCTTCTTGGCGCTGTCGAAAGTCGGAACACCTCAATAACAGGAGTCTGACTCTCCCGCGCTGCCGGGAGTACCCAATTACTGTATACTGCACATTTCTTGATTTTTTAATTTTTGTTTGTTAAAAATAGCCTCGGTAGATAACCCTCTCCGTCATCCGGAATTTTTAATCAACTGGCACCATCTCGGTCCCGTCGGTGCCGGATACCAAAGAGTTTCATGAATATTGATAGATATTTTAAAGCACACTTAGGCCTATATACTCTAGAGTTTAGAGGAATGAGAGGTGATCTCACTGAAACGTATAAATTTCTTACAGGGCTTGACAGGGTAGATGCAGGGAGGATGTTTCCCCTGGCTGGAGAGCCTAGAACCAGGGGTTGCAGTCTCAGAATAAAGGGTCGGCCATTTAGGGCTGAGATGAGGAGAAATTTCTTCACTCCGAGGGTGGTGAATCTTTGGAATTCTCTGCCCCAGAAAGGGCTGTGGAGGCTCAGTCGTTGAGTATATTCAAAACAGAAATCAATAGATCTTTGGATATTAAGTGAATAAAGAGAAATGGGGATAGTGCAGGAAAGTGGAGATGAGGTAGAAGATCAGCCATGATCTTATTGAATGGCGGAGCAGGCTCGAGGGGCCGTATGGCCGACTCCTGCTCCTATTTCTCATGTTCTTATGTTTGGAACTCAAGAGGATTTGAGCTGAAGACAAGGTCCATCCACCATCTTTACTAATGTCGATCTGTAGCTTCTTGAGAAGTCAAACCCAGGCCCAGTGTCCATTTGAAAATTCAACACTGCTCAATGCTTTTCAGCAGTTGGCAATCAGGTGGGAGGTTAAACCGAGCCCTCAGCAGCCCATCAAAGTGAACACAAGGGATCCCAGGGCACTGTCCGTTGAAGAGCAAGGGATTTCTCCTGGTGTCCCGGCCAAAACTCCTCCCTCAACCAACACCACCAAAAAACAGATGAACAGGTTATTTATCTCATGACCTGGTTGTGGGACCTTGCTGTGCACAATCTGACTGCCCCTTTCGCAACAGTAACAAGATAAACCGCACCATAAAAGGAATCTTTTGGCTGCGACCATGCCCTGAGTGTGTTGAAGACACAATATAAATGCATGTTCTTTCTTAGCAACACTGAGTCCTGTCTTTTATTTTCTGAAATGAAGGCAGAGGAAACAGAGTTGCACTCGACAATGGCTACTCTCATATTGGTAACACACACCCTAAGTGCACCTGCTTAAAGTTCACCCCCCGCACTGGTACCACCAAGAAATACATACCCCGAGCTATAACATTAACGAGCTCTCTTCTGTACCACACAGACTGTGGAGTAACAAACTTTTCATGTACGAATATTGGGGCTGAAATTGGAATGTATGTGTCGTCGTAAAAGATGGAACTTGCATTTCTATAGCGCCTTTTACGACCCCAGGACGTCCCAAAGCGCTTCACAGTATTTTTTGAAGTGTAGTCACTTCAGTAATGTCGGAAACGCGGCAGCCAATTAGTGCACAGCAAGTTCCCACAAACAGCAATGTGATAACGACCAGATCATCTGATTTTTGTGATGTTGATTGACGGATAAATATTGGCCCAGGGGTGACGCTCTACTGCTCTTATTCGAAATAGTGCCATGTGATCTTTAACATCCACCTGAGAGAGCAGACGGGGGCTTGATTTAATGGGCTGGATTTTGATACTGGAGGCGTGTAGGGGGCGGGGCTACAACTTTCGGGGTTGTAGTCCCGCCTCCATCGAGTTGTGTCCAACCCACGTGATTTTCACTTGATTGACCTTGTTGAGCCCGCTCAGCGGGCTCAGCAGGCCAATTAAGGGCCACACGGCAACAGATGATGTCACAGATTGACATTTCATCTGTCAAAAGCTTTTGACAGATGAAATATCAGCGTTTGACAGCTCTTTGAAGCTGTCAAACACTGACAATCTGTACTCCAAGTTAATTCCTTCCTCTCAGGCTGATTTAGAGATCTCTCCAGAACAGAAAGCTGAATGCTGCAACTTTTGTCAGCTCGCGGCCATTCTGCTTTCTGTGCCGGTGAGATGAGGGACTCCCAAGACCTGAAGGAAGGAAGGCTGTAAAGATAAGCAAAACTTCTTTAAACACTTTACACGCACTTACCTCTGCACTCACGCACCCATCACTCACCTGAACATCAGACATCTCGAACCCTCCAAGCCCTTCAGCCCGACGGTCTGCCTCGCTAACTTGCCGTGGTTTGGAGCCGTCAGGAAGCCCACACTTCAGCAATGAAAATAGGGATTAGGCGAAAAACTGCCTGCTAACTATCTGTTAACAGGCAGTTAATTGGCACTAATCCCTTCCCGCCTCGGTGAGGTGGGTCCCAGTGCGGGTTGGGTACCCGCCCCCTTTGAAACTGGCATGGAGGCAGGTTGGGGGCGGGATGGGTTCATGCCCCACCTCTTTTGAGATTTTAACCCCCCACATGGCTCCAATCCCGCCGAAAATCTAGGCCAGTGTCTCATCCAAAAAACAGCACCTCCGACAGTGCAGCTGGAGTGTCAGCCTAGATTTTGTGCTATAGACTTGGGAGTGGGATTGTGAACTCACAACCATCTGTACTCAAAGATGAAGGGTGCTACCAATTAAGCCATAGCTGACAGTGTTGCACCATGAAGTATATTAGACCTTTAGGGGTCGATTTTCATTGACCTGTGAAGTCGGGATTGGAGGCGCGCGGGGATTAAAGTCCCGAATTCGGGGGTCCCGACCCCATCCCGCCCCCAACCCGCTTCCATGCCAGTTTCCAAGGAGGCGGGTACCCGCCCCGCACTGGGACCCGCCTACCCGAGGCGGGAAGGGATTAGTGCCAATTAACTGCCTCTTTAACAGGTAGTTAACAGGCAGTTTTTAGCCTAATCCCTATTTTTAAGCTTGAAGTGTGGGATTCCCGATGGCTCCAAACCACGCCAAGTTAGAGGAGGCGGGCCGTCGGGTTGAAGGACTTGGAGGGGTCGAGATGTTGGTGGTCAGGTGAGTGATGGGCGCATGAGTGCAAAGGTAAGTGTGTTTGGTGTGTCTAAAGTGTGCAAAGAAGTTTAAATTACCTGTTCTTACCTTTACCGCCTTCCTTCCTCTCGTTTCGGGAGTCCATCATCTAACCGGCACAGAAAGCAGAATGGCTGCGATCTGTCAAAAGTGCTTTCTGTGCAGGAGAGATTTCTAGCTGAGTCTGTGGAGAAGGACTCAGGTTAGAAGTGAGACTGTCAGTGTTTGACAGCTTCAAACAGCTGTGAAACACTGATATTTCATCTGTCAAAAGGTCTTGACAGATGAAATTTCAGTCTGTGACATCACCTGTTGCTGGGTGGCCATTAATTGGCCTGCTGAGCCCGCTGGGCGGGCTCAACAAGGTCAAGCAAGTTAAAATCGCGTGGATTGGCCGCATCTCGATGGAGGCGGGACTACAACCCCGAAAGTTGTAGTCCTGCCTCCTTCCCGACTTCTGAATGAAAATCACCCCCTTACTCTTACTCCAACATATTCTCACTAAGGACTGATTTCAGGAAGCAATTCTTCTGACAAAGATTGATCAGTGTCCAAAATGAGGCAAATACTCTGGAGTCATACTGGAGGCAGATTTTTTTATATTCGTTCCTAGATGTGGGTGTCACTGGCAAGGCCAGCATTTATTGCCCATCCCTAATTGCCCTCGAGAAGGTGGTGGTGAGACGCCTTCTTGAACCGCTGCAGTCCGTGTGGTGAAGGTGCTCCCACAGTGCTGTTAGGGAGGGAGCTCCAGGATTTTGACCCAGCGACGATGAAGGAACGGCTGATATATTTACAAGTCAGGGTGATGTGTCACTTGGAGGGGAACTTGGAGGTGGTGGTGTTCCCATGCACCTGCTGCCCTTGTCCTTCTAGGTAGAAGAGGTCATGGGTTTGGGAACTGAATAAAGGGAAGGTCAGTGATGAAGCAGCTGAAGAAGCCTTGGCGAGTTGCTGCAGTGCATCCTGTAGATGGTACACACTGCAGCCACGGTACGCCAGTGGTGGAGTGAGTGAATGTTTAAGGCGGTGGATGGGTTGCCAATCAAGCGGGCTGCTTTGTCCTGAATGGTGTTGAGCTTCTTGAGTGTTGTTGGAGCTGAACTCATCCAGGCAAGTGGAGAGTACTCCATCACACTCCTGACTTGCATCTTGTAGATGATGGAAAGGCTTTAGGGAGTCAGGAGGTGAGACACTCACCACAGAATACCCAGCCTCTGACCTGCTCTTGCAGCCACATTATTTATGTGGCTGGTCCAATTAAGTTTCTGGTCAATGGTGACCCCCAGAATGGTGATGTTGGGGAATTCGGCGATGGTAATGCCGTTGAATGTCAAGGGGCGGCGGTTAGACTCGCTTGTTGGAGACAGTCATTGCCTGGAACTTGTGTGGTGTGAATGTTACCTGCCACTTATCAGCCCAAGCCTGCATGTCGTCCAGGTCTTGCTGCATTATCTGAGGAGTTGTGAATGGCACTGAACACTGTGCAGTCACCAGCAAACATCCCCACTTCAGACCTTATGATGAAGGTCATTGATGAAGCAGCTGAAGATGGTTGGCCCTAGACACTGCCCTGAGGAACTCCTGCAGCGATGTCCCGGGGCTGAGATGATTGACCTCCAACCATCACAACCACCTTCCTTTGTGCTAGGTATGACTCCAGCCAGTGGAGTGTTTCCCCCCCACCAATTCCCATTGACTTCAGTTTTACTAGGGCTCCTTGATGCCACACTCGGTCAAATACTGCATTGAAGTCAAGGGCAGTCACTCCCACCTCACCTCTGGAATTCAGCTCCTTTGTCCATGTTTGGACCAAGGCTGTAATGAGGTCTAGAGCCAAGTGGTGCTGGCAGAACCCAAACTGAGCATCGGTGAGCAGGTTATTGGTGAGTAAGTGCTGCTTGATAGCACTGTCGATGACACCTTCCATCACTTTGCTGATGATTGAGAGTAGACTGATGGGGCGGTGATTGACCGGATTGGATTTGTCCTGCTTTTTGTGGACAGGACATATCTGGGCAGTTTTCCACATTGTCGGATAGATGCCAGTGTTGTAGCTGTACTGGAACAGCTTGGCTAGAGGCGCGGCTATTTCTGGAGAGCAAGGGGGAGGAATTCGGCATCACCCTATTTGGGGCGCAATTATCGGCCGGGCGCAAAGTTTAGCGCCTGGTGCTAATTATCGCCTCCAACTGCAAACTTGGCTTCTATCGCCCCTGGAGGTGATTGGAGAGCTAAATCAGGCGTTACACACCTTTCTTAAGGTGCAAACGCCGAGGAGCGAGGCGCTACTCAGAGTGCTGGCGAAGTTCATGTGATGTCAGTCAGCAATGGAACACAGACACAATGGCACCAGCCAGTTCTTAAAGGGAGGGTCGATCTTGCTCTCCATCCACATCCTGCTCATTGCAGCTTTGAATCTCGGCCTGGAGAGTCCTGTATATCAAATCTGCTGGAAAGAACTATGGAGAGGCCCAGGGAAAGAGCTCAGAGTGAAGCCCCCATAGTCTCTTCTAAATCGATGCAAGGAAAGTCAAATCAAAATGAACCTGCAAAGTGCTGCTCAGTACTCAAAACTCTTTCATACAGCGTTGAATCTCTCCAAAAGTCCCTCTATCTCACTCAGGTGCAATAATGTCGCTGACAAATAAAGAAAAGGAAGTGGTCGCCTTTAAATAGTGCTCCCCTAGTCCCTTCCTGACTGCAAAACGCTCCCCTCAACCTTTTGTTGTTAGTGGCAGGTGGTAAGGCAGGGGGCGCCACTCAATATCTGGTCCGGTGCGCTACCGGGGCGTTGTACACTCGACTGACGTCACAATCTGCTGGCGCAGGAGATCGTGGCGGTAGTGTTTAGCGTCACCGCAAAATGTCTAGTTAATTTCGCGAGCGGCGAAAACATCGCCACACCCGGGTGCTAGTTGCTTTGCACCCCATTAGCACCCTCTTAGGGTGCTAACGGGAGGTGCAAAGCAACTGAATTTTTCCCCCCAAGTCTTCCGCACAACAGCCAGGATGTCGTCGGGGCCCACAGCCTTTGCTATATCCAGTGTGCTCAGCCATTCCTCGATATCACGTGGAGTGAATCAAATTGGCTGAAGACTGGCTTCTGTGATGGTGGGGACCTCAGGAGGAGGCCGAGATGCATCATCCCCTCGGCACTTCTGGCTGAAGATGGTTGCAAATGCTTCAGCCTTGTCTTTTGCACTCGCGTGCTGCGCTCTGCCATCATTGAGGATGGGGATATTCATGAAGCCTTCTCCTCCCATTAGTTAGAGGCGAGAGTTGGCTAGGATGGATTGGGGAATGTTACTTAAAGGGTTGACGGTGAATAGGCAATGGCAAACATTTAAAGATCGCATGGATGAACTGCAGAATTTGTTCATCCCTGTTTGGTATAAAAATAAAACAAAAAAGGTGGCTCAACATTGGCTAACAAGGGAAATTAGGGATAGCATAAGGTCCAGGAAGTAGTCACACCAATTAGATTAGCTAATTCAGATGTAGTCCGTGGTCAGGGACAGGAGGGTGTGACTATGAGTGAGGCAGGTACGGGGATCCAGGAGAGAGTGTTGGAGGAGCCGCAGCCCTTGCTCTTGTGCAACAGGTTCGAGGCTCTTACTCCCTGTGAGGACGAGAACGGGGACTGCAGGGAGGATGAGCAACCTAGCCACAGCACCGTGGAACAAGGGGCCATTCAAGTGGGGGGAGTAAAAAGAAATGTTGTAGTGGTAGGGGATAGTATCTTTAGGGGGATAGATAGGGTTCTTTGCAGCCGAGAGCGAGAGTCCCAAAGGTTGTGTTGCCTGCGCAGTGCCAGGGATAAGGACATCTCCTCTGGGTTGGAGAGAAACTTGGAGTGGGAGGGGGAGGATCCAGTTGTCGTGGTCCATGTTGGTACCAATGACATAGATAGGACAAGGAAAGAGGTTCTGCAGAGGGAGTATGAGCAGCTAGGGGCCAAATTAAAAAGCAGAACCACAAGGGTAATAATCTCTGGATTACTACCTGAGCCACGAGCAAATTTGGCTAGGGTAAATAAAATCAGAGAGTTAAATGCGTGGCTCAAAGACTGGTGTGGGAGAAATGGGTTTTGCTTCTTGGGACACTGGCACCAGTACTGGGACAGGAGATGTGGTGTATGTAACCTGTTCCACCTTAAGAGAACTACCTTAAGAGATGTACTACTTTCTCTTGGCTGCTGTATACTGTAATACCGGTGGTGACCACACCGGTATATAAACATTGTGTAGTGATTTGCTGGGCAGTTCAGCCCTGACCTCCGAATAGTAAAGACCTGTTAAAGTTATTCTTGTTGTCTGTGTCCAGTGATTTATAATAAGCATAACTGGGACACACAGACTCAACAGTGGCGACGAGTCCGATCTTACCCTGCGGCAGTTTTACATCCAAGGCAGCTTCGTCCTCAGAACGGGCGTCGAGAAGAGGCATCCGCCCTCATCATCCTGCTGAGCACCACATCGCACGGGAGGCATCGAGAACCCGGGTTAAAAAGAAAAATTCTGACCACGAAGCCCTCCATCAGCGACAGGCAGTGATCATCCCTTCTACCACGGTGGTGGGTAAGCCGATCAGCAACACGAGCAGAAAGTCGGCCGCGTTGGCTGTGGAGTAGGGGAGGGGAAACGGAGGAAAAAGGGCGGAGAACTCGACCGCGGCCGGTGAAAAGGGCCGGGCTGCAATCGGGGCCGAGAGGCGCAGCGACTGGGGCAGCGTTAAGGCCACGAGAACCACGGAGAACTCAACCGCAGCCGGTGTAAAGGACCGGCCTGCAAGCGGGGCTGAGAGGCGCAACAGCAGGGGAAGCGTGAATGCCCACGGGAACCGTGGGGGAGCAAAAAGCAGCGTCGGGAAATTGAGAACCGCTGGGGAGGCGAGAACGGCAGCAGCACGGCAATCGCCATTGCAGCCAGCGGGGGAAGAAGGCAAACGCGGGAAGCCGCCATTGTAGTCAGCGGGGGAGAAGACGAGCGCGGGAAAAACCACCAAGTGCGGGAAGCCGCCATTTTAGTAGGCGGGGGAAGAAGACAAGCGCGGGAAGCCGTCATTTTGGGAAAAAGAAAATTTAAAGAAACTTGCAAGGATGCCTAAACATGGTAACATCAATGCTTTTGATAGCGATGTCGAAGATTGGGCCATGTATGTAGAACGCATGGAAGTTTATTGTAAAACAAATGAGGTACCAGATGATAAGAAAGCACTAACCTTATTAAACTCAATGGGTGCGAAGACGTACGGGCTATTAAAGCACCTTGTATCACCAGATAAACCGGCAGATCAGACTTTCGCGAATATTGTTACTGTCCTGAAAAATCATTTAAACCCCACGCCGCTGCTGATAGCGGAACGATTTAAATTTTACAGAAGAACGCAGCTGAAAGAAGAAAGCAAAGCTGAATTCTTAATTGAACTGTGTAAGCTATCAAAGTACTGTCAGTTTGGAACAGGACTAGCAGATGCGCTGAGAGATAAATTTGTGTGTGGATTGTTAAAAGAAGGAACACAAAAGCGACTGCTAGAGGAGAATGATCTTACACTTGATAAAGCTATCACTATTGCAGCATCGCACGAAGCCGCAGTGAGAGGCACTGCCGAAATGCAGCTATGGTCATCGGAACTCAGCACCAATCAAATGGCCTTGGGTGCAGTAAAGTGTTATCGTTGTGGAAAGACAACGCACGATCAGAACCAGTGCTGGTTCAAAAATCAGGAATGCAGAAAATGTGGCAGGCTTGGTCACATAGCTAAAGTATGCCAGTCAGGAAAGAAGACCAGCAACAAAAAGTCACCGCAGGAAAAGTGCAGAAAGGTACACAAGGTGACAGAGAACAGTTCGGATGAACAGAAGTCAGATTCAGACTCCAGCAGTAAGGAACTGGGTTGTCTAAGAGTACACAATGTGGGTAATGAAGCAGACCTCCAAACTATCTGGGTCACACTTCAGATAGCAGGAGTCCAAGTGAAGATGGAATTGGACACTGGATCGGCATCGACGGTCATGAATAAGCAAGATTACAAAAGGTTATTCCCACATATTCCCCTACGGGATACGGAGATTGTATTGAAAACATACACGGGGCAAAGAGTATACCCCATCGGAAAGATAAAGGTAAAGGTGGTCCACAAGGGCAAAGAAAGCCGAGGAATGGACTTATATGTGCTACCTGAGGGAGGTCCACCACTACTGGGACGGGAGTGGATCAGGAGAATAAATATGGACAGGCATTCCTTAAAAGCACTAACGGTAGATTCCGGTAAAAAAGATGTCAAACCTAAACGATTGTTCAGAATATTGGACGATGCTAAAGAGGTGTTCCAACAGGGACTGGGAACACTGAGAGGAATTATGGCAAACATCAAGGTTGAAGAACATGCAAACCCGAAATTTTTCAAAGCCAGACCAGTACCTTATGCGATACGACCTGCTGTGGAAGCTGAGCTGGAAGGGCTAGAACGTTCAGGAGTACTGTCTAAGGTGGACTGGAGTGAGTGGGCCACGCCCATTGTTCCCGTCATGAAGCATTCATCGAGCAACAAGCCGGGGGAACTGGGGAAGGTTCGCATCTGTGGAGATTCCAAGATCACTGTTAATCCGGTGCTTCACACGGTGCAATATCCGCTTCCGCGGATTGAGGATATCTTCGCTTCGTTGTCTGGTGGGAAACACTTCACCAAGATAGACCTGGCGCAGGCGTACTTACAGATGGAAGTTGAGGAAGAGTCACGCCAGTATCTCACGATCAACACGCATAGAGGTTTGTATCTGTATAATAGACTGGTTTTTGGAGTGGCATCGGCTCCAGCAGTTTGGCAGAGGGCCATGGAGCAGGTATTACAGGGAATTCCAGGCACACAATGTTACCTGGACGATATTCTGATTACAGGAGATGATGATGAGGAACACCTTGCAAATTTGGAACTGGTGCTCACCAGATTGAAAGAATATGGACTTCGAGTTAATCACCAGAAATGTGAGTTCTTTCAGAAGCGGATCTTGTACTGTGGTCATGTCATTGACCAGGAGGGGCTTCATAAGTCTCCTGACAAGATCGAAGCTGTTGTGAAGGCTCCCGCTCCGGATAATGTATCCCAGTTGAGATCGTTCCTAGGGTTGATTAACTATTACCATAAGTTTCTGCCAAATTTATCCACGGTGCTGCACCCGCTGAACGCTCTTTTGCAGAAGGGAGTACCATGGAAGTGGAGCGAGGACTGTAAGAGGGCCTTTCGCAAAAGCAAAGCATTGATCACCTCAGAGGAAGTGTTGGCTCACTTCAACCCAACGCTGCCTATTCGTTTGGCTTGTGATGCTTCTCCATATAGTATTGGGGCAGTACTCTCACACAAGTTGCCAAATGGCTTGGAGAGGCCAGTCGCGTTCACATCCAGATCATTGACCTCCGCTGAGTGCAACTATGCTCAGATAGATAGGGAGGCTCTCAGCCTTGTGTGGGGAGTAAAGAAGTTTAATCATTACCTGCAGGGCCAAAAGTTTACGCTACTGACAGACCACCAGCCGTTGGTATCCATTTTTAACCCTAAGAAGGGTGTTTCGGTGATGACAGCACAGAGGCTCCAGAGATGGTCCCTTTTCCTAGGGGCACATCAATATCAGATTGAATTCAAAGGTACAAAGCAGCATGGTAATGCTGATGGGCTGTTGCGCCTGCCACTAACTACAGCGGAGGAGGCACCGACGGTTGACCCTGTTGAGTTATTTCACTCGACCATCATCGAATGTTTACCAGTCACCAATGCAAGTATTGAAAGAGAAACCAGGAACGACCCGACACTGTCCCGGGTCTACGAAGTGACAGTGAAGGGATGGCCAGCACATGGTGATCCACTGTTACCGGCATTCTCAGCAAGACGAGAACAGCTGTCCGTCTGTCAAGGAACATTGATGTATGGAACAAGGGTGATTATTCCTCCTACGTGAAGAGAGAGAGTTCTAAAGGAACTGCATGAAGGTCATCTGGGGGGAGTCAAGATGAAACGCCTTGCTAGGGCTTATGTGTGGTGGCCGGGTATCGACCAACAGATGGAGGATCTGACAAAAAGCTGCTCAGGGTGCCAAAAAGTTCAAAATGCACCTCCGATTGCACCGCTGCATCCATGGGAATGGCCTTCAACCCCATGGCAACATGTACATATTGACTTTGCTGGTCCATTCATGGACTCCATGTTTTTAATTGCGGTGGACGCACATTCTAAATGGCCAGAAGTGATTAAGATGACTACCACTACCTCGGAAAAGACGATCGCGGTGCTAAGAACGATATTTGCAAGAAATGGATTGCCAGAACAAATATGTTCAGACAACGGACCGCAGTTTGTGTCAGAAGAATTCCAGAAATTCATGAAGAAGGATGGGGTGAAACATTATACCTCTGCCCCATATCATCCGGCTACAAACGGGTTGGCCGAGAGATTTGTACAAACGTTCAAAAAGGCAATAAAGGCCATGAGCGAAGATCAGATTCCACTACAACACAAGGTGGACAATTTCCGACTTGTAAAGTCTGGGGGTTGTGCAGTTAATAAATACACAGACTTCAGAAGTAACAAACAAACAGGTCTTTACTATTCGAAGGTCCGGGCGAATCTGCCCCAGCAATCATGCCACAACACTTATATACTGGTGTGGTCACTATCGGTATTACAGTATACAGAAGCCAAACAAATAGTGCCACCCGAAAGTAGTCCTCTTAAAGGTGAACGGTTACATTCAATAGTTCCCTTAAAGGTAGACGGGTACATACACTACAATCCTCCCTTTTTAGCTTATTACTTACTAAGTCCATAGTGAACATACATTCTAACATATATACAGGTTTATGTAAGACAGTTCATAGATTCAGTCTTTCCGGGGGTTTCCGGATTCTGTCAGGATAACGCTGCAGTGGTGTCGTCATTTCAGGCGGGCTAGGAGGTGCTTCTGGCAAGGTCGATTCAGCTTGAAAAGCCGTGTCAGGTTCAGCTGACTCCAGTATCACTAGATCGGAAGTAGGTGTTCTGGGTATCTCAGTTTCAACATTACCCGGATAAGGTGGTGAAGTCGGTTGCCCATTTGTGGTGGACCCTATGATTTGGTCAACATGGCGCCTTATTATATTGTCTCCAATGTCCACAGTGTACATCAATGGCCCCAGTCTTTTCCCAATAGTTCCAGGCTGCCATTTCTCAGTACGGTAGTCCCGGGCCAAAACTCGTTGACCGATCTGGAAAGATCTAGTGACCCTGTCGTTCATGCCCTGGAATTGCCGGTTCTCTACGTCTCTTCTGACGTTTGGTTTTAGTAAATCCAGCCGGCATCTTAGGCGTCTATTACAGAACATCATTGCGGGAGTTTGATTTGTGACCGCATGTGTCGCATTTCGGTATGCCAACAAAAAGCTATCCACCTTATGTTGCAGACTTATATTTTCATTACTCATGGCCTTTACGGCCTTCTTGAAGGTCTGGACAAACCTTTCAGCCAATCCATTTGAGGCGGGATGGTATGGGGCTGACGTGTAATGTTTAACCCCATTACTCTTTAAGAATTTCTTGAATTCTTCGGACACAAATTGTGGTCCATTATCAGAACAGATCTGTTCCGGCAGGCCATTCCGAGCAAACATAGTCCTTAACACTGCGATGGTTTTTTCCGTCGTGGTGGTGGTCATCTTAATTACTTCCGGCCACTTGGAGTGGGCATCCACCGCTATTAGAAACATCGAGTCCATAAATGGACCAGCAAAGTCGATGTGTACTCTTTGCCAAGGCGATGAGGGCCACTCCCATGGATGCAGAGGAGCCTGGGGTGGCGCGTTCTGAACCCTCTGACATCCTAGGCAGTTCTTCGTGATCTCCTCTATGTCTCTATCAATGCCTGGCCACCACACAAACGCTCTTGCTAGATTTTTCATCTTTACTCCCCCCAGATGTCCTTCGTGCAGCTCCTTTAGCACCTTCTTTTGGAGTTTGGGTGGAATCACCACTCTAGATCCACACATCAGGGTTCCTCGACACACTGACAGTTGTTCTTTCCTCTGTGCAAATGCTTGCAGTGTTGGTTCGCTCTGTGCTGGCCATCCCTCCACCGTTACATCATAGACTCGTGAAAGAGTCGGGTCATTCCTTGTCTCATTCTCAATCATTGAGTTTGTTATCGGTAGACACTCCACTATGGATGAGTGGAACAACTCTACTGGGTCCACTATACTCACTTCTTCTACCATCGGCAATGGCAAGCGTGACAACCCATCAGCATTTCCATGCTGTTTAGACCTTTTGTACTCAATTTCGTATTGGTGTGCCCCAAGTAACACGGACCACCTTTGTAACCTTTGTGCTGTCATGGTGGAAACGGCCTTATTTGGGTTGAATATGGACACCAACGGCTGGTGGTCTGTCAGCAATGTGAACTTTTTACATTGTAGGTAATGGTTGAATTTCTTCACGCCCCACACAAGACTGAGGGCCTCCCTATCTATTTGGGCGTAATTTCGCTCAGCGGGTGTCAATGATCGGGACGCGAAAGCCATTGGCCTTTCCGAGCCATTTGGTAGCCTGTGCGAGAGTACTGCCCCAATTCCGTACGGGGAAGCATCGCAAGCTAGACGAAGGGGTAATGCTGGGTTGAAATGAGCCAACACTTCTTCAGAGGTAATCAACTCCTTGCTTCTGCGAAAAGCCTTTTTGCATTCCTCACTCCACTTCCATGGTGTTTCTTTCCGCAACAGGTCATTCAGCGGATGCAGTACCGTGGATAAATTTGGCAGAAACTTGTGATAGTAATTAATCAACCCCAAGAATGATCTTAACTGTGATACGTTTCCTGGGGCGGGGGCCTTCACAACCGCTTCTATCTTTTCGGGTGACTTATGCAGTCCCTCTCGGTCAATGACATGACCGCAGTATGAGATCCGTTTTTGGAAGAACTCACACTTCTTGCGATTAACCTGAAGGCCATACTCCTTCAACCTGGTGAGTACCAGTTTCAAATTCGTGAGGTGTTTTCCTCATCTTTTCCCGTGATTAAAATGTCATCTAAGTAGCACTGCGTGCTTGGAATTCCTTGTAACACCTGTTCCATGGCCCTCTGCCAAATTGCTGGCACCGAAGCTACCCCAAAGACCAATCTATTGTAGCGATACAAGCCTCTGTGAGTGTTGATGGTGAGGTACTGGCGTGACTCTTCCTCGACCTCCATCTGTAGATATGCTTGAGCCAGATCTATTTTCGTGAAATGTTTCCCTCCAGCCAACGAAGCAAAGATATCTTCAATCCGCGGAAGCGGGTATTGTACCGTGTGAAGCACCGGATTCACAGTAATCTTGAAATCTCCGCAGATACGGACCTTCCCCGGTCCCCCAAGCTTATTACTCGGTGAGGACTTCATGACGGGAACAATGGGCGTGGCCCACTCACTCCAGTCCACTTTTGACAGAACCCCTGATCGTTCAAGTTCTTCCAGTTCTGCCTCCACAGCTGGTCGTATTGCGTAAGGAACTGATCTGGCCTTAAAAAACTTTGGGCTTGCATTTTCTGCAATCTTAACCTTTGCTTTAATACCTCGCAGCGTTCCCAGTCCTTGCTGGAATACCTCCTTAGTCTGATCTGCCGGTTTAGCTGGTGAGAGAAGATTCTTCAACACCCCGAATGTTTTCGCACCCATCATGTTAAGTAAGGTTAAAGCTTTTTCCTCCTTAGCTATTTTGTTAGCCTTACAATGTATCTCAATACGTTCTACGTACGTGGCCCAGTCTTCTATCTCCGAATTGAACTCGTTGATGTCCGCCCGCTTAGGCATCTTTCTTTCCTTGGGTACAACACAAGTATTTCTTCAAGTATTCTTATTTATTTGTTTATTTCTAAGATGGCGGTTTTCCCGCGAAAATGGTGGTTTCCCGCTCTTTCCTTCTCGCCCCACCCACACGGTTCCCGTTCGCCTCCCCAGCCCTCTCGCAGACCGGTGTTTCCCTCCCCGGCTGCGGCTGGGTTTCTCTTCCCGCGCCTACTCGCAGGCTCAGCGCTTCGTGGCTGCGGTCGCTGCCCGGAGTTTTCCCGCCGATCGCGGTCCGGCTGTCACCCGACGCCGTTGGACCTGACTTTTGGCCGGCACAGCTCCCCCTCGACCGAGGTCGAGTGCTCTGCCCTTATCCTCCGGATACTTCTACACCTTCCCCTACTCACAGTTTCGTCGGCCGCCTTGTTTCTTGCTGGTCGGCTCACTCCGCACCGTGGCAGAAGGGTAGTCAGTGCCTGTTGCTGATACAGCTTTTGTTGTTAGTCTTCCTGCTTTCTGTTGTTGCAGCCTCGTGTTTTCTTTTGGTAGCACGACGAGGGCGGTTGTCTCTCTTCGACGCTCTTCGTTGCTTTTGGTAGTCTTGCCGCAGGGTACGATCGGACTCGTCGCCACTGTAAAGTCTGGGGGTTGTGCAGTTAATAAATACACAGACTTCAGAAGTAACAAACAAACAGGTCTTTACTATTCGAAGGTCCGGGCGAATCTGCCCCAGCAATCATGCCACAACACTTATATACTGGTGTGGTTACTATCGGTATTACAGTATACAGAAGCCAAACAAATAGTGCCACCCGAAAGTAGTCCTCTTAAAGGTGAACGGTTACATTCAATAGTTCCCTTAAAGGTAGACGGGTACATACACTACACTACTGACATATCGAAACGCCACTCATGCAGTGACAAACCAAAGTCCTGCCATGATGTTCTATAACAGGAGGTTGTGGTCCAGGTTGGACTTGTTAAAACCAAATGTGCGGAGGGAAGTCGAAAACAAACAGTTCCAGCATATAAATAATAAGACCACTCGGAGTTTCGAAATAGGACAACCAGTGTTAGCCCGGGACTATAAAAATGAGAAATGGCAATCTGGAACAATTCGGGCCAGACAAGGACCCCTGATGTACACGGTAGATATTGGTGAAAATGTAATACGACGTCATGCTGACCAACTGGTAGAATCAAGAACAAGGGTCGAACCCATGGTTACGGCAGAGACAACCGTGGAAGAAGTTAGTGAACCTGAAGCATCTACCTCGGAAGTGAATGTACCTGATGATGATGTCCAATCCATAGGAGATCAACTAGATGAGTCACCCCAGCAACGAGAATCAGAGACCCCTGAAAGGCATTATCCAACTCGGATCAGGAGGCCTCCTCAGAGACTGAATCTTTGAACTGTTTTGCATGAAGTTGTATATATATATATATATGTTATTATGTTATTTTAAATGGGGATATGCACTGTTAAGCTAAAAAGGGAGGATTGTGGTGTATGTAACCTGTTCCACCTTAAGAGAACTACCTTAAGAGATGTACTACTTTCTCTTGGCTGCTGTATACTGTAATACCGGTGGTGACCACACCGGTATATAAACGTTGTGTAGTGATTTGCTGGGCAGTTCAGCCCTGACCTCCGAATAGTAAAGACCTGTTAAAGTTATTCTTGTTGTCTGTGTCCAGTGATTTATAATAAGCATAACTGGGACACACAGACTCAACAGGAGAGAGCTGTTCCGTTGGGACGGACTTCACTTGGCCAGTGCTGGGACTAGAATCCTGGCGAATCGAGTAACTAGTGCTGTAGAGAGGGCTTTAAACTAATTAGTGGGGAGGAGATTTCAAGAGAGCGAAAAATAAAAATGTCAGCAGAGAAGGCAATAGAGCAAGGTAGCAGTGGGGGAATTAAAAACCAGAGCGTGTCAGGAAGGGACAGAATATATAAAGATAAAGGTAAAGTAGTAAAGGGGGTAAAAGCAGGAATAAATTATCACAAAACACATTTAAAAGTTCTTTATCTGAATGCACGCAGCATTCGTAACAAAATAGACGAGTTGACGGTATAAATAACTACACATGGGTATGATCTGGTGGCCATTACGGAGACATGGCTGCAGGGTGACCATGACTGGGAACTAAACATCCAGGGGTATTTGACTATTAGGAAGGACGGACAGGAAGGTAAGGGAGGTGGGGTGGCTGTGTTAATAACGGATGGAATCACTGCAATAGTGAGAAACATATTGGGTCAAAGGATCAGGATAGTGAAACGGTTTGGGTGGAGATAAAGAATAATAAGGGGAAAAAGTCACTAGTGGGCGTAGTCTATAGGTCTCCTAACAGTTGCAACTCTATTGGTCGGAGTATAAATCAGGAAATAGTTGGGGCTTGTAATAAGGGAACAGCTATAATCATGGGAGATTTTAACTTTCATATTGACTGGACAAATCAAATTGGGCAGGGCAGCCTTGAGGAAGAGTTCATAGAGTGCATTAGGGATGGGTTCCTTGAGCAGTATGTTACTGAACCAACCAGGGGACAGGGAATCTTAGATCTGGTCCTGTGTAATGAGACAGGATTAATAAAAGATGTCCTAGTAAAGGATCCCCTTGGAATGAGTGACCATAACATGGTTGAATTCCAAATTCAGTTGGAGGGTGAGAGAGTTGGATCTCAAACCAGCATACCAAGCTTAAATAAAGGAGACTATGAAGGTATGAGAGCAGAGTTGACTAAAGTGGACTGGGAAAATAGATTAAGGTGTAAGACGGTATATAAGCAGTGGTGTACATTCAGGGAAATATTTCACAACTTTCAAGAAAAATATATTCCACTGAGGAACAAGGGATGTAAAAGAAAAGACAGCCATCCGTGGCTAAGTAAAGTAATAAAGGATAGTATCCGACTGAAAACAAGGGCATATAAAGTAGCCAAATCTAAGATTGGGAAGCATTTAAAAGCCAGCAAAGAATAACTAAAAGATTAATTAAGAAAGGGAAGGTAGATTATGAAAGTAAACTAGCAAAAAATATAAAAACAGATAGCAAAAGTTTCTACAGTTATATAAAAAGAAAAAAGGGTGGCTAAAGTGAATGTTGGTCCCTTAGAGGACGAGACCGGGAAATTAGTGGTGGGGAACATGGAGATGGCAGAAACACTGAACAAATATTTTGTATCAGTCTTTACAGTAGAGGACACTAAAAATATCCCAACACTGGACAAACAGGGGGCTATAGGGGGGGAGGAGCTAAACACAATTAAGATCACTAAGGAGATGGTACTCAGTAAGATAATGGGACTTAAGGTGGATAAATCCCCTGGACCTGATGGCTTACATCCTAGGGTCTTGAGAGAAGTAGCGGTAGGATTGCGGGTGCATTGGTGGTAATTTTCCAAAACTCCCTGGATTCAGAAAAGGTCCCAGCAGATTGGAAAATTGCTAATGAAACACCCTTATTTAAAAAGGGAGGTAGACAAAAGGCTGGAAACTATAGACCAGTTAGCCTAACATCTGTGGTTGGTAAAATGTTGGAGTCCATTATTAAGGAAGCATAATTTAATCGGACAGACTCAGCATGGTTTTATGAAGGGGAAGTCATGTTTCACAAATTTGCTCAAATTCTTTGAGGATGTAACAAATAGGGTGGATAAAGGGGAACCAGTGGATGTGGTGTATTTGGACTTCCAAAAGGCATTTGACAAGGTGCCACACAAAAGATTACTGCACAAGATAAAAAATCACGGGATTGGGGGTAATATACTGGCATGGGTGGAAGATTGGCTATCTAACAGAAAACAGAGAGTTGGGATAAATGGTTCATTCTCGGGTTGGCAATCAGTGACTAGTGGTGTTCGGCAGGTGTCAGTGCTGGGACCCCAACTCTTTACAATCTATATTAACGATTTGGAGGAAGGGACCGAGTGCAACGTATCCAAGTTTGCAGATGATACAAAGATGGGAGGGAAAGCAGTGAGTGAGGAGGACATAAAAAACCTGCAAAAGGACATAGACAGGCTAGGTGAGTGGGCAAAAGTTTGGCAGATAGAATATAATGTTGGAACGTGTGAGGTTATGCACTTTTGCAGAAAAAATCAAAGAGAAAGTTATTATCTAAATGGAGAGAAACTGCAAAGTGCTACAGTACAAAGGGATCTGGGGGTCCTGGTGCATGAAACACAGAAGGTTAGTATGCAAGTACAGCAGGTGATCAGGAAGGCCAATGGAATCTTGGCTTTTATTGCAAGGGGAATGGAGTATAAAAGCAGGGAAGTCTTGCTGCAGTTATACAGGGTACTGGTGAGGCCACACCTGGAATACTGCGTACAGTTTTGGTTTCCATATTTAAGAAAAGATATACTTGCTCTCGAGGCAGTTCAGAGAAGGTTCACTCGGTTGATTCCAGAGATGAGGGGGTTGACTTATGAGGAAAGATTGAGTAGTTTGGGCCTCTACTCATTGGAATTCAGAAGAATGAGAGGCGATCTTATCGAAACATATAAGATTGTGAGGGGGCTTGATCGGGTGGATGCGGGGAGGATGTTTCCACTGATGGGTGAGACTAGAACTAGGGGGCATAATCTTAGAATAACGGGCTGCTGTTTCAAAACTGAGATGAGGAGAAACTTCTTCACTCAGAGGGTAATAAATCTATGGAATTTGCTACCTCAGAGAGCTGTGGAAGCTGCGACATTAAATAAATTTAAAACGGAGATAGACAGTTTCCTAGCAGATAAGGGAATTAGGGGTTACGGGGAGTGGGCAGGGAAGTGGACATGAGTCTAGGTTCGGATCAGCCATGATCCTATTGAATGGCGGAGCAGGCCCGAGGGGCTGTATGGCCTACTCCTGTTCCTACTTCTTATGTTCTTATGTTCTTATGTCCAAGGAGAGGGCATATAAATTGGCCAGAAAAAGCAGCAAATCTGAGGGTTGGGAGCAGTTTAGTATTCAGCAAAGGATGACAAAGTGATTAATTAAGAGGGGGAAAATAGAGTATGAGTGAAAGCTTGCAGGGCACATAAAAACTGAGTGTAAAAGCTTCTATAGATATGTGAAGAGAAAAAGATTGGTAAAGCCAAGCATAGTTCCCTTGCAGTCAGAATCAGGGGAATTTATAATGGGGAACAAAGACATGGCAATCCAATTAAATACATACTTTGGTTCTGCCTTCACAAAGGAGGACACCAATAACCTCCCAGAGATGTTGTGAACATAGGGTCTAATGAGAGGGAGGAATTGAATGAAATCAGTATTTGTAGGGAAATGATGTTAGGGAAATTGATGGGATTAAAGGCTGATAAATCCCCAGGGCCTGATAATCTAAATCCTAGGGTACTTAAGGAAGTGGCCCTAGCAATATTGATGCATTGCTGGTCATCCTCCAAAATAGTATAGACTCTGGAACAGTTCCCATGGATTGGAGGGTAGCTAATGTAACCCCACTATTTAAAAAAGGTGGTAGAGAAAAAACCAGGGAATTATAGACCAGTAAGCCTGACATCGGTAGTGGGGAAAATGCTAAAGTCCATTATAAAAGATGTAATAGCAGAGCACTTGGAAAACAGTGACAGGATCGGACAAAGTCAACATGGATTTACAAAAGGTAAATCATGCTTGACTAATCTACTGGAATTTTTTGAGGATGTAACTGGTAGAATAGATAAGGGAGAACCAGTGGATGTAGTGTATTTGGACTTTCAGAGGCTTTCGATGAGGTCCCGCATAAGAGACTAGCGTGCAAAGTTAAAGCACATGGGATTGGGGGTAAGGTACTGACTTGGATAGAAACTGGTTGGCAGACAGGAAGCAAAGAGTTGGAATAAAGGGGTCTTTTTCCGAGTGGAAGGCAGTGACTAGTGGGGTACCACAGGGATCGGTGCTTGGACCCCAGTTATTCACAATATATATTAATGATCTAGACGAGGGAACTAGATGTACTATCTCCAAGTTTGCAGATGACACAAAGCTGGGTGGGCGTGTGTGCTGTGAGGAGGATGCAGAGAAACTCCAGTATGATTTGGACAGGTTGGGCGATTGGGCAGATGCATGGCAGATGCAGTATAATGTGGATAAATGCAAGGTTATCCACTTTGGTGGCAAAAACAGGAAGGCAGATTATTATCTGAATGACAATAGATTGGGAAAAGGGGAAGTGCAATGAGACCTGGGTGTCCTTGTGCACCAGTCGCTGAAGGTAAGCATGCAGGTGCAGCAGGCGGTTAAGAAGGCAAATGGTATGCTGGCCTTCATAGCGAGAAGTTTCGAGTACAGGAGCAAGGATGTCTTGCTGCAGTTGTACAGGGCCTTGGTGAGACCACACCTTGAGTATTGTGTGCAGTTTTGGTCGCCTTATCTGAGGACGGATGTTCTTGTCATGGAGGAGTGCAGTGAAGATTCACCAGTCTGATACCTGGGATGGCAGGAATAACGTATGAAGAGAGATTGGGTCGATTAGGCTTATATTCGCTAGAATTTAGAAGAATGAGAGGGGATCTCATTGAAACTTATAAAATTCTAACAGGACCAGATAGACTAGATGCAGGAAGGATGTTCCTGATGGCGGGGGAGTCCAGAACCAGGGGTCACTGTCTAAAGATAAGGGGTAAGCCATTTAGGACTGAGATGAGGAGAAATTTCTTCGGCCAGAGAGTGGGGAACCTGTGGAATTCTCTACCACAGAAGACAGTTGAGGCCAATTCATTAAATATATTCAAGAAGGAGTTGTTTAATTGTCCACCACCATTCATGACTGGATGTGGCAGGGCTGCAGAGCTTTTATCTGATCATTGAAACATAGAAACATAGAAGATAGGAGCAGGAGTAGACCATTCGGCCCCTCGAGCCTGTTCCGCCATTTAATGAGATCATGGCTGATCATCCAAATCCAGTACCCTGTCCCTGCTTTCTCCCCATATCCCTTGATCCCTTTAGACTTAAGAAATATATCTAACTCCTTCTTGAATATATTTAATGAATTGGCCTCAACTGCCTTCTGTGGTGGAGAATTCCACAGGTTCACCACTCTCTGTGTGAAGAAATTTCTCCTCATCTCAGTCCTACATGGCTTACCCCTTATCCTTAGACTGTGGCCCCTGGTTCTGGACTCTTCTGCCATCGGGAACATCCGTTGATTGTGGGATCGCTTAGCTATTTCCATAGCATGATGCTTCCACTTTTTAGCATGCATGTAGTCCTGTGTTGCAGTTTCCCCAGGTTGGCACCTCATTTTGAGGTACACCTGGTGCTGTTCTTGGCATGGTCTTCTGCACTCCTCATTGAACCAGGGTTGGTCCTCTGTCTTTATGGTAATGGTAGAGTGAGGGATATGCCAGACCATGAGTTTACAGACCGTGATGGAATACAATTCTGCTGCTGCTGCTGGCCCACAGCACCTCATGGATGCCCAGTTTTGAGCTGCTAGACCTGTTCTGAATCTATCCCTTTTAGCATGGTGCACACAATACGATGGAGGATGTCCTTACCCTGAAGACGGGACTTTGTCTTCACAAGGACTGTGCGGTGGTTACTGCTACCAATACGGTCATGGACAGATGCATCCGTGGCAGGTAGATTGGTGAGGACGAGGTCAAGTAGGTTTTTCCCTCATGATGGTTCTCTCACCACCTGTCGCAGGCCCAGTCTGGCAGCTGTGTCCTTCAGGACTCGGCCAGCAGAGGTGCTACCGAGCCACTCTTGGTGATGGACATTGAAGTCCCCCACCCGGAGTACATTCTGTGCCCTTGCTACCCTCAGTGCTTCTTCCAAGTGGTGTTCAACATTTTGGAGTACTGATTCATCAGCTGAGGGAGGGAAGTAGGTGGTAATCAGCAGGAGGTTTCCTTGCCCTTATGCCATGAGACTTCATGGGGTCCGGAATCAATGATGAGGACTCCCAGGGCCACTTCCTCCCGACTGTATACCACTATGCCGCCACCCCTGGTGGGTCTGTGCTGCCGGTGGGACAGGACATACCCAGGAATGGTGATGGAGGAGTTTGGGACATTGGCTGAAAGGTGTGATTCTGAGCGTATGACTATGTCAGGCTGTTGCTTGACGAGTCTGTGGGACAGCTCTCCCAATTTTGGCACAGGTCCCCAGATGTTAATGAGGAGGACTTTGCAGGGTTGACTGGGCTGGGTGTGCCGTTGCCATGTCCGAAGCCGGTGCCGAGGGGTCCGTCTGGTTTTATTCTTATTATTGTTTTTCGTAGCGGTTGTGGGCAACTGAGTGCTTTGTTAGGTCATTTCAGAGGGCAGTGAAGAGTCACGTATCGGCCAGACCGGGTAAGGGCGGCAGATTTCCTTCCCTAAAGGACATTAGTGAACCAGATGGGTTTTTACGACAATCCGATAGTTTCATTACTGATACCAGCTTTTTTTCCCAGATTTATTTAATTAACTGAATTTCAATTCCCCAGCTGCTGTGGTGGGATTATGAGCTCACATCACTGAGATCATTAGTCCTAGGCCTCTGGATTACTCATCCAGTAATATAACAGGGCAGCACGGTGGCATAGTGGTTAGCACTGTTGCCTCACAGCGCCAGGGACCCGGGTTCAAATCCGGCCTCGGGTGACTGTCTGTGTGGAGTTTGCACATTCTCCCCGTGTTTGCGTGGGTTTTCTCCGGGTGCTCCAGTTTCCTCCCACAGTCCAAAGATGTGCGGGTTAGGTTGATTGGCCATGATAAAAATTGGCCCTTAGTGTTAGGGGGGATTAAATACGTGGGGTTACGGGGATAGGGCTTGGGTGGGATGGCTGTCGGTGTAGGGGCCGGATGCTAGGGTTTGGATGATCAGCCATGATCTCGTTGAATGGCGGAGCAGGCTCGAAGGGCCAAATGGCCAACTCCTGCTCCTATCTTCTATGTTTCTATAACCACTATGCTACTGTTCCCATGATGGAGGAGAGGAAGCTCAACGTAAACTCGAGGAACAGCACCTTATCTTCCGATTAGGCAGTCTGCAGCCTTCCGGACTCAATATCGAGTTCAACAATTTCAGATCATAAGCTCGGCCCCCATTTCATTTTCTCTTGTAATTGTTCCACTCCTTTTCCGCCCCCCCCCCTTTCCTTTTGTTTCTCTCTCACACCTGGCAGCTATCTTTTGCCCTGCCAGTACACTTTACACCTAATCCCAGCCTATTACCATCTCGTCTAGCTTCCAATCTCTTTTACTTTTGTTTCTTTTATTCTTTTGTCCGATCGCAGCCCTGCCTCCGATCTAGTTTCTTTTCTTTCCAGTTTTGAAGAAGGGTCCAACCCGAAACGTCAACTCAAATTTCTCTCCACGGATGTTGCCTGACCTGCTGAGTTTTTCCAGCATTTTCTGTTGTTATTTCGGATTTCCAACATCTGCAGTATTTTGCTATCGTACATGGAGGAGAGGTCTGTGGCTTGCTCTGTAGAGATGAGATGATGGGCAAATGGCCACCCCCATCTGTATATACTCTTGTAATCTTAACTTTAAGATGCTTCTCCTGTATGTGTTTGGTGAAATACTCCATTTCCTTCGTGATCTTGGTCTCCACAGCAGATGCTGTCTGTGCATTGTAGATGTTTTACTTAGAACATTATTATGAGCTTCTTCCCCTCCTTAACTCTGTAACCTCCTCCAGCCCTACAACCCTCCGTGATCTCGGCGCTCCTCCTATTCTGGCCTCTTGTGTATCCCCGATTTTAATCGCTCCACCATTGGCGGCCGTGCCTTCAGCTGCCTGGGTCCTAAGCTCTGGAATTCCCTCCCTAAACCTCTCCGCCTCTCTCTCCTCCTTTAAGACACAGCTGAATGCCTGTCACTTTGATCAAGCTTTTGGTCGCCTGTTCTAATGTCTCCTTCTTTGGCTCGGTGTCAAATTATTGTCTGATTTACGTTCCTGTGAAGCGCCTTGCGACGTTTTTCAGCGTTAAAGGCGCTGGATAAACACAAGTTGTTGTTGTTGGGCTTAGCCCATGCTGGAGCCCATAGCCCGGTGAGGCTTGAAATGCGAGCGGCCTCAATATGGCCAACGAGTGTGAAGGATTGCTGGGAGGGTGCACGCAGACTGGAAACAAAGTTACATGAGGGGGTCCCATAACCATTGGTCAAGCAGCACAGTGCCCATTCGGAATGCACCTGGTGCCCCGCCCTCAGCACCTTTGCTCTCATGTGACCTTTGCCCCACCGGCCCATGCCCTGACAACCCAAACCCTGCCCATCCTGCCTCTATAATCCAGGTACAGCAAGCAACCAGGAAGGCAATTGGTATACAGGAAACTCTTTTTTATCCGACACCGGCGGGACCAGCGTTGTGCCGGTTGATCAAAAAGTCCGGATTACAGAGAGGTATACTTACCAAGGTATGAGAGCCCCGTACACGGCCACAGGTGCAGGAGCCCCGGTTACACGGCACTTGTGCAGGAGTGCCGGTTACACGGCCACAGATGCAGGAGTCCCTGTTGCACGGCCACATGTGCAGGAAGCCCGGTTTCACGGCCACAGATCCAGGAACCCCGGTTACACGGCCACTAATATATAGTAAAACTTACCTGAACCTACTCCTGAATTTTGCCGGTTAAGAGAGATTTAAGGATATTTAGGTACTGGTTAAAAGAGAGTTTCCTGTATTAGCCTTTATTGCAAGGAAGATAGAGTATAAGAGTAAGGAAGTCTTGTGGCGATTATATAGGGCTTTGGTGAGACCACACCTGGAGTACTGTGTAAAGTTTTGGTCTCCTTACATAAGGAAGGATATACTTGCCTTAGAGGGGGTTGCAACGAAGGTTCACTAGACTGGTTCCTGGGATGAGAGGGTTGTCCTATGAGGAGAGATTGAGTAGAATGGACTTATATTCGCTGGAGTTTAGAAGAATGAAAGGTGATCTCATTGAAATGTATAACATTCTTCGAGGGCTTGACAGGCTGTTTCTCCTGGCTGGAGAGTCTACAACTAGGGGGTATAGTCTCAAGATAAAGGATCGGCCATTTAGGACTGAGATGAGGAGAAATTTCTTCACTCAGAGGGTGGTGAATCTATGGAATTCTCTACCCCAGAGGGCTGTGGATGCTCAGTCGTTGAGTATATTCAAGATAGAGATCGATAGCTTTCTGGGCACAAAGGGAATGAATGGGCTAGGGGGATCGGGCGGGAAAGCGGAGTTGAGGTAGAAGATCAGCCATGATCGTATTGAATGGTGGAGCAGGCTCGAGGGGCCGTATGGCCAACTCCTGCTCCTAATTCTTATGTTCTTGGCTAACTGTTGGTGCCCAAACCTCCGGCTACTCATCAGCAATGCATTTGGTGCGGCATAATATGGAATGACCTTGCGCTATTATTGGGCAAAGTCAGCAGCTGCCTCCATAGGTGGCCAGAGTGGCTGAGCAGTGCTGGTGGGTGGGGGGGAGGGGGGACGCGGGGAGGGAGATTGCTGACAATATATTGCTTCTACACCTCTCATCAAAAGTTACAAATATTTAACCAGGCTTCGATATCTGGGACGGCAGCAATGACGTATGAGGAGAGATTGGGTCGATTGGGCTTATACTTGCTGGAGTTTAGAAGAATGAGAGGGGATCTCATTGAAACTTATAAAATTCTAACAGGACTAGACAGACTAGATACAGGAAGGATGTTCCCGATGGTCGGGGAGTCCAGAACCAGGGGTCATAGTCTAAGGATAAGGGGTAGGCCATTTAGGACTGAGATGAGGAGAAATTTCCTCACCCAGAGTGGTGAACCTGTGGAATTCTCTACCACAGAAGGCAGTTGAGGCCAATTCATTAAATATATTCAAGAAGGAGTTAGATATATTTCTTAAGGCTAAAGGAATCAAGGGATATGGGGAGAAAGCAGGGACAGGGTACTGAATTTGGATGACCAGCCATGATCTCATTAAATGGTGGAGCAGGCTCGAGGGGCTGAATGGCCTACTCCTGCACCTATCTTCTATGTTTCTATGTTTCGATGTTTGAGGAATAAGTGGTGCCATGAGATCAACACTTGGTAAACAAGAGAAGGGAGGAATTCATACACACCAACCTTTGTACTGGTGTGGCAAAAGTTAAAATAGACTTGCATTTCTACAGCACCTTTCATGACCCCAGGAAGTCCCAAAGAGCTTTACAGCCGATGAAGTACCTCTAAAGTTTCATCATTGTTGTAATGTAGGAAATATGGCAGCTAATTTGCGCACAGCAAGCTCCCACCAACAGCAACGTGATAATGGCCAGCTAACCTTTTTCAGGGGTGTTGATGAAGAACAGGGAATCTGGGACGTCGATGAACGACGGGACCAACAGTCTATCTCCTTAACCAATCAGATTTAAAGATTAAGAAAGAAACAGAGGAATGACGGAGAAGGAAATTGGGTGAATTAGAGTCAAAACAGGTACAGAAAGAGAAATAAAGAGAGGGAAAGAAAGATTGGATTAAGAGAGAGAAAAAAAGCGACAGAAAGGAAAAGTAAGAAAAAAATTTTAAAGTTCAAAATTCAACATTTTAAAAATCTCTGACAATAATTTACTACCTGTAGGAATGAGACCGAACAATTTAAATTGTTCTCTTTCTGGGCCAGAGAGGTTGATTGGCATTGCATTAACAATGATCACATCGTTAAAAGGGTACTTACTCTGTTAATTATGAGCCCTAACTTTCTGTGGCGAGTTTAATGGGCAAATCCAGCTAGTTCCTTAAAAATAACGGGGTGGCTGAGGGCGAGATTCCGTTTGTGCGAATCAAATGGGGGAGCGGGTTAAATCCACTAGCAAGTTCCAGAGGTTCGCAACTCACAGCGAATCTCTTCAACTCCTGAACCCGCTGGCCGATTCGCGCATTAATAACGGCGCCCGTCGTTAACACGCCGCTATTTTATCCGCAAGAGTCAGCACGTAGTTTCCCACGATGAAATTGAAATAAAAAAAAACACCAAATATATTATTGCCATTTTGTTTTATTGTCAAACATGGTAACCGGACAAGTTAATATATAATCAAAATTATATATTTTTCTTTTTTTTCTTATTTTTTTTTTACAAATGGTAAAATAGGCTGAGCGTGCCTTATACTATTTGACCACGCTCACACTCGCACTCTCTCTCTCACTCTCAGTGTAACGATGAATATTCAGCGAAGAGAAAAGAAATACCACCAAGGACTCCTCCGAGAATCTGCACAAAGACTTTGGTCGGATACACGTTTGTGACACCCGTCACCTGGGACAGCAGGAAAGATACCACGGAATGTGACAATAGGCAAAATAAAAACTTTTTTTCTTTTAATTGTTAAGTTCATTAAGGTTTTTCTTCTCTTACCGCTACAGAGCAAACAGTAAACATTCCTTTGATAAGGCATCTAAATCTCATGTAATAAACGGGATTTTTTTTTTACATTTAAAAAAAGAACACATTTCTCACAACCAAAAGCTACGACGGCAAAAGGTTTTAAAATTCATGGAAAAAGAAAAACACTGCACACCAGTGCATAAAAATTAAAAAATAAAATGTAACCACAGGTTAAACAGTTCAAATTGCTTTTTAATCGGTTTGCGTGCTAGTGCGTAGGTACAGCTGTGTGTGTGTGTACAGTGATATTGTAACATTTATAAATGTTAGGGATACAGAAAGATTTTGTGTCAGAAAGGAAAAAAAAAAATTTCTCCATCACTTTAAAAAAAGAGCAGTGCACCTATTCGTGAGCGAGGGCAGCCTGGCGCACTTCCTAACATGGGTGGACACTGCAAGCCCGGATTTCTCTCATGTCCTTGCAGCTGGTGATCTGGTAGGTACGATATTTTCTCTTCACGACCATGAAACGCTCCTGGATGCCTCCGCCGCAGAACTTGCTGCAATCAGTCCACCCTGTCCACGGTCTCATCTTGCAGCCTAAAACCGACAGGATGATTTGACGGTTAGTGTCACTGAAGGGAGGTCGTACTCGCGTCGAATTCACCGCGCAGAAACAGGACATGCCGGCCCAACAGGTCCAACAGGTTTATGCTCCACACGAGCCTCCTCCCACTTTACTCCATCTCACCCCATCAGCCTATCCTTCTATTCCTTTCTCCCTCGTGTTTATCTAGCTTCCCCTTAAATGCATCTGTACTATTCACCTCAACCACTCCCTGTGGCAGCGAGTTCCACATTCTCACCACTCTCTGGGTAAAGACATTTCTCCTGAATTCCCATTGGATTTATTAGTGACTATCTTATATTTATGGCCCCGAGTATCCACAAGTGGAAACATCTTCTCTACGTCTACCCTATCAAACCCTTTCATAATCTTAAAGACCTCTATCAGGTCACCCCTCAGTCTTCCCTTTTCCAGAGAAAAGATCCCCAGTCTGCTTAGTCTTTCCTGATAGTTCTAACCTCTCAGTTCTCAGTTCTGGTATCATCCTTGTAAATTGGTGGATGGGGGAGGATTGGTTTCCTCACCTCATTTCTGGGTCTGTTGTAGACTAGTCGATAAGAGATTGATCGCTGTGATTAGTCAACAACTCCATTATTGTGGTATTGTGCGACTACCATGGTAGAAGGTGAACGAGATGGGCCTTGGTCTTTTTTCGTCTAGCAATTCCTATGTTCCCACATATTGCTTTTCCTTGGGATGATTGCCCGCCAGTTGCAGAATCATTCCATTGGAGTCAGCAGGATGAAAGTCGGACGGGTTCTACAATGGATGGGCAATCTGCTCCACCAGATTACCACTCAGGAGGTGATAACTAAAATTCATTCCAATTCATTCTCATCCTTGTTTTCAAATCCCTCCGTGGCCTCGCCCCCCTCCCTATCTCTGTCACCTCCTCCAGTCCTACAACCGTCCGAGATCTCTGCATTCCTCCAATTCCGGCCTCTTGCGCTTCCCCGATTTTAATCGTGCCACCATTGGGGGCCGTGGCTTCAGCTGCCTGGGCCCTAAGCTCTGGAATTCCCTCCTTAAACTTCTCCGCCTCTCCATACCTCTCTCTCCTCCTTTAAGACGCTCCTTAAAACCTACCTCTTTGACCAAGCTTTTGGTCACCTGTCATAATGTCTCCTTATGTGGCTCAATGTCAATTTTGTTTGATAATCGCTCCTGTGAAGTGCCTTGGGACGTTTTACTACATTAAAGGCGCTATATAAATGCAAGTGGTTGAAGTGCCAGGTTAGATTATATGCCCAATTCTCTGAATTGGGTCTGGAGCCCATGACCTTCTGACTCAGCGCAGAGTGTTCTACCACTGAGCCATGGCTGACAGCCATTGGATGATAAGGAAGCAGCATCAATACCTGTATGTTCTGGAATTTCAGGGTCCCCTCTCATCTGTTTATTCCTTTGCCTTTCCGGAGCTTCTTTGCGACGTCGCTTTTCATCGCTCAGCCTCCTCGAACACTTCCGCACTTTGCACTTCTTGCGTTGGACGGTCTCGGGGCACAAGGCCCCCCCAAACTGTGGCTCCAGTTTGATCATCCTGGTCCTGATCACGTGCCCCTTCCCGCAAGACTTATTGCACTCTGACCATTCTGACCAATCTGAGACCATGCAATCAGTGGCTGCAATAGGAAAAAAATGAAAAGGATGGGCTTAAATGTTTCTGACATCATAAAATAGCACAATCTTCAAAGAATAATGAGTATTGTTCATACAGAATGAATAATGTGCTAGTTTTTGTTGGTTGAATCGATAGATCTGAAAAGCACAGACATGTACAGGGAGTAACGTTCCTCTGTCACTTGAAACAGTTATCCGCCTCAATAACTCTTAACTCCACATAGATCTCAAGTCTGTCCATGGCTTAACGTTGGTCCGCACACCTCTCTTACATTCCTGAACTGAGTAAACAGATAAACCTGTTGATCTAGAATATTATTTTCGTATCTCTAGCTCTATCATACATTGAAACATACAAGATTCTGAAGGGGATTGACAGGGTAGATGCAGGGAGGATGTTTCCCCCTGGCTGGAGAGTCTAGAACCAGGGGTCACAGTCTGAGGATAAGGGGTCGATTATTTAAGACTGAGATGAGGAGGAATTTCTTCACTCAGAGGGTTGTCAATCTTTGGAATTCTCTGCCTCAGAGCCCTGTGAATGCTGAGCCTTTGAGTATATTCAAGGCTGAGAGCGATAGATTTTTGGACTCTAGGGGAATCAAGGGATATGGAGATTGGGTGGGAAGGTGGCGTTGAGGTCGATGATCAGCCGTGATCTTATTGAATGGTGGAGCAGGCTCGAGGGGCCGAATGGCCTACTCCTGCTCTTACATTGTATGTTTGTATTATAACAGTGACTATAATTCAAAAAAGTACTTCATTGGCTGTGAAGTGCTTTGGGACATCCGGTGGTCGTGAAAGGCACTGTAGAAATGCAAGTCTTTCTTTTTTTCCCTTTCTAGTCTTCAGCCTCTCTTCCTCTCCGTCACAACATTCCTCATCTCTCTCCACTTTGCCAATGCTACTAGGGGGTTTTGCAACTCTGAATTTTCCTCTTTAGTTTTCGCCAAGCTTCTATTTTTCTATCCTACATACTCTCCCTGCCCTCTAGATTGTTCTTTATGGTGAAACAGACGGCACAGGCACGATGGGCTGAATGGCTTCCTTCCGTGCTGTATCATTCTATGAATCTATGAAGCAAGGACTCATTGCACGAGTTTTTACTCGAAATCATTCATTGTTAGGACCTTGCAACAGCATAAATACAAATCCTTTCATAGAACCATTTGGCCCATCGTGCCTGTGCCGGCTCTTTGAAAGAGCTAGACTAAGAAACTCAGGTAAGCAGGGTCAAAGCCCAAGAGTAAAAGAAGGAACTTGCATTTCTATAGTGTCTTTCACAACCTCAGGACGTCCCAAAGTGCTTTACAGCCAATGAAGTAATTTTGAAGTGTAGTCACTGTTGTAATGTAGGAAACGCGGCAGCCAATTTGCGCACAGCAAGGTCCCACAAACAGCAATGTGATAATGGCCGGATCATCTGTTTTAGTGATGTTCATTGAGGGATAAATATTGGCCCAGGACACCGGGGAGAACTCCCCCGCTCTTCTTCGAAATAGTGGCCATGGGATCGTTTACGTCCACCTGTGAGGGCAGACGGGGCCTCGGTTTAACGTCTCATCTGAAAGACGGCACCTCTGCAAGTGGAGTGTCAGTCTAGATTTTGTGCTCAAGTCTCTGGAGTGGGCCTCAAACCCGCGACCTCCTGACTCAGGGACAAGGCTGCTGACAACTCTCAGCCCTCAGTGACGCAATCTTTCCACTTGGCTCCAGGTAATCCTACAAGCCAATTCCGCAATGGTAGCTCTAGGTTGGCAGATTATCCGGTGCTCTGTGCGAATAAGCTGCTGGCTTTAGCTGGCTAAACTCCAGTAGTAGCTCTGTGCACTCTCGAGGGTCCCAAATCCATGGCTCTGCCAGCCTCCACCTTAGGTCTCTGGGGAGAGAGTAGTGGGCAAGCAGAAACCGCACCTCGAGGAATTCTTGGTATCTTGGTCTGGACACTGTTAAACACAGTGGGGTTCTGTTAAAAAAAAGAGTCACTGCCAAAATGTAAGCTATGTAACAGCTTTCAACATAGCTCGTTGTAACATAACATGTTACAGATAATGAAAATTAAGAGCTATCTCGCCTCCAGCTCTAATTTCATAGAATTTACAGCACAGAAACAGGCCATTCGTCCCAACTAGTCCATGCCGGTGTTTCTGCTCCACATGAGCCTCCTCCCACCCTTCTTCATCTCACCCTATCGGCATAAACTTCTATTCCTTTCTCCCTCATGTGCTTATCCAGTTTCTCCTGAAAGGGGGGTCGCAGAAGAATATTCCAGATTATTTTATTTCCCAAATTGGCTTTTTTTTAAATCTGTTTTTTCGCCTCTCCCAAGGAGATCACATGGCTTTTGTGTGCGGGTAGGGAGTCTCTATATTGTGAGGCACAAGACATTGCAGTTATGTGGGACAGGCTGGGTGGACCAGTTGGGTCTTTTCCTGCCCCTCATTGTTTTTATGTTCGTGCACATTATTGTCTGATATGATTGGATGAGGAAAGGGTGAAGATCAATGGTAAATATACATTGTTGCCTCTTTGAGTGAGTAGCACAGTCCAAACTACCCATACTCATCAGCGAGTAGCAGGCATAGTCACAACAAATGCAGGTTGAAAATGCTCTGGGACGTCTTCAAGCTCAATGGCTGAAAACGTTATGAAGATGTTTCCACTTGTGGGGGAGACCAGAACTAGGGGCCATCAATATAAGACAGTCACCAATATCTCCTGCTCCTATTTCTTATGTTCTTATAGTAAAGGGAATAAAGGGTTATGGGGAGCGGGCAGGAATTTGGACATGAGTCTAGGTTCGGATCGGTCATGGCCCTGTGGGTAGCGGAGCGGGCCCAGGGGCCGTGTAGCCTGATCCTGCTCCTATTTCGTGTGTCTAATTCTGTTAGATTCAGGAGATGGTTCTGTGATGGTAGATTGGCGGTTAGGATCAGATCAGCCATGATCTTATTGAATGGCGGAGCGGGCCCAGGGGCCGATTGGCCTACTCCTGCTCCTATTTCTTATGTTCTTATGTTCTTATATCCAATGGGGAATTCAGGAGAAACCTCTTTACCCAGAGAGTGGTGAGAATGTGGAACTCGCTACCACAGGGAGTGGTTGAAGTGAATAGTATAGATACATTTAAGGGGAAGCTGGATTAATACATGATGGAGAAGGGAATAGAAGGATATGGTGATGGGGTGAGATGAAGAGGGGTGGGAGGAGGCTCGTGTGGCGCATAAACACCGGCACGGACCAGTTGGGCCGAATGGCCTGTTCCTGCGTATATTCGATGTAAATCCGTGGGTGTAAAGTTCACCGTTGTGAAACCGCTACTTACGACATTCTGGCAGCATGCACTTCTCCACCTGTTCCAGCTCCTCGTTGCACTCCCCCACCTCGGCCGGGGATTTCAGCATCCTCCACCGCGAGCGCATGCCGATCCCGCACGTGACGCTGCAGTCGCTCCAGTCCGACCAGAGGGTCAGCATACAGGGAATGGTCTCTGAAACCGAATTTGGATGATCAGCCATGATCTCATTAAATGGCGGAGCAGGCTCGAGGGGCCGAATGGCCTACTCCTGCTCCTATCTTCTATGTTTCTATGAATACAGAACAGCCGTTGGAAATCCAAAGTCTACTCCGCTGAATCGCAACGCTAATGCAGATCAATGCTTGCAGGTCAACACATCAGCATAAACATCCGTTATTAACCCTTAGTAAGTTCAGATGACCCAACCATCTCAATCTTTTGATTGGCTGATGGTGTTAGACTTTGGAGATTGTACGAAGCCAATGAAAATCCAGGGGCTGGAATTTCGCGAGCGTTTCCCCCACTTGCACACCCACAGAATTTCAGAATTTAAGGGAATCAAGGGATATGAGGATAGTGCAGGAAAGTGGAGTTGAGGTAGAAGATCAGCCATGATCTTATTCAATGGCGGAGCAGGCTTGAGGGGCCGAATGGCCGACTCCTGCCCCTAATTCTTATGTTCTTATGTTCTCCCCGTCCTCTTCAACATGGCTCCCATTTCCAAAATGGGTGGTGGGATGCCAAGAGAGGGGGTGAAGCTAACAATTGAAGTGACTTGAAATTAGTTGTTGTTCCTAAAGAGATGATTAACTATATATTTTTGAGTTAATATATAAACAGGACAGGCTATAGGCAGGAGCAATTGCTTCACAGCGCTGGAGGAGCAGGAACCATGGCTGATATTTTCATTCCTAGCTCCGGGAGCAGTAAGATCAGATTATGGCTAAAGTTTCTGTAATTCCCTCACCTACTTCTTTTAATACCCTAATGTTGGAAACCATTAGGTCCTGCAAATTCTTAAGTCCCATTATTTTCTCCATTACTATTTTGTTACTGATATCGAATCCAATGTGTTCCTCCCCTTGATTTATTTGCTAGTTTCCCTTTCAATACTGGTATTTTATCCTCTTCTTCTACTGTGAAAACAGATACAAAGTACTCGTTTAGTAATCTGCCATTGCCCTGTTGTGTATTACATTACAGGAAAGCTTCCAGTGAAGTCAACGACAACCGGACGGGGTGTAGAACGAGCTCCTGATCTGCGAGTGCCTGGGCGTAAAATGAAAACTCGCCCCTTAAAGATTAAACCCATGTTCCCGTTAATTTGTAGAAACTAAGTGATCTCGGCCTTCTGATTCAGGATAGATCAACCAATGAGACATCAGCGCTAAGGACAGCCCCTTTCTGAAACCTCCCGGGCCTGCAGAATTAAGAGAGGGCGCACCAATGAATCAGGCAAAAGAAGCATTAATTGGATGGAGCTGCCTGGGTTTTGTGGGCCGGATTGCCAGGCTCCAGAGGCCTGTAGTTTTGACGCTCCTACTTTAGAACCCGTGCGGGTTAAACTGGTCAGCGGCGATAGCGCGAGTCGGGCCTCCAAGCCAATCAGCAGCCCCTTTGACACCGCGCCCAATTTCCGTTTCCATCGACAAGTTAACGGGTTAAAACCGGGCTGCCGATTGGCTAGGAGCCCCTCTCGCTCTACTGGGGTAGACCGATTTCACCCCACCCCCGGTAGCTTTTGTAACTTACAGGCTGGTCAATAACAAACAACGCCGTTGAGTTTTGGGGGATCGACGGAGGGGGGGGAGGGGGGGCAGCGCGCTGATCGGCCGACCGACCCGGCAATGAAGAGGCCCCCCCGCCACCCCCCGACCCACCGCCATTTTGAGGCCCAGGGTCTCATTTAAATCTGGCAGGTGAGCCGCGGGGAGCCAAACTGGCATTCTGGTGTAGCTCATTGTGGCCCCAAGATCGGGCCTGGATGGCCACCAGTGAGGTAAGTTACGGGGTGTAGGGGGGGTTCCTATTGCAAAGGGTGGGGGTCCTGGGGTGGCCGGGCCCCAGATGATTAGTTTGGTGGGTCGTGGAGGTGCCAACTCCTGCTCCTGTGGGGCCCACAATGATGATTCAACACTTACCTTTGCCGGGCCTCTTCAGTTACATCGCCCGGGGGACTGGTCAGGGTGAGCACACCGCAGGCTCCAACCTAAAATGTCCCATTTACGGTACAGGACCTGATTCCCATGTTAAAAAGGAGCCTAGTTATGAAACGGGTAGGTGCTTTGGTCACCCAGCGGCAACTTGCCGAGGGTTTACACAGGATTACATTACACAGGATATACGTCACAGGAACAGGCCATTCGGCCCAACCAGCTCATGCCGGTCTTTATGTTCCACTCGAGCCTCCTCCTGTCTTTCCTCATCTAAATCTATCAGCATAACCCTCTATTCCCTTTTCCCTCATATGCCTGTCCCGCCTCCCCTTAAATACATCTATACTAGTCGTCACTTCAACCACTCCCTGTGGTAGCGAGTTCCACATTCTCACCACTCTCGGGGTAAAGAAGTTTCTTCTGAATTCCCTATTAGATTTCTTGGTGACTATCTTATATTGATGGCCTCTAGTTATGCTCTTCCCCACAAGTGGAAACATTCTCTCTGTATCCACTTTATCAAAACCTTTCATCATTTTAAAGACCTCTATTCGGTCACCCCTCAGCCTTCTTTTTTCTTCAACAGCACCTCCCAAACCGGTGATCTCTACCACCTAGAAGGGCAATGGCAGCAGGCGCATGGGAACACAAGCAGGAAACTATAGGCCAGTTAGCCTAACATCTGTCGTTGGGAAAATGCTGGAGTCCTTCATTAAGGAAGCAGTAGCAGGGCATTTGGAAAATCATAATGTAGTCAAGCAGAGTCAGCATGGTTTTATGAAAGGGAAATCACGTTTAACAAATTTGCTGGAGTTCTTTGAGGATGTAACGAGCAGGGTGGACAAAGGTTAACCAGTGGATGTGGAGTATTTGGATTTCCAGAAGGCATTCGATAAGGTGCCACGTAAAAGGTTACTGCATAAGATAAGAGCTCACTGAGTTGGGGGTAATATATTAGCATGGATAGAGAATTGGTTAACTAACAGAAAGCTGAGTCGGGATAAATGGATCATTTTCCAGTTGGCAAACGGTAACTAGTGGGGTGCCACAGGGATCGGTGCTGGGGCCTCAACTATTTACAATCTACATTAATGACTTGGATGAAGGGACCGAGTGTACTGTAGCCAAGTTTGCGGATGATACAAAGATGGGGGGGAAAGCAAGTTGTGCAGAGGACTCAAAGAATCTGCAAAGGGATATAGCCAGGCTAGGTGAGTGGGCAAATATTTGGCAGATGGAGTATAATGTGGGAAAGTGTGAGGTTATCCATTTTGGCAGGGAAAATAAAAAAGCAAATTCTTATTTAAATGGAGAGAGATTACAAAATGCTACAGTTCAGAGGGACCTGGGGGCCCTTGTGCATGAAACACAAAAAGTTAGCATGCAGGTACAGCAAGTAATCAAAAAGGCAAATGGAATGTTGGCCTTTATTTCAAGGGGGTTGGAGTATAAAAGCAGGGAAGGCCTGCTACAACTGTACAGGGTATTGGTGAGACCACACCTTGAGTACTGCGTACAGTTTTGGTCTCCTTATTTAAGGAAGGATATACTTGCATTGGAGGCAGTTCAGAGACGATTCACTAGGTTAATTCCAGAGATGAGGGGGTTGACTTATGAGGAAAGGTTGAGCAGGTTGGGCCTATACTCATTGGAATTTAGAAGAATGAGAGGTGATCTTATTGAAACATATAAGATACTGAGGGGGCTCGACAAGGTAGATGCTGAGAAGATCCTCGTGGGGAAATCTAGAATTCGGGGGCATAGCTTCAGAATAAAGGGTCGCCCTTTTAGAACTGAGATGAGGAGGAATTTCTTCTCTCAGAGGGTCTTAAATCTGTGGAATTCTCTGCCACAGAGAGCCGTGGAGGCTGGGTCATTAAATACATTTAAGGTGGAGATAGACAGATTTTTGCAAGATAAGGGAGTGAAGGGTTATGGGGAGCGGGCAGGGAAGTGGCTTTGATCCCAAGATCAGCCATGATCTTATTGAATGGCGGAGCAGGCTCAAGGGGCCAAGTAGCCTATTCCTGCTCCTATTTCTTAAGTCTTAAGACTTAACTTAACACCACCACCTCCAGGTTCCTCTCCAGGTCACACACCATTCTGACTTGGGAATATATCAGCTGTTCCTTCATCATCACTGGGTCAAAATCCTGGAATTCCCTGCCTAACAGCACAGTGGGAGTACCTTCACTACACGGACTGCAGCGGTTCAAGAAGGCGGCTCACCACCACCTTCTCAAGAGACAATTAGGGATGGGCAATAAATGCTGGCCTTGCCAGCGACATCCACATCCCGTGAATGAATTTTAAAAAAAAGCCACATTCAAAATGGCCTAGGCCGCTCCGCCGGTGTGAAGGGGTTGCGGTAAGGCTAATGATCCCATTTCGAGACTGTTACCTCCCTGTTAACCCCAGTGGAAGAGAGCAACAAGCGACCCCAAAGACTGTTCATCCATGTTAACTCCACAGGTCCATCAGAGAGACTACTTCCTGGTCAGAGGGCACAGTCTGGAAGAACTTCCTGTACTTGACTGTGGCGATAGAGTGATAATAATATTGATTGAGAAAGCAGCGAATAAAACATTGATTTTCAGTTCTAAACGATATCAATTTGTTAAGATCCCAATTAATGAATTATTTTGCTCTATAATTGAAGAAGTGCTAGTCGATTTTTTTAAAGTAGGATTTTCTGTGACAGTCGAAACTTGTACAGATTCTCCGAGAGTTGGCGCAGGAGACCCAGTCTCGGCTCTTGGGCGGGCCTTATACTTACGGCAGTCTAGCATCCCACATTTCTCCATTTGTACAGTTTCCACTTTGCACATGGATCCATCTGACGGGTGCATCTTGACCATTCTCTGCCGCCTCTGGGTGCCCATCCCGCAGCTCGCACTGCACTCCTCCCATTCTCCCCACTCCGTCACGAAGCAAGTGTTTGATGCTAGCGTCGGGGGGAGGAAGAGGAGATTCATGAGCAATCCAGAAAAATTCACTGACGTTCACTTATTCGTTCGCAACCTTGACGTCTTATTTGATCCTGAGTTGTGTTCCCGACCCCCACACCCCTTCCAACACCAAGGCCGCCTACTACCACCTCTGTAACATCGCCCGTGTCCACCCCTGCCTCAGCGCATCTGTTTTTGAAACCCTCATCCATGTCTTTGTTACCTCTAGACTTGACTATTCCAATGTTCTCCTGGCCGTCCTCCCACATTCCACCCTGCGTAAACTTGAGCTCATCCAAAACTCTGCTGCCCCGTGTCCTAACTCGCACCAAGTCCTGTTCGCCCATCACCCCTGTGCTCGTTGACCTACATTGGCTCCCGGTCCAGCAACGCCTCGATTTTAAAATTCTCCTCCTTGTTTTCAAATCCTTCCATGGCCTCGCCCCTCCCTTTCTCAGTAACCTCCTCCAGCCGCATAACAATCCGAGAACTCTGTGCTCCTACAATTCTTGCCTCTTGCGAATCCCCGATTTCCATCGCCCCACCATTGACGGCGATAGATTCAGCTGCCAAGGCCCTAAGCTCCGGAATTCCCTCCCTAAACCTCTCCACCTCTCTACCTCTCTCCCCTCCTTTAAGACGTTCCTTAAAACCTAGCTTTTTGAGAAAGCTTTTGGTCACCTGTCCTAATGTCTCCTTATGTCAAATTCTCCTGTGAAGCGCCTCGGGATGTTTTACTACATTAAAGGGGCTGTATAAACGTAAGATGTTGTCGTTGCTAACTTGGACTGTCCCGCTATGGTACGGCTCACCTATTGCCACAGGTCACGAAAAGAACGGCAAGAGAGAAAAAAATCCCCATCAGGCCCATCGATTCTCACCTGCCCGTTAGACAGTGCTGCCCCGAGCTCTACCTGCCCTGCCCCAATTACAGCCCCCACCGCTTATGGCGAGCGCGTTGATGCTTGCGCTGTTTGCCCGCTCTATGCGTTGGACGGTTTTAAGGGAAACGCTACACCGAGTGTTGCGTGAGTCTAGAGGTTGTGTCGAGAGTGTGGGCAGCTCCCAGCGTTCTCAGCCGAGGGCCGTACACCTGGACTTTGGAGAGGGAGCACCTCAGAGGCCCAGCAGCAAACTCAATGCTGAGATCCCACCCGTTGCGAGTTCAAGGGTGGCACGGGAATTTGGACCACAGGGGAAGAACTGGCAGAGCAAGAGAGATAAATGGGCATCTAGGAGATGATATATTGGCCTTGGAGTGGGTGCAGCGCAGATTCATCAGAATGATGAATGGGTTGCATAGTCTAGGCTTGCAGTCCCTAGATTATAGAAGATTAAGGGGTGATCTAATTGAGGTGTTTAAGATGATTAAAGGAGTTGATAGGGTAGAGAGAGAGAAACTGTTCTGGTGGGGGGAGTCCAGAACAAGGGGGCATAACCTTAAAATTAGAGCCAGGCCGTTCAGGAGTGATGTCAGGAAGCACTTCTTCACACAAAGGGTGGTGGAAATCTGGAACTCTCACCCCCCCAAAAAGCTAAAGAGGCTGGGGAGGTCAATTGAAAATTTCAAAACTGAGATTGATAGATTTTTAAAATAAAAACAGAAAATCCCTGAAGGCAGCAGGACAGGTAGATAAGGTGGTTAAAAAGGCATATGGGATACTTGCCTTCATTAGCCGAGGCATAGAATATAAGGGCAGGGAGGTTATGATGGAGCTGTACAAAACGCTAGTTAGGCCATAGCTGGAATACTGTGTGCAGTTCTGGTCGCCACACTATAGGAAGGATGTGATTGCTTTGGAGAGGGTGCAGTGGAGATTCACCAGGATGTTACCTGGGATGGAGCGCTTCAGCTATGAAGAGAGACGGGACAGGCTGGGGTTGTTTTCCTTAGAGCAGAGAAGGCTGAGGGGGGACCTGATTGAGGTGTACAAAATTATGAGGGGCATAGATAGGGTAGATAGAAAGGAACTTTTCCCCTTAGTAGAGGGGTCAATAACCAGGGGGCATAGTTTCAAGGTAAGGGGCAGGAGGTTTAGAGGGGATTTGAGGAAAAACATTTTCACCCAGAGGGTGGTCGGAATCTGGAACTCACTGCCTGAAAGGGTGGTAGAGGCAGGAACCCTCACAACATTCAAGAAGCATTTAGATGAGCACTTGAAACACCATAGCATACAAGGCTACGGACCAAGTGCTGGAAAATGGGATTAGAATAGACAGGGCTGGATGGCCGGCGCGGACACGATGGGCCGAAGGGCCTCTTTCTGTGCTGTATAACTCTATGGGCTGGATTTTGATTCTGGAGGCGTGTAGGAGGCGGGACTACAACTTTCAGGGTTGCAGTCCCGCCTCCATCGAGCTGTGGCCAACCCACTCGATTTTTCCTTGATTGACCTTGTTGGGCTCGTCCAGCGGTCTCAGCAGGCCAATTAAGGGCCACCTGGCAACAGGTGACGTCACAGATTGACATTTCATCTGTCAAGAGCTTTTGACAGATGAAATATCAGCGTTTGACAGCTCTTTGAAGCTGTCAAACACGGACAATCTGTACACTAAGTTAATTCCTTCCTCTCAGACTGATTTAGAGATCTCTCCAGAACAGAAAGCTGAAGCTGCAACTTTTGACAGCTCGCGGCCATTCTGCTTTCTGTGCCGGAGAGATGAGGGACTCCCGAGACCTGTAGGAAGGAAGGCTGGAAAGGTAAGTAAAGGTAAGTAAAACTTATTTAATCACTTTACACACACCAAACACATTTACCTCTGCACTCATGCACCCATCACTCATCTGAACACCGGACATCTCGAACCCTCCAAGCCCTTCATCCCGACGGCCCGCCTCGCTAATTGGCGTGGTTTGGAGCCGTCGGGAATCCCACACTTCAACAAAGAAAATAGGGATTAGGCTAAAATCTGCCTGTTAACTACCTGTTAACAGGCAGTTAATTGGCATTAATTACCTTCCCGCCTCGGGGAGGCGGATCCCAGTGCGGGTCGGGTATCCGCCTCCTTTGAAACTGATATGGAGGCGGGTTGGGGGCGGGATGGGTTTGTGCCCCCCGATTTCAAAATTTTAACACCCCACACGCCTCCAATCCCACCTCCACGGCCCAATGAAAATCCTGCCCAAAGCGTCTGCACTCAAAACATGAACCCATCGTTTTCTATTGTCCCTTCGGAGGTTGATGGACCTGCAGTGTCATCCCAGCACTTTTTCTCTTATCCCTCCTAAAGCACCTACTGCATTCTTCGTTGACGATGCATTTCTCTGTCTCCTCGGTGGGCAGTGTGCAGACGGAGCCGTCCTCGGGGTACTGCTTAATGTATCTTTCCCGCGATCTCATGCCCATTCCGCAGGAGAGGCTGCAAGGGGACCAGCTGATCCATTCCGACATCATGCAAATGGACGTATCTGGGGAGCACAATTGATAAATTACTGAACCGAGCAAAAATTCTTACTGACATGTCAAACTGCCGGGCAGGATAAGGCCAGCTGGTCCAGCATGCCTGCCCCACACGCTCATGCTGTCTGGAGCATGGTGACTTGACACTTCCCACCCCACCCCACCCCGCACAGCCATGTACGCTCCTGGGAGAAGCAACAAAACCTGGAAGAGAAACCCAGGTCCAGTAAGGGGAAAAAATACTCTGGAAAACTCCTCTCAGGTGATCGAAACCCAGATCAGGACATCACACGGACCGAGTGTTGTCTATAAAGCCACTGACCTTCTCTATGATGTGATCACGGCCTCAGTCAGGAACCGGTCCAGCTCCCTCTTGAAGGCCGAGAGTCAGCCCTCGCCGCACCAGCCGTAGCTCACTCCTCTCTGGGGAAAGAAGAACCTCCCAACAATCCAGTCTATTCCCACTCTTACACAGTTTAATCTCCTGCCCCCTGGTCTGCCCCAATCTGTTTAGACTGGAATAAGCCATCGATAGGGATGCCATCCAGCGCTTTCATTATTTTATGGACTTCTATCAGGTCGCCTCTCAGTCTACGCTGCTCTACAATAAATAGGCCAATGTCCTTGAGCCTATCGGAGTAGCTGAGGTTCTTTAAGCTGGGAATCATTCATGTAGCTCGCCTCTGAACCTTTTCCAAGGCCGCAATATCACCCACCATGTGGTGGACCAAATCTGGATGCCGTACTCCAGGTGCGGTCTGATCAGTGACCCGTGCGGTGTCAAAATGGTGCCCTTTGAAACCTTCCCTTTCTTAGGTGTGGAGATGCCGGCGTTGGACTCGGGTGGACAAATGTAAGAAGTCACACAACACCAGGTTATAGTCCAACAGCTTTATTTGAAGTCACAAGCTTTTGGAGCGCTGCTCCTTCGTCAGGTGAAGTGGAGAGATGCATAAAGACACAGCTTATATAGTCAGAGAATAATGTCAGATGTTTACAGGTAATCTTTCTAACTGCCATTTATCACATCTCGGCAAAGAGATAATCACAGCAATCAAAGGTGTGAATGGTGTCTGCTATACCTATCAATTCATTCCATGAAAAGCGACGAGTTAAGATAGTAACTATAGGTTTTTATTGGCTAAATAACAAAGCCCACCCTCGTGGGTGATCGGTTCCAGCAAGGAAGAATACTGGCCAAGCAATCACCTTTATACCTGGGCAAGCAGGCGGAGCCATGGGCGGAGTCAGCTGAGGTCAGCCCAGGTATAACAGCGTGCGTGGCAAGAGGTAACCTTGTGTAGTGATAACAACAGTGTAAACAGTGATAACAACAGTGTAGCAATAGTGAACGGTTGTGAACGATAACAGTGGTTTACCACATTCACCCCTTGTTTAAAATTGAGTCCGGCGGGGTGAAGTGTACTACTAGTTCGTGTATGTCAGTCTATCAGGAGGCCTCGTAAGCCTTTCTGATCGGCGCAGCAGCGGCGGCGGTGGTGCAGTATCCGATGTTAATGCTGGTGTCTGCATGGCCGACGGAGGCTCCTGGGGTTCCGGCATGCCGCCTACAGGAGCTGGATTTGGGGGAGTGGTGGGGGGTAATGGTGGTATCTCCGGGGTGCCCGAGGGTGCGAGGTCTCGCAAGGAGACTGTGTCCTCCCGCCCGTCTTGGTATGCCACGTAGGTGTACTGGGGGTTGGCATGCAGGAGGTTCACCCTCTCGACCAGGGGGTCTGTTTTATGGGTCCTTACGTGCTTCCGCAGCAGGACGGGCCCCGGAGAAGTCAGCCATGTTGGTAGCGAGGTTCCCGTAGTCGACTTCCTGGGGAAAACGAACATTTGCTCATGAGGGGTGGCGTTAATGGCAGTACAAAGCAGTGACCGGATGGAATGGAGTGCTGCCGGGAGGACTTCCTGCCAGCAAGAGGTTGGGAGGCCCTTAGACTTTAGGGCTAAGAGGACGGCCTTCCAAACTGTCGCGTTCTCTCTTTCCACCTGGCCGTTCCCCCGGGGGTTGTAGCTGGTGGTCCTGCTCGCCGCAATACCTCTCGCCAGCAGGAACTGGCGAAGTTCCTCGCTCATGAAGGATGAACCCCGGTCGCTATGTATATAGTTCAGGAACCCAAACAAGGCGAAGAGGTCGTTCAGGCATTTGATGACCATGGTGCTGGTCATGTCTGGGCAGGGGATGGCAAAGGGGAAACGGGAGTACTTGTCAATAATGTTGAGGAAGTACACATTACGGTTAGAGGACGGGGGGGGCCCCTTAAAATCGATGCTCAAGCGCTCGAAGGGGCAGGTGGCCTTGATCAGGCTTGCTCTGTCCGGCCTATAGAAATGCGGTTTGCATTCGGCACAGACTTGGCAGTTCCTGGTCATGGTCCTGACCTCCTCGATGGAGTAGGGCAGGTTGCGGGCCTTAATGAAGTGGTAAAGTCTAGTGACCCCGGGGTGGCAGAGGTCGTTGTGGAGGGTCCGCAGTCTATCAACTTGCGCGTTGGCGCGTGTACCTCGTGATAGAGCATCAGGGGGCTCGTTGAGTTTACCAGGCCGGTACAAGATATCGTACTCGTAGGTGGAGAGCTCGATTCTCCACCTCAAGATCTTGTCGTTCTTGATTTTGCCCCTCAGCTTGTTATTAAACATAAACGCAACCGAACGCTGGTCGGTGAGGAGGGTAAATCGTTTGCCTGCCAGGTAATGCCTCCAGCGTCGTACCGCTTCCACAATTGCCTGGGCCTCCTTCTCGACAGAAGAGTGTCGGATCTCAGGGCCCTGGAGGGTCCTTGAGAAGAAGGCTACAGGTCTCCCCGCCTGGTTTAGGGTTGCAGCTAGGGCGAAGTCGGATGCATCGCTCTCCACTTGGAAAGGGATGGACTCATCCACTGCGTGCATTGTGGCCTTCGCAATGTCTCCTTTTATGAGGGAGAAGGCTGCTCATGCTTCTGGTGTCAGGGGGAAGGAGGTTGACTTCATGAGGGGTCTGGCTTTGTCCGCATAATTGGGCACCCATTGGGCATAGTAAGCGAAGAGCCCCAGGGTTCTCTTCAGTGCCTTTTGACAGTGGGGAAGGGGGAGCTCCATGAGGGGGCGCATTCTTTCGGGGTCGGGGCCGATGACTCCGTTCTCTACTACGCAGCCGAGGATGGCAAGGCGCGAGGTGTTAAATATACATTTCTCCTTATTGTAAGTGAGATTCAGCCGTTGGGCCGTACGGAGGAATTTCTCCAGATTAACATCATGGTCCTGCTGGTCGTGGCCGCAGATGGTGACGTTATCTAGATAAGGAAACGTGGCCTGCAGCGCGTTCTGGTCAACCATCCGGTCCATCTCCCTTTGGAAGACCGAAACCCCGTTGGTGACGCCGAAGGGAACCCTAAGGAAGTGGTAGAGGCGGCCATTCGCCTCGAAGGTGGTATACTGGCGGTCCTCAGGGCGGATAGGGAGTTGGTGATAGGCCGACTTAAGGTCGATGGTGGAGAATACCCGGTAATGTGCAATCTGGTTTACCATATCAGATATGCGGGGAAGGGGGTATGCGTCCAGCTGGGTGTACCGGTTTATGGTTTGACTGTAGTCGATGACCAGGTGGTGTTTATTGCCGGTCTTAACGACTACGACCTGGGCACGCCAGGGGCTGTTGCTCCCCTCGATGACACCCTCTTTCAGGAGTCGCTGCACCTCAGAGCTAATAAAAGCTCTGTCCCCGGCGCTGTACCGCCTGCTCTTGGTAGCGACGGGTTTACAGTCGCGGGTGAGGTTAGCGAACAAGGAGGGGGGCGGGACTTTGAGAGCGGAGAGGCCGCAGGTGGTATGCGGCGGGCGGTTTAAAACCTGCTGGTTGTAGACTGTGAGTGGGGGAGGGGTCCACCGTATGCCAGAGTGACACTTTGGAGGTGGCATTGGAAATCCAGCCCTAGTAGGACGGCAGCGCAGAGCTGGGGCAGGACGAGAAGTTTAAAGTTTTTATATTCCGTGCCCCTAACCGACAGGGTCACCACACAGTAGCCGCTGACGTCAGTTGAATGTGACTTCGACGCCATCGAGATCCGATGGCGCGTTGGCCGGACAGTGAGGGAGTAGTAGCTCACCGTGTCTGGGTGAATAAAACTCTCTGTGCTTCCGCTGTCGAACAAGCAGGTCGTGGCGTGGCCGTTTACTCCGATGTCCATCATGGACTTGGACAGATGATGCGGGAGGGCTTGGTCAAGCGTGACGGAGGCCAGTGTATGGTTGAGTGAGCTGCTATAGTCTGCAGGTGAGGCAGTGGTTGGGTCTGGAGACAAAATGGCAGCCGAGTGCGGCGAACAAAATGGCGGCACCCATGACGCGGATCCCCACGAAGTTGGACAAAATGGCGGAGAAGATGGCCGCCCCCACAACTCACATGAGGCACTGCTGGCGTCTGTGGCCTTGATCAAAGATGGCCGCCCCCATGACTCACATGAGGCAATGCTGGCGCCTGTGGCCTTGATCAAAGATGGCCCCCCCCCACAACTCACATGAGGCACGGCTGGCGTCTGTGGCTTTCCCCCTGCAGGCGTTTGCGAAGTGGCCTTTCTTTTTGCAGCCGGAGCAGGTCGCGTTCCTTGCAGGGCAGCGCGCCCTTTGATGTCTCGCCTGGCCACAGAAAAAACAGCTGGCGGCCCGATCGCGGGGCTCCGCTGCTGCAGCAGGTCCCGGGGGTGGCGGTCCCGATCGATTCCGGGACACCGACGCCGTAGTAGGCCCCAGAGGCGGCGGTGCGAGGGGTATTGCGGCCGGGGTCGGGCCCGAGTCCCAGGGTCGCGCAGCACTGTACCTGGAGTACGCCTCGAGGTCCCGATGGGCCACATCCAGGGAGCGAGCGAGGGCTGCAGCTGTTTTCAAGTCGAGGTCCTTTGATTCTAGCAGTCTTTGCCGTGAGTAGTCGGACTGAAGGCCTTTCATGAAGGCATCGCGGATATTTCCTTCAGCATGTTGTGCAGCCGTTACAGCTTTAAAGTCACAGTCCCTGCCGAGTGTTTGTCGCGCCCGTAAAAATTCATCTACAGACTCTCCTGGCTGTTGCGAGCGGGATCTTAGGAGGTGTCTGGCATACATTGTATTTACTGGGCTCCGGTACTGCTCTTTTAGCAGGTCAAGGGCCTCCTCGTATGTAGCAAGGTCCCGGATGAGTGCAAATACTTTAGGGCTCACCTGGGCGGTCAGAACTCGTAGTTTAGATTCCGAAGGCACGCCGGAGGCTCCCAGGTAGGATTCAAAACAGCTCAGCCAGTGATCGAAGTCGAGGGCTGAATTCGCTGCCTGTGGGTTTAGATCCAGGTACGGCGGTCGGAGGGCTCGCAGCCAGGTCGGTTGCTGAGGCTGTTGTAGCTGGCTGTTTGGCTGTGGCTGTTGTAGCTGGCCGTCTGGCTGGTCGTTTGGCTGGGGCTGTCCATCCATTTCAAAATTTAGCCAATAAAATTGATATACCTATCAATTCATTCCATGAAAAGCGACGAGTTAAGATAGTAACTATAGGTTTTTATTGGCTAAATAACAAAGCCCACTCTCGTGGGTGATCGGTTCCAGCAAGGAAGAATACTGGCCAAGCAATCACCTTTATACCTGGGCAAGCAGGCGGAGCCATGGGCGGAGTCAGCTGAGGTCAGCCCAGGTATAACAGCATGCGTGGCAAGAGGTAACCTTGTGTAGTGATAACAACAGTGTAAACAGTGATAACAACAGTGTAACAATAGTGAACGGTTGTGAACGATAACAGTGGTTTACCACAGTGTCCAAACAGGTCAGTCAGGAAAACATTACATCAAAGAACAATGAGGTGGGGTCACAAGGGGTCAAATGTTGCAGATGCTGGGGTCTGTGTGAAGAACAAAAAAACAGACAAAAAACATTTTTTTTGCTGGAAATCACAGTAGGTCCGGCCGCATCTGTGTAGAGAGAACAACGACTCGAGTCTGGATGACTCTACGTCAGGTGAGGTTACATGTAGCGTGACATGAACCCATGATCCCGGTTCAGGCCGTCCTCATGGGTGCGGAACTTGGCTATCAGTTTCTGCTAGACGATTTTGCGTTGTCGTGTGTCTCGAAGGCCGCCTTGGAGAATGCTTACCCAAAGATCGGAGGCTGAATGTCCTTGACTGCTGAAGTGTTCCCCAACTGGGAGGGAACACTCCTGCCTGGCGATTGTTGCGCGGTGTCCATTCATCCATTGTCGCAGTGTCTGCATGGTCTTGCCGATGTACCATGCTCCGGGGCATCCTTTCCTGCAACGTATGAGGTAGACAACGTTGGCTGAGTCACATGAGTATGTACCATGTACCTGGTGGGTGGTGTCCTCATGTGTGATGATGGTATCTGTGTTGATGATCTGGCATGTCTTGCAGAGGTTGCTGTGGCAGGGTTGTGTGGTGTCGTGGTCGCTGTTCTCCTGAAAGCTGGGTAATTTGCTTTGAACGATGGTCTGTTTGAGGTTAGGCGGCTGTTTGAAGGCGAGTAGTGAAGGCTTGGGGATGGCCTTAGCGAGGTGTTCGTCGTCATCGAAGACATGTTGAAGGCTGCGAAGAACATGGCGTAGTTTCTCTGCTCCGGGGAAGTACTGGACGACGAAGGGTACTCTGTTGGTTGTGCCCCGTGTTTGTCTTCTGAGGAGGTCTATGCGATTTTTCGCTGTGGCCCGTCGGAACTGTCGATCGAACGTCATATCTCGTTCTTACGAGGGCGTCTTTCAGCGTCTGTAGGTGTCCATCGCGTTCCTCCTCGTCACGCTACATTTGACCCCTTGTGGGGTGGTGGTTCGAGAGGGCGAACCTGAGTCAGCCTCAATTCACTCCCCATGCTAAATCCGTCCAACCGATGAACTAATGAGGTAGAAAAACTCCAGCAATGTGTGGAATAAGAGCTGAGTGGGCTGAATCACAGCATAAAATGGAAGGACCATCAATGAATGGACCAGAGACAAAAGCTTCAACCTCTAATGAATGGAAGAACATGCATTCATTTAGCAGCTTATCACGTCTCAGAGAAACAACCTAAACCACTTCCCACTCAGTGAAGTACGCTCTTGTGACGTAAAACTGCTCATGATGTGATCTCCTCGACATTGGGGAGACCACACACAGACTGAATGATCGCTTTGCGGAACACCTTCGTTCAGTCCGCAAGCGTGACCCCGAGCGTCTGGTCGCCTGTCACTATAATTCTCCGCTCCACTCCCACTCTGACCTCTCTGACCTCGGTTTAGATCTCGGCAATAAAGTACTTATTTTTTTTATTCATGCGCTTCTTCTCTGAGCCGGAGAGCATGTACAGCTTTCATACTGTTACAAAAGAAATAAAGACTTGCATTTCTATAGCTCCTTTCACGACCTCAGGACATCCCAAAGCGCTTCACAGCCAAAGAAGTACTTTTTGAAGTGCAGTCGAATGTTGTAATGTAGGAAACGCAGCAGCCAATTTGCACACAGCAAGCTCCCACAAACAGCAGTGTGATAATGACCAGATAATCTGTTTTCGTGACGTTGATTGAGCGATAAATATTGGCCCCAGGACACCAGAGGGAACTCCCCTGTTCTTCTTCGACATAGTGCCATGGGATTTTTTACATCCACCCGAGAGAGCAGACAGGGCCTCGGTTTAACGTCTCATCCGAAAGACGGCACCTCTGACAGTGCAGCACTCCCACAGTACTGGCACCAGAGTGTCCGCCTAGATTTTTGTGCTCAAGTCCCTGGAGTGGGACTTGAACCCACAACTTTTTGACTCAGAGGCGAGGGTGCTGCCCACTAAGCCACAGCTGACACTTAAGGCTAACACACAACACGGAAATGGCTAATTTAATTATATTTTTGGCAACATTGCTGATAATCTTTAACTGAAGAGCTCAACATCCAGAATGCCACACCTTATGTCCTCATCTCTAAGGCCCTCATCCCATCACCTCTGTCCGCACCAAACTTCACTAGTTTCTCTGCCCCAGGGAGTAGACGGTAAGATTCTTATCTTTCCGATCCCTCCTCATCCTCGCCTCTCCCGAACCCTGTGATTTCCAGCCCCGGGTGCCTGTACGCACCCTCCATCCTCTAACACGGGCCTACTTCTCCTTCTACGCTCTACCATCGATGACCACCTTAGGTTACCTTGCACCCCCGCCCCCTCCCATTTCCCCTCATCTGGAACTCTTTGCCAACTCCCTGCCATCAGAGACCTCCGTAAGGCCCTGAATTTTATTAACAAGCCTCTTGTAAGATACCTTATCATATGCCTTCTGGAATATCCATCTACACTGCATCCACTGCATTTCCTTCAACAACAACAACATTTCTATTAAATTTATCAGATGTGATTTGCTTTTCGCAAAGCAGAAGGAACTGCTCAATTTTAAAACAAGACTCAAGTGATATAACTGGGAGTTTTAACTTCAAGGAAATACAATGACAAGCAAGTGAATCCAGAAATCAAGTTTATCCATGTATTGATAAACTTAAAGAAGAAAGTAATATACTAAACAAAGCCAGATAATGATATCTGATTGCAATAAGGAAGCAGTATGAGGTAAATAATGGCCCAGAAATTCGGGTCTCCACAGGTGAGTACACAGGGGTACTGACCCGTAGGCCAAACGGAAGTGCCGGTTTTCTGCATGCACTGCACATGCGCGGGAAACCGGCACTTCTGATCCTCTGAACGAAGGGGTTCAGAGGTCGAACGCGCGTGCAGGAGAGGCTGCGCGTGCGCATCGAACTTCGTTTTTTTTTGCAGGTTTTCCCGGGATCGTAAGCCTGCAGTATTTAGAAATGTAAAAAGCAGGCGTAAGGCTTGCTTTTTACAAGGTAAGTGGTCAATTAATTAAAATTAAAACATTTTTTCCACAGGTTTATTGTTTTTAAATACTTTAAAGCAAGGTAAGTTTATTTTTAGCCGTGTTAGAATATAAAATTATTTTTTTCAAAAATTTAAATTATTGTTTAAAATAGTTATTTAATGTAATTTATAGTTTATTTAAAAAGTGTGATTTAAAAAAAAAATTATTTGAATGTTTACTGCTATTTTGGGGCTGTAGTATTTATAAGTCTTGGCAGGTCTTCCTGTCAATCGTATGAATGGGCTTTTCCCTCCTCCGATTGGCTGCCCATGGCTCACGTGATCCCAGGGGACGCATCGCACTAACTACGCCCCTGGGATACGCAAGCACAGCGCGCCAGCAGCTGGGCCAGACCCCGGAGCAGAATTCCACGGGGCCCTACAGCTCAACTGCCGGCGTGCAAGGTAAGTGCAGGTCGGGGGCTTGCACCCGCGGGAAGCCCCCGACCCGAATTTCTGGGCCAATACGTTATGTTGAAATCAATAACAGTAACTTGCATTTATATAGCACCATTAACAGCAGCGATTATCAAACAAAATTTGACACCGTGCCACATAAGGAGATATTAGGTCAGGTGACCAAAAGCTTGGTCAAAGAGATAGGGCTAGAAATTCATTATAGCCCAGGAATGGGCGGTATAGTTAGAAAAGTTGGAAAATTATCGCCAGGCTCTAATGCTTTAGACTACACGCAAAATTCGTGCTCACTGCTCAAAGAAATGATTGGCACGCTAATTCAAGTCTTTAAGCCCAAGCTCATTGGCATTACACTCAAAGGGTGGACCAATATCAGGTGCAGTCTAACCGCAAGTCATCAGTGCCACAGGCGATTTCCAGGTCTTAAAGGGGAGGTTCATTGATGCTGCAGGAACTTATACTCAGCGTTACTGGCTGTGTAGCTGCCTCAGCGAGCAGCAGCAGGTCAAGGAGAAGGAGCCAGAGGACTTAAGCAGCTGTACTCATGGCAGATCCATGCCCCAGGGAGAGAACCTGCAGATTCTGCGATCAAACATTGGAGGCGTTGGTGTTCACTGTGGAGAGACGGAGGGCGGTGCTCTACCCGGCAAGTGGCAGGAGGCCCTCGCTGCAAGTCTTCCGCACCATGTGGAGGGAGGTAGCCCAGCAGGTCTCATAGAAACATAGAAACATAGAAGATAGGAGCAGGAGTAGGCCATTCGGCCCCTCGAGCCTGCTCCGCCATTCAATGAGATCATGGCTGATCATCCAAATTCAGTACCCTGTCCCTGCTTTCTCCCCATACCCCTTGATCCCTTTAGCCTTAAGAAATATATCCAACTCCTTCTTGAATATATTTAATGAATTGGCCTCTACTGCCTTCTGTGGTAGAGAATTCCACAGGTTCACCACTCTCTGGGTGAAGAAATTCCTCCTCATTTCTGTCCTAAATGGCATACCCTTTATCCTTAGGCTGTGACCCCTGGTTCTGGACTCCCCGACTATCGGGAACATCCTTCCTGCATCTAGTCTGTCCAGTCCTGTCAGAATTTTATAAGTTTCAATAAGATCCCCTCTCATTCTTCTAAACTCCAGCGAGTACAAGCCCAATCGACCCAATCTCTCCTCATACGTCATTCCTGCCATCCCAGGTATCAGTCTGGTGAATCTTTGCTGAACTCCTTCCATGGCAAGAACATCCTTCCTCAGATAAGGCGACCAAAACTGCACACAATACTCAAGATGTGGTCTCACCAAGGCCCTGTACAACTGCAGCAAGACATCCTTGTCCCTGTACTCAAACCCTCTCACTACGAAGGCCAACATACCATTTGCCTTCTTAACCGCCTGCTGCACCTGCATGCTTACCTTCAGCGACTGGTGCACAAAGACACCCAGGTCTCGTTGCACTTCCCCTTCTCCCAATCTATTGCCATTCAGATAATAATCTGCCTTCCTGTTTTTGCCACCAAAGTGGATAACCTCACATTAATCCACATTATATTGCATCTGCCATGCTTCTGCCCAATCACCCAAACTGTCCAAATCGTCCTGGAGTTTCTCAGCATCCTCCTCACAGCACACACGCCCACCCAGCTTTGTGTCGTCTGCAAATTTGGAGATATTACATCTAGTTCCCTTGTCTAGATCATTAATATATATTGTGAATAGCTGGGGTCCAAGGACTGATCCCTGCGGTAACCCACTAGTCACTGCCTGCCACTCGGAAAAAGACCCGTTTATTCCAACTCTTTGCTTTCTGTCTGCCAACGAGTTTTCTATCCAAGTCAATACCTTGCCCCCAATCCCATGTGCCTTAACTTTACACGCTAATCTCTTATGCGGGACCTTATCGAAAGCCTTCTGAAAGTCCAAATATACCACATCCACTGGTTCTCCCTTCTCTGTTTTACCAGTTACATACTCAAAAAATTCCAGTCTCGGGCAGCACTCTCATCCCCAGGACCCACACACAGTGCAGGAAGAAATTTAATGACCTCACTTGGGTGGTCAGGGTGAGTCAATGCTTCTACAAATGCTACATACCACCATCTGAACTTCAGTCTTCACACACGGGCCAAAGCACCACACCCCCAGCACTCACCCACCAACAATCTCTACCTACCACCAGCGACGTTGACCACCTTGGGGACAACAACGGTATGGTCATCCCTACTCCTTCTCACTTCCCACTTCCCCCTCACCCCACAAGCGTTTCGCACTTTCCAGCTAATCATGCTGTATGCATGCATTTCTCCCTTCCTGCCCTCTCCCCCTCACTTTAACCCGACTCTTGTGTCTTTATGCTTTCAGATAATGAGCAAGCACCTGGGCAGCCTGTCCCTGAGGGCACCGTAGAAAATGAGGCAGAAGAAGTGGAGGAGGAAGAACACACCGCGTCACTGCGTGTCTCACCCACAGGCACCAGCTCAGATACTGGCACTATGCGTTCTTTAGAGGCTTGTATAATAGCTGGATCTGCACAGGGTGAGGCACCGGGAAAGAGCGGGCTGCAGCAAGGCCAGGGGGAAAGGGTAGCTCGGGGGCCAGCTCCCCGGAGGGTGAGTTCACGCATGAGCTCTGCTGCACAGGACTCAGATAAGGACCTCAATGTGGAGGCCTTTAGAAGAAGGGTGATGGGCATGCACATGGAGATGATAGGTACAATGGCAAGGGTGCCCAAGAGCCTCTCAGCAATGATAAGGAGCGTGGCGGAGTCTACTTCCAACATTGCACAGAGCTCTGCGCACACCATGGAGCCCATCATTTCTAGTCTGCAAAGGATGGTAGACTCCCAGAGAGACCGTGGTGACCCAGACCTGATGCCACGTGTGATGGGAGATCTGGCAGCTTCCATTGCAGCATAGGCGGAAGTGACGCAATGTGTTAGTGCTGTAATGCAGTCTATGCTTGGTGCCATTGAATCTCAGACTGCTCTCATGCTGTCTCAGCTTGATGCCATGCAAGCTCTGACTGCTGCCATCATGGTCCGGATACCACCGTCGATCGGGACTTTCACGGTGTTGCAGCAGGCCAGCAATCTGTGCTGCAACACATTGTTAAGGATGCTGAGGTGCTGCCCCAGGGAGGGCAGTAGGTCAGTGGAGCAGGAAGCTGCTGTCCTCTCTCAGGATGACAGCATTCCTGATCCCACCACTGCCACTCCACCATTGCCCTTGTTGCTGCCTGTCATCCAGCCAGCCCAGGCTGCTGCCGCCCATGCTGAGGTGGTGCAGTCTAGAGCCGGGCCTTTCAGGCCCAGAGTTGGTCAAGGGCGTCCTGCAAGGCCATCTGAAGTCTCCCACATGGAATCTCAACAGCTTTCCACCCGCCCTGCTGCAGCCACTGGGCCAACACTTTGTAGAAGCACTAGAGCAGGCACAGGCACAGTAACGAGAGGCACTAAGGGATTGCACAAGGGTGAATAGCTAATATTATTGTTGTAAAGATGTGTTCACTGATTATTAATAAATGTATTAATTCAGTTTGGATTCTTTTGTGGTGTCTGTTATTTCAGCTTTACATTGCGATATGGCCTGCGACAGGGAAGGAATGATGGGGATGTGGTGAGCAACGGGAATCTGGGGATTAATTTATTCAAACCACAGTCTGATGAGGCGGTCACGGACCGCCCTTCCGGAAGGCCGATTGAGTGGCTACCTCCTCCCTCGCTCCTGGTTCCTCCTCGTCCTGCTCATTGTCCTTCTCATCTTCCTCATCCTCCTCTCCCTCTTCCTCCTCCTGAGGTGGTCCCACAATCCCTGCTGGCAAGGGCTGGGCCTTCATGATGGCCAAGTTGTGGAGCAGGCAGCAGACCATGATGAAAAGGGACACCCACTCAGCCGAGTACTGGAGGGCTCCTTCCAAACAGTCAAGGCAGCGGAACCATTGCTTCAGCAGGCCAATGGTCTGCGCGATCCTGGTGTCAGCGTGGCTCTCATTATATGAGTGCTGGGCAGGAGCTTTGGGGCTGCGGAGGGGAGTGATGAGCCAGCTGGAGAGTGGATAGCCCTTGTCTCCGACCAGCCAGCTGTGAGCTTGATGTGGTGGCTGGAAGAGTGCTGGCATACTGGTCTGGCGCAGGATGAAGGCATTGTGGCTGCTGCCAGGATAGCGGGCATTCACATTGAGGATTAGTTGTCTGTGGTCGCACAACAACTGCACATTAAGTGAGTGGTAGCCTTTGCGGTTATGGAAGATTTCAGAATTGTTATGCAGTGCCCGCAAAGACACGTGGGTGCAGTCAATGACGCCTTGCACCATGGGGAATCCTGCTATCCTGGCAAAGCCACAGGCACGCTCATCCTGCTTCTCTTTGGTGATGAGGAAGGAAATGTAATCCCTTCTCCCACTGTAGAGAGCCTCTGTAACCTCCCGGATGCAGCGATGGATGGCGAACTGCGAGATGTTAGCTATGTCTCCTGTGGCAGACTGGAAGGATCCGCTGGTGAAGAAATTGAGGGCGACGGTGACCTTGACTGCTACTGAGAGAGCCGTGGTCGCCCTGACCTGAGGCTCGAGGTCTGGTTGCAGGAGGTGGCAGAGTTCTTTGACTATCTCCTTGCTGAAGCGGAGCCTTCGAATACACTGCTTCTCGCTTAATTTGAGGTAGGAGACGTGCTCGTGGAATACCCATGGAGGGTAAGGCCTCCTATTGAGAGACCTGATGGCCCACCTCCTCCCTCTGGTCATGTGTTCCAGTCTTTCTTGCTGCCTCCGCTCCCTCCGCCGTAGATCTTGGAGAGAGTCATTGAATGCCAGTACAGTGTCCATTAATGTAACCAAGTGTAGTACTTTGATTTAAAAAAAATAAATGTAGCTACTTTTTAGTTGCCACAACACTCCTGATACTAAATAACCTTGAAATCACAGAATGAGACTGCTGCACTATGTGAAACTGACAAGAAAGCACTGAAACTCCACTAACCTACAGCTGCGACTCATTACTAATAATCCCTTTATATAACGTCCCTGGAGCCGGCTTCCTGGTGCTTCACGCCAGCTCTCCCTGTCGCTGTTTCCTCCAGGTGCTAAGGTAGGTGGCGGCAATCAATTTCGCAGATCGAGCGGTCAGTGGCTCTAACGGGAGGCACTAAGGTACTGAATTTTTCTCCCCTAGGTTTTAAGGAGTGTCTTAAGGGAGGAGAGAGAGGTAGAGAGGCGGAGAGGTTTAGGGAGAGAATTCCAGAGCTTAGGGCCCAGGCAGCTGAAGGTACGGCCACCAATGGGGCAGCGATTAAAATAGGGGGATGCGCAAGATGCCAGAATTGGAGGAGCGCAGAGATCTCAGAGGGCTGGAGGAGGTTGGATCAAATTGCTGAATCAGAATTAGATAGTCTAATCCTTGATGTTTATCGTTTAAAAGGAACTTTGCTGCACTGTTGGCTGAACATATTTGGTAATAAAAATATTTGTAAAAATGATGTTAGAATTCTTCTCATTTCTTGACGAGAATGTGCAAAAATATGTCAGCCCTGGTGGGATCATAGAATGTTCCAGCACAGAATCCGATCATTCGGCCCATCAATTCCGTGCTGGTGTACTTCTCTACATGAGCCACCTCGTCTAATCCCACTCCCCTGCTTGCTGACCATAACTTTTAATATTCATCTTTCTTCAAGCAAATATCTAATTAGAGGAATTAATGGTCTCTGCTTGGGGAATGGTTTTGCGGCAGGTAATCTCACACTAACTAGCTTCCGCGTGAAGAATTTTTGTTTTATGCGCCTTTTGTGATTACCGGATATTTGCATCCTCCACATTCCCATTTTATTGACCAGGCGACACAGTCTATCACAATTTGCCTCATCATAACCCTTGGTAATCTTGAAGACCATCACCCCATAAGCAGCCTGAGCTCTTCTTAAAGCTGCCATGAGCTATAGGTTTAACATAACATCATTAAATATTCAGATTCGTCAAGCTGATATGCATTTAGGGACAATACGATTTACACTTTGCACAAATAAGTTTTTTTTTATCCGTTCCTGGGATGTGGGTGTCGCTGGCAAGGCCGACATTTATTGCCCATCCCTAATTGCCCTCGAGAAGGTGGTGGTGAGCCTCCTTCTTGAATCGCTGCAGTCCATGTGGTGAAGGTGCTCCCACAGTGCTGTCCGGGAGGGAGTTCCAGGAGTTTGACCCAGTGACGATGAAGGATCGGTGATATATTTCTAAGTCAGGATGGTGTGTGACTTGGAGGGGAACTTGGAGGTGGTGGTGTTCCCATGCGCCTGCTGCCCTTGTCCTTCTAGGTGGAAGAGGTCGCGGGTTTGGGAGGTGCTGCCGAAGAAGCCTTGGCGAGTTGCAGCAGTGCATCTTGTAGATGGTACACACTGCAGCCACGGTACGCCGATGGTGGAGGGAGTGGATGTTTAAGGTGGTGGATGGGGTGCCAATCAAACGGGCATCTTTGTATTGGATGGTGTCGAGCTGATTGAGTGTTGTTGGAGTTGCACTCATCCAGGCAAGTGGACAGTATTCCATCACACTCCTTACTTGTGCCTTGTGGATGGTGGAGAGGCTTTAGGGAGTCAGGAGGTGAGACACTCGCCGCAGAATACCCAGCCTCTCACCTGCTCTTTTTGCCACAGTATTTATGTGGCTGGTTCAGTTAAGTTTCTGGTCAATGGTGACCCCCAGGATGTTGATGGTGGGGTTTTCGGTGATGGTAATGCTGTTGAATGTCAAGTGGTGGTTAAACTCTTGCTTGTTGGAGATAGTCATTGCCTGGCACTTGCCTGGTGCGAATGTTAATTTGTTTACGATTGTGGATATCCAGCCTCTAAATTGCCATCAATGCTTGAGGATGGGAGTGAGGTGACTGGCAGAAACCGGGATTGAATTGCATTTAATTATCATTTCATAGGCACAAATTCAGAGGAAAGGTTGTTTGTCTGCCATACAACCTATTTAATTGCGCACCTCTTCTGGCTTCTGGACTGAGTAATAGTTTGTGTCCAACTGGTTGTTGTTTCTATGCCGACCATATGACATATTGCATATGTCCGCGAAATACACGGGTTAACATAAATTCCCAACGTCCAGTAGACTCCAAATTGCCCCAAAAAATGCACCAAATAAAATGTCAGCAATCAACTCCCTTTTCTGGAGAGCAGCGACTTGTGTCTACCAGAGAGGCTTTGGGAGTCAGGAGGTGAGCCATTTGCCGTGGAATAGCCAGTCTTTGATCTGTCTTGTAGCCACAGTATTTATGTGGCTGGTCCAGTCAAGTTTATGGTCAATGGTGACCCCCCCAGGAAGTTGATGGTGGGGGATTCAACGATGGCAATTCCGTTGAATGTCAAGGGGCGGTGGTTAGACTCTCGCTTGTTGGAGATAGTCATTGCCTGGCACTTGTGTGGCGTGAATGTTACTTGTCACTTATCAGTCCAAGCCCGGATATTGTCCAAGTCTTGCTGCACGCAAGCACGGACTTCTTCATTATCTGAGGAGTTGCGAATGGAGCTGAACACTGTGCAGTCATCAGCGAATATCCCTATTTCTGACCTTATGATGGAGGGAAGGTCATTGATGAAGCAGGTGAAGATGGTTGGGCCTAGGACACTGCCCTGAGGAACTCCTGCAGTGATGTCCTGGGGCTGAGATGATTGGCCTTCAACCACCACAACCATCTTCCTTTATGCTAGGTATGACTCCAGCCAGTGGAGAGTTTTTTTCCCTGATCCCCATTGACTTCAGTTTTACTAGGGCTCCTTGATACCACACTCCAGGTCAAATGCTGCCTTGATGTCAAGGGCAGGCATTCTCACCTCACCTCTGGAATTCAGCTCTTTCATCCATGTTTGGACCAAAGCTGTAATGAGGTCTGGAGCCAAGTGGCCCTGGTGGAACCCAAATTGAGCATCAGTGAGCAGGTTATTGGTGAGTAAGTGCCACTTGATAGCACTGTTGATGACACCTTCCATCACTTTGCTGATGATTGAGAGTAGACTGATGGGGAGGTAATTGGCTGGTTTGGATTTGTCCTGCTTTTTGTGGGCAGGACATACCTGGGCAGTTTTCCACATTGTCGGATAGATGCCAGTGTTGTAGCTGTACTGGAACAGCTTGGCAAGAGGCGCGGCTAGTTCTGGAGCACAGGTTTTCAGCACTACAGCCGGGAGGCTGATACCATACAATTCATTACTTGCCGTCACTTGGCTGGCAGGTTGAGCGAACCATTCAGGTCAATTAAACTTGGAAATAGGCAAGTCATTTTCAGGACTGCCAAAGTTTCCCCTTGCACAATCAACAGCTGCTGCTACAACACATTCAAAATGTTAATTTTAAAAGTAATACACTATCTGTGCTCAGTGGACAGCACTCTCTCTCTCGCCTCTGAGTCAGAAGATCGTGGGGTCAAGCCCCACTCCAGAGACTTGAGCACCAAAACCCAGGCTGACACTCCAGTGCGGTGCTGAGGGAGTGCTGCACTGTCGGAGGTGCCGCCTTTCGGATCAGACGTTAAACCGAGGCCCCGTCTGCCCTCTCAGGTGGACGTAAAAGATCACTATTTTGAAGAAGAGCAGGGGAGTTATCCCCGGTGTCCTGGGGCCAATATTTATCCCTCAACCAACAGCACTAAAACAGATGATCTGGTCATTTATCACATTGCTGTTTGTGGGAGCTTGCTGTGTGCAATTTGGCTGCTGCGTTTCCTCCATTACAACAGTGACTACACTTCAAAAAGTACTTCATTGGCTGTAAAGCGCTTTGGGACGTCCTGAGGTTGTGAAAAGGACTATAGAAATGCAAGTTCTTTCTTTAATTTATTCAGATCTCCATTCAAGGAAAATAAAATTCCCCTTTTTTTTATTCGTTTATGGGATGTGGGCGTCACTGGCAAGGCCAGCATTTATTGCCCATCCCTAATTGCCCTTGAGAAGGTGGTGGTGAGCCTCCTTCTTGAACCGCTGCAGTCCGTGTGGTGAAGGTGCTCCCACAGTGCTGTTAGGGAGGGAGTTCCAGGATTTTGACCCAGCGACAATGAAGGAACGGCCGATATATTTCCAAGTCAGGATGGTGTGTGACTTGGAGGGGAACTTGGAGGTGGTGGTGTTCCCATATGCCTGCTGCCCTTGTCCTTCTTGGTGGTAGAGGTCCCGGGTCTGGGAGGTGCTGCCGAAGAAGCCTTGGCGAGTTGCTGCAGTGCATCTTGTAGATGGTGCACACTGCAGACCATTTTCTAACAACTCTAGTTAAGCTTCCTTTTAATGTAGTGACTCTGTCTGGTACCACTGAGTTCATATCACCATCTGCTCTTTGAAGTAAGGTAATTGGACACACCAGGACTGACAGGCCTCCTAAATGGTTGCTGAAACTGTGTTTGGCAAAACATGACCTTCAGGGAAATCTTCAAATAAAAGAAAGATCTTGCATTTCTATAGTGCCTGTAATGATCTCAGGACATCTCAAAGCGCTTTACAACTAATTAAGTACTGTTGTAATGTAGGAAAAGCGGCAGCCAATTTGTGCACAGCAAGCTCCCACAAACAGCAATGAGATGATGACCAGATAATCTGTTTTTATTATGTTGATTAAGGGATAAATATTGGCCCCAGGACACTGGGGATAGCTCCCCTGCTCTTCTTCGAAATAGTGCTGACGTAAGAAAACTACTAGGCACTTGGTCTAAGCATTAAACAAAGCTTTAATCAACTGTTTTACAACATGGAGATCTAGTTGTGTCCTTCACTAGTTCCTGTTAAGAATGTCCTGCGCAAGCTGGGCCCGTGCCCGAGTATTTATACTCTCCCTGGGCAGCGCCACCCGCAGGCCGCTCAGTATTATTTCATAAGTCATTTCCACATGAATGACAAGATTCATGTCAAGTGCCGTGGGATCTTTTCACAGAATCACAGAATCACAGAAACCCCACAGTGCAGATAGAGGCCATTTCGGCCCATCGAGCCTGCACCGACACATATCCCACCCGATCCCCGTAACCCCTACACCAACACATATCCCACCCGATCCCTGTAACCCCACGTATTTAATCCCCCTAACACTAAGGGTCAATTTATCATAGCCAATCAACCTAACCCGCACATCTTTGGACTGTGGGAGGAAACCGGAGCACCCGGAGGAAACCCACGCAAACACAGGGAGAATGTGCAAACTCCACACAGACAGTCACCCGAGGCCGGATTCGAACCCAGGTCCCTGGCGCTGTGAGGCAACAGTGCTAACCACTATGCCACCGTGCCACCTGAGAGCAGACGGGGCCTCGGTTTAACGTTTCATCCGAAAGACGGCACCTCTGACAGTGCAGCACTCCCTCGGTACTGCACTGGGAATGTCCGCCTAGATTATGTGCTTAAGTCTTTGTGAGTGCGACTTGAACCGACGACCTCCATGACGTAAGAGGTGAGAAAGAGAGAGTGCTACCCACTGAGCCACGGCTGACACTGCAGGTACATTCTAATCAGTCGCAAATTTGACTAAAAGAGTTTTAGCTGTATCCTACAGAGAGAAAACCTTTTCTACACGAATGATGACCCTATAGTACATGTACTTTTTATTATTAACCAAAGTTTTTGCAGTAGATTGACACAACTTGGAGATCAAGAAACGTGGCGGGGTTTTTGTTTAGAAGATGTGCAGGGAGCTTTCCTGGTGTCCTGGTCAAAAGTTATCACTCAACCCAGGAAGTGCTCCCAGCGCTCTTGCAAAATTTATCCTTCAACCAACAGCACCTAAACAGCCTTTTTGAAAAAAAAATTGTTTATTCTTTCTCGGGTTACGAGCACTCACTGTTAGCAAAGGCCCGCGGAGCCTGACAGAATTACCCCTCACAGCTTTCTTGATCTTCTTTAGGAGCTGAGCTACTGGTGGGAAATGTTCCACAGTGGCACTTCCACTATCAAAGGACCAGATGTCAAGGAAATAACTGTTCCCATATGTAAAGGGGCATGGATTCATAAATTGCCTGTTGTTGAGCGATTTGGAAAATAAATCTCAAGCAGATCTCCGCAGCCTCACTTACTGTGCCAGCTAATTGGGAGGTCCACCCTTTGAGCAGAGTAACATGGAGGTGGGGACCTGTGTGATGTCATCGCCCTCCCAATGGATTGGGTAGTGTCAGCCTTGGCTCAGTGGGTAGCACACTCGCCTCTGAGTCACAAGGTTGTGGGTTCATAGTCCCACTCCAGAGACTTGAGCACAAAAATCCAGGCTGACACTCCAGTGCAGTACTGAGGGAGTGTTGCACTGTCGGAGGTGCCGTCTTTCGGATGAGACGTTAAACCGAGGCCCCGTCTGCTCTCTCAGGTGGAAGTAAAAGATCCCATGGCACTATTTGGAAGAAAAGCAGGGGAGTTCTCCCCGGTGTCCTGGGGCCAATGTTTATCCCTCAACCAACATCACTAAAACAGATCTGGTTATTATCACATTGCTGTTTGTGGGACCTTGCTCTGTGCAAATTGGTTGCCGCGTTTCCCACATTACAAGTGACTTCATTGGCTGTGAAGCGCTTTGAGACGTCCCGTGGTCGTGAAAGACGCTATATAAATGCAAGTCTTTCTTTCTAGATGGGATGCGCCGTGTGGCAGCTTCTACAAGAGTACGAATTTAGAGGGCAGAGAAAATGGATGAATAATGCTCCCGAGAGGCAAACTGAGCCAGCGACTGTAAAAGCGGTTAAGGGAATACAATCGGAAAAAATCTGTTCTTTTCCATGACTTAAATCATTTTTGTGCATTTAAATTTCACACTGGTCAAGGTGAGAGGCGTAGATGGTTGGGAATAGAAGTCTTCTCTACTTTTGGCTCCCATTATTAGCACTGACCACTCCCGGGGACAGCGGAAGTTATGTGCCTTCTCCAGCCTCAGACGAGAGCCACCTAGTGCCTCAGTTTGCCCATCCTTCGGATGAGACGTTAAACTGCGGCCCCCGTCTGCCCTCTCAGGTGGACGGTAAAAGATCCCACGGCCGCTATTTCGAAGAAGAGCAGGGGGAGTTCTCCCCAGTGTCCTGGGGCCAATATTTATCCCTCAACCCAACATCACTAAAAACAGATTTTCTGGTCATTATCTCATTGGTGTTTGTGGGAAGCTTGCTGCGTGCAGATTGGCCGCCGCGTTTTCTCGTATCACAACAGTGACTACACTCCACAAGTACTTCATTGGCTGTAAAGTGCCTTGGGACAAGCTGACGTCATGAAAGGAGCTACAGAAATGCGAGTCTTTTTTCAGTGGGTGTAGTTTCCATTTGCCATGGCTGTGCCCTTTCTGCCTGAGGTTTGCCAGCACAGTACCCAATGAAATGCAGTCTTCTATTGCAGATTCATGTTAATAAGAACATAAGAAATAGGAGCAGGAATAGGCCACTTGGCCTCTCGAGCCTGCTCCGCCATTCAATAAGATCATGGCTGATCTTGGGCTCAAAGCCACTTCCCCGCCCGCTCCCCATAACCCCTCACTCCCTTATCTTACAAACATCTGTCTATCTCCACCTTAAATGTATTTAATGACCCAGCCTCCACGGCTCTCTGGGGCAGAGAATTCCACAGATTTACGACCCTCTGAGAGAAGAAATTCCTCCTCATCTCAGTTCTAAAAGGGCGACCCTTTATTATGAAACTATGCCCCCGAGTTCTAGATTTCCCCACGAGGGGAAACATCCTCTCTGCATCTAACTTGTCGAGCCCCCTCAGTGTCTTATTTGTTTCAATAAGATCATCTCTCATTCTTCTAAACTCCAATGAGTATAGGCCCAGCCTGCTCAACCTTTCTTCATACGACAGCCCCCTCATTTCAGGAATCAACCGAGTGAATTGTCTCTGAACTGCCTCCAATGCAAGTATATCCTTCCTTAAATAAGGAGACCAAAACTGTACGCAGTAATCAAGGTGCAGTCTCACCAATACCCTGTACAGTTGTAGCAGGACTTCCCTTCACCAGGAACAGGGATGAGACTGCACAGGCTCATTCCAAATCCAGTCCTAACAAAAGCCAAAGAGCAGACGTTCCCACCATTAGTTTGAGCTCGAATTAAACTGTGCCCCCAGAGATGAAAGGAAAGTGAAGTCCCTCCCAGTCCTGACTTGAGTTTACCCTCAATGTACATGGACAAGCTTCAGTTCCTCGTCACACCGCCAGCTTAAGTAGTCCCTGTCATTCACCACCCACACTCTATCTGTCCATCGCAATGTTCACAGTGCTTGCTTACCATCGTCACGGCAACCCGGCCCCATACAAGGCTCAAAGTCTTGAGTATGCGGGCAAGGCACGCTTAGATCCAGTTGTGCTTTGAGCATCCTTTGCCTCATCCGTTTCCCTTTCTCACAGGTGGAGGAGCTGCAGGCTGACCATTGAGACCAATTGGAGTAGATACAGGTTTCTGGAGTATCATCTGCAGACAAAGGGTTAAATATAGACAATTACTCAATTATCTTGGCTAATACCTTGCACTCCCAATATACTAGTTTAACTTAAAAGAATATAAGAACAGAAGAATTAGGAGCAGGAGTCGGCCATTCGGCCCTTTGAGCTTGCTCCGCCATTCAATAAGATCATGGCTGATCTTCGACCTCATCTCCACCTTCCCGCCCGATCCCCATATCCCTTGATTCCCTTAATATTCAAAAATCTATCGATCTCAGTCTTGAATATACTCAACGACTGAGCATCCACAGCCCTCTGGGGCAGAGAATTCCAAAGATTCACAACCCTCTGAGTGAAGAAATTCCTCCCTCATCTCAGTCCTAAATGGCCGACCTCTTATCCTGAGACTGTGACCCCCTAGTTCTAGACTCCCAGCCAGGGGAAACATCCTCCCAGCATATACACTATCAAGCCCTCTAAGAATTTTAGCAGGCTTGAGGGGCCGAATGGCCGACTCCTGCTCCTAATTCTTATGTAACAGTGAATGAACAGATATTTACTTTCGCCGTCCCTTTAAACGTAGAAATGTTTCGCAGCAAGATGAATATCGTTAAAATACTTCAAAAAATCTTTTCGACATTTAACTTTATGCTTATCAAGATAAGCGACGTGAGCGCTGAGAAATTCTTCCCTTTTTGAGTGTGTTCGACCATTGAAATTGTGGGGGAGAACATATGAAACTGGTGAACTGCCTTCTACCATTAAAAGATAACTTTGAAGACATTGTTGATAGTATTTGTTTGTTATTTAAGTTAGGTAGTTGATCTATGAATTAAAATGTAAGAAGTCACACAACACCAGGTTATAGTCCAACAGCTTTATTTGAAATCACAAGCTTTCGGAGCGCTGCTCCTTCTTCAGGTGAAGTGGAGAAATGCATAAAGACACAGCTTATATAGTCAGAGAATCATGTCAGATGTTTACACGTAACCTTTCCAACTGCCATTTATCACACCTCGGCAGAGAGATAATCACAGCAGTCAAAGGTGTGAATGGTGTCCAAACAGGTCAGTCAGGGAAACATTACATCAAAGAACAATGAGGTGGGGTCACAAGGGGTCAAATATTGCGGATGCTGGGGTCTGTATGAAAAACAAAAAAAGACAAAAAACATTTTTTTTGGCTGGAAATCATAGCAGGTTCGGCCGCATCTGTGTAGAGAGAACAAGCCAATGTCGACTCGAGTCTGGATGACCCTGCATCAGGTGGGGTTACATGTAGCGTGACATGAACCCAAGATCTCGGTTGAGGCCGTCCTCATGGGTGCGGAACTTGGCTATCAGTTTCTGCTCGACGATTTTGCGTTGTCGTGTGTCTCGAAGGCCACCTTGGAGAATGCTTCCCCGAAGATCGGAGGCTGAATGTCCTTGACTGCTGAAGTGTTCCCCGACTGGGAGGGAACACTCCTGCCTGGTGATTGTTGCGCGGTGTCCGTTCATCCGTTGTCGCAGTGTCTGCATGGTCTCGCCGATGTACCATGCTCCGGGGCATCCTTTCCTGCAACGTATGAGGTAGACAACGTTGGCCGAGTCACATGAGTATGTACCATGTACCTGGTGGGTGGTGTCCTCACGTGTGATGATGGTATCTGTGTTGATGATCTGGCATGTCTTGCAGAGGTTGCTGTGGCAGGGTTGTGTGGTGTCGTGGTCGCTGTTCTCCTGAAAGCTGGGTAATTTGCTGCGAACGATGGTCTGTTTGAGGTTAGGCGGCTGTTTGAAAGCGAGTAGTGGAGGCGTGGGGATGGCCTTAGCGAGGTGTTCGTCGTCATCGATGACATGTTGAAGGCTGCGAAGAACATGGCGTAGTTTCTCCGCTCCGGGGAAGTACTGGACGACGAAGGGTACTCTGTTGGTTGTGTCCCGTGTTTGTCTTCTGAGGAGGTCTATGCGATTTTTCGCTGTGGCCCGTCAGAACTGTCGATCGACGAGTCGAGCGTCATATCCCGTTCTTACAAGGGCGTCTTTCAGTGTCTATAGGTGTCCATCGCGTTCCTCCTCGTCTGAGCAGATCCTGTGTATTCGCAGGGCTTGTCCATAGGGGATGGCTTCTTTAACGTGGTTAGGGTGGAAGCTGGAGAAGTGAAGCATCGTGAGGTTGTCCGTGGGCTTGCGGTAGAGTGAAGTGCTGAGGTGTCCGTCTTTGATGGAGATTCGTGTGTCCAGGAATGAGACTGATTCTGAGGAGTAGTCCATGGTGAGTTTGATGGTGGGATGGAACTTGTTGATGTTATCGTGTAGTCTTTTCAGTGATTCTTTGCCGTGGGTCCATAGGAAGAAAATGTCGTCGATGTATCTGGTGTATAGCGTTGGTTGGAGATCCTGTGCAGCGAAGAAGTCTTGCTCGAACTTGTGCATGAAGATGTTTGCGTATTGGGGTGCGAATTTGGTCCCCATGGCTGTTCCGTGTGTTTGGGTAAAGAACTGGTTGTCGAAGGTGAAGACATTGTGGTCAAGGATGAAGCGGATGAGTTGTAGGATGGCGTCTGGAGATTGGCTGTTGTTGGTGTTGAGTACTGAGGCTGTCGCAGCGATGCCGTCATCGTGGGGGATACTGGTGTAGAGTGCCGAGAAGTCCATCGTGGCGAGGAGTGTTCCTGGTTCAACTGGTCCGTGGGTGCTGAGCTTCTGTAAGAAGTCTGTAGTGTCGCGACAGAAGCTGGGGGTTCCCTGTACGATGGGTTTCAGGATGCCCTCGACATATCCAGAGAGGTTCTCACACAGGGTTCCGTTGCCTGATGCGATAGGACGTCCAAGTGTGTTGGCTTTGTGTATCTTTGGGAGGCAGTAGAAGTCTCCCACGCGGGAGTACGTGGGATGAGAGCATGTAGGATGCTTTGAAGGTCTGGATCGAAGGTTTTGATCAGTCTGTTGAGTTGGCGGGTGTGTTCTTTGGTCGGATCTGTGGGTAACTGTCTGTAGTGTTCCTGGTTGTCCAGTTGTCGGTATACTTCTTTGCAATAGTCCGTTCTGTTCTGTATGACGATGGCACCTCCTTTGTCTACTGGTTTGATGACGATGTTGCGGTTGGTCTTGAGAGCGTGGATGGCGTTGCATTGTGCTCGGGTGACATTCTGGACTGTCTTGTGAGTGCGGCTGATGAATCTGGCGTTGATGCATCTCCTACCAGCTGTGTCTTTATGCATTTCTCCACTTCACCTGAAGAAGGAGCAGCGCTCCGAAAGCTTGTGATTTCAAATAAAGCTGTTGGACTATAACCTGGTGTTGTGTGACTTCTTACATTTGTCCACCCCAGTCCAACTCCAGCATCTCCACACTATGAATTAAAAAATGCTAATGGAGTGCTGGCCTTTATATCTAGAGGGCGAGAATACAAGCGGGGTAGAAGTTATGCTGCAGCTGTACAAAACCCTGGTTAGACCACACCTGGAGTACTGGGAGCAGTTCTGGGCACCACACCTCAGGGCGAATATACTGGCTTTGGAGGGATGATACCAGAATGATACCCAGACTTCAAGGGTTAAGTTACGTGGAGAGATTACACAAATTAGGGTTGTATTCCCTAGAATTTAGAAGGTTAAGGGGTGATCTGAGTGAAGTTTTCAAGATATTAAGGGGAACAGAGAGGGTTGATAGAAAGAAACTATTTCCGCTGGTTGGGGATTCTAGGACTGGGGGCATAGTCTAAAAATTAGAGCCAGACCTTTCAGGAGTGAAATTAGGAAACACTTCTACACACAAAGGGTGGTAGAAGTTTGGAACTCTCTTCCACAAATGGCAATTGATGCTAGATCAATTGTTAATTTTAAATCTGAGATTGATAGTTTTTTGTTAACTACAGGTATTAAGGGATCTGGGCCAAAGGCGGGTATATGGAATTAGATCACAGATCAGCCATGATCTCATTGAATGGCAGAGCAGGCTCGAGGGGCTCAATGGCCTCCTCCTGTTCCTATGTTCCTATAATACATAATACTAAAAATAAGTTGAGTATCACATGCTCAAAAATGGTCTTGTTACAATTTATTCTTATATACTTTCACCAGTTGAAGACAAGTTATAAGAATATAAGGTTGAGAAAGGTCATTCATCAAAGCTCGTAACCCAGCTCGCCCACCTTGGCGTCGAGTTCTATTTTGATTATTTCAATCTTTCTCCTTTTAAAACCTTGCCTGGCATTTTAGGAGCACAGGAGGAGGCCATTCGGCCCCTCAAGCCTGTTCCGCCATTCAATCAGATCATGGCTTATCTGCACCTCAACTCCATTTACCCGCCTTTGCTCCATAACCCTTGACACCCTTACCTAACAATAACCTATCGATCTCAGTCTTGAAATTCTCAATTGACCCCCCCAGCCTCAACAGCCTTTTGGGGGAGCAAGTGCCAGACTTCCACTACCCTTTATGTGAAAAAGTGCTTCCTGGCTTAACTCCTGAACGGCCTGGCTCTAATTTTAAGATTGTCTCCCCTTGTTCTGGAATCCCCCGTCCGAGGAAATAGTTTCTCGGTATCTACCCTATCGAATCCTTTTATCATTATAAAAAGACCTCGACTAGATCACTCCTCAAGCTTCTAAACTCAAGAGATTCTGGTCGTCGTCGTACGTGTCTTCATACTGTTCCCTTTGGGGAACTGTATGAAGTGGTGGAAGGATTTCTGGCCACGATTAACGCTCCTTCCGTGACCGTAACCATCTTCGTACCAGCCATTAGGGTGGTTAGTCTTATGGCGGGAGGGTTTTATGGGCTCCCACAACCCATATGAGGGGGGGGGCCACCCACACCCACGGACGCAAGTATCCCGCTGGATGTCAACCCAGAATTTAGAGCCGGAGCTCCGACTCCACTTGCCGGGACTGTCTGGAGCGGGGTTCAAAACCCTACGCCTTCTGGCCCAGCGGCGGGGATGCTACCACTATGCCAAAGGCCCACTCCAGAGATTCTGGTAAGGCTGAGGGAGCGCCAGGGGGCTTTTACTTCTAAATGTGCATTTTTCAAATATTGATCCACTTCCCTTTAACTCCAAACATTTAATGAGGATATTTTTCCTGATTCTTTTTCAATATACATCCTCTGGTCCTATTTTCCTGATTTACTTTTGAAACAATATTCTGAGTTCACCATTTAATATTTTAGGCCCCTCCGTGATGTCCTCTTAACCCTCTCCCTCTAGACTACAGAATTTGAGTTTCTCACAGCTCAGTCCCTTTGGACTTGGGATCAGTCTGGTTGCTCTTCTCTGCACCTCTCTCCAATGGAATGGCGATGAGAGGGATAGAGCTTTGCTCAGTGCTGAAGCGTTGCAAGATTGAACAGGCTGGGGCTCTTTTCTCTAGAATAAAGAAGACTGAGGGGTGACCTGATGGAGATCTTCAAGATTGTGAAAGGGTTTGATCGGGGAGACGTGGAGCAGATGTTTCCGCTTGTGGGGCGACACCAGAACTAGGGGCCATCAATATAAGATGGTCACTAATAAATCCAATAGGGAATTCAGGAGAAACTTCTTTACCCAGAGAGTGGTGAGAATGTGGAACTCGCTACCACAGGGAGTGGTTGAGGCGAAGAGCACAGATGCATTTAAGGGGAAGCTGGATAAGTACATGAGGGAGAAAGGAATAGAAGGATATGCTGATGGGGTGAGATGAAGAGGGGTGGGAGGAGGCTCGTGTGGAGCATAAACACCAGCACCGACCAGTTGGGCCGAGTGTCCTGTTTCTATGCTGTAAATACTTTGTGCTGACCTCTTGCCACTTGTAATAGAAAAAGTGAATGATCTCAAAACAAAGCAATAGATTAGGAGGGCAATAGTTCCCCTCAATGGCTCAATGGCTCATGGAACTAAGAAACTTAGACCACATAGGTAGAAAGCCTCAGCACAGGGCACCAGGATTGGCACTACAATTGAGTACAAAAGCAAGGAAGTTATGCTGAACCTTTATAAAGCATTGGTTAGGCATCAGCTGGAGAATTGTGTCCAATTCTGGGCACCACCCTTTAGGAAGGATGTCAAGGCCTTGGAGAGGGTGCAGAGGAGATTGACCAGAATGGTACCAGGGATGAGGGACTTCAGTGGAGAGACTGGAGAAACTGGGATTGTTCTCCTTCGAGCAGAGAAGGTTAAGAGGAGATTTGATAGGGGTGTTCAAAATCATGAAGGGTTTTGCTGGAGTAAATAAGGAGAAACTGTTTCCAGTGGCAGAAGGGTTGGTAACCAGAGGACACAGATTTAAGGTGATTGGCCAAAGAACCAGAGGCAACACGAGGGAAAAAAAAATTTACGCAACGAGTTCTTATGATTTGGGATGCACTGCCTGAAAGGATGAATCATAGAATCATAGAAATTTACGGCACAGAAGGAGGCCATTCGGCCCATCGTTATCTGTGCCAGATGTAAAAGAGCTCTCCAGCCTAATCCCACTTTCCAGTTCTTGGTCTGTAGTTCTTTAGGTTACGACACTTCAAGCGCATATCCAAGTACTTTTTAAATGTGATGAGGATTTCTGCCTCTACCACCCTTTCAGGCAGTGAGTTCCAGACCCCCACCACCCTCTGGGTGAAAAAATGCTTCCTCAATTCCGCTGCCCCTCTAACACTTAGAGGGGCAGCTGGATGGTGGAAGCAGATTAAATACTAACTTTCAAAAGAGAATTGGATAAATACTGGAAGGAAAAAAAATTACTAGGCTACGGGGAAAGAGCAGGGGGGGAGTGGGACTAATTGGGTAGCTCCTGCAAAGAGACGGCGCAGGCATGATGGGCTGAATGGCCTCCTTCTGTGCTGTATCATTCTAATTGGCCATAGGATCACTGGGCAAGGGGCAAGATTAAATCAGCCAGGGTTCCAAACTCTGATCGCTATCCAACGACCCCCCTGTTGGAAATTAGGCGTGTGTATGTTGGGTAAAGAGCTACGACGCCGCCATTTTATAAGCGTCTGGCGGCACGCGCTGTCTCGGCCCATTTAGAGCAGCCTGTTGAGCGAGGTGCTAGAGGGGCAGCTGGTCTCCATCAAAATGTTTCCCAGAATGAGGCACAGCTGTCAATCTAGGAAAGCAAGGCAGGCCTCTCGAGAAAAGAAGTAGATGACGAAGCCAGGGCGGATTTAACATTCAATGAGATCATGGCTGATCATCCAAATTCAGTACCCTGTCCCTGCCTTCTCCCCATATCCCTTGATCCCTTTAGCCTCAAGAAATATATCCAACTCCTTCTTGAATATATTTAATGAATTGGCCTCAACTGCCCTGTGAGGTAGAGAATTCCACAGGTTCACCACTCTCTGGGTGAAGAAATTCCTCCTCATCTCTGTCCTAAATGGCTTACCCCTTATCCTTAGACTGTGACCCCTGGTTCTGGACTCCCTCGCCATCAGGAACATCCTTCCTGCATCTAGTCTGTCTAGTCCTGTTAGAATTTTATAAGTTTCCATGAGATCCCCTCTCATTCTTCTAAACTCTAGTGAATATAAGACTAATCGACCCAATCTCTCCTCATACATCATTCCTGCCATCCCAGGTATCAGTCTGGTGAATCTTCGCTGCACTCTCTCCATTTGCGTCCTCGTCGGACGGGCGGTAATCTGACGGAGCGGATCGCCCACTATAGAACTCAGCCAGTTTTCCGTTCCATTGAAATCAAGAGATGAAACATTGGGCGGGTTCGATAAGGGGCGGGCGGTCCGCTCTGCCAGCTTAACACCCAGCCAGTGAGGACAAAAATCTACGCCACACGTTACCAAAATAGATTAGATACATTTAACATTTTAAAATGAACTGGGGTTTGGCCCAGGACTGTTTAGGTTCATGTTTGATACATGTATTGTATGTTGGACCACTTCTTTAATCAGGTCAGTCATTGTACAACAACAATAATTTACCTTTAACGTAGTAAAATGCCCCAAACAAAATTTGACACCGAGCCACATAATGAGATATTGGGGCAGGTGATCAAAAGCTTGGTCAAAGAGGTGGGTTTTAAGGAGCGTCTTAAAGGAAGAGAGAGAGGTGGAGAGGTGGAGAGGTTTAGGGAGGGAATTCCGGAGCTCAGGGCCCAGGCATCAACCTGCCCTGCCACCTTCAATGATTTGTGCACATATACCCCCAGGTCTCTCTGTTCATTTACTCCCTTTAGGATTGTACTCTTTAGTTTATATTGCCTCTCCTCGTTCTTCCTACCAAAATGAATCACTTCGCACTTTTCTGCGTTAAATTTCATCTGCCACGTGTCCACCCATGCCACCAAACTGTCTGTGGCCTCTTGAAGTCTATCACTATCCTCCTCACTGTTCACTATACTTCCAAGTTTTGTGCCATCTGCAAATTTTGAAATTGTGCCCTGTACAGCCACGTCTAAGTCATTAATATATATCAAGAAAAGCAGTGGTCCTAGAACCAACCCCTGGGGAACACCACTGTATACCTTCCTCCAGTCCGAAAAACCACCATTCACCACTAGTCTGAACACTGAATTAATTAATTGTAACACAATTACCTTCATCCTTCTCCTCTTGGTTTAGATCTGCCACAATATCATCTACATTATCAGGTTGAATATTACACTGCTCCCCCTGTGGAGAGATTATTAAGAGCCATGAATAAAAATAAGGCCTAATTTAGACAGGCATGAAAACACAGCAAGACAAAAAGAAGATCTATTTGGCACTAATGTTTAAAACCTGCTTGCCGTTAGACACCGGCAAATGCAATTCAAGGGCATCTTTAAAAAGATGTTACAACTGTGATCGCGGTGCAAAAATAAACCATTCCGACCAACCCTGTCCAATTCTCTGAGTGAACTTGATGTGAAATCGCACAAAACGCTTTGCTATTTCAATGAACCCCCCGCTGTGGTTGTGTTGGGCTTCAGGAGGGAGTTCCTTCCGACTGGAGACCGCGGTCGGGAGATTTTCCTGCACTCGCGTAACCCTGGGATTGCCTTCCTAACTGAGTTTGCAGTTATCAACGTTGAGGTCTAACTCTCCCGTTCTGGGCTCTGTCGATAAAAATATAAAATCACCTGCAACCTGTTGCCACTAAGTGGCACCCGTGAGCTGCCAAGACAAGGGGAGTGTGGCTGACTCCATCTCACATTTATTTTTATTCATTCACAGGATGAAGGCGTCGCTGGTAAGGCCGGCATTTACTGCCCATTCCTACTTGCCCTCGAGAAGGTGGTGGTGAGCCGCCTTCTTGACAACTGAGTGTCTCGCTGGGCCATTTCCAAGGGGCAGTTAAGAGTCAACCACATTGCTGTGGGTCTGGAGTCACATAAAGGCCAGACCGGGTAAGGGCAGCAGATTTCCTTCCTTAAAGGGCATTAGTGAACCAGCTGGGTTTTTCCGACAATCCAGTACTTTCATGGTCGCCATTACTGATACTAGCTTTTCATTCCAGATTTATTTAATTAACTGAATTTAAATTCCCCAGCTGCCCTGGTGGGATTATGAACTCATATCTCCGGATCATTAGTCCAGGTCTAGCTGGGTTACTAATACAGTAACATAACCACTGTGCCACATTAACCAACGGCAGCAGCAAAATACTGTGGATGCTGGAAATCTGAAATAACAACAGAAAGTGCTGGAAACACTCAGCAGGTCAGGCAGCATCGAGGAGAGAGAAACAGAGTCAATGTTTCGGGTCGAACCCTGCGTCAGGACGGGAAAAGGTTAGGGAGGAGAGATTTTTAAACAGGGGCAGGGAGGAGGGGAGGAAAGAACAAAGGGAAGGTCTCTGATAGGATGGAAGGCAGGAGAGATTGAATGACAAAAGGGATGATAGAGCAAGGCAAAAGGTAATAAGGCCCATTACCTTTCGCCTTGTACCATCATCCCTTTTGTCAGTCAATCTCTCCTGCCATCCAGCCTATCACAGACCTTCCCTTTGTTCTTTTCTCCCGTCCTCCCTGCCCCTGTTTAAAAATCTCTCCTCCCTAACCTTTTCCCAGTTCTGACGCAGGGTTCGACCCGAAACATTGACTCTGTTTCTCTCTCCTCGATGCTGCCTGACCTGCTGAGTGTTTCCAGCACTTTCTGTTGTTTTAAACAGTGGCAGTCCCGTTTGGCCAGGTATCCCATAATGATTTCTAACATTCAGAAGAAATGACTAAGTGAGCTCTGAATTTGTTTTTTAACCGTATTATCTTGGTGCAATTACCCCTCACGCAGCTTGATGCTCAAAGCCAGCTATGGAGAGAATAAAGCTGCAAAAGCATTGCTCTGCTGAATTACGGTCATGGGCCAAGGGGAAATCCCAGCAGATCTCTGGACTGGGGGCAAGGGGGGGCCACACTATGGGGCGCAAATGGGTTCTGCCAGGATGCCGCTCAACTCCCACCAAAATGGGAAATTCCAGGGTGTTGGCAGACGTTCTGTCCGTTCCTTCCCCAGCTCCCCCATGTTAAGGGGTGGTGTGTCTGAGGTACCGGAAGATGCCAACGGCATTCTCGCCAGCTGATCGCTAGCTTGAGCCCATTTGAGGCCTCTTGATAGGCCCCACGGAGGAACGCGAACAGTCCTGGCACTTCTCCCAGTCCCAAGGCTAAGACAAAAAGACTTTTTTCCCTCCTTGTGTCTTGGGGTGGGGGACGGTTCATGGGGGGCACCCCTCCGGCAGAACAGCTATGGACCATTCCACCTTAGAAAGTGCGGTGGGGGGGTGGGGGGGGAGGACGATCGGGACCGGTGCTGCTGGAAGACCCTCGAGAGCAACGGAGGTCCAACTATGCTTAACGACCCTAACCCCCCTACAATTTGGGGTCGCCCGTTTTCAGCCATTGCCGGATGTACGGGTTGCTCCACACACGTCCCTCGGCAGAGGGGGCCAATTAGAATTTCAGGGAACATATTTTCTTTTGCCTCAATGGAAAACGTTTCCAAAAAAATGTAACAGCATTTGGGCTTTGTAACAAACTTTGGGCGGGGGACACATTCGGGTCGCGCGCAAAAGCCCAAGTTCTGTAGCTTGTATCCCCGAGGAAGTTACGCTCCAATCTGCCGAGCACAAGTACAGGTTGAGCATCCAAAATCCGGCGTTCTGGAATCCGGACTCCGGGACGATTGGTGGTAGGTTCGTCCGGAATCCGTACAATGTTCTGGAATCCAGAACTCCGGATTTTGGACACTCAACCTGTACTTCAAAAAGCCATTAACTTTTGTTGTCTTTTTTTTGAAAAATACTATGGAGAATGTGAGCGATGCAATAAAACTTTAGTGTTGTGTTTTATCCTCCTTAATCTGCACAGCTCCACGAAGTGTTTCCGCCAGGCTGCGGCCACAGCACCACGCCACCCTGGTGGCCTAGTGTGGGCCATCGGACGCTCTGCAGAGCTCGCAGCGTCCCTCCCCTTTAACAGAAGGGATGGGACGGAGGAACGCGTCAGCGCTATGCGGGAGTGTCCCAGGCAGTCCAGGACTTCGGAACGTGTTTCTGTTGTCCGAAGTCCAGAAATGCCCGAGCCCAGTTTGCGATATTTCCGGACTTCGGAACATCAGAAACACATTCCGAAGTCCGGAAAAACACGAAAACCGGCTTGGCCTCGGTCCCGAGGTTGCCGGGTTCGGGACGTTCTGAACCTGTACTTGTGTCAGCTGAACGTCGGCAGCGGCTTGTTTCTGAATAAACCTGACAAACCCACGTTACCTTTCTCGCAATTCTTTCGATCACGACTCTGGCCACGGGTATGATAGGACCCCCCTCAGGGTCGTAGAAGGGGCTTTTTGGATGATCCAGGCTAGTTAGCGGCCTAATTCTTTCCTGAGGTTCCGCCTGTTGGTTAGGGGCCTGAGGAAAGATGAAATATTAGAAAATGTTGGTAAACAAATACATGTGGTAACCACTTCCAGTCAAGCCAAAATGAAGAAAAACCCTCAACGACTACTTGCATAAGCACGTAAGAACATAACAAATAGGAGCAGGAGTCGGCCATGCTGCCCCTCGAGCCTGCTCCGCCATTCAATAAGATCCTGGCTGATCATCGACCTCAACTCCACTTTCCCGCCCGATCCCCATATCCCTTGATTCCCCTAGAGTCCAAAAATCTATCGATCTCAGCCTTGAATATACTCAAGCACTCAGCATCCACAGCCCTCTGGGGCAGAGAATTCCAAAGATTCACAACCCTCTGAGTGAAGAAATTTCTCCTCATCTCGGTCTTAAATGGCCGAACCCTTATCCTGAGATTGTGACCTGCTAGTTCTAGACTCTCCAGCCAGGGGAAACAAGTTCTCAGCATCTACCCTGTCAATCCCCCTCAGAATTTTATGTGTTTCAATGAGATCATCTTTCAATCTTCTAAACACCAGAGAGTATCGGCCCAATCTACTCAATCTCTCCTCGTAGGACAGCTCTCTCATCTTCATTCAGCCGTGGCTGAGTTGGTAGCGCTCTTGTCTCTGAGTCAGAAGGTTGTGGGTTCAAGTCCCACTCCAGAGACAAATCTAGGCTGAGACTCCCAGTGCAGTGCTGAGGGAGTGCTGCACTGTCGGAGGTGCTGTCTTTCAGATGAGACGTTAAACCGAGGTCCCGTCTGCCCTCTCAGGTGGATGCAAAAGATCCTATGCTACGCAAGTGGCAGATGGATCCAGGGAGGAAGTTTCATAGGGACAAGACTGCAGTAAATGAATGAGCAGCTCCCATTGGAGGAGCAGTTGAGGAGAGATTGAGTAGACTGGGCCTATATGCTCTAGAGTTTAGAAGAATGAGAGGTGATCTCATTGAAACACAAAATTCTTACAGGGCTTGACAGGGTAGATGCAGGGAGATGAACGAGTGGCTCAAAGATTGGTGTGGGAGAAATGGGTTTCGATTCTTGGGGCACTGGCACCAGTACTGGGGTAAGAGGGAGCTGTTCCGTCGGGATGGGCTTCATTTGAGCCAGGCTGGGACCAGTGTCCTGGCGAATCGAATAACTAGGGCTGTAGATAGGGCTTTAAACTAAATAGTGGGGGGAGGGATATGCTGAACGGAAATTTAAAAAGTCAAAGAAAAATGAGAAGGCGAAAGTGTAGGGCAGCGATAGGGGTAATGATAACCAGAGTGTGACAGGAAGGGACTGATTGTATACACATAAGAGTGCATCAGAAAGAGGGGTCAGAGTAGGGAAAAATGGTAAAAAGACAAAATTAAAAGCTCTATGTCGGAATGCACGCAGCATTCGTAACAAGATAAATGAGTTGACAGTACAAATAGAAATAAATGGGTATGATCTGATAGCCATTACAGAAACACGGTTGCAAGGTGACCAAGGCTGTGAACTGAATATTCAGGAGTATTTGCCATTTCGTAAGGATAGGCAGAAAGGAAAAGGAGGTGGTGTAGCTCTGGTAATAAGGGATGAGATCAGTGCCATAATGAGAAATTATATTAGCCTAGAAGATCAAGACGTTGAATCAGTTTGGGTGGAAATAAGAAATGGTAAGGGTAAGAAGTCACTGGTGGGAATGGCCTACAGGCCCCCAAACAGTAGCCACACTGTAGGACAGAGAATAAATCAAGAAATAATAGAGGCTTATAAGAAAGGTACGGCTAAAATCATGGGCGATTTTAATTTTCATATTGATTGGACAAAGCAAATTGGCAAAGGTAGACTTGAGGAAGAGTTCTTAGAGAGTATACGGGATGGTTTCATGGAACAATACGTTGGGAACCAACCAGGGAGCAGACTATTTTAGATCTGGTAATGTGCAACAAGGCTGGATTAATTAATGATCTCGAAGTGAAGGATCCTCTTGGGAAGAGTGATCATAGCATGGTGGAATTTCAAATTCAGTTTGAGGGTGAGAAAGCTAGGTCTCAAACTAGTGTCTTGAACTTAAATAAAGGTAATTACAAAGGTATGAAGGCAGACTTGGTTAAAGTGGACTGGGAAAATATATTACAGGGTAAGACCATAGAAAAGCAGTGGCAAACATTTAAGGAGATACTTCATAACTCTCAGCAAAGATATATTCTAGTGAGAAAGAAAGACTCTAAGAGAAGGATGAACCATCCGTGGCTAACTAAGGAAGTAAAGGATGGTATCAAATTGAAAACAAAAGCATACAATGTTGCAAAGTGTAATGTATGTATCTTTAAGGGGGGGAACTACTTTGTACAGCTCATGTATACTGTAGTACCGGCAGTGACCACACCTGTATATAACATTGAGTAGTAATCTGTACAGTTCAGTTGCAGTCTGAGCCACGTTGAGTAAACATCGTTTGTACCATTCTCCGCAGTCTGTGTCTGATTATACACGGACGTAACATTGGCGACGACGCAGATTCGAACCTACCTGCAACTTTGCATCACCTCCCAGGGATTCGCTCCTGGAGAACAGTGGAAGAAGGGCGAATCCAGAAGCACGGGCGTCGACCACGGGCAACCGCCCAGTCATCCAGCGGAGATTTAACCATCGCAGGGGAGGCTGTCGAGAGCCAGGCTTGGCTTTCCAGTCACAGTGGTCCAGCGAAACGGGCTGGCAAAAGGTACTGCGCAGACACTTCCCGGACAACGGCGGGCTAGAGCCCGACCGAGCGGCACAGAAAAAGGCCGAGCAGCATCCACGGGGGAGAGAGAGAGGGCAGAGCGCACAGGGGGCAGCCGGTGTTCAAGGGCTGAGCAGCGTCAACGGGGGAGAGAGGTGTGCAGGAAAACACGAGGCGCTGCCATTGCCACGAGGACCGCAGAGAGCAGCGTTGGCAGCAGCGCACGAAACCCACAGGGCGTCACCATTTGCCACAAGGACCGCCGAGAGCGGCGTTGGCAGCAGCGCGGGAGATGCCATTTTAAGCCACAGCGGGGAAGAATGGAAAGCGCGGGAGATGCCATTTTAAGCCAGTCTAACCACACCCAAAAATGCCGAAGAGTGGCAGTATCACAGCGTTTGACAATGAAGTCGAAGATTGGACGACATATGTCGAACGCATAGAAGTATGCTACAAGGCGAATGAAGTGCCAGATGACAAGAAAGCGCTGGTATTGTTGAATTCAATGGGTGCAAAAACGTATGGCTTACTACGAAACCTAGTAACCCCAGAGAAGCCAGTAGAAAAGGATTTTGAAAACATAGTGTCAATCCTACAGGACCACTTAAACCCCACACCGCTGCTGATAGCAGAAAGGTTTAAGTTTCACGAAATGAACCAGCATAAAGATGAAAGTAATGCTGAGTATTTAACGGAACTGTGCAAGCTATCGAAACACTGCCAGTTTGGAACGGGACTAGCAGAGACAAGTTTGTGTGTGGGCTTCAAAGTGAAGGAACCCAGAAACGGCTTTTATCTGAAAAGGACCTTACGCTGGAAAAGGCTTTCAGCATTGCGGTATCATATGAAGCAGCAGCACGGGGCGCTGCAGCGATACAACAGAGACCGCAAGGATATGGCACAAACGAAATGTCATATGGAACAGAGAAGTGCTATCGCTGCGGCAGAACAACACACGACCAGAATGATTGCTGGTTCAAAGACAAAGTGTGCAGACAGTGTGGAAAAGTAGGACACATAGCACGAGTCTGCAGGTCGGGAAAGAAAACCAGCAATAAGGAACCTACCAAAGGAAAGTACAAGAAGGTACATAAGATAACGGAGAATAGTTCAGACGAACAAAAGAGTGATAATGACTCCGAAAGCAGGGAACTGAGTTGTCTGAAACAACATAATGTGATCACAACAGAGGATCACCCAACCATTTGGGTCACGCTCAAGATAGCAGGAGTCCAGGTAAAGGTGGAATTGGACACAGGATCAGCCCAAACAGTCATAAACCGATGGGACTACAAGTGGCTATTCTCACACATACCCTTGAGAGACACAAAAATTATTTTGAAGATATACACGGGGCAAAAAGCCTACCCCAAAGGAAAAATAAGGGTGACCGTTATATATAACGGTAAGGAAACACCAAAACTAGACCTGTATGTATTGCAAGATGGAGGACCACCATTACTGGGATGTGAATGGATCCGGAAAATACAACTGGATTGGCATTCCATACAGGCACTGACTGTGGCTGACAAAAAGGATGACGACGTCACACCTGGGCGACTGTCAAAGATCCTAACTGACGCGAAAGCAGTGTTCCAGCAAGGACTCGGAACACTAAAAGGCATAACAGCGATGATTAAAATTGAAGAAAACGCAAGTCCAAAATTTTTTAAGGCCAGACCGGTACCTTATGCGATCCGCCCAGCCATCGAAGCAGAGCTGGAGAGTCTGGAACGTTCAGGTGTACTGTCCAAGGTAGACTGGAGCGAGTGGGCTACACCCATCGTCTCTGTGATGAAAAAGTCGTTGAGCAGCACGCCTGGGGAACCAAGGAAGGTTCGCATCTGTGGGGACTTTAAGGTAACAGTGAACCCGGTCCTTCACACCGTACAATATCCACTTCTGCGGATTGAAGATATTTTGGCCTCGCTATCTGGAGGGAAACGCTTCACTAAGATTGATCTGGCCCAGGCATATCTGCAAATGGAGGTAGAAGAAGCATCAAAAAAATACCTCACAATCAACACCCATAAAGGTCTCTACCAATGCTACCGGCTGGTATTCGGGGTAGCATCAGCTCCGGCTATTTGGCAGAGGGCAATGGAACAAGTCCTGCAAGGGATCCCAGGGACCCAGTGTTATTTGGATGACATCCTGGTCATGGGCGAAAATGACAGTGATCACCTTGCCAACCTGGAGCAGGTGCTCACTAGATTGCCGGAATATGGGCTCCGAGCTAACCGCCCCAAATGCGAGTTTTTTAGAAAACAGACCTCGTATTGTGGCCACGTTATCGTTAAAGAGGGGTTACATAAGCCCCCAGAGAAGTTTGAGGCAGTAGTCAAGGCTCCAGCACCGGAAAATGTGTCACAACTGAGGTCGTTCCTCGGGCTGGTAAACTACTACCATAAGTTCTTGCCAAATTTGTCTACAATACTACACCCACTGAACACCCTGCTGCAAACTGGGGTGCCATGGAAGTGGAATGACGAATGTAGACGAGCTTTCCAGAAGAGCAAAACACTAATCACATCGAAAGAGGTATTGGCCCATTACAACCCAGCATTACCAATTCGGTTGGCATGTGATGCGTCACCCTACGGCATTGGAGCGGTGCTGTCGCACAAATTCTCGGAAGGCTCAGAGAGGCCAATAGCCTTTGCGTCACGATCACTAACCTCAGCCGAGCGTAACTACACCCAGATTGACAGGGAGGCCCTCAGCCTAGTGTGGGGAGTGAAAAACTTCAATCACTATCTGCACGGGCAGAAATTCACCTTGCTGACTGATCACCAGCCTCTTGTCTCCATTTTTAATCCAGAGAAGGGCGTTCCGGTGATGACTGCACAACGACTACAAAGATGGTCACTTTTTCTAGGGGCGCACCACTATGAGATTGAATATAAGGGCACAAAACAGCATGGAAATGCTGATGGGCTATCATGCCTGCCACTGCCTACTGCGGAGTAAGCACCAGCAGTGGACCCTGTCGAAATATTCCATTCGACTATAGTTGAATACCTACCAGTAACTAACGCTTGTATCGAAAAGGAAACCCGAAATGACCCGACACTGTCTCGGGTATATGATTTGACGGTGAAGGGATGGTCAGCACATGGCAACTCACTGTTGCCAGCATTCTCAACAAGGAGAGAACAGCTGTCAGTGTGCCGGGGGACCTGGATGTGTGGGTCCCAAGTGGTAATTCCACCCAAGTTAAGGGATCGAGTGCTCAATGAGCTTCATGAGGGTCATCTGGGAGGGGTAAAAATGAAAAGCCTAGCCAGGGCTTATGTGTGGTGGCCGGGAATCGATAAACAAATCGAGGACCTGACCAAGAGCTGCTCAGGATGCCAGAAAGTCCAAAATGCACCACCACAGGCCCCTCTACACCCATGGGAGTGGCCCTCATCTCCATGGCAACGGGTGCATATTGATTTGGCTGGTCCATTCATGGACTCAATGTTTTTAATAGCCGTGGATGCGCACTCGAAATGGCCTGAGGTCATCAAAATGTCCTTCACCACCACGGAGAAAACTATTGCAGTTCTACGGACCATTTTTGCCAGGAATGGCTTGCCAGAACAGATTTGCTCCGACAACGGACCACAGTTTGTGTCCGAAGAGTTCCGGAGGTTCTTGAAAAAGAATGGGGTAAGGCATTACACATCCGCCCCGTATCATCCAGCCACAAATGGATTGGCTGAGAGGTTCGTACAAACCTTTAAGAAGGCAATAAAGGCTATGTACAATGACAACATTCCGCTGCAGCACAAGGTGGACAATTTCCTGTTCGCCTACCGGAATGCGACACATGCAGTCACCAACCAGGCCCCAGCCATGATGTTCTTTAACCGAAGGTTAAGATCTCACCTGGATTTGCTCAGACCAAACGTACGAAGAGATGTTGAGAGTAAGCAATTCCAGCACATCCATGAGAAGCCAACAAGGAGCTTCAATGTAGGGCAACCAGTCTTGGCCCGCGACTACTGAACAGAAAAATGGCAGCCAGGAACGATATGCACATGGCAGGGCCCACTAATGTGCACAGTGGACGTTGGGGAGAGCATCGTGAGACGCCATGCTGACCAGGTCCTAGAGTCACAGGAACAAGTCAACCCCATGCCTCGCCCATACGTACCTGGTGATGAACCCGACGTACAGGTAGCATCTACCCCAGAAACAGTAGCATCGGAAGCTGATGAACCAACCGACGACAGGGGGCCAGAATCGCCTCCGCACCAAGAGCAAGACACTCGGCAAAGGCGCTATCCAGAAAGGATCAGGAAGCCTCCCCAAAGACTGAATTTATAAATAGACTATTTTCAGCTAATGTTGCATGTTAAAAGTGTTAATTGTAATTAGTTTGATATTTAATTGTTAAATGAGTGTTATGGTACTGTTAATCTAAAAGGGGAGGAATTGTAATGTATGTACCTTTAAGGGGGAGAACTACTTTGTACAGCTCATGTATACTGTAGTACTGGCAGTGACCACACCTGTATATAACGTTGAGTAGTAATCTGTACAGTTCAGTTGCAGTCTGAGCCACGTTGAGTAAACATCGTTTGTACCATTCTCTGCAGTCTGTGCCTGATTATACACGGACGTAACACAAAGAATAGTGGAAGGCCAGAGGATTGGGAGATTTTTAAAAACCAGCAAAGGACGACTAAAAAAATGATAAAGAGAGAGAAGATAGCTTATGAGAGTAAGCTAGCTAAAAATATAAAAACAGACAGTAAGAGCTTCTACAGGTATATAAAAAGGAAGAGAGTAGCTAAAGTAAACATTGGTCCCCCAGAAGATGAGTCTGGGGAATTAATAATGGGAAACGGGGAAATGGCGGAGACTTTGAACAATTATTTTATATCGGTCTTCACGGTAGAAGACACTAAAAACATCCCAATAATGGATAATTAAGGGGCTATTGTGGTGGGGGGGAACCTGAAACAATCACTATCACTAGAGGGAAAGTACTAGGCAAACTAACGAGACTAAAGGCGGACAAGTCCCCTGGGCCTGACGGCCTGCATCCTAGGGTCTTAAAAGAAGTGGCTGCAGAGATAATGGTTGCATTGGTTGTGATCTTCCAAAATTCCCTGGATTCTGGAGAGATCCCAGCGGACTGGAAAACTGCAAATGTAACACCCCTATTTAAGAAAGGAGGGAGACAGAAAGCAGGCAACTATCGACCAGTTAGCCTAATATCTGTCATTGGGAAAATGCTGGAGCCCATCATTAAGGAAGTGGTAGCAGGATATTTAGAAAATCATAATATAGTCAAGCAGAGTCAGCATGGTTTTATGAAAGGGAAATCATGTTTGACAAATTTGCTGGAGTTCTTTGAGGATGTAACAAGCAGGGTGGATAAAGGGGAACCAGTAGATGTCATGGAACATGGATGTCTTGCTGCAGTTGTACAGGGCCTTGGTGAGACCACACCTTGAGCATTGTGTGCAGCTTTGGTCGCCTTATCTGAGGAAGGATGTTCTTGCCATGGAGGGAATGCAGCGAAGATTCACCAGACTGATACCTGGGATGGCAGGAATGACGGATGAGGAGAGATTGGGTCGATTGGGCTTATACTCACTGGAGTTTAGAAGAATGAGAGGGGATCTCATTGAAACTTATAAAATTCTAACAGGACTAGACAGACTCGATGCAGGAAGGATGTTTCCGATGGCCGGGGAGTCCAGAACCAGGGGCCACAGTCTAAGGATAAGGGGTAAACCATTTAGGACAGAGATGAGGAGGAAATTTTTCACCCAGAGAGTGGTGAACCTGTGGAATTCTCTTAAGGCAGTAGAGGCCAATTCATTAAATATATTCAAGAAGGAGTTAGATATGTTTCTTAAGGCTAAAGGGATCAAGGGATATGGGGAGAAGGCAGGGACAGGGTACTGAATTTGGATGATCAGCCATGATCGCATTGAATGGCGGAGCAGGCTCGAGGGGCCGAATGGCCTACTCCTGCTCCTATCTTCTATGTTTCTATATGTATTTGGATTTCCAGAAGGCATTCAATAAGGTGCCACATAAAAGGATACTGCACAAGATAAGAGCTCATGGGATTGGGGGTAATATATTAGCATGGATAGAGGATTGGCTAACTAACAGAAAACAGAGAGTCGGGAAAAATGGGTCATTTTCAGGTTGGCAAACTAACTAGTGGGGTGCCGTAGGGATCAGTGCTGGGGCCTCAGTTATTTACAATCTATATTAATGACTTGGATGAAGGGACTGAATGTAATGTAGCCAAATTTGCTGATGATACAAAGATAGGTGGGAAAGCAAATTGTGTGGAGGACGCAAAGAATCTCCAAAGGGATATAGATAGGTTAAGTGAGTGGGCAAAAATCTGGCAGATGGATTATAATTAGGGAAAATGCGAGGTTATCCACTTAGGTAGAATAAATTTAAAAAAAAATTATTATTTAAATGGTGAAAGATTACAAAATGCTGAGGTACAGAGGGATCTGAGGGTCCTTGTACATGAATCACAAAAAGTTAGCATGTAGGTACAGCAAGTAATTAGGAAGGCAAATGGAGTGTTGGCCTTTATTGCAAAGGGAATGGAGTATAAAAGTAGGGAAGTCCTGTTACAGCCGTACAGGGTGTTGGTGAGACCACACCTGGAGTAGTGTGTACAGTTTTGGTCTCCATATTTAAGGAAGGATATACTTACATTGGAGACAATTCAGAGAAATTTCACAAGGTTGATTCTGGAGATGAAGGGGTTGTCTTATGAAGAAAGGTTGAGCAGGTTGGGCCTATACTCACTGGAGTTTAGAAGAATGAGAGGGGATCTTATTGAATCATATAAGATTCTGAAGGGGCTTGACAGGGTAAATGCAGAGAGGATGTTTTCCCTCGTGGGGGAATCTAGAACTAGGGGGCATAATTTCAGAATAAGGGGGCAACCTTTTAAATCGGAAATGAGGAGGAATTTCTTCTCCCAAAGGGTCGTGAATCCTTGGAATTCTCTTCCCCAGGGAGCTGTGCAGGCGGAGTCATTGAATATATTTCAGGTGGAGGTAGACAGACTTTTGAAAGGTAAGGGAGTCGAGGGTTATGGGGAGCGGGCAGGGAAGTGAAGTTGAGGCCAAGATCAGATCAGCCATGATCTTATTGAATGTGGAGCAGGCTTGAGGGGCCAAATGACCGACTCCTCCTCCTATGTCTTATGTTCTTATGTCTTATGAAGGGTTGAGGCTGTGAAGGAATGAGCCATACCTATTCAGAAAAATACACCATTCTATGAAATATTCTGACTTTATTAAACATGACAAACTGGGCTTAAAAATCTGGAAGCCTCAACAATCTAAAGCTGTAAACGGCATACAGGCTTTTGAGATAAGATAAGTTGTTGACACTGAAACAATAGCCCTATTGAAGCAGCAGGTTGGAGGTTCCTCTAAGTCTGCAACATTGGAAAAAAGACAATGATACACCCAGTTAAATTGTTTTAAACCAACACTTCAGGAAAGAATCACATAAAATTAAAGAAACATGTGCCTTTGTAAAAATAACATCAAATGAAACATGGGAGGCACCAGCCATCACATTGTTTTTGTGTTGAACTTGGAACACCTAGGAGACATGAAGTCTGTGTTGCAACCAGTTGAGGTGTTCTAAATGCAAAAGATACAAACAGGAGACTTTGATAAAAATAACATCAAACAGATATATCTGCTCCACATTGTTTTTATGATAAGTTTTGAACACCTAAAGGTAGAGACACAAGTCTGCTTGCTACAGCTGAACTGACTGTAAGAATAGAAGAAGTCAACAGAAAAATGACTAGAGATAATTAGCTTACATTAGCAGAAAACATCAAAGAATATACCACTCAGAAAGGGTATAAATATAGAACTTTCAAATAGGAAGATAGATTCGCTGAAAGGGGCAAAGTGATTCTCAGGCTTCAGAGGCAGGCTCTGTAAGTTTTCAACACTTTGAGTCTCGGGGACCAAAGGTATTTGATTTTGGTGGATATCCTGGAATAGACTAAGAACTGTAAAAATGTAACGAAGTTAAGATTTGAGAATAAGGATCTCTGATAAGAATTGTAAGCTTTTGTAGTTGGAACTGTTAATGTTGTGACTGAATCACCAGCTGTAAACTACACGTCGGTTCTTTAATAAATCTATATATTTTTAGAATTGTCTCACATAGTACTTCTGTATCAAACTCGCGAACTCAATCTCTGTACACTCCTTGGTGAGGAGTTGCAGAATTCTGGGGGAGTTTTCCGGACCCTCATAATATCCAGAAGGTTACAGTCTAGTTAAATTTATTAAAAGTGCTATCTGGATGATGGTAACATCTTCAGGTCGTTCCTTTCCTTTATGGAGAGATAGTCCGGACCTTTAGACCCAATTAAGTGTCTTTAGGATTCGGCTACCTCTAACTTTAGTTGAAGGTGAACGTCTGGGGAATACACCTGATCCGGGGTAGCCTGAAAGGGGCTAGGACTAGTAATTATCCCTTCAAGGCAGGGAGACTTGCTAGGAACGGGCTAAAGAAATCAAGCCTGAAGGTGCTGAAGACATAGTCAGATTCTGCCTGACCAGCCTCTTCGACTTCTTTGAGGAAGTGACATCCCGAATGGGCTGTGGAAGTCCCTGCTACATGCTGTCCCTACACTCCATATGACATATGACCGAGTTCCACACAAAAGACTATTGGTTTAGCTCAAAGCTATGGGAATTGAGGGCAAATCTTGGGAATGCGTAAGAAATTGACTGAAGGGTAAAAGCAATGGTTATTTTTTGTATGAATTTTTCGGGATAAGGAGAAATACTAAGTGGCGTGTGATGCGCCATCAATTACTCAAAAGACTGAGGTTGAGCGAGTAACAATCAGGCTTTTATTAACTAAAGAATGAAGGTCTTGTCTCGAGTGGTCGACCCGTCCAGAATACTAAGGGACTGGGAGGTAGTCACTTATATACCTGGAATAGTGGGAGGAGTCAGCCGAGGCATGTCCAGACCTGTACCTAGTGGAATACACATACAGACACAGACAGGTATGACAGTGGTTTACCACAGCGTGCCCCAGGGATTGCTGATGGGACAACAACAACAACAACTTGTATATATAAGAACATAAGAATTAAGAGCATAAGTAGGACATTCAGGGTTTCAAGCCTGCTCCTCCATTCAATAAGATCATGGCTGATCTTCTACCTCAACTCCACCTTCTCTCCCGGTCTCCATATCCCTTGGTTCCCTTAGTGCTCAAAAATCTATCGATCTCTGTCTTGAATATACCCAACGACTGAGCCTCCACAGCCCTCTGGGGCAGAGAATTCCAAAGAATCACCACCCTCTGAGTGAAGCAATTTCTCCTCATCTCAGGGTTGAGGCTGGGGAGTGGGGGGGGTGGGGGGGTGCCGGGGGGGGGGGGCTGGCTCGGAACTGGCTGAAGAAACCAACTATGAAGGTGCTGAAGGCAGAGTCAGTTGAGGGGAAGATCCTGCCTGGCCAACCATTATTTATATATTTATTTATGGGCAGAACAATGACAGGTTAAAATTAAATGTGACAAATTATAAAGTACCTCATATTGGAAGAACAAATAATCAAGACATGTGTTCCATGGGGGGAATTTTCATCTTTACTGCTTGGGTGCTCATCTGGCAGAGCAGTTCAACCAGAAGGGGTTGCATTCACTTGAGAGGCAATGGTTAAACATCTCATCGGAAAGACAGCACCTCCGACAGTGCAGCACTCCCTCTGTGCTGCATTGGAGTGTCAGCCTAGATTTTTTTAAATTCATTTACAGGATGTAGGTGTCACTGGCAAGGCCAGCATTTATTGCCCATCCCTAAATGCCCTTGAGCAGGTGGTGGTGAGCCGCCTTCTTGAACCGCTGCAGTCCGTGTGGTGAAGGTGCTCCCACAGTGCTGTTAGGGAGGGAGTTCCAGGATTTTGACCCAGTGACGATGAAGGAATGGCCGATCTACTTCTAAATCAGGATGATGTGTGACTTGGAGGGGCACTTGGAGGTGGTGGTGTTCCCATGTGCCTGCTGTCCTTGTCCTTCTAGGTGGTGGAGAACGCAGGTTTGGGAGGTGCTGCCAAAGAAGCCTTGGCGAGTTGCTGCAGTGCATCTTGTAGATGGTCCACACTGCAGCCACGGTGCGTCGGTGGTGGAGGGAGTGCAATGTTTAAGATTACATGCTGTAAGAGTCTGGAGTGGGGCTTGAACCCACGACTTTCTAACTCAGTAAGCGAGAGTGCTTTCCACTGAGCCACGGCTGGCACCTGAACAACAGTGATGAGCATTCTGCAACGGGCAATGTAACACGCAGTGCGGACAACCTCAACCATGCAGGCTAGGCTTGCCAATGTCACACTGACACAACGGGACCTGATCAAGGATGCACCCACGGGCAGCTGAGTGTGGGGGAAGTAAAAGAACTGGCCAGTGTGCAGTCTGCGAGTTGAGAAAAATAGAATAACAGAGCTTACATTAAAGAATTAAACCAAAAGGTCTTAAAGACCTGACTACATGGTAATTGTGCTCATGTAAGCCATCTTGCCAAACTGAGAGTGTTCAAAAATCTGACAGGACCATTTGCCTCATCCCTTAAACATCCAGCCCATCATTAACTTGTACCAATGCACAACGTACGGGAAAGATGTGATCGCACTAGAGGGGGTCCAGAGGAGATTTACAAGGATGTTGCCAGGACTGGGGAATTTTAGCTATGAGGAAAGATCGGATGGGCTGGGGCTGTTTTCTTTGGAACAGAGGAGGTTGAGGAGAGACTTGATTGAGGTGTATAAGATTATGAGGGACCGAGATAGAGTGGATAGGAAGGACCGATTTCCCTCAGCAGAGAGGTCAATAACCAGGGGGCATAGATTTAAAGTAATTGGTCGAAGGATTAGGGGGTAGTTGAGGAGAATCTTTTTCACCCAGAGGGTGGTGGGGGTCTGGAACTCACTGCCTGAAAGGGTGGTAGAGGCAGAAACCCTCATCACATTTAAAAAGTATTTGGGTATGCACTTGAAGTGCCGTAACCTGCAGGGCTACGGACCAAGAGCTGGACAGTGGGATTAGGCTGGAGAGCTCTTATTGGGCCGGCACGGACACGGTGGGCCGAATGGCCTCCTTCTGTGCCGTAAACTTCTATGATTCTATGAACATATTTCGGTCCTTTAATCTTAGGTTAGTTCTTGTATATTTTCTGGCAATAAATCGGTCAAATTATTCAGAATTTATTACCCCAGTTATTACCTGAATACAGTACGCTGTGCAGAATATTAAATCACATCTGAATTACAATAAAGTCCGGAAAGAGCACATAAAACTTTATAGCTGATGACCATTAAATTGCAGATGTTTAAATTTCCACGATAATTTTCCGAGTCTCTTGAGTTTGATCCAAACACTCTGGAAACCTTCTCACAGTAATTTGCTTTGCACACACTTTTAATCTCTCAATGCTGGCTCCTGCTACTTATCACCGGATTGCAGCACGTCTTTCAACAAAGGCAAATCAGAGGCAGGCAGCAGTGCCTGGCGTTGGTCGCAGGAATGATCAGCGATAACCACACACCTTCACCTCCTCCCCGCCCCCTCCCCCGCTCCCCCCACGCACCCCCCACCGCTTCCTCCTTACCACAAAAACACACTGATATCACGAGCACTTCATACTCCAGATGCTTTGGGGTTTGTTTCTTTCCCAACATATCCGGGAACAAATCCAATCCAATAAAGAATTCAGGAGAAATGTCTTTAGCCAGAGAGCGGTGAGAATGTGGAACTCGCTACCACAGGGAGTGGTTGAGGCGAATAGCAGAGATTCATTGAAGGGGAAGCTAGATAAACACATGAGAGGGAGAAAGGGAATCGAGGGTTACGCTGATGGGGTGAGATGAAGAGGGGTGGGAGGAGGCCCTTGTGGAGCTAAAACACCGGCACGGACCAGTTGGGCCGAATGCCCTGTTTCTGCACTGCACGTTCTACCTAATTCTGCGTAAAATGTTCCTGCTTTGGTGTGAAGCAATGTTCCCTTCGCTGCGCGGCTGTGCAGCTGCCTGAAGGTCCCGCGCAGCCAGCAACCGGCTTTTCAAATTGGAGATTTCGTGCATCATGCGGACTTCAAGGGTTAAGTTGCGAGGAGAGATTACACAAACTAGGGTTGTATTCCCTAGAATTTAGAAGGTTAAGGGGTGATCTGATCGAAGTTTTCAAGATATTAAGGGGAACAGATAGGGTAGATCGAGAGAAAGGGCTAAAAATTGAGTAGCGCCCCAAAGGCTAACTTCGCGGAAAAATTAGCGCCCCCGCAACAGAAATTGAGTGGTAGCGCCCCAAGAGGGAAGCGGGGCGCTACTGGAAGCGCCACGGTATTGCAGGCCTTCCTCCACTTCTTAAAGGGGAGGGGCCTTGCGCAGCGTGACCCATGGCCCAGCTGGGCCACCGGGGATCGGGAGTGCCGGCAAAAGAGCCCGGCACTCGAGAGAAGTGCCGGGCTCATGGAGCGCAGCTGGCACGCCACGGGGGGGGGTGGATAACGAGGCCGGGGATGGGAGCGGAGGCAGATGCTGGCATCCGGCCAGCAACAAAAATGGCTGCTCCGCACCTCGCCTTTAAATATGCCTCCCCAGCCGCAGGTAGGACCCCCCTGACCCCGTCGGACATAGCGTCCGGCGATAAGTCAGGGCTGCTCCCGAAGGTCGCGGCCGGGGCGCGAGCGGGGTGCTGTGCACGGCGATGACATCATCGCCGGCAGCGCAGCGCCACGGGGCGCTACCGGTTACCGCCGATGCTAACCTGCCGCTGAATTTCGCGGGAGGTGTTGGTGGCGGCGTGCCCGGGCGCTAGTTGCTTTGCACCCCATTAGCGCCCTCTTAGGGCACTAACGGGAGGCGCAAAGCTACCAAATTTTTCCCCCAAACTATTTCCACTGTTTGAGGAGCCTAGGACTAGGGGGCATAGTCTAAAATTTAATGCCAGACCTTTCAGGAGTGAAATCAGGAAAGGGTGGTAGGAGTTTGGAACTCTCGTCCGCAAACGGCAATTGATGCTGGATCAATTGTTAATTTTAAATCAGAAATTGATATATTTTTGTTAACAAAAGGTATTGAGGGATATGGGCCAAAGGCGGGTAATATGGAGTTAGATCGCAGATCAGCCATGATCCCACTGAATGGCGGAACAGGCTCGAGGGGCTGAACGGCCTCCTCCTGTTCCTATGTTCCTACATTTTGAATGGGTCGCGCAGCCCGTTAAAGGGACCGCGCAGCCAAAAAAAATTCAGGGGAACATAGGTGTGTACTACTTCAGATTTTATCAGGCACTAACATTTTAACGGCATGAGGGTTGTGTGCAAATACTGCAATGAAAGTGTTTTTACAGCTTAGTTCTACTGCCTTTACTTGCTTTCCCCTCGCTGACAGGTTAGTATCGTGTAGATGAATACTAATTAATGAAACAGATTGAAGCTCTGTGCTCCGACTGTGCTCTTTGAAAGAAATTCGCAGTGAAATTCCTCCTAGCAACAATTTTTGCAAAGAGGAAAAGTTGGGCTTAATTTTCGTACTCATGCCGAGGATTTGGCCTAGAAATTCGGTGGGCTGCGCCACCAGTTAACGCCTAAAGAGGGCACTCAGTGGCTTTAGCGCCACTGGCCACGCCTCCCGCGAAATTTAGCGGGGCACTAGTGACGGTGTTAGCCTGTAGCGCTGCGCCGCCACCGATGACGTCATCGGTGTGCGCAGCGCCCCGCTACCGCCCCGAACGCGATATTGGGTCGCTTCCGTTTGGGGCGCTCAAACTGAATATCCCGCTGGCGCTCCCGGCTCCTTCCGGGGTGGGACTTCCGGCGCCCAGGCGACCTTGGTGCCCCATCGAATTTTTAGGCCTTTATGTTTAATTCCCGGCAGGAAGAATCCCACCCTAATGCCATTCGGCCCCTCCAGCCTGCTCCGCCATTCAATGAGATCGTGGCTGCGACCTCAACTCTTCAACTTACTCACTTTGACCGATCAGCCTGTCTCCGCTGCGCTCTCGCCTCTGAGTGAGAGGGTCATGGGTCTGAGTCCCGCTCCAGAGACTTGAGCAAAAAATCCAGGCTGACGCTCCCAGTGCAGTGCTGAGGGAGTGCTGCACTGTCAGAGGGGTAGTGCCGAGGGAGTGCTGCACTGTCAGAGGGGCAGTGCTGAGGGAGCGCTGCACTGTCAGAGGGGCAGTGCTGAGGGAGTGCTGCACTGTCAGAGGGGCAGTGCTGAGGGAGTGCTGCACTGTCAGAGGGGCAGTACTGAGGGAGTGCTGCACTGTCAGAGGGGTAGTGCCGAGGGAGTGCTGCACTGTCGGAGGGGCAGTGCTGAGGGAGCACTGCACTGTCGGAGGGGCAGTACTGAGGGAGTGCTGCACTGTCAGAGGGGTAGTGCTGAGGGAGCGCTGCACTGTCAGAGGGGCAGTGCTGAGGGAGTGCTGCACTGTCAGAGGGGCAGTGCTGAGGGAGCGCTGCACTGTCAGAGGGGCAGTGCTGAGGGAGCGCTGCACTGTCAGAGGGGCAGTACTGAGGGAGTGCTGCACTGTCAGAGGGGCAGTGCTGAGGGAGCGCTGCACTGTCAGAGGGGCAGTACTGAGGGAGTGCTGCACTGTCGGAGGGGCAGTGCTGAGGGAGCACTGCACTGTCGGAGGGGCAGTACTGAGGGAGTGCTGCACTGTCAGAGGGGCAGTACTGAGGGAGCGCTGCACTGTCAGAGGGGCAGTACTGAGGGAGTGCTGCACTGTCGGAGGGGCAGTGCTGAGGGAGCACTGCACTGTCGGAGGGGCAGTACTGAGGGAGTGCTGCACTGTCAGAGGGGTAGTGCTGAGGGAGTGCTGCACTGTCAGAGGGGCAGTGCTGAGGGAGTGCTGCACTGTCGGAGGGGCAGTACTGAGGGAGCGCTGCACTGTCGGAGGGGCAGTACTGAGGGAGTGCTGCACTGTCGGAGGGGCAGTGCTGAGGGAGCGCTGCACTGTCGGAGGGGCAGTACTGAGGGAGCGCTGCACTGTCGGAGGGGCAGTACTGAGGGAGCGCTGCACTGTCGGAGGGGCAGTGCTGAGGGAGCGCTGCACTGTCGGAGGGGCAGTACTGAGGGAGCGCTGCACTGTCGGAGGGGCAGTGCTGAGGGAGCGCTGCACTGTCGGAGGGGCAGTACTGAGGGAGCGCTGCACTGTCGGAGGGGCAGTATGGAGGGAGTGCTGCACTGTCGGAGGGGCAGTACTGAGGGAGCGCTGCACTGTCGGAGGGGCAGTACTGAGGGAGCGCTGCACTGTCGGAGGGGCAGTACCGAGGGAGTGCTGCACTGTCGGAGGGGCAGTACTGAGGGAGCGCTGCACTGTCGGAGGGGCAGTATGGAGGGAGTGCTGCACTGTCGGAGGTGCCGCCTTTCGGATGAGACGTTAAACCGAGGCCCCGTCTGCTGGTTCAAATGGACATTAAAATCCCATGGCACTAGTTGAAGAAGAGCAGAATTCCGCCTCCTGTCTTGGTCAACATTCCTCCCTTAGCCAACACCACAGAAACAGTCATTCACCTCAGTGCGTAAACCTCACAAGAGTAGCTCGAAATCTTTGATAAGCAGTTAGAAATGACTGTCAGCAATGCTACTGAACAAATGCTTAACACACTTGTAGCAGGTTCCTCTCTCCATTGATGTAACGGAGGATTAAATCCGTCTATTTAAACACCTTCAGTAAAATAGAAGCACGAGTTGGTTAAATACTTATCATTTTTTTTAAGTCATTGATGGGATGTGGGCATCGCTGGCCTACATTTAGTGCCCATCCCTAATTGCCCTTGAGAAGATGGTGGTGAGCCGCCTTCTTGAACCGCTGCAGTCCATATGGTGTAGGTACACCCACAATGCTGTTAGGAAGGGAGTTCCAGGATTTTGGCCCAGCGACAGTGAAGGAACGGCGATACAGGTCCAAGTCAGGATGGTGTGTGGCTTGGAGGGGAACTTGTAGGTGGTGAAGTTCCCATACGTCTGCTGCCCACGTCCTTCTAAGTGGTAGAGGTCGCGGGTTTGGAAGGTGCTGTTGAAGGAGCTTTGGCGAGTTGCTGCAGTGCATCTTGTAGATGGTACACACTGCAGCCACAGTGCGCCGGTGGCGGAGGGAATAAATGTTGAAGGTGATGGATGGAGTGCCAATCAAGCGGGCTGCTTTATCCTGAATGGTGTCGAGCTTCTTGAGTGTTGTTGGAGCTGCACTCATCCAGGCAAGTGGAGAGTATTCCATCACACTCCTGACTTGTGCCTTATAGATGGTGGAAAGGCTTTGGGGAGTCAGGAGGTGAGACACTCGCCGCAGAATTCCCAGCCTCTGGCCTGCTCTTGTAGCCACAGTATTTATATGGCTGGTCCAGTTCAGTTTCTGATCAATGGTAGCCCCCAGGATGTTGATAGTGGGGGATTCAGTGATGGTAATGCCATTGAATGTCAAGGGGAGATGGTTAGAGTCTCGCTTGTTGGAGATGGTCATTGCTTGGCACTTGTGTGGTGCGAATGTTACTTGCCACTTGTCAGCCCAAGTCTGAATGTTGTCCAGGTCTTGCTGCATATGGACACGGACTGCGTCAGTATCTGACGAGTCTCGAATGGTGCTGAACAGTGTGCAATCATCAGCGAACATCCCCACTTCTGACCTTATGATGGCGGGAAGGTCATTGATGAAACAGCTGAAGATGGTTGGGCCTAGGACACTGCCCTGAGGAACTCCTGCAGTGATGTCATGTGATTGAGATGAATGACCTCCAACAACCACAACATAGAATGATACAACACAGAAGGAGGCCATTTGGCCCATCGAGTCTGCGCCGGCTCTTTCGAAGAACAATCCAGTTAGTCCCACTCCACGGCTCTTTCCCCAGATCCCTGCAATTTTTTCTCATTCAAGTATTTATTCAATTCTCTTTTGAAGGCTACTATTGAATCTGTATCCACCACAATATCAGGCAGCGCATTCCAAATCCTAACCACTCCTTGCATAAAAAGTTTTTCCTCGTGTCGCCTCTGGTTCTTTTGCCAATCACCTTAAATCTGTGCCCTCTGGTTATCGACCCTTCCGCCACTGGAAACTGCTTCTCTTTATTTACTCTATTTGAACCCCTCATGATTTTAAACATCTCTATCAAATCTCCTCTTAGCCTTCTCTGCTCTAAGGAGAAGAACCCCAGCTTCTCTGGTCTATCCACGTAACTGCGATTCCCTTATCTCTGGATCTATTCAAGTAAATCTCTTCTGCACCCTCTCCAAATCCTTCAACTACCTCTGGTCCTTCAACTCACTTACTATATGTGGGATCGTGCTGTGTGGAAATTGGCTGCGGCATGGACTGGTTGGGCCGAATGGCCTGTTTCTGTGCCGTATATCCTATGCAGTGTGTCTACAGAATAACCGTGACGGCACTTTAAAAAGGATGTGATAACATAGAAACAGGAGTAGGCAATTCAAGCCTGCTCCGCCATTCAATATGATCATGGCTGATCCTCTATCTCAATACCTTATTCCCCCTATCTACCCCTTGATACCTTTTGTGTCTAGACTTGACTAGTCTGTGGGACAGCTCTCCCAATTTTGGCACAAGTCCCCAGATGTTGTATGAGGCTGTTGCTGTGTCCATCTTATTATGATATGTGATGGTTAGTTACAATTGAGTGACTTGCTCGGTGATTTCAGAGAGCAATAAAGAGTCAACCACGAGTTACATATAGGCCAGACCAGGTAAGGACGGCAGAGTTCCTTCTCCAAAGGAAACAGATGGATTTTTACCAATCGTTTTATGCATGGTTACCATGACTGCCACTAGAGTTATTTAATTAACTGAATTTGAATTCCCCAGCTGCTGTGGTGGAATTTGAATTCACTGGATCATTTAGTTCAGGCCTCTGGTTTACTAGTCCAGTGACATTACCACTGTACTACCTTTCTCTCTTGCCTCTCCCCTATATAAATGCAAGTTCTTTCTTTCTTAATCAGGGAGGTTTCCCAGATCTTGTACTAATCTATGAACCACTCTGTTATACCTTTGTCTTTAGAAAAGAATTAAAAATGGGAATGTTTTGCCCAATTAAATGGAGCTCGGGGCCCGTAAAGGTCACACAGAAACATACTCGCCTACAAAGTACACTTGGCGATATTAGCTTAATGGCTTATTTATCGGATCGCACCCAAAAACGGGTGCGGCGCGAACTAAGTCCGAGGCCAATTTATTTATGCGACATTCCTCTCTCTGCCATTTTAACCGAGACATTAACGTGTTCACTATTAATGGGTTAACACCTCCGCCAAAGCAACGGAGAAAGGTACGTCGTAGGAAAGCGTGAAACATTTAACCGCCATTGTCACTGGCTGGGGAGTCTTCAACCAGGGGTCATAGAAACATAGAAGATAGGAGCAGGAGTAGACCATTCGGCCCCTCGAGCCTGCTCTGCCATTCAATGAGATCATGGCTGATCATCCAAATTCAGTACCCTGTCCCTGCCTTCTCCTCATATCCCTTGATCCCTTTAGCCTTAGGAAATATATCTAACTCCTTCTTGAATACATTTAATGAATTGCCCTTAACTGCCTTCTGTGTTAGAGAATTCCACAGGTTCATCACTCTCTGGGTGAAGAAATTCCTCCTCATTTCTGTCCTAAATGGCTTACCCCTTAGTCACAGTCTTAGGATAAGGTTCGGCCATTTAGGACTGAGGTGAGGAGAAATTTCTTCACTCAGAGGGTGGGGAATCTTTGGAATTTTCTATCCCAGAGAGCTGTGGAGGCTCAGTCGTTGAGTATATTCAAGACTGAGATCGCTAGATTTTTGGAAATCAAGGGCTATGGGGATAGTGCAGGAAAGTGGAGTTGAGGTAGAAGATCAGCCACAATCTTATCGAGTGGCGGAGCAGGCTTGAGGGGCCAAATGGCCGACTACTGCTCCTGTTTCCTATGTTTATGTCATTGGCAGTCAGGTCCTGGGCATTCATTTTTGGAAAGGGGAGGATCTGCTGTGAATGTGTTAAACAACAAGGACGCAATTCTACGAATGTAGGAACAGGAGGAGGCCATTCAGCCCCTCGAGCCTGTTCTGCCATTCAGTTAGATTGCGGCTGATCTGTATCTCAACTCCATTTACCTGCCTTGTTTCCGTAACCCTTAATACCCTTGCCTAACAAAAATCTATCAATCTCAGTTTTGAAGTTATCAATTGACCCCCAGCCTCAACAGCTTTTTGGGGAGAGAGTTCCAGATTTCCACTACCCTTTGTGCGAAGAAGTGCTTCCTGACATCACCCCTGAACGGCCTGGCTCTAATTTTAAGGTTATGCCCCCTTGTTCTGGACTCCCCCCACCAGAGGAAATAGTTTCTCTCTATCTACCCGATCAACTCCTTTAATCATCTTAAACACCTCGATTAGATCAACCCTTAATCTTCTACACTCGAGGGACTACAAGCCCAGTCCTGTCCTCATAATTTAACCCTTTTAGCCCCGGTATCATTCTGGTGAATCTGGGCTGCTCCCCCTCCAAGGCCAGTATATCCTTCCTGAGGGGCGGGGCCCAGAACTGAGCACAGTCGCTCCAGATGGGATCTGACCAGAGTTTTGTGTAACTGTAACTGAAAAGATTAAATCCGAACAGTCATGACACACTGCAGCACACTGAGGCACGATCATTGTGGTGCTTCAATCTTTGCTTATATTAAGGTTTTATTGGGATATTATGCAGCGCATGGTTGAAAAGTAGTTCGGAAAATGAGGCAGAGCTGGGCCAGGCTCATTATTATCCCAGGAAAGTCATTACTGTTGCACTGTACCATATGTGCATCGTGATAGTGCCAGCAGGAGCTGACATGGGTACTTTAAACCACATCCTGAGGAAATGAGTCTCATCTTTCACCGCGGACAGTTTGTTGACACATATTCCAATTTGTTTAATTTTTTTTTTTCCCTTTTGTGAATGGTTTTGCTCCTCAATTTTTCCCTCTCCCAGATGCTGCCAATCCCCGGGCAACTTCTCTCAGCCAACAGGAATTGCGGGGTGGGGGGGGGTCAGTACTTAATTCATAGGGTTTTATATACACAGAAGGAGGCCATCGTACATGCGATAGCTCTCTGAAGGAACTCGGCACTTAGTCCCCATTCCCTTTTCATTATAAATCCCATTCCCCACATCCTTGCTAAAAATTTACAAATCACTGCTGAGGCCTCAGCTGGAGCATTGTGCCCAGTTCTGGGCACCGCACTTTGGGAAGGATGTCAAGGCCTTGAATGGAGAGCGAATTGAGGAGATTGACCAGAATGGTACCAGGGATGAGGGACTTCATTTGCGTGGAGAGACTGGAGAAGCTGGGATTGTTCTCCTTAAAGCAGAGAAGGTTAAGAGGAGATTTAATTGAGACGTTCAAAATTATGAAGGAGTAAGGAGAAACTGTTTCCACTGGCAGAAGTAAAAGAAAGACTTGCATTTCGATAGCGCCTTTCACGACCACCGGACGTTCGAAAGTGCTTTACAGCCAATGAAGTACTTTTGAAGTGTGGTCACTGTTGTAATGTAGGAAAAGCGGCAGCCAAATTACACACAGCAAGCTCCCACAAACAGCAATGAATTAAATGACAAGATAATCTGTTTTTAGTGATGTTGATTGAGGGATAAATCAATAGTGGCCAGGATAATCAGAGGACACAGATTTAAAGTAATTGGCAACTGAACCAGAGGGGAGATGAGGAGAAATGTTTTTACGCAGTGAGTTGTTGTGATCTGGAACGCGCAGCCTGAAAGGGCGGTGGAAGCAGATTCAATAATAACTTTCAAAAGGGAATTGGATAAATACTTGAAAAGGAAAACATTTGCAGGGCTGTGGGGAAAGGGCAGGGGGGGTGTGGGAATAATGGGAGAGCTCTTTCAAAGACCTGGCACAGGCACAATGGGTCGAATGGCCTCCTCCTGTGCCGTAAGATTCTATGATTTATCCAATTCCCATTCGTAGGCTTCTACATGCCGTTTGTTATTTCGTGATCAATTAGCAACTGCATTGGGACGAGCACACAATGGGGTTAACTTCAGGAGGACCCACTTTTAGGCCCCGCCTCTCTTACCTGTCCCAGTGCCAGTACCCCGTGTACATATGGTGAGGTCCGAGAAGCCCCAGATATTGGGCCTCGGACCGGATCGCCACAAAGACCGTCTCAGAGGCAAACCAACGAAGGAAGCGTTAGGCCCCTTATTTGCCTATGCAAATCCCCTAACGCCTGCTCCAGACTTGGGCAAAGGCCGCCTCTTATGTGTCCTTACCCAATATGGTGGGTGGGGCACTTCCAGCCGGACGTCCGTCTGTGCGCGCGCGCTTCCTGACTGCCGGTTTGGGGCCTTAGGAGGCTGCTTGGCACTTGAAAAAATGGACGCTACGCTGCCCGAGTTAACCCCCAGTGTCTGCCATTACTGCCCTGGCTTCTTTTCATAAAAACATAGCCATAGAAGATAGGAGCAGGAGTAGGCCATTCGGCCCTTCGAGCCTGCTCCGCCATTCAATGCGATCATGGCTGATCATCCAAATTCAGTACCCTGTCCCTGCATTCTCCCCATATCCCTTGATCCCTTTAGCCTTAAGAAATATATCCAACTCTTTCTTGAACATGCTTAATGAACTGGCCTCCACCGCCCTCTGTGGCAGAGAATTCCACAGGTTCACCACTGTCTGGGTGAAGAAATTCCTCCTCATTTCAGTCCTAAATGGCTTACCCCTTATCCTTAGACTATGACCCCTGGTTCTGCACTCCCCGGCCATCAGAAACATCCTTCCTGCATCTAGTCTGTCCAGGCCTGACAGAATTTTATAGGTTTCGATGAGATCCCCTCTCAATCTTCTAAACTCCAGTGAGTATAAGCCCAATCGACACAATCTCTCCTCATACGTCATTCCTGCCATCCCAGGTATCAGCCTGGTGAATCTTCGCTGCACTCCTTCCATGGCAAGAACGTCCTTCCTCAGGTAAGGCGACCAAAACTGCACACAATACTCAAGGTGCGGTCTCACCAAGGCCCTGTACAACTGCAGCAAGACATCCTTGTTCCTGTACTCGAACCCTCTTGCTACGAAGGCCAACATACCATTTGCCTTCTTAACCGCCTGCTGCACCTGCATGCTTACCTTCAGCGACTGGTGCACAATAACACCCAGGTCTTTTTGCACTTCCCCTTCTCCCAATCTATTGCCATTCAAATAATAATCTGCCTTCCTGTTTTTGCCACCAAAGTGGATAGCCTCACATTTATCCACATTATAGTGCATTTGCCATGTTTCTGCCCAATCACCCAACCTGTCCAAATCGTACTGGAGTTTCACGACATCCTCCTCACAGCATACCCTCCCACCCAGCTTTGTGTTGTCTGCAAATTTGGAGATATTACATCCAATTCCCTCGTCCAGATCATTAATATATATTGTGAACAGCTGGGGTCCTAGGACCGATCCTTGCGGTACCCCACTAGTCACTGCCTGCCACTCGGAAAACAACCCGTTTATTCCAACTCTTTGCTTTCTGTCCGCCAACCAGTTCTCTATCCAAGTCAATACCTTGCCCCCAATCCCATGTGCCTTAATTTTGCATGCTAATCTCTTATGCGGGACCTTATCGAAAGCCTTCTGAAAGTCCAAATACGCCACATCCACTGGTTCTCCCTTATCTATTTTACCAGTTACATCCTCAAAAAATTCCAGTAGATTAGTCAAGCATGATTTACCTTTTGTAAATCCATGTTGACTTTGTCCGATCCAGTCACTGCTTTCCAAGTGATCTGCTATTACATCTTTTATAATGGACTCTAGCATTTTCCCCACTACCGATGTCAAGCTTACCAGTCTAAAATTCCCCGCCTTTTCTCTACCACCTTTTTTGAATAGTGGGGTAACATTAGCTACCCGCCAATCCATGGGTATCGTTCCAGAGTCTATCGAGTTCTGGAAGATGACCAGCAATGTATATACTATTTCTAGGGCCACTTCCTTAAGTACCCTGAGATGTAGATTATCAGGCCCTGGGGATTTATCGGCCTTCAGTCCCATCAATTTTCCTAACACCATTTCCCTACAAATACTGATTTCTTTCAGTTCCACCCTTTCATCAGACCCTATGATCCCCGGCATCTCTGGGAGGTTATTTGTGTCCTCCTTTGTGAAGACAGAACCAAAATATGTATTTAGTTGGTCAGCCATTTCTTTGTTCCCCATTATAAATTCCCCCGATTCTGACTGCAAGGGACCTACGCTTGACTTCACCAATCTTTTTCTCTTCACATATCTATAAAAGCTTTTACAGTCAGTTTTTATGTTCCCTGCAAGCTTACTCTCATGTTCTATTTTCCCTTTCTTAGTTAATCCCTTTGTCCTCCTTTGTTGAATCCTAAACTGCTCCCAATCCTCAGGATTATTGCTTTTTCTGGCCAATTTATATGCCCTCTCCTTGGACCTGATGCTATCCCTAATTTCCCTTGCTAGCCACGGTTGGGTCACCTTTTTTGTTTTATTTTTATGCCAAAGTGGGATGAACAAATTCTGTAGTTCATCCATTCGGTCTTTGAATATTTGCCATTGCCTATCCACCGTCAACCCTTTGAGTGCCATTCCCCAATCAATCCTACCCAACTCGCTCCTCAGACCATCGTAGTTTCCTTTATTTAAATTGAGGACCCTAGTCTCCGAGTCAACTATTTCATTCTCCATCTTAATGAAGAATTCGATCATATTATGATCGCTCCGACCCAAGGGGCCTCGTACAACAAGATTGCTAATTAATCCTTTCTCGTTATATAATACCCAGTCTAAGATGGCCTGATCTCTGGTTGGTTCCTCGACACATTGGTCCAGGAAACCATCCCGTAAACACTCCAGGAATTCTTCCTCCACAGTATTGTTACTAATTTGGTTGGCCCAATTTTATGTAGATTAAAGTCAATCATGATGACTCTGTGCCCTTATTGCACGCTTCTTTAATTTCCCTTTTAATGCCATCCCCAACCTCCGCCTTACTGTTTGGAGGTCTATAAACCATTCCCACTAACGTTTTTTTCCCCTTAGTATTTCTCAATTCTACCCATACAGATTCCACCTCATCAGAGCTAATATCCTTCATTACAATTGTGTTAATCCCTTCTTTAACCAGTAATGCTACCCCACCTCCTTTTCCTTTTTGCCTATCTTTCCTGAATATCGAATACCCCTGGATGTTGAGTTCCCAGTCCTGGCCTTCCTTGAGCCACGTTTCCGTAATCCCAACCAAATCGTATTTGTTTACTTCTATTTGCGCAGCCAATTCATCCACCTTATTACAAATGCTCCTCGCATTAAGACACAAAGCCTTCAAGCTTGTTTTTTTAACGCTCTTAGACCTATTAGAATTATTATTTACTGTGGCCATGTTTGATTGAAACCGTTGATTTCTCTGACTGCCACTTTTGTTTTTCTCCTTCCTATCTTTTGCTTTTATCCTTGTTTCCCTTTCCTCTGTCTCCCTGCTCAGGTTCCCAACCCCCTGCCATTTTAGTTTAAACCCACCCCACAGCACTAGGAAACACTCCCCCTAGGACATCGGTTCCAGCCCTGCCCAGGTGCACACCGTTCGGTTTGAACTGGTCCCACCTCCCCCAGAACCGGTTCCAATGTCCCAGGAACTTGAATCCCTCCCCCTGGCACCATTCCTCTAGCCATGTATTCATCTGAAGTATTCTTCTATTTCTACTCTGACTAGCACGTGGCACTGGTAGCAATCCTGAGATTACAACCTTTGAGGTCCTGTTTTTTAATTTATCTCCTAACTCCCTATATTCCGCTTTTAGGACCTCATCCCGCTTTTTACCTATATCGTTGGTGTCTATATGCACCACGACAACTGGCTGTTCACCCTCCCCTTCCAAGATGTTCTGCAGCCGCTCTGAGACATCCTTGACCCTTGCACCAGGGAGGCAACACACCATCCTGGAGTCTCGTTTGCGGCCGCAGAAACGCCTATCTATTCCCCTTACAATTTAATCCCCTATTACTATAGCTCTTCCACTCTTTTTCCTCCCATTCTGTGCAGCAGAGCCACCCCTGGTGCCAGGAAGTTGGCTGCTGCTGCCTTCCTCTGATAAGCCATCCCCCCAACAGTACTCAAAGTGGTATATCTGTTGGAGAGGGGGATGGCCACAGGGGACCCCTGCACTACCTGCTTGCGCCTAGTACTCTGCCTGTTGGTCACCCGTTCCCTTTCTTCCTGTCCAACCTCTACCTGCGGTGTGTTCAACTCCGTAAATGTGCTATTCACGATGTCCTGAGCATCGTGAACGCTCCAGTATGTATCCAATTGCAGCTCCAGCGCCGCAATGCCCGGCAAATGGAATGACACCTTGTCGTTAGGCACGGACTGGATGAAACCTGTCCAACAGGGTGAAATGAGTCTGGAGACCCCCAACTGGCTGGAATCCAACACACTGCACCTTCTCTAAGGTCTTCACATCCTTCCTCAAGTGTGGTGCCCAGAATTGGACACAGTACTCCAGTTGTGGCCGAACCAGTGTTTTGTACAAGTTCATCATAACTTCCACACTTTTAAACTCTATGGCCTAAAAATTCGGTGGTGCCCCGTTTGGGGCGCCAAGCTCGCCTGGGCGACGGACTCCCGCCCTGGAAGGAGCCGGGAGTGCCAGCGGGATATTCAGTTTGAGCGCCCCAAACGGAAGCAGGGCACTACTCGAGGCGCCCCGCATCCCTCTTGGGGCGCTGAAACTGAATATCGCAGCGCGCCGTGCTGCAGCGCCACACACTGCAGCATGGCGCGCTGCGGTACTGCAGGCCTTCCTCCCCTTCTTAAAGGGGAGGGGTCTGCACCAGCGCAATATCCGATCGCGAGTGCCGGCAAAAGAGCCCGGCACCGAGGAGAAGTGCTGGGCTCTTGGGACACAGCCGGCACTGCCCGGGGGGGGGGGGATCAGGAGGCTGGGGAGGGTGGCGCGAGGAGGTGCTGGTAGGTGGCCAGTGAAAAAAATGGCCGCCCCGCACCTCCCCTTTAATTTGCGCCACTATCGCCACAGGTAGGCCCCCCTGAACCGGTCGCGAATTGCGACCGGCGCTACAGGGGGGGGGCGCGACCCAATATCACGTTCGGGGCGGTAGCGGGGCGCTGCGCACACTGATGACGTCATCGGTGGCGGCGCAGCGCTACAGGCTAACGCCGCCATTAGCGCCCCACTAAATTTCGCGGGAGGCGTGGCCAGTGGCGCTAAAGCCACTGAGTGCCCTCTTTAGGTGCTAACTGGTGACGCAGCCCACCGAATTTCTAGGTCTATACCTCTATTTACGAAGCCCAGGATTCCGTAAGCCTTTTTAACTGCTTTCTAAACCTGCCCTGCCACCTTCAACGATTTGTGCACATATACCCGAGGTCTCTATGTTCGTACACCCCCTTTAGGATTGTACCATATATTTCCTCTCCTCATTCTTTCTACCAAAATGTATCACTTCACACTTTTCTGCATTAAATTTCATCTGCCACGTGTCTGCCCATTTCACCAGCCTGTTTATGTCTTCCTGAAGTCCATCACTATCCTCCTCACTGTTCACTATACTTCCAAGTTTTGTGTCATCTGCAAATTTTGAAATTGTGCCCTGTACAGCCAAGTCCAAGTCATTAATGTATATCAAGAAAAGCAGTGGTCCTGGAACCGACCCCTGGGGAACACCACTGTATACCTTCCTCCAGTCCGAAAAACAACCGTTCACCACTACTACAAAAGCAAAATACTGCAGATGCTGGAAATCTGAAATAAAAACAGAAGATGCTGGAAATACTCCAGCAGGTCAGGCAGCATCTGTGGAGAGAGAAACAAAGTTAACGTTTCTGGTCAATGACCCTTCGTCAGAACTGGAAAAAGTTGGAGATGGAACAGGTTTTTAAGCAAGTGCAGGGGCCGGGAGAGGGGGGAGGGGAGGAAAGAACAAAAGGGAAGGTCTGTGATAGGATGGAAGGCAGGAGAGAATAAGAGACAAAAGGGATGATGGTGCGAGGCAAAAGGAGATGGTAATGGGACAAGTTAAGAAACAAAAGATGGCTCTAGATGAAGTGTGAATGGCGATGGCAGAATGATCGACAGCTGCCATGTGAGAGAGAGAGAAAAATGGAAAAAAACGGTAGGGGCCGAGGTTATTGTCTGAAATTGTTGAACTCTATGTTGAGTCCAGAAGGCTGTAAAGTGCCTAATCGAAAGATGAGGTGCTGTTCCTCGAGCTTACGTTGAGCTTCATTGGAACAGTGTAAGATGCCGAGGACAGGGAGGTCTGAGTGGGAGTGGAGCGGAGAATTAAACTGACAGGTGACCGGAAGCTCGGGGTCACCCTTACAGACTAAGCGTTCACCACTACTCTCTGTTTCCTGTCACTTAGCCAATTTCGTATCCATGCTGCCACTGTCCCTTTTATTCCATGAGTTTCAACTTTGCTGGCCAGCCTATTATGTGGCACTTTGTCGAACGCCTTTTTGGAAATCCATGTACTCTGTGTCCACCGTATTACCCTCATCAACCCTCTCTGTCACCTCATCAAAAAACTCGATTAAGTTGGTTAAACACGATTTGCCTTTAACAAATCCGTGCTGGCTTTCCTTAATTAATCCACACCTATCCAAGTGACTGTTAATTTTGTCCCTGATTACTGTTTCTAAAAGCTTCCCCGCTACCGAGGTTAAATTGACTTGCCTATAGTTGTTGAGTTTATCTTTACACCCTTTTTTGAACAATGGCGCAACATTTACAATTCTCCAGTCCTCTGGCACCACCCCCGTGTCTAAGGAGGATTGGAATATTATGGCCAGTACCTCCGCGATTTCCACCCTCAATTACCCCAACATCCTAGGATGCATCCCATCCACTCCTGATGATTTACCTACTTTAAGTACAGCCAGCCTTTCTAATACCTCTTCTTTATCAATTTTTATCCTATCAAGTGTCTCCACTACCTCCTCCTTCACTATGTCTATGGCAGCATCCTCTTCCTTGGTGAAGACAGATGCAAAGTACTCATTTAGTACCTCAGCCATACCCACTGCCTCCAAGCATAGGTCTCCTTTTTGGTCCCTAACCGGACCCACCCCTCCTCTTACTACCTGTTTACTATTTATATGCCTATAGAAGACTTACATAAGAACATAAGAACATAAGAAATAGGAGCAGGAGTAGGCCAATCGGCCCCTCGAGCCTGCTCTGCCATTGAATAAGATCATGGCTGATCTGATCCTAACCGCCAATCTACTATCACAGAACCTTCTCCTGAATCTAACAGAATTAGACACACAAAATAGGAGCAGGATCAGGCTACACGGCCCCTGGGCCCGCTCCGCTACCCACAGGGCCATGGCCGATCCGAACCTAGACTCATGTCCAAATTCCTGCCCGCTCCCCGTAACCCTTAATTCCCTTTACTTCTAGGAAACTGTCTATTTCTGTTTTAAATTTATGTAATGATGTAGCTTCTACAGCTTTTTGGGGCAGCATATTCCATGGACCTACCACCCTCTGAGTGAAGTAGTTCCTCCTCATCTCAGTTTTGAAAGAGCAGCCCCTTATTCTAAGACTATGCCCCCTAGTTCTAGTTTCACCCATCATCGGGAACATCCTCCCCACATCCACCCGATCCAACCCCTTCACAATCTTATATGTTTCAATAAGATCGCCTCTCATTCTTCTGAACTCCAATGAGTAGAGTCATTGGATTACCTTTTATGTTGGCTGCCAATCTATTCTCATAACCTCTCTTTGCCCCTCTTATTTTCTTTTTCACTTCTCCTCTGACCTTTCTATATATAACCTGATTCTCAGCTGTATTTACAACCTGACATCTGTCATACACATTCTTTTTCTGCTTCATCATATTCTCTATCTCTTTTGTCATCCAGAGAGCCCTGACTTTAGTTGCCCTGGCTTTCCCCCTAGTGGGAATGTACCTCGACTGTACCTGAACTATTTCCTCTTTAAAGGCAGCCCATTGTTCCATTACAGTTTTGCCTGCCAATCTTTGATTCCAGTTTACCCGGGTCAGATCCGTTCTCATCCCACTGAAATTGGCCTTGCCCCAAAACATTCTTATTCTAGATCGCTCCCTGTCCTTTTCCATAGCGAATCTAAATCTTATGGAGGGATTATGAACTCATGTCTCGGGATCATTAGTCCATGCCTCTGGATTACTCGTCCAGTAACATAACCACGGTGCTACCGTACCCAGCTGTTGGGTAACTTGAAGTCATCTTTAATTTTTCCTGAAAGGCACACTTTTCTATTCACTGCTGCCAACAACCAGCACTTTTATCAACAAAACTAATTAAACTCATTTTCCTTTCCCCCCTTTGCTCAGAGCACTTCTCGCTGTTTTCCTGTGCAGTTTCATTGCCTGTGGATTGGCAGCATCTGGGAGAGGGAAAAAGTGTTGTCAGGTTTCTTTTTCAGCCACAAAGAGCAGCAATGCCTGACTAAACAAAACCTGCGCGTTCCTGTGTTTCAAAAGGCTGGCGCCTGACATGAATCTTGTCATTCATGTGGAAATGACTTATGAAATGATACTGGGCTGGTGGTGCTGTCCAGGGAGAGTATAAATACTCGGGCATGGGCCCAGCTTGCTCAGGACATTCTTTAACAGGAACTAGTGAAGGACACAACTAGATCTCCATGTTGAAAAACAGTTGATTAAAGCTTTGTTTAATACTCACACCAAGTGCCTAGTAGTTTTCTTACGTCAGCGCCCACTGCTTCCAATGTCATCACTGGGGGTTGCTGTAAGGCTTTTAAATCAGTCCAACTTACGAGAATAAGATTTCACTTTGCCAAGCACAGCCTGGTGAATAAATGGATTGGCTTTCTTCACGGAGCCTCAGTGTGAGCCAAGCGAAAGGAGTTTTCTTTTATTCATGCTCGGGATGGTGGGCCGGCACTGGGCCGGTCGTGTTGCTTGCCCGTCCCGAGTTGCCCCAAGAAGATGGCTGGGGGTGGAGGGGTGGGGGGGCCTGCTCTTTGAACCGCTGTGGTCCGTGCGGCCATGCAGATGGGAGGAGGCAGTTTCAATGGGAGCTGGACGGATTGCAAGTGAGCGAGCAAAACTGAGGCAGATGGAGTTCAGTGTGTGGGGGGGCGGGGGGGACATGTGAGGTCATCCACTTTGGATCTAAGAAAAACAAGTTGGAGTATTTTCTTAACCGTGAGAAACTAGGAACTGTGGAGGAGCGGAGAGATTTAGGGTGCCCATGTACGCAAATCACTAAAAGCTAGTGGACTGATACAAAAAAACAATCAAAAAGGCTACTGGAATGTTGGCCTTTATCTGAAGAGTTCCAGAATACGAAGGGGAGGAAACGATGCTTCAGTTATACAGAGCCTTGGTCAGAACTTAGTCAGGGTCTCCATCAATAATACTCCGGGCCTGTTTGGTCTTTAAGAAGATTATCACTACTCTCATGGCCTAAAAATGTGAAATGGTTGAGGAATTTATGAGCTAAAGATTTAATTAATTCAACCACCTATTAACCAGCACCAGGTGGAGCAGGAAATCATTCTCGATACAACTATTGTACCTAGTGCCGTAAAGAAATAAAGCATATGGGATCCTGGACTTTATAAAGAGAGGCGATGGCCGTGATTTTATCAGCGGTGTCGGGAGAGCTGGTTTCCGGGTTTCAGTCACGATCCTTGCTGCAGCCGATCTGTCAAAGGGATTTTCCCTTGATTGGCCCTGTTAAGCCCGCCCTGCGGGCTTCCCGGACAATTAACAGGAAGCGGGTCTGATGACGTCATTTCATGACGCATCATCAGCCGGTTTCCTTAAAGGGAGCACGGCCACATTGATTTTGACAGTTGTGCTATCAGTGTTCTACAGCATTGAGCTGCTGCAAACACTGACAAGCACTGCACAGAGGTGAACGCTTGCTCCCAGGCTCTCCAATGACTCCCTCCATATGCTTATGGAGGGAGTCACAGCACACAGGGAGGTTCTCTTCCCTTCCCATGGGCGGAAGAGACATCCCCAGGACACCAACACAGCCTGGTTGCACATTGCACAGGAGGGCCGAAGCAGGGATGTCATCACGGGGTCCCTGGCTGCAGTGGCGCCAACCTTTCAATGATCGCAGTGGATCACGAAACGTTACTGCAAAGCCACACTCAAACTCACCCTGCTGTGCCACTCAACACATCCCCATCACTCTGCCTTCCCTACCCTACTCCTGCACATCCTTACTCACACCAACTTACCTTGCTCCTCCACCCATCCCTCTCTATCTACTTTATCACTTCCCCATCTCACTAGCTACCCCTCACACTCACCCTCATCCTACTGCAAGCATACCAACTTACAACACACAGGGTAGGCACTTGAGAGGTTTCACCAATGTCCATGTGAAATTTCTGGCAATGTGTTGTCATACAGTGAAATCTATTTTCCCAACACTGCCCCTTATTGGACAGATCTGAGCGCACCTTGGGAAATGTTGAGATGTAACTTCCCCCACTCCCAACCCCGCTATAATGATGAGTGTACATGGAATGGCTTGGACATTTTTTTTATATTCGTTCCTGGGATGTGGGCGTCGCTGGCAAGGCCAGCATTTATTGCCCATCCCTAGTTGCCCTTGAGAAGGTGGTGGTGAGCCGCCTTCTTGAACCGCTACAGTCCGTGTGGTGATGGTACTCCCACAGTGCTGTTAGGTAGGGAGTTCCAGAATTTTGACCCAGCGACAATGAAGGATCGGCGATATACTTCTAAGTCAGGATGGTGTGTGACTTGGAGGGGAACTTGGAGGTGGTGGTGTTCCCATGCGCCTGCTGCCCTTGTCCTTCGAGGTGGAAGAGGCCATGGGTGTAGTGTATGTAACCGTTCCACCTTTAAGAGAACTATTTTAAGGGTTGCACTACTTTATCTTGGCTGCTGTATACTGTAATACCGGTGGTGACCACACCGGTATATAAGTGCTGTGTAATGATTTATTGGGCAGTTCCGCCCTGACCTTCAACTAGTAAAGGCCTGTTAAAGTTTACTCTTGTGGTCTGTGTAGTAATTCTCAAAATAACACACAGACTTAACAGTGGCGACGAGTACGATCTTACCCTGCGGCAGAGATACATCCAAGGCAGTTTAACGGGCGTCGAGAGGAGGCATCCGCCCTCATCATTCTGCTGAGAAAAGACTCGGGTCTGCAGAGCAAAGGAAGAATTCTGACACGAAGCCTTCCATCAGCAACAGGCAGTGATCATCCCTTCTATCACGGTGGTGGGTAAGCCGATTAGCGACGAGCAGCAAGTCGGCCACGTTGACTGTGAGTAGGGGAGAAAATAACAAAAAAAAAATGGAGGATATAAGGGCGGAGAACTCGACCATGGCCGGGGAAAAGAGCCGGACAGAAGTCGGGGCCAGAGGCGCTGAGACTGGGGCAGCGTAAGGCACGGAAGCCGCGGTGAATGCAAACGCAGCCGGTGCGAAAGACCGGGCTGCAAGCGGGCTGGGAGACGCAACAGCGTCGAGAGAGAGCTCGACCGCGACCGGTGAAAAAGGCCGGGCAGCTACCGAGGCCGCGAGGCGCAGCGACCGGGTCAGCGTAAGGCGCGGGTGAAAATTTAAAAAAAAACCGCGGAGAACTCAGCCGCAGCCGGGGGGAAAGGACCGGACTGCAAGAGGGGCTGGGAGGCACGATTTGAAAACCGCTGGGGGAGGGCGAACGCAGCAATACGGCAATCGCCATTACAGCCAGCGGGGGAGAAAGGCAAACGCGGGAAGCCGCCATTTTCGGAGGCGGGGGAAGAAGACAAGCGCGGGAAACCGCCATTTTGTAAAAGGAAAAAAAGGAAAAAAAAGTAATTCTTTTGTTTCTCAAGAAGATCGCGAGGATGCCTAAGCGTGGTAACATCAACGATTTCGATTCCGATGTTGAAGGTTGGGCCACGTATGTAGAACGCATAGAGATATATTGTAAGGCAAATAAAATATCAGATGAAGATAAAGCATTAACCTTACTAAACTCAATGGGTGCGAAGACATACGGGCTATTGAAGCATCTTCTATCACCAGCTAAACCGGCGGATCAGACTTTCTCTAAAATTGTTGCTGTCCTGAAGAATCATTTGAACCCCACACCGCTGATGTTAGCGGAACGATTTAAATTTTATGTGAGAACGCAACTGAAAGAGGAAAGCAACGCGGAGTATTTAATTGAACTGCGTAAGCTAGCGAAATACTGCCAGTTTGGGGAAAGCCTGACAGAGGCACTGAGAGACAAATTCGTGTGTGGGTTGTCGAAAGAAGGAACACAAAAGCGGCTACTTGAAGAGAATGATCTTACACTTGATAAGGCTGTCACTATTGCAGCATCGCACGAAGCCGCAGCGAGAGGCACTGCGGAAATGCAGCTGAAGGCAGCGGTACTCAGCGTAGATCAAATGGCTTTGGGTACAATGAAATGTTATCATTGTGGAAAGACAACACACGATCAGAACCAATGCTGGTTTAAAAACCAGGAATGTAGAAAATGTGGCAAGCTTGGTCACATAGCTAAAGTATGCCGGTCAGGAAAGAAGACCAGCAACAAAAAGTCACCACAGGAAAAGTGCAGAAAGGTACATAAGGTGGCTGAGAAGAGTTCGGATGAACAGAATTCGGATTCAGACTCCAACAGCAAGGAACTGGGTAGTCTGAGAATTCACAACGTGAGTAAGGAAGCTGACCGACAAACTATCTGGGTCACACTGCAGATAGCAGGAGTCCAAGTGAAGATGGAATTGGACACCGGATCGGCGTTGACGGTCATGAATAAGCAAGATTACAAAAAGTTATTCAAACATATTCCCCTACGGGATACGGAGATAGTATTGCAGACATACACGGGGCAAAAAGTATACCCCATCGGAAAGATAAAAGTCAAGGTGATACACAAGGGCAAAGAACACCAAGGAATGGACTTATATGTACTACCTGAGGGAGGTCCACCACTTCTGGGACGGGAGTGGATCAGAAAAATAAATATGGACTGGCACTCCCTAAAAGCAATAACGGTAGATTCCGGAAAAAAAGATGTCAAACCTGAACGATTGTCCAGAATATTGGATGAGGCTAAAGAGGTGTTCCAACCGGGACTGGGAACACTGAGAGGAATTAAGGCAAAAATCAAGATTGCAGAACATGCAAACCCAAAATTTTTCAAAGCCAGACCGGTACCGTATGCGATACGACCTGCTGTGGAAGCTGAGCTGGAAGGGCTGGAACGTTCAGGAGTACTGTCTAAGGTGGACTGGAGTGAGTGGGCCACGCCCATTGTTCCCGTCATGAAGCGTTCATCGAGTAACAAGCCAGGGGAACCGGGGAAGGTCCGCATCTGTGGAGACTTCAAGATCACAGTTAATCCGATGCTTCACACGGTGCAATATCCGCTTCCGCAGATTGAGGATATCTTTGCTTCATTGTCTGGCGGGAAACACTTCACCAAGATAGACCTGGCGCAAGCGTACTTACAGATGGAAGTTGAGGAAGAGTCGCGCCAGTATCTCACAATCAGCATGCACAGAGGCTTGTATCGATATAATAGACTGGTTTTTGGAGTGGCTTCGGCTCCGGCAGTTTGGCAGAGGGCCATGGAGCAGGTATTACAGGGAATTCCAAGCACTCAATGTTACTTGGACGATATCCTGATTACAGGAGATGACGATGAGAAACACCTTGCAAATTTGAAACTGGTGCTCACCAGGTTGAAGGAATATGGCCTTCAAGTTAATCGCCAGAAATGTGAGTTCTTTCAGAAACGGATCTCGTACTGTGGTCATGTCATTGACCAGGAGGGGCTGCACAAGTCACCTGACAAGATCGAAGCGGTTGTGAAGGCTCCCGCTCCGGAAAATGTATCCCAGTTGAGATCGTTCCTAGGGTTGATTAACTATTACCATAAGTTTCTGCCAAATCTATCCACGGTGCTGCACCCGCTGAATGCTCTTTTGCAGAAAGAAGTACCATGGAAGTGCAGCGAGGACTGTAAGAAGGCCTTTCGCAAAAGCAAGACATTGATCACCTCAGAGGAAGTGTTGGCTCACTTCAACCCAACGCTACCTATTCGTTTAGCTTGTGATGCTTCTCCTTATGGTATTGGAGCAGTACTCTCACACAAGTTGCCAAATGGCTCGGAAAGGCCAGTCGCATTTGCATCCAGATCATTGACCTCCGCTGAGCGCAACTATGCTCAGATAGATAGGGAGGCTCTCAGCCTGGTGTGGGGAGTAAAGAAGTTTAATCATTACCTGCAGGGCCAGAAGTTTACACTGCTGACAGACCACCAGCCGTTGGTATCCATATTCAACCCTAAAAAGGGCGTTTCCATTATGACAGCGCAAAGGCTACAGAGGTGGTCCCTTTTCCTAGGGGCACACCAATATGACATAGAATACAAAGGATCAAAACAGCATGGGAATGCTGACGGTTTATCACGCCTACCGTTGCCAACGGTAGAAGAGGCGCCTACAGTGGACCCAGTGGAGATGTTCCACTCAACCATAGTGGAATGTCTACCAGTAACAAATTCTACGATCGAAAAGGAAACAAGAAATGACCCGACTCTCTCACGAGTCTACGATTTAACGGTGAAGGGATGGCCAGCACATGGCGAACCACTGTTGCCAGCATTTTCGCAAAGAAGAGAACAGCTGTCAGTGTGCCGAGGAACTTTGATGTGTGGATCCAGAGTGGTGATTCCACCCAAACTCCAGCATAAAGTGCTAAAGGAGCTTCACGAGGGGCATCTGGGTGGAGTGAAAATGAAGAACCTAGCCAGAGCGTTCGTGTGGTGGCCAGGTATCGATGGTGACATCGAAGAAATGACCAAGAGCTGTCTAGGATGCCAGAAGGTCCAAAACGCCCCACCACAAGCTCCTCTGCATCCATGGGAGAGGCCCTCATCTCCATGGCAAAGGGTACATATCGACTTTGCTGGTCCATTTATGGACTCAATGTTCTTAATCGCGGTGGATGCACACTCCAAGTGGCCGGAGGTAATAAAGACGTCCTCCACCACCACGGAAAAAACCATCACAGTATTAAGGACCATATTTGCCAGGAATGGGCTGCCGGAACAGATCTGTTCTGATAATGGACCGCAATTTGTGTCCGAAGAATTCAGGAAGTTCTTAAAAAACAATGGGGTTAAGCACTACACGTCCGCCCCATACCATCCCGCCACCAATGGATTAGCTGAAAGGTTTGTCCAGACCTTCAAGAAGGCCATAAAGGCCATGGGTAATGAAGACATAAATCTACAACATAAGGTAGATAACTTCTTGTTGGCGTACAGGAATGCAACACATGCGGTCACAAACCAAACTCCCGTCATGATGTTTTTCAATAGAAGACTAAGATGCCGGCTGGATTTGATCAAGTCAAACATCAGATGGGACGTAGAGAACCGGCAATTTCAAGGCATGAATGAAAGGCCAACTAGAACCTCCCAGATAGGTCAACAAGTTTTGGCCCGTGGACATTGGTGAAAGCATAATAAGGCGCCATGCTGACCAGATCATAGCGTCATCCGAAAAGGGACAACATACACCACAACTCTATACGCCTAATGATGAAGTCGAGATACCCATAGTATCAACCTCCGATCCGGTGATACTGGAACCAGATGAACCCGACACTGACATTCAAGCCGAATCGACCTTGCCAAAAGAACCTACTACACCACCGAAAACTACTACACCACCGAGGCGTTATCCGGACCGAGTCAGGAAGCCTCCAGAGAGACTGAATCTGTGAACTGTTTTTACATGAAGTTGTGTATATATGTTATGATGTTATGTTTAATGGGAATATATACTGTTAACCTAAAAAGGGAGGATTGTAGTGTATGTAACCGTTCCACCTTTAAGAGAACTATTTTAAGGGTTGCACTACTTTATCTTGGCTGCTGTATACTGTAATACCGGTGGTGACCACACCGGTATATAAGTGCTGTGTAATGATTTATTGGGCAGTTCCGCCCTGACCTTCAACTAGTAAAGACCTGTTAAAGTTTACTCTTGTGGTCTGTGTAGTAATTCTCAAAATAACACACAGACTTAACAATGGGCTTGGGAGGTGCTGTCGAAGAAGCCTTGGTGAGTTGCTGCAGTGCACCTTGTAGATGGTATACACTGCAGCCACGGGTTATAGGGATGCTTCACAGTGTTGGTGTGGGATGGTGTCAACCTGGCGCATCATGTGGCAGCCAGGGTTAACAGCATCAAGTGAAGTAAATCTGGACATGGTGATGCCATCGCTGGCCTCCCGGGCTGCAATTTTGTCAGGGGCTGATGCCCTGTGTCCTGTGCAGCATCAGGTGATGCCGGAGAAGGTTGGTGATGTTGTAGGTGATGTGGTGTTGGGGCTGATCATGGAAGGGTTCAGAGGACCAAGGTCTGATTGTTTCATTGGCTCCTATGTTGTTGCAATAGATGGCAGCTGCAGGTGAGATGACAGAAACGATCTGTCAATGGTGAGAGAGATTGTTCCAATGAGGTGGCACTGGACATACAGTTGCCTCTGAACACTTGCAAGCTAAAGAAATCTCTATATGTATTACAAATGCAGTAACCAACAGTTTCTGAGCTCTGAAACTGACCATCTGCAACATGGCATCCTTGACATCATTTCTGTAGCTGTCAGCTTCTCAGAAACATCAGCGTAGACTCAACTCACGCCAGGGTGAGCTGGCGTGTTCCCCGAACAGCGGGTAACTCGTGGGGGAGAACGTAAAATTGGAAGGAAGCCTCAAAATAGTTATATATTGGCTCTTAACAAGCCCTTTAACAAATTGAATTGCCTCCCCCGCTGCTTGGTGTCGGGTCAGTTCTCTGCTGACAGACCCGACACCTGGGAGACTCGCGTGGAGGCGGGTTGACAGCGGGTTTGCTACCCGCTGTCAATCTTAAAGACTTTAACCTCTGACCTGCCTCCAAACCCGCCATCTGAGTGCTGGCAAATTCGTGGCCATAGAGTACAAAAGCCAGGAAGTTATGCTAAGCCTTTATAAAACACTAGTTCGGCCCCAGCTGGAGTATTATGTCCAATTCTGGGCACCGCACTTAGGAAGGACGTGAAGGCTTTGGAGAGGGTGCAGAGGAGATTTACTAGAATGGTTCCAGGGACGAGGGAATACAGTTACATGGATAGACTAGAGAAGCTGGGGTTGTTCTCCTTGGAGCAGAGAAGGCTAAGAGGAGATTTGATAGAGGTGTTTAAAATCATGAAGGGTTTAGACAGAGTAAATAAAGAGAAATTGTTTTCAATGTTTGAAGGGTTGGATAACCGGAGGGCACAGATTTAAGGTGATTAGCAAAGAACCAGAGGCGACACGAGGAAAAACATTTTTACACAGCGAGTGGTTAGGATTTGGAATGCGCTGCCAAATGGCCTCCTCCTGTGTTGTACTATTCTATGATTCTCTCTGTGTTTTGGTGATGTTGATCGAGGGAGCAATGGTGGCCCAGACACCAGGAGATCTCTCTGTTCCTCAAATAGTGGATTTTTCACATCCACTTGAGCAGGCAGATGGGACCTTCGTTAACATCTAACCTTCTAGACGGCATTTCTGACAGTTCAGCGCTCCCTCAGTGGAGTGTCAGCCAAGATTATGTGCTCAAGTCCTGGAGTGGGGTTTGAACCCACAAATGAAGAAAGAGAATTATATATTTTTTGCTTTTCTTGTCAGTATTGTGAGGGAATGGGTGATTGTTCTAAAGAAACTCCAGCCCTACAACCTTCTGAGATCTCTGCGCTCTTCTAATTCTGGCCTCTTGCGCATCCCCAATTTTAATTGCTCCACCATTGGCGGCCATGCCTTCAGCTGCCTGGGCCCTAAGCTCTGGAATTCCATCCCTAAACCTCTCCGCCTCTCTCCCCTTCTTTAAGACATTCCTTAAAACCTACCACTTCGACCAAGCTTTTAGTCACCTGTCCTAATATCTCCTTACGTGGTTCGCTGCCAAATTTTTGTTTGATAATCCCTCCTGTGAAGCACCTTGGAATGTTTGCTACATTAAAGGCAGTATATAAATGCAAGTTATTGTTGTCTCGGCGATGATTTAATGAACAAGTTTAAACGGGAAGAGCCTATACCATCTTATCAACATCAGAAGGCCCCGGTGGCAATATATTCAGAATGCAATGGGCTGTAAAGGGGGAAAAGGCTGAAAATTCTGATAGAAGGGGAAACCTGGCCATAAACCTTTCATTGAATAACTTTGGGGTGAATCCAAGTTCCGTTTTGCACAACAAACGCAGGACAAATGTATTAGAGACATGTTGCTTAAAAAAAAAAGCCCATTTCCATTTTTCTGCCAAAATGCAGAGACGAGAGAGAGAGAGAGAGCGAGAGAGAGAGGCTTCTGAGATTCCACTTAATGAGTAACCGTCGAACGCGTTGAGAAATCAATCAATTGCTTACCAGGTACGTCACTCCGCTGTCAGTCCCAGCGTCCCAGGGAATCAGGTCCTGAATAACCTTTTGCACCCAACCGCAATCCTTGGTGCAGAGGTCCTCCGCCGACAGCCCCACGTTCCAATCCGGGCTGGGGCCCAACATCGTCAGGAAGGACATCAGGTGCCGCGTATGGTCAACGGAGAACTCTGCAGATGGAGCCGCCCGGCTGCACAACAAAAAAAAGTGGAGAAAAGGAAAAAAAAGAATATGTCTGAAACACTGTATATTGGAAGGGTGCAACCATGAGGTCCACTCAATCTTTCATTGAAGTGCAATCAACAACAATAACAACTTGCATTTATATAGCACCGTTAACATAGTAAAACATCCCAAGGCGCTTCACAGGAGTGTAAATCAGACATAATTTGACACCGAGCCCCATAAAGAGATAATAGGGCAGATGGCTTGGTCAAAGAGGTAGGTTTTAAGGAGCGTCTTAAAGGAGGAGAGAGAGGTAGAGAGGCGGAGAGCATTAGGGAGGGAATTCCAGAGCTTAGGGCCCGGGCAGCTGAAGGCACGGCCGCCAATGGTGGAGCGATTATAATCAGGGATGCGCAAGAGGCCTGAATTGAAGGAGCACAGAGATCTCGGAGGGTTGTGGGGCTGGAGGAGGTTACAGAGATAGGGAGGGGGCGAGGAGGCCATGGAGGGATTTGAAAACAAGGATGAGAATTTTAAAATCGAAGCGTTGCTGGACTGGGAGCCAATGTAGGTCAACGAGCACAGGGTGAACGGGACTTGGTGCGAGTTAGGACACGGGCAGCAGAGTTTGGGATGACCTCAAGTTTACGAAGGGTAGAACGTGGGAGGCCAGCCAGGAGTGCGTTGGAACAAGTCAAGTCCAGAGGTAACAAAGGCATGCATGAGGGCTTCAGCAGCGGATGAGCTGACAAATATCTAACAAAGGTTCATGAGTTGAGTTATATTTTCAAGTGTCACTTAGCTCCAAATGCTTCTTGCTGTCTGGATGATTAATAATTAGGCACAGCACAAGCATTTTGACCTGCAGCCGAATGCAATGCCAATTAGTTTTTACAATCTCCTCACCAGTTGATATTGAGATATATTGAGAGAGGCGACGCTACTGACATTTGTACAGATGGGTTAGTCAAATAAGATTTAACTGTGTAGCAAACGTGCAGGTGATCTTCATGAGTGTGAGAGAATCTGAGCGTACAGATCAATAAAGTACCTCTTATTCGTTACTCTGTGATGTGTTTTTCTTTCCTTTAGGTCTTTTTTAATTGGTTCTTTTAAAGACATGACATTTAAGATCCATATCTATAATTTGCATATCCCTAAAGGTGTCTCGCACTTACTTTTGATATTTCACGCAATGCAATAATCTTTTTTTTTTCACTTTGCTTTCAATACTGTCCACTTAAAAAAAAGTAGAAAGAAAGAAAAAAAAGAATGTGCTTTGACGTAGAGGGGGAATTTAATGATTTAGCTCTTCCTGCGTAGAGATTTGAGTGATGGGAATTTGAGCAAGGAGGTCAGCGTCCTCCAAACATGGTCTACACTCCCATCGTCTGAAGCTCTCCACTGAGAATACACTATTCTACAAAATGTACTTCACGGAAATCTATTTAATCTATTACTTCCTGTCAACATTTCCCATTATAAATTCCTGTGCCCACATTTATAATGGGAACTGCCTATGTCAGACTTGTCAGGTTGCAGCGCCACGAGTGGCACAAGGGTGTCATTACAGCGTGACATGTTTACATAGGCATTTTCCATTACATAAGAACATCAGAAATAGGGGCAGGAGTCGGCCATTCGGACCTTCGAGTCTGCTCCGCCATTCAATAAGATCATGGCTGATTTTCTATCTCAACTCCACCTTGCCGCCCTATCCCCATATCCCTTGATTCCCTTAGTATCCATAAATCTATCGATCTCTGTCTTGAATATACTCAATGACTGAGCAGCCACAGCCCTCTGGGTTAGAGAATTCCAAAGATTCACCACCCTCTGAGTGAAGAAATTTCTCTGCATCTCAGTCCTAAATGGCTGACCGCTTATTCTGAGACTGTGACCCCTGGTTCTAGACTCACCAGCCAGGGGAGTCCATTATAAGTGTGGACATCACAATTTATCCTAGAAATAAGAAGGCCAGAAGGTATGACATTAAAACAAGGACTGGACTGTCTCTGTGTGCAATGGCCCAATTTAACATCCACCTTCCATCTCCACTTGATCTAAAGACTGCATTTGGTCTTAACTCCCTTGTGCAACCCCTTGCAAGATCGACTAACGATAATATCATTATGATTGCAGAAATCAACAAGACAGAAGGCTAGCAACAGCATAAAGGAGCCTTTTCCATATAATCATAGCATCATACAGCACAGGAGGCCATTCGGCCCATCGTGCCTGTGCCGGCTCTTTGAACGAGCTCTCCAATTAGTCCCACTCCCCCTGCTCTTTCCCCACAGACCTGCAACATTTTCCTTTTCAAGTATTTATCCAATTCCCTTTTGAAAGTCACCATTGAATCTGCTTCCACCGCCCTTTCAGGCAACGCGTTCCAGATCACAACAGCTCTCTGCATTAAAAGATGTCTCCTCTCCTCCCCTCCGGTTCAGTTACCAATTATCTTCAATCTGTGTCCTCTGGTCACTGACCCTCCTGCCACTGGAAACAGTTTCTCCTTATTTACTCTATCAAAACCCCTCATAATTTTAAATACCTCTATTAAATCTCCCCTTAATCTCCTCTGCTCTAAATACAACAACTTGTTATTATATAGCGCCTTTCACACAGTAAACCATCCCAAGGCGCTTCACAGGAGTGATTATCAAAACAAAATTTGATGTCGCCCAGTATACCTTCTTTAGCTCCACCCTCCTTTCCTCATAATTTGCTCTTTTACAATCTATTACCCTAGTCTTTGTCCTACGTAATTCACTCTCGATCCTAATCTTGAATCTCACTATGATGTGATCACTACTACTAAGATGCTGTCCTACTCTTGCTTCTCCTATCTGTTCTGGTTCATTACCCATCACAAGATCCAGCAATGATTCTTTTGTTGTTGGGCTTTGACGTAAGAAAACTACTGGGCATTTGGTCTGAGTATTAAACAGGGCTTGAATCAACTGTTTTACAACATGGAGATCTAGTTCTGTCCTTCACTAGTTCCTGTTAAAGAACGTCCTGAGCAAGCTGGGCCCGTGCCCGAGTATTTATACTCTCCCTGGACAGCGCCACCAGCAGGCCGCCCAGTATTATTTCATAAGTCATTTTCACATGAATGACAAGATTCACGTCAGGCTTCTTATGTACTGAGTGAGAAAGGAGTCCTGTACACACTGTAAAAACTCGATTCCCTTTTCTCCTTTCGCTAACTTCCTCCTGCCAGTTTATTTGGGGTGTATTTGAAATCTCATTGAAACATACAAAATTCTTACAGGGCTTGACAGGGTAGATGCAGGGAGGATGTTTCCCCCTGGCCAGGGAGTCTAGAACCAGGGGCCACGGTCTCAGAATAAGGGGTCGGCCATTTAGGACTGAGATGAGGAGGAATTACTTCACTCAGAAAGTGGTGAATCTTTGGAATTCTCTGCCCCAGAGGGCTGTGGAGGCTCAGTCGTTGAGTATACTCAAGACAGAGATTGATAGATTTTTGAATATTAAGGGAATCAAGGGATATGGGGATCAGGCGGGAAAGTGGAGATGAGGTAGAAGATCCTCCGTGATCTCATTGAATGGCGGAGCAGGCTCGAGGGGCCGAATGGTCTACTCCCGCTCCTATTTTTGTGTTCTTATGTTCTCCCCGATTATTATTCCATGCCTGCTAATCACCTCCTAGATTTGCCTACATATTTCTTCGTCCAATTCCCTTCCGCTATTTGGTGGTCTAGACACCTATTAGGGTGATGGGTCGCTTCTTGTCTTTCAACTCAATCCATATGGATTCTGTATCTATCTTACTGCAGACTATTTTTCTACCACCATTATGGTATCTTTAACTAGTACAGCGACTCCACCTCCCCTCCTTCCTTCCCATTCCTTAATGTGCGACTGGAGTCACATATAAGCCCAGCCCGGGTAAGGACGGCAGGTTTCCTTCCCTAAATGACATTAGTGAACCAGTTGGGTTTTTATGACAATCCGACAGCTCCATGGGCACTTTTACTGGTCCCAGCTTTTTTATTGCCAGACATTTTACACTGTATTCAAATTCTCAAACTATCAGGGTGGCATTTGAACTCACGTTCTCTGGATTATTAGTCCGGGTCTCTGGATTGCTAGTCGAGTTACATAAGCTCTACACTCCCTTGCCCTTGGGAAGTAAGGGAGATGGAGAAAGGAGAGGGAATTAGCATTCAAAGCGGCCATGGCTAACAAAAATGGCGGAACAGGTTCGATGGGCTGAAGGATAGAGTCATAGAAACATACAGCACAGGAGGAGGCCGTTCAGCCCATCGTGCCCGTGCCGGCTCTCTAAAAGAGCTACGAATTAATCCCACTCCCCCCTGCCCTTTCCCCATAGTCCTGCAAATTTTTTGATCCAATCCCCTTTCGAAAGTTACCATTGAATCTGCTTCCACCGCCCTTTCAGGCAGCGCGTTCCAGATCACGACAACTAGCTGCGTAACAAAAAATTCTCCTCATCTCCCATCTGGCCTTTTGCCAATTATCTTAAATCTGTGTCCTCTGGTTCCCGGCCCTCCTGCCACTGGAAACGGTTTCTCCCGATCTACTCTATCAAAACCCTTCGTGGTTTTGAACACCTCTATTAAATCTCCCCTTAACCTTCTCTGCTGTAAAGGAGAACAATCCCAGCTTCTCCAGTCTCTCCACATCACTGAAGCCCCTCCTCCCTGGTACCATTCTGGTCAATCTCCTCCGCACCCTCTCCAAGGCCTTGACATCCATCCTAAAGTGCGGTGCCCAGAATTGGACACAATACTCCAGTTGGGGGCTCAGCAATGGTTTATAAAGATTTAACGTAATGTCCTTGCTTTGGTGCTCGATGATTCTATTTTTAATGCCAAGGAAGCCACAAGGATTTTCTTTTTAACAGTCTTATCAACTTGTCCTGCCACCTTCAAAGATGTGAACGATCGAATCCTATTCCCATGAATTTCAAGGGGCAGGCAAGTGTCATATCACTTGGTATTCTACAGCACCACCACCACAGAGATACTGAGACAGTCAAAACTTCAAAATAATGATCGTACCACGGAAACTGTAGCAAGGCCACAACTGCTCTTTCCAAATGCAACCACTTCAAACCTGAGCACATTTAAGAAGAGCTTTTGTGAATTGTATTACTCCCAGTAACTAAAAGATTCACACATCTGCATGCGTGAACACACATTTTATTTAGACACACTAACAAGTATCCGCAAGAGCACTACGTACACGGCTACACACCCGCAGTTCACAGGTAGATATGCAAGTTCCGCAATTGCCATCCGCTATAAGAGCAGGCAAACAGCAAACACGCCCATACGACACGCCACTATCTGTTATTTTAACAGAAGGAAAACAATAAAATTACATTTGAAAGTTCCACGTAGACAAAGAGTGCCGGGGCCGCAGTGAGTCTTGGCTCAGTGGTAGCATGCCTACCTCTGAGTCAACAACAACCTGTATTTATATGGTGCCTTTAACGTAGTACAATGTCCCAAGATGCTTCACGGGCGCGATTATCAAACAAAATCTGACACCGGGCCACATAAGGAGATATTAGGACAGGCGACCAAAAGCTTGGTCAAAGAGGTAGGTTTTAAGGAGCGTCTTAAAGGAGGAGAGAGAGAGGTGGAGAGGCAGAGAGGTTTAGGGAGGGAATTCCAGAGTTTAGGGTCTCAGGCAGCTGAAGGCACGGCCGCCAATGGTGGAGCGATGAAAATCGGGAGATGCGCAAGAGGCCAGAAATGGAGCGGTGCAGTGATCCCGGAGGGTTGTAGGGCTGGAGGTGTTTACAGAGATAGGTGAGTCAGAAGGTTATGGGTTCGAGCCCCATTCCAGAGCAGAGACAAAAGTTCCTGCTCTCTGAATACTGGGTGGACCTCCCGTGGGATACTCGCGTCTGATGGGAGTGGAGTGATGACTCCCACAACCCCCATCACATTTGTCCGGTTCCCCTTGTAAGAAGCTACTGACCGGACCTCATAAAAAACAAGTGGGCCTAGAAATTCAGTGCCCTTAGCGCCGATTTTGCGGCGCTAGAGGGCCTAGCGCTGCAATTGGCGCCGGCGCCGAAATTGCCTGGGGCCCTTCCGCCGCGGTAGACCGGTAGCGCTGCGCCGGCACCGATGACGTCATCGGTGTGCGCAGCGTCCCGGTTGCCATGCCGACGGGCCCCAGCGCCGAAATTCAGTTGCGGCCGCCTCGCCCGTGGCAGCCGCAACTAAGACTCTGGCAACAGAGTCTTACATGACATTGCGCCAGCGCATTAAAGGCCCCGCGGCGGCCGGCCGCTTTCCCGCCGGCCGCCTGGCCGCAGCTCCCTCCCCGGACCTTCCCCCCCCCCCCCCCCCGGAACAGAAGCAAGCCCGGCACTTGTCCGAGGTGCCGGGCTCATTTTTACAATGATTTTCGCGGGCCGCGGCCGGGTGCAGGCAGCTCCTCCTTAAGGGAAGGAGGAGGCCTGCACTTCCCGAACCTGCCGCACCGCAGCGGGCGCCGCAGCGCCGGAATAGCGCCGATATTCAGCGCGTAGCGCCAGTTTTCAGGCGCAAACAGCTCTCAGCAGTGCCGGCAGCCGTTTGGGCGCAGAACTATTGAATTTTTGGCCCGCCCAGCGCGACTTAGCTCCGGCACTAACTTCCGGCGCTAAAGCCGTCGCTGCGCCAAAACCCAATTTCTAGGCCGTGGTGTCTGTTCCAGAAATAACACAAAGCACAATCTGCTTTGTAAAAGCAGTGGAAGAAATGGGTTGCCTCACAACAACTTACATTGATACAGGGTCTTTAACACAGGAGAGTAACCAGATAAAAATTGACACTGAGCCACTGCAGGAGGCAGGTGACCAAACGCTTGGTCCATGAGGTAGGTGTTAAGCAGAGTCTTAAAGGAGGTGAGAGAGATGGAGAGGTAAAGAGGTTTGGGGAGGGAATTACGGAGCTTAGGGCCTAGGCAGCTTTTAGAGGCGTTGTCGAACTGGGAGCCAATGTAGGTCATCGAGCACTGGGGTAATGGGCGAACAGGACTTGATGTGAGCTAGGATACAGCAGCAGTTTTGAATGAGCTGTAGTTTATGGTGGGTGGAAGGTAGGAGGACGGCCAGGAGACCATTGGAGTACGCAAGTCTGGAGGTAACAAAAGCATGAATTTGCTGAAGTTCTTTGATAAAGTAACGGAGAAGTTTGATGAGGGTAGTGCGTTAGATGTTGTGTATATGGACTTTCAAAACGCTTTTTAAAAATTCGATCCTGGGATGTGGGCGTCGCTGGCAAAGCCAGCATTTATTGCCCATCCCTAGTTGCCCTCGAGAAGGTTGTGGTGAGCCGCCTTCTTGAACCGCTGCAGTCCGTGTGGTGAAGGTGCTCCCACAGTGCTGTTAGGGAGGGAGTTCCAGGATTTTGACCCAATGATGAAGAAGGATCGGCGATATATTTCTAAGTCAGGATGATGTGTGACTTGGAGAGGAACTTGGAGGTGGTGGTATTCCCATGCACCTGCTGCCCTTGTCCTTCTAGGTGGAAGAGGTCGTGGGTTTGGGAGGTGCTGTCGAAGAAGCCTTGGCGAGTTGCTGCAGTGCATCTTGTAGATGGTACACACTGCAGCCACGGTACGCCGGTGGTGGAGGGAGTGAATGTTTAAGGTGGTGGATGGGGGGCCGATCAAGCGGGCTGCTTTGTCCTGGATGGTGTCGCGCTTGTTGAGTGTTGTTGTAGCTGCACTCATCCAGGCAAATGGAAAGTATTCCATCATATTCTTGACTTTTGACTTGTAGATGGTGGAAAGGCTTTGGGGAGTCAGGAGGTGAGACATTCGCTGCAGAATACCCAGCCTCTGACCTGCTCTTGTACCCACAGTATTTATGTGGCTGGTCCAGTTAAGTTTCTGGTCAATGGTGACCCCCAGGATGTTGATGGTGGGGGATTCGGCAATGGTAATGCCGCTGAATGTCAAGGGGCGGTGGTTAGACAGTCTCTTGTTGGAGATAGTCATTGCCTGGCGCTTGTGTGGTATGAATGTTACTTGCCACTTATCACACCAAGCCTGAATGTTGTCCAGGTCTTGCTGCAGCGGGCATGGACTGCTTCATTATCTGAGGAGTTGCGAATGGAATTGAACACTGTGCAGTCATCAACGAACATCCCCATTTCCGACCTTATGATGGAGGGAAGGTCATTGATGAAGCAGCTGAATAGACTTGTTAGCAAAATTGAAGCCCGTGGGATTAAAGGGGCAGTGGCTGCATGGAGCCAAGATTGGCTAAGGGACAGAAAGCAAAGAGTTGTGGTGAACGGTTATTTTTAAGACTGGAGGGAAGTATACAGTGCTGTTCCCCAGGGGTCGGTGTAATGTATGTACCTTTAAGGGGGGGAACTACTTTTTACAGCTCATGTATACTGTAGTACTGGCAGTGACCACACCTGTATATAACGTTGAGTAGTAATCTGTACTAATCAGTTGCAGTCTGAGCCACGTTGAGTAAACACCGTTTGTACCGTTCTCCGCAGATGTGTCTGATTATACACGGACGTAACAATCGGTATTAGGACCAGTGCTCTTTTTGATGAATATTAATAAGAACATAAGAAATAGGAGCAGGAAGAGGCCACTTGGCCCCTCCAGCCTGTTCTGCCATTCAATAAGATCATGGCTGATCCAGGGCTCAAAGCCACTTCCCAGACCGCTCCCCATAACCCTTCACTCCCTCATCTTGCAAAAATGTGTCTAGCTTCACCTTAAATCTATTTAATGACCCAGCCTCCACGGCTCTCTGGGGCAGAGAATTCCACAAATTTAAGACCCTCTGAGAGAAGAAGTTCCTCCTCATCTCAGTTCTAAAAGGGCGACCCTTTATTCTGAGACTGTGCCCCCGAGTTCTAGATTTCCCCACGAGGGGAAACATCCTGTCTGCATCTACCTTGTCGAGCCCCCTCAGTATCTTATATGTTTCGATAAGATCTCCTCTCATTCTTCTAAATTCCAATGAGTATAGGCCCAGCCTGCTCAACCTTTCCTCATAAGTCAACCCCCTCATCTCTGGAATTAACCTAGTGAATCGTTAATGACTTGGACTTGGGTATACAGGGCATAATCTCAAAGTTTGCAGATGACACAAAACTTGGAAATGTAGTAAACAATGAGGAGGATAGTAATAGACTTCAGGAGGGCACAGACAGACTGGTGAAATGGGCAGACACAGGGCAGAGGAAACTTAATGCAGTGAAGTGTGAAGTGATTCATTTTGACAGAAAGAATGAGGAGAGGCAATATAAACTAAATGGTAAAATTTTAAAGAGGGTGCAGGAACAGAGAGACCTGGGGGTGTACGTACCCAAGTCTTGAAGGTGGCAGGGCAAGTCAAAAAGGTTGTTTAAACAATATACGGGATCCTCGGCTTTATAAACAGAGGCACAGAGTACAAGAGCAAGGAAGTTATGCTAAACCTTTATAAAACACTGGTTAGGCCCCAGCTGGAGTATTGTGTTCAATTCTGAACAACGCACTTTAGGAAGGATGTCAAGGCCGTGGAGAGGGTGCAGAGGAGATTGACTAGTGTAGTGTATGTACCCGTCTACCTTTAAGGGAACTATTGAATGTAACCGTTCACCTTTAAGAGAACTACTTTAGGTGTGGCACTATTTGTTTGGCTTCTGTATACTGTAATACCGATAGTGACCACACCAGTATATAAGTGTTGTGGCCGGATTGCTGGGGCAGATTCGCCCGGACCTTCCAATAGTAAAGACCTGTTTGTTTGTTACTTCTGAAGTCTGTGTATTTATTAACTGCACAAACCACAGACTTTACAGTGGCGACGAGTCCGATCGTACCCTGTGGCAAGACTACCAAAGCAACGAAGAGCGTCGAAGAGAGGCGACCGCCCTCGGCGTGCTGCTGAAAGAAAACACGAGGCTGCAGCAGGAGGAAGGAGGAAGACTTTAGCAACAAAAGCTTCCATCTGCAACAGGCACTGACTACCCTTCTACCACGGTGCGGAGTGAGCCGATCAGCAGGAAACAAGGCGGCCGCGGAGACTGTGAGTAGGGGAAGGTGTAGAGAATATCCGGAGGATAAGGGCTGTGCACTCGACCACAGTCGAGGGGGGAACGGAGCCGGTCAGAAAGTCGGGTCCAACGGCGTCGTGAGACAGTCGGACCTCGATCGGTGGGAAAAGCCGGGAAGCGACCGCAGCCACGAAGCGCTGAGACTGGGAGTAGGCGTGGGAAGAGAAACCCAGCCGCAGCCGGGGAGGGAAACACCGGTCTGCGAGAGGGCTGGGAGGCGAACAGGTACCGTGCGGGTGGGAGAGAGAGACAGAGCCGAGCAAGGGGAGAGAGACTGCGCGAGAGCCAGTCCAACGGCTGAACTGTTCTCCACCAACGGGGTACCCGGGGCCGGTAGAACTGAACGTGCGGGAGAGAGAGCGACAGAGCCGGGTACGGAGAGAGAGACTGCGCGAGAGCCAGTCCAGCAGCTGAACTGTCCTCCGTTAACGGGGTGTACCCAGCGCCGGTAGAGCCGTGCGGGCGGGAGGAAAAGACAGAGCCGAGTAAGGGGAGCTGTGCGAGAGCCAGCCCAGCGGCTGAACCTGTCCGCTGTGGGGAAAGCGTACCCCTTCCACCAGGAAGAAACGCGGGAAGCTGCCATTAGGCGGAGGAGACGACAGAAGCGGGAAACCGCCATTGAAGTGGGCGGGGAAAGGAAGAGCGGGAAACCGCCATTTTCGCGGGAAAACCGCCATCTTAACTGACATACCGCCATTGAAGTGGGCGGGGAGAGAAGGAAAGAGCGGGAAACCGCCGATTTCGCGGGAAAACTGCCATCTTAGAAATAAACAAATAAATAAGAATACTTAAAGAAATACTGGTGCTGCTCCCAAGGGAAGAAAGATGCCTAAGCGAGGAAATATTAACGACTTTAATTCTGAAATAGAAGACTGGGCCACGTACGTGGAACGCATAGAGATCTATTGCGAAGCCAACAAAATAGAGGAAGACGACAAGGCGATAACATTGCTAAACTCGATGGGGGCAAAAACATACGGGCTCTTGAAGCATCTAATAGCACCAAATAAACCAGCGGATCAGACCTTCGAAGAGATTGTGGCTGTGCTGAAGGACCACTTGAACCCCACACCGTTGATGCTGGCTGAACGATTCAAATTCTACGCAAGAACGCAGAGGAAAGACGAAAGCAATGCGGAATACTTGGTCGAACTGCGTAGGCTAGCGAAATACTGCCAGTTCGGAGGGAATCTGACAGAAGCGCTGCGGGACAAGTTCGTATGCGGATTGTCCAAAGAAGGGACGCAGAAGCGACTACTGGAAGAGAACGACCTCACACTGGACAGGGCTGTCCTTATAGCTGCATCGCACGAAGCCGCAGCGAAAGGAACGGCGGAAATGCAACTAAAGGCGGCGGCACTCGGGGTGGACCAAATTACTTCAAGCACAACAAAATGCTACCGTTGTGGGAAGACAACGCATGACCAGAATCAATGCTGGTTTAAGAACCAAGAGTGTAGGAAATGTGGCAAACTGGGTCACATCGCGAAGGTATGCCGGTCTGGGAAAAAGACCAACAATCAAAGGAAGCCACCACAAGAAAAGTACAACAAGGTACACAAGGTGGCTGAGAAGAGTTCAGACGAACAGAATTCAGACTCAGACCCAAACAACCAGGAGCTGGGTAGTCTGAGAATCCACAATGTGGGTAAAGAAACGGATCTACAGACCATCTGGGTCATACTAAAAATAGCTGGAGTCCAAGTAAGAATGGAGCTGGACACTGGATCAGCTCTATCAGTCATCAACCGAAGGGACTACCACCGGCTATTCTCTCACATACCTTTAAGAAATACCAAGTTCGTATTACAGACATACACGGGGCATGACGTATACCCCGTGGGGAAAATAAGAGTCAAGGTGAGAGATAGGGGTAAAGAACACCCAAGAATGAACTTGTACGTATTACCTGAGGGAGGACCACCACTTCTAGGACGGGAGTGGATTAAGAAAATAGACATGGAATGGCATTACCTAAAAGCCATAATGAGGGAGGACTCGGTGCAAGCTATTAGCTCAGATTCTGAAATGGATGATGATAAGACCAAGTCGAATATGGAAGACAAGGCTAAAAGGGACTTGCCGACGATGGGGAAGAAAATGAAGACATGCAGAAGGACTTATGGTACCAAGAAGAATAAAGCTGCAGAGCAGAACTCCAGGTTGACAGAGAATTCTGAGCCTGTTCAAGCAAAGGATTCACCCACGACGGAAGAACACCGAGCTCGGACGCAAACTTATGTCAAAGTACGACAACAATTAGAACAGTTGAGTGACCGTCTCGTACAAGAGATGAAAAATATGGAAAAGTTCTGGGACACCGAATGGGAGAACCTGGAAAGACAACAGAGACAGCTAGCTCAAGCAGAGAGCGACCATAGAGCCATCGCGGCCAAATACCAATCACATTCCCCTGATGCTGTTCAGGAACTAGAATATTTACAGAACGAACCAAAGGAAGAGGAATCTTCAGGAAGCCAGGATTTTATTCCAGTTCTTCTCTACGACTCCTTACAAGCAGAGTGTGAGAAGTTGAAAGAACAGTATGAACAGGCCCAGGCTACAATTCTGGAGGGGGTTAACTCGGCAACCTCCGAAAAGCTAGTTTCAGTAGAAGCATATGAACAACTAAAGGTTGAACATGAGCAAGAAGTCCAAAGGCTGCAGGAAATTCTCGATAAGCTCAAGGCCAAGACAGACTCATCGGTAGAAGTTCCATCCATAGATGAGAAATTAGAGGTGAAAAACATGGCAGAGCATGAAAGACAGGATGTCCAAGAACTCATAAAAACATTGAAGGACACCCAAGACAAATATGAGGCGGCAATGACCGAGGTTCAACAACTTGAAGAACAGATTCAACTGGGAATCCTTTCAGTGGAAGAAAAGGAAACTGTAAGAAACTCAGAGACTGTAAGAATGGTCCCTGAACATGAACTAGAGAGCATCAGGGCGCAACTTTTCCGAGCGCTGAAAGCCAAAGTTCAAGAGGAACAGAAGGTGGAAGTATTGGAGAAAAAGGTGGATGAAATGGAGAAGACTCTGATCCACCGTGTTCCCAGGGAAGAGTTAACGGTCAGCCAACTCCTTCATATGCTGAAGGACAAGACTCTGCAAGGGGAACAATCTGAACACGAGCTTCAATCTTCAGGGGGAACGAGTTCGGAGCTCTCAAAAGTCACGGAGATAGCTGAGGTGGCAACACAAATTTTACAAGGATGCCAAAAGTACGTTGAATCACGTCAAGGTGAACAGAAGAATGTGGAGACCGTTACTTCAGTAGAAGGATTAAATAGCCTGATAACGCAATTCCCGATGGAAGGGAAGGTATTGAACTCACAAATGAGGTCCGTCGTGAAGGAATGGCAGATAACCCAGGAAGAGCGGGATGAATATGAATGCATGAAGAAGTCTTTTCAAGAAAGATGTCTAGGGAAGGAACCACCGTCAGCTAACGTCCAGACGGGTGAGGAGGAAGAAGAAGGCTCTCTCGCTGGCCTAACTCAGGACGAACCCGAATATTACCATGACCTGTTGAGTGACACTGAATATTACGAGGATGTGGTCTGCCCAGCTTGTGATGAAAACTCCCAAAGTGCTGAAATCCGGATGAAGCACTTAAGGTCTAAGGAACATAGAGAGTTGGTGGCGCTACAGCTGGCAGCCGAGAAAGGAGCTCCGAGAGTTTCAAAAAGGCAGAAAAGAAAAAGAAGAAGCAGAAGATAATAACTGTCTAAAATATTAGCACTTCTACCATCTCAGGCGGGACACTACGAAAGGAGCTAAATTAGTTGAAAAACTGGAAAATGTCAAGACAGCCAGTTGGTTGTAAAAGTCCGCACTGCTGGTTCAACAGGACGAAAGTTCAAGCTGTTACGTCAAGAAAAAGGCTATGGAGGAGTCACGCTAGCCAGGTGAACCGGCTACACCAAAGAAATGTTGTTCGGAACGAGTCAAGATCAGAGACTGAATCCATGAACTGTTTCCGCAGAGGCGGAACCTGTGAACTGTTCCCACCGAGATTATATCTGTAAATTGTTTTATATGACATTGACTCCACGAGATTATATCTGCAATTTGTTTTATAGGAAGTTGAAGATATGTATGTTTAACGGGGACTCTGTAAGTAATAAGCTAAAAAGGGAGGATTGTAGTGTATGTACCCGTCTACCTTTAAGGGAACTATTGAATGTAACCGTTCACCTTTAAGAGAACTACTTTAGGTGTGGCACTATTTGTTTGGCTTCTGTATACTGTGATACCGATAGTGACCACACCAGTATATAAGTGTTGTGGCCGGATTGCTGGGGCAGATTCGCCCTGACCTTCCAATAGTAAAGACCTGTTTGTTTGTTACTTCTGAAGTCTGTGTATTTATTAACTGCACAAACCACAGACTTTACAACTAGAATGGTACCAGGGATGAGGAAGTTCAGTTATGTGGAGAGACTGGAGAAACTGGGATTGTTCTCCTTTAGAGAAGAGAAGGTTAAGGGGAGATTTGATAGAGATGTTCAAAACCATGAAGGGTCAGTAACCAGATAGCACAGATTTAAGGTAATTGTTATAAGAACCAGAGGTGACATGAGGAAAAAAATTTTACTCAGTGATTTGTTGTGATCTGGAATGCGTTGCCTGAAAGGGCAGTGGAAGCAGATTCAATAGTAATTTTCAAAAGAAAATTGGATAAATTGCAGGGCTGTGGGGAAAGAGCAGGGGGGGAGTGGGACTAATTGGAGAGCTCTTTCAAAGAGCCGGCACAGGCACGATGGGCCGAATGGCCTCCTTCTGTGCCATGCCATTCTATGAATGAGGGTTTCAGCAGAAGATTGGCTGGGGCTGGGCAGGGGCAGAGACGGGCGACCTTATGGAGGTAGAAGTAGGTGGTCTTTGCAATGGGAAGGATATGGGGTCGAATGCTTAGCTCAGGGTCAAATTGGACGTCGAGGTTGCAAACAGCCTGGTTCAGCCTGGAACAGTGGCCGGGTGGGGGAATGGCTAGGGTGGCTAGAGAGCGGAGTTGGTGGCGGGGGCCGAAGACAATGGCTTTGGTCTTCCCAAATACCCGGAAGGAGAAAGGTGCAGGGAAGTCAAGGAACAAACGTTGCCAAAGACCCATTTAAAGCATTTTAAAAGAGACACTGATGGGTTAATAGCTGTATTAAAATGACAACGGGGTGTCTCACAAATGCATTAAACGTTCATTGCCAGCAATAACTTATAGGCTATTAACACACCACTGACTGTTCCTCTGCTCAAAGTTGTGCAGACTTGAAATCGGAGAGGTCCATCTCTCTGATATGGCGCAAGTCATAATTCCACAATTGCTCTTATCTGTACCTATCCTCGGAACAGAGTCTGCACCTGAAACTACTAATAATACTTTATTATCATAATTGAAATCTTGTCTTTGAGTGCCTGTTAAGATGCCAACTTAATCAAATGAAGTGACATTCAGCAGCCTTTAATCATTTCAAGTACGTCTTGAAATTTTACATCCTTAATTTTTGCTTTGGTTTCCGCGGCAACCGCATCCACTCACTCTACAGTTTTGGTGCTTGATTCTCCTGATGGTGTGCAATCTCTAATCTTTTTCAGCAGAAGTACATTGTCCCCAATGTTTAACCACATAAACAGATTTCCACTCTTTTAACAGACAATTACGATGAGTGAATCATGCATCAAAAAACAATTTAACAAAAGTGCCCCCTTTCTAGAGGGGCACAAACCATAAACTCCAAATTACAAGCACAACCAAAGGATGAAGGGATAATTACTAGATCTTGCCCCTTTAGGGCTACCCCGGATCAGGTGCATTCCTCAGATGTTCACTTTCAACTAAAGTTCAAGGTAGCCGAATCCTAAAGACGCTTATTTGGGTCTAAACTTCCGGACTATCTCTCCCTAAAGGAAAGGAACAACCTGAAAATGTTACCATCCTCCAGATAGCACTTATAATCAGTTTAGCTAGACTGTAACGTTCCGGATATTATGAGGGTCCGGGAAACTCCTCCAGAATTCTGCAACTCCTCACCCAAGAGCGTACAGAGATTGAGTTTGCGAGTTTGATACAGAAGTATTATGTGAGACAATTCTAAAAATATAGATTCATTAAAGAACCGACATATAATTTACAGTTGGTGAGTCAATCACAACATTAACAGTTCCAAAAAAAGAAAGCTTATAATTCTATTATCAGAGAACCTACTCTCAAATCTTAACTTCGCTACAGTTTTACAGTTCTTAGTTTTATTCAGGATATCCACCAAAATCAAATACAGTACCTTTGATCCCCGAGGTATAAAGAGTTGGAGACTTACAGAGCTAGCTCTGAAGCTGAGAATCGCTTTGCCCCTTTAAGCGAGTCTACTATCCCATTTGAGAGTTCAATATTTATACCCTTTTCCAGTGGTATTTCCTTTAAGGTTTTCTGCTGATGTAAACTAATTATCTCCAGTCATTTTTCTGCTGACCCCTGCAATTCTTAGTCACCTCAGCTGGTAGCATTACAGAACCATGTCTCTCCTCTCGGTGTTCTAAATTTATCATAAAAAACGGTGTAACAGCAGGTGCGCTTTACTTGGTATCATTTTTATGAAGGCAGATGTTTGTTACTTTTATGTGCTCCTTTACGAGGTGTAAATTAGAACACCTTATATAGGGTGAACTATTGTCTTGTTCCCAAAGGTTCAGACTTCAGGAGCCTTTAACCTTCTGTTTCAATAAGGTTATTGATTCAGTGTCAACAACTTATCTTATCTCAATAGCCAGAATGCTATCACAGCTTTTTCATAGTTTGTCATGTTTTAAAACGGCCAGAATTCTTTCATAGAATGGTGTATTTTTCTGAATAGGTTATATGGCTTATTCTTTCACAAGGAAACTTAGCAAATTAAAACCTAATGCTATTCCCTGTGTCCACTACACACTCCAGGCACTGCGGTGCCCACTGATGGCGGAAGTTTTTTGTTTATTCATTCACGGGATGTGGGTATAGCTGGCATTTATTGCCCATCCCCAATTGCCCCTTGAGAAGGTGGTGGTGAGCCGCCTTCTTGAACCGCTGTAGTCCCTGTGGTGAAGGTGCTCCCACAGTGCTGTTAGGGAGGGAGTTCTAGGATTTTGACCCAGCGACGATGAAGGAACGGTCAATATATTTCCAAGTCAGGATGGTGTGTGTGACTTGGAGGGGAACTTGGAGGCGATGGTGTGCCCATGAGCCTGCTGCCCTTGTACTTCTAGGTGGAAGAGGTAGTGGGTTTGGGAGGTGCTGTCAAAGGAACCTTGGCTAAATACTGCAGGTTATAACATAATCAGAAAGGATAGGGAAGGAAGAAGTGGGGGTGGGGTTAACTGTACTAATTAGAGATAACATAACGGCCATAGAATAAAGGGACATAACTAACAGAAGGTTAGGATAATAATCCATATGGATTGAAATAAAAGATAAGGGATCAGTCACATTAATAGGAGTACACTGCAGACCATCTAACAGTGGGAAGGAGGTGGAGGAAGAAATATATAAGCAAATATGTGAAATGACTGAAGGACATAGAATAATAATCATGGGAGATGTTAACCAGCCCCAAATAAACTGGCAAAAAGAGGCAGCAAAAGGGGCTCAGGGAATAGACTTCTTACAATGTGTGCAGGACCCCTTTCTTACACAGTATGTAAAAAGCCCAACAAGAGAGGGAGCACTGCTGGATCCAGTAATGAGAAATGTACCAGAACAGATCAGAGAAGAAAGTATCTGGGAACATCTAGGCAATAGCGATCACAGCATAATAAGGTTTAAGGAAAAGATCGAGCAGGACATCAGTAAGACAAAGACCAAAGTAGTAAATTGGGGAAAAAAAACTGATTTTATGGGGATGAGAATGGAACTGGGGGAAAATATACTGAATTTTTTTTTACTGACGAACAAAGAAATAGAACAGCAGTGGGAAACCTTTAAAATGGGGATCAATAGAGTCCAGGAGAAATGTATCCAACTAAAAAGCAAGTAATGACCTATCATGGATGAATAAAGAAATATGGGCAAAATTGAAACAAAAAAAAGGCACACACTAAATATAACAGAACAGAGGATGACAAAAAGGAATTCGAAAAGGTTAAGAAAGAAGTAAAAAAAAACAATTAGGAAGGCAAACAGAAACTATGAAAGTAAATGATCAAGAAATCCAAAAAGAAAAAGTAAAGTATTTTACAGACACATAAATAACAAAAGAAAAATCAGGAGAGGTCTAGGTCACAGGCAATGACAGCGAAATGGCAGAAATATTAAATAAATGCTTTGCTTCGGTATTGTTTTCGGTCCCCGCCACAAACTCCGTTCCCTAGCCATTGACTCCATCCCTCTCCCGAACATTTGTCTGAGGCTGAACCACACTGTTCGCAACCTTGGTGTCATATTTGACCCTGAAATGAGATTCCAACCACATATCCGCAGCATAACAAAAACCGCCTATTTCCACCTCCGTAACATTGCCCGTCTCCATCCTTGCCTCAGCTCATCTGCTGCTGAACACCTTATCCATGCCTTTGTTATCTCTAGACTTGACTATTCCAACACACTCCTGGCTGGCCTCCCACATTCTACCCTACGTAAACCTGAGGTCATCCAAGACTCTGCTGTCTGTGTCCTAACTCGCACCAAGTCCTGTTCACCCATCACCCCCTGTGCTCGCTGACCTACATTGGCTCCCAGTTAAGCAACGCCTTGATTTCAAAATTCTCATCCTTATTTTCAAATCGCTCCATGGCCTCCTCGCCCCTCCCTATCTCTCTAATCTCCTTCAGCCCCAAAACACCCCAAGATATCTGCGCCCCTCTAATTCTGCCCTCTTGAGCATCCCTGATTATAATCGCTCAACCTTGGGTGGCCGTGCCCTAAGCTCTGGAATTCCCTGCCTAAACCTGTCCAGCTCACTACCTCTCTTTCCTCCTTTAAGACGCTCCTTAATCCCTACCTCTTTGACCAAGCTTTTGGTCACCTGCCCTAATTTATCCTTATGTGGCTCGGTGTCAAATTTTTTGTCTTAAAATACTCCTGTGAAGCACCTTGGGACATTTTACTACATTAAAGGTGCTATATAAATACAAGTTGTTGTAGTTGTTGGTATTTACCAGGGAAACTAACAAGGTGGAAATGACATTAGGAGAAGAGGTTAAAAATTATATAAAGACATTTAAGATAGAAAGGGGGAGATAATTGACAACATAATCAAAGTTAGAGAGAGGATAAAGCCCCTTGTCCGAATGGATTGCATCCGCGCATATTGAAAAGAAGTTAGGGAAAAGATAGCAGAGGCACTATTACATATATATAAAAATTAATTAGAAAAGGGAATAATGCCAAAGCACTGGTGGACAGTTAATGTGATTCCTATATGTAAAAAGGGAGATAGGACAAGCACAGGGAGCTATAGACCAATTAGCTTAATGGCGGTCGTAGGAAAGATAATGGAATCCTCACAGATGTAATTTTTAAAAATCTAGAAACTAAAAATATAATAAAGAGTAGTTAGTATGGATTCCAAAAGGGAAGGTCATGCTTGACAAAACTTACTGAATTCTTTGAAGAGGTAACAGAAAGGGTAGATAAGTGTAATGTAATAGACATAATATATTTGGATTTCCAAAAAGCCTTTGAGATAAGGTAATGCATAGTAGACTCATGACTAAGGTTATGGGAAAAGTAGCAGAATGGAGAGCAAGCTGGCTACAAAACAGAAAAGGTAGTTCTTTCTTAATCATTCACATGATGTGGGCATCGCTGGCAAGGCCAGCATTTATTGCCCATCCCTAATTGCCCTCGAGAAGGTGGTGGTGAGCCGCCTCCTTGAACCGCTGCAGCCCGTGTGGTGAAGGTGCTCCCACAGTGCACTTAGGGAGGGAGTTCCAGGATTTTGATCCGGTGACGATGACGGAACGGCCGATATAATTCCAAGTCAGGATGGTGTGTAACTTGGAGGGGAACTTGGAGGTGGTGGTGTTCCCATGCGCCTGCTGTCCTTGTTCTTTTACGCAATAGAGGTCGTGGGTTTGGGCAAAGAAGCCTTGGCGAGTTGCTGCAGTGTTTCTTTTAGATGGTACTCAGATTGGCAAATGGTGGGAAGTGGTGTTCCACAGGGATCGGTGCTGGGACCGCTGCTGTTCACCACTTACCTAAACGATTTGGACTCGGTAATTGGAAGTACAATTTCAAAATTTGCAGGTGACACCAAATTGGGGATGTAGTTAATACAGAGGAGGACTGTGGCAAAATACAGGAAGACATTAATAAACATGCAATATTAGTGTGTAATTGGCAAATGAACTTCAATATCGATAAGTGTGAGGTAGTACATTTTGGTAGGAAGAATAAGGAGGCCACAGACTCCTAGGAAAATAAGAGATTAAATAGGGTAGAGGAACAAAGAAATCTGGGGGTATAGATACACAAATCACTAAAAGTAGTGACACGTTAACAAGGCCATGAAAAGAAGCAGCGGGGTTCATTTCTAGAGGGATAGAATTGAAAAGCAGAAAAGTTATATTAAACTTGTATCGAGCCTTGGTTAGACCACACATGGAGTACTGTGAACAGTTTTGGCCTCCATATTATAAAAAGGATATAGAGGCATTGGAGAGGGTGCAAATGATTTACAAGAATTATACCAGAACTGCGAGGGTGCACCGATCAGGAAAGGATGAACAGGCTGGGTCTCTTTTCTCTTGAAAAGAGAAGGCTGAGGGGGTGATCTAATAGAGGTCTTTAAAATTTGTGAAAGGTTTTGATAGAGTGGATACAGAGAGAATGTTTCCACTTGTGGGGAAGAGCAAAACTAGAGGCCATCAATATAAGATAGTCACCAAGAAATCCAATAGGGAGTTCAGGAGAAACCTCTTCACCCAGAGAGTGGTGAGAATGTGGAACTCGCTACCACAGGGAGTGGTTGAAGCGAATAGTATCGATGCATTTAAGGAGAAGCTAGATAAATACATGAGGGAGAAAGGAATAGAAGGACATATTTATGGGGTTAGATGAAGAAGAGTGGGTGGAGGGTTGTGTGGAGCATAAACACCAACATGGGCCAGTTGGGCCGAAATACCTTTTTCTGTGCTGTAAATATTTTGTAATACTGTGTAATACAATGCAAGGATCAAGAGCAATAATTTAAATTTATATAGCTCATTTAACACAGCAAAAGATCCCAAGGCGCTTAACAAAAGCGATATCAATAAAAACATGTTTGACACTGAGCCACACGAGGTGATATTCGGAGAGGTGACCAAAAGCTTGGTCAAAGAGCTAGGTTTCAAGGAGCATCTTAAAGGAGGGGAGAGAGGTGGAGAAGTGAAGAGGTTTAAGGAGGGAATTCCAGGGCTTAGGGCCCAGGGAGTTGAAGGCACGGCCGCCAATGGTGGAAAAATGAAAATCAGGGATGCGCAAGAGGCCAGAATTGGAGGGGCGCAGAGATCTTGAAGGCTTGTAGCATCCGAGAATGTAAGTGTGCAGTAACTACACGTGCATGATAATTTGGTCACCAGCTACATTTACTACTTGCCTTTCCGGTTGCACACCCTCTCCCACCCACTGTCAGTGTGGAGACTCAGCATCAACCCAACCACGGCCAAATTGCATTGCTGCCCAGAGTGGGTGGGCTGAGAGATCATCCGCAAGACCGACCCATCCAATCAGGGATGGGCCCCTGAGGCCAATCCATGGACCTTGGGTTTCTCATGGAAAAAATTGAACGTAACTGCATAGTGTTAGCCATGGCTCAGTGAGTAACAATCTTGCATTGGTTCAAGGCCCACTCCAGGGACTTGAGCACAAAAGCTAGGCTGACACTCCCAGTGCCAATACTGAGGGAGTGCTGCACTGTCGGAGGTGCCGTCTTTCAGATGAGTCGATAAGCTGAGGCCCCGTCGGCCCTCTCAGTTGGACGTAAAAAGATCCCGTGGCACTGTTTCGAAGAAGAGCAGGGGAGACCCCCTGGTGTCCTGTGGCCAATATCTATCCCTCAACCAGCACCTAAAAACAGATTATCTGGTCATTATCACATTGCTGTTTCTGGGAGCTTGCTGTGTGCAAATTGGCTGCCACGTTTCCTACACCACAACTGTGACTACACTTCAAAAGTACTTCATTGGTTGTGAAGCGCTTTGGGATGTCCTGAGGTCGTGAAAGCTGCAAGTTCTTCTTTTTCTATAGATGGTGATGACGAAGACACTATTGAACTTATTGACTTGCCACATACCAATGGGGTGAACTTTCAACTTGCAGCGGGAGCGTGAAACTGCTGCTGCGAACCCGTCATCTGTTCTACAAAGCAACGGATCTTCATTTACAATCGATGGAACTGATCACTGGGCAATTTCTATAATGGGCAGTCGATCCGCAATTCCAGATTCATGCCCAGCCATCTCCAGTGACAGACAGCTAGAACCACATTCCCCAAAGCATCAGGAAAAGTCCCAGATCCCTATTAATAAAAGTGAAATCACATCCACTCCCTCCACCACCGACGCACCGTGTCTGCAGTGTGTGCTTTCTACAGGAAGCACCGCAGCAACTCGCCAAGGCTTCCCTCGACAGCACCTCCTGAACCCGCGACTCCCATTACAATGAACGACAAGGGCAGCAGGTGCGTAAGCACACTGCCACCTCCATGGATCCCCTCCGTCCCGAGTTGGATACACAGACATTTAATTTGACAGCACCTCCCAAACCTGCGACCTCTACCACCTAGAACGACATGACGGAAGTGGTGGAAACGGAGAAACTCAATGTTTTCAAGGGGAGACTGGATAGGCACTTGAGGGAAATAAACTTTGCAGGGCTACGGGGATAGAGCGGGAGAATGGGACTGACTGGATTGCTCTGCAGTGAGCCAGCACAGACTCGATGGGCCACATGGCCTCCTTCTGTGCCATTATGACTCTATGGGCCTCCCGTTAACGCCCTAAGGGAGCAAAAGGGCACTAATGGGGCACAAAGCAACTAGCGCCCGGGCGCCACCAACACTTCCTGCGAAATTCAGCGGGAGGTTAGCGGCAGCGGTAACCGTTAGCGCCCCATGGCGCTGCGCTACCGGCGATGACATCATCGCCGTGCGCAGCGCCCCGTTCGCGATCTTCAGTAGTGGCCCCTGACATACCACTGGACGCTATGTCCGACGGGGTCAGGGGGGGCCTACCTGCGGCCAGGGCGGTGCTAATTAAAGGCGAGGTGCCGGGCGGCCATTTTTGTTGCTGGCCGCCTGCCAGCACCTGCCCCCCGTTGCCGTCCCCGGCCTTCTCTTCAGTCCCCCCGCGGTGTGCCGGCTGTGCTCCGTGAGCCTGGCACTTCTCTCGAGTGCCGGGCTCTTTTGCCAGCACTCTGATCTCCGGTGGCCCAGCTGGGCCCCGGGTCGTGCTGTGCAAGGCCCCGCCCCTCTTGGGGCACTACCGATGAATTTCGGTCGCGGGGGCGCAAATTTTTTTGAGGCGCTAAAAGTAGCGCTCCGGTGAAGTTAGCACCCCAAAGGGGGCGCAACTCAATTTTCCCCCCTATGACTCTATGGGGGAAACATTCGGTTGTTAGCGCCTCCCATTAACGCCTCCGGGGGGCGCTAACAGGGCGCTAGGAACTTAGCGCCCGAGCGCGGCGATTTTAGCCCTGCTCGCGAAATTGACCAGGTGTTTTGTGGCAGCGCTAAACACTATCGCCACGATCTCCTGCGCCCACTGATCGTGACATCAGTCAAGCATGCAATGCCCGGTAGCGCCCGCTGCCTTAGCACCTGCCGCTAGGAACGACAGGTAGAGGGGAAAGTTTTCAAGTTGGGAAGGGGTTGGGGGAGCACTATTTAAAGGTGGGCGCTTCCTGCCTTTTCTTGTCGGCAAAATCTTTGCTTTTAATGGTGTCCTAAGGAGTTTTGGCCCTCGGCACCACTTTTGAGGTTCCTAAGCGCCAAGCTCTTTCCCTGGGCCTATCCATTAGTGCTTCCAACACAATTGCTTTAGAGGTCTCTCCAGGCCGAGAGTCAAGGCTGCGATGAACAGGGTGTGGCTGGCCAGCAAGATGGCCCTGCCCCTTTAAGAACTGGATGGCGCCAGTCTGTCTGGCTTCCATGGCAACGGACATCGCCTGAGCTTCAGTAGCATTCTGAGGTAGCGACTCGTTCCCTGATGTTAGCGCCGTAAGAGAGGTGTGCAGCGCCTTATTTAGCGCTCAAATCACCTCCAGGGACGATAGAGGCGAATTTTGCAGTCGGAGGCGATAATTAGCGCCAGGCGTTAAACTTTGCGCCCGGCCAATATTAGCGCCCCAAAATGGGCGATACCGAATTTTTCCCCCTCTGACTCTATGACAAGGGCAGCTGGCCCATTGGAACACCACCACCTCCAAGTTCCCCTCCAAGCCACACACCATCCTGACTTGGAAGTATATCGGCCGTGCCTTCATCGTCGCTGGGTCAAAATCCTGGAACTCCCTTCCTAACAGCACTGTGGGAGCACCTTCACCACACGGACTGCAGCAGTTCAGGAAGGCTTCTCAAGGGGCAATGAGGGATGGGCGATAAATGCTGGCCTTGCCTGGGATGCCCACATCACCCAGGAATGAATCAAAAACTCATTGATAAGACATTCTGGCCACTATTCCAGCAGACACATTAACTCATTTATTTAACTGCTCTGTTTAAAAGGCAGGCAGGGAAATGCCAAACTGTAAGCCTCCCTTTTTGACCAAGCTTAAAGTTCAAGCGTGGAAGTAGGAAAGCAGAGGTGGGGGGGGGGAGGCAATTAAAAATCGGAAACTAAACCAAGTAATAAAATGCTCTTTATGTGTAAATGTCAACGTTGATCCTGATTTTTCTTTCCACTCTCTGAAGAATAGCAGTGAGCGCCGTGGATTAGAAGTAAAAACAAGGTTTAATTAGCAACGGCAGGTCAATAGATGGCCCTGATTAGATTTCAGCGGTGCTCTCCTGCACTGTCCCTATTTATGAGAGGCGATTGTAACCTTCTTCTGCTTCAATAAAATATCTTCTCTTGTGCAAGCTTTTACTCAGAATGAGCCTTTCTACAATCACTCGCCTGAGATATTGATACAACTAGGGGGCATAGTCTCAGGATAAGGGGTCGGCAATTTAGGACTGAGATGAGGAGGAATTTCTTCACTCAGAGGGTTGTGAATCTTTGGAATTCTCTGCCCCAGAGGGCTGTGGAGGCTGAGTCTTTGAGTATATTCAAGACAGAGATCGATAGATTTTTGGACTCATGGGGAATCAAGGGATATGGAGATCAGGCGGGAAAGTGGAGTTGAGGTCGATGATCAGCCATGATCTTATTGAATGGCGGAGCTGGCTCGAGGGGCCGTATAAGAACATAAGAACATAAGAAGTAGGAGCAGGAGTAGGCCATACGGCACCTCGGGCCTGCTCCACCATTCAATAGGATCATGGCTGATCCTGGCCGACTCCTGCTCCTATTTCTTATGTTCGTATGTTTTTTATTACAGCCTTTTCCCCATCCAAGCCTTCACAGTTAAAAGGTGTAAATTCTGAGGGAGTTTACTTAACTGAACCGTGTCCGCGGGATTAGCGTGAAAGTAAAACCAGGTCAAAATAGATATTTAAATAAAGGAAAAAGAGGAGGCTGTGAAGGAAGTATTAATGACGGAAATTTCCATTCATGGCGTGCCTTTGAGCGCACAAAATCCAATTCCCTAGGCTGCCCCTATTGTATTCCGAAACCCTTTGAATGTAAATTTCTGCCGAGTTAATAAGGTCCATACTCAGGAGACCATCAGAGGAAATCAGATCGGCGTTTTTAAAAGCCGTTCCATTAACGGGAATTGTCACTTACAGACAGCCTGCTCCTTCCTTGCTGATCTCCTTTTCGAAAATCATTCTACATCCCCCCCTACTTTGCCAATGGGAAACCTGGATTTAATTCTTTAAGCAGCGAACAGCGATAATCTGAAAAGCTAAAAGGTTAGAATTAATTCGGCTGTCTCTAACTCATTACCAGCCTATAATGTACAAGGTCTATGCGGTGGGGGGGGGGGGACGTGTAAAAATAGTTTTAATAATGCCGCTGTTTAGATATTCATGGGATTGACTTTAGCTGGTAGAATTAATACTCCACCAAAGTCTCTTTACTGTATTTAATTTCGGAGTTAACTCTTTGTGTGCTGGCGGAGAATTGGTTTATTCTGCCTGCGTAAGGCTACGAGGGAGGAAGAGAAGCGTGCGAGATAATAATCCCTCCCACCGCCCACCCCTCCGGCCCAACGACTGACAGAAGGGAATCCCCATGCATGCTTATGGAGGTTCAGAAACCCCCATATTTATGAATTGGAATACCCAAAAAAAAAGCTCTACACTTCAGATACATTTTTTAAAAATCACATATTTAAAATTAATTAAAATAGCATTTAATTAAATATTCTAAACAAAATGTTATGTTTTAAAGGGGCTAAAAATAAACTTACCTTATTTAACAGGTTTTTAAATGTATAAATTATTGAAAAAAAGTTATTTTTCTGTTTATTTAAAACTCTTACGCTGGTATAAACAAGCCCTATGCCTGCTTTTACCAGGTGTAAGAATTTCACGGGCATTCGCTGGGCAGAAGTGGGGCAATTAGCCTGTGGATGCCCTTTTCCTGGGGATGCGTGCGATCTGTCAGAAGAATTCTTGACAGATCGCAAGTTCCGGGTTTTAGCGCATGCACGGCGGTTGCCTAAACCTGCAACTTCCACGCCCCTTACGAGCACATGCGCACGTCGCACGCACCCGTAGGGGCTGCAAATTACGGCCCATTGACCAGATAATCTGTTTTTAGTGATGTTGGTTGAGGGATAAAGTTGGCCAGGACACCAGTGAGAGCTCCTCTGCTTTTCTTAGAAATAGTGCAATGGGATCTTTTACACCCAGAGTAGACGGGGCCTCAGTTTAACGTCTCATCCGAAAAATGGCACCTCTGACAGTGCAGCACTCCCTCGGCACTGCATGGGGACAGATAGCCTGGATTTTTGTGCTCCAGTCAGGGGAGTGGGACTGTGAATCCACGACCTTCTGACTCAAAGGCAAGAGTGCTAGCCACTGAGCCACGACCAACACCTCAGCTAGAAACTTGGAAGAAGGAAAGCAATGGATGAAAGGGTTGTTTGGTCCAGCACTGGAGGGGTGTTTAATTTTGCTACAGAATCTCCCGTGCATTGCTCACGGTGCTTTAGAGGATCCTCGGGGGAGAGGGGAACTTTTCAACTGACTGTTGCCCGTCTGTAAAATGGGCGACCAGCGGAGGAAAATCTGTTGAGGCCCTTGCGCACCCATTTGCCTGTCTAATTTTGGTCTGCTTACCTAAGAAAGGATATACTTGCCATAGAGGGAGTGCAGCGAAAGTTCACCAGACTGATTCCTGGGATGGCAGGACTGTCGTATGAGGCCTGCTTTTTACAAGGTAAGTGGTGAATTAATTAAAATTAAAACATTTTTTCCACAGGTTTATTATTTTTAAATACTTTAAAGAAAGGTAAGTTTATTTTTAGCCCCATTAGAAAATAAAATTATTTTTTTCAAAAATTTAAATTATTGTTTAAAATAGTTATTTCATGTAATTTATAGTTTATTTAAAAAATGTGATTTTTAAAAAATTTATTTGAAGATTTAGTGATGTTTTGGGGCCCGTAGTATTTCTAAGTTTTGACAGCTCTCCCTGTCAAACTTATGAATGGGCATTTCCCTGCTCCGATTGGCTCTCCATGGCCCACGTGATCCCAGGGGATGCATCGAACTAACTGCGCCCCTGGGATACGCAAGCACTGCGCGCCGGCAGTTGGAGGAGGCCCAGGATCGCAATTCCACGGGGGCCCACAGCTCAACGGCCGGCGCACAAGGTACCCGCGGGAAGCCCCCGACCTGAATTTCTGGGCCAATACGTTTCTGGCCTCAACAAGCATCTGAAAGCAATTAATAAAGATAATAGAAAAGCCGTGGTCACCAGTGAAGTAGGCAAAGTGGCAATTTTAGGTACGCATCGCAATTTAAGAGAACATGGACCTCCTTTCCCCTGTTTTTTTAGCAGGAAAGCACATTGCCAGTGTTGCTGTGGCTCAGTGGGTAACACTCTCTAGGTGGGAGGGGCTAGGAGTGAGCAGGTGTTACTGGTTGCCTGATTGCAGCAGGGAGTTGGAGTGAGTTTGTAAAAAGTTGGTGGTGGGTTTTTGGGTTTTTGTTTTCAGGTCTTAGGGCCCCTCAGAGGACAGTGTTCAGAAGATGAATTTAATTAGGAGAGAAACTGTGGTTGGAAGGGAAAGGAAAAGGCCCAAAGATTTGGGCCGGGACCCCAGGAAGTTTGGAAAAGAAAACACGGTGGTGGTTCAGTGCGAAGATAAGGAGATACGAGCTTGGGATATTATCCAAGTGGTACATGAGGACTGTGGTGAGGGAAGCTGCTTTGCCTGCCGACCAAAGCTGAATGTTGGGTTCGAGGTGACAGTCAGTGGCCGAGAGGAGGTGGAAAGACTTTTACTCAGTTTGAAAGTTGGCGATAAGTTCTTGGAGGTATCTCTGTTATATTCGGAAGAGGTGGTGGTCTCATTCTTAAACCTGCCGGTTTATATTGAGGACGATGTGCTAATCAAAAAGTTGGAGTCGTGGGACATTAAAATTTGCTCGGCAATAAAGAGGAGGTACTGTCCAGGAACACGGGTAGCAGATGGAACCCGTTACATAAAGGTGCGGTTCCCAGAGGGGGTGAGGTAATTACCGTACAGCATGAAATTCGAGAAATGGAAGGAGTGCAGTACTTCTGAGTACTGCATGATAACCAAGTGAAGGTTTGTTATTATTGTCTTGGACACGAACATCTAATAAGAAACTGTCCAGGCTTGTACTGTATAATTGCGGCGAGTCTGGACACATCGCTCGGAGCTGCAAGACGGAGAGCTGTGGGGTGTGTCACAAAGGCCCCACCCGCTGTGAGTGTGAGGCAGAAGGAAGCTCTATGAGTGACGAGGAGATGGGAGAAGGAGCAGGAGGTGTGAGTGGAATGGCCGGAGGAGCGGAGCAGTCGGAGGACACCGCTGGTAAATTGAAGGAGAAAAGAGCACAGGAAGAGGCGGAAAATTGCGGAGCAGAGAACAGGATGGTGGAAAACACACCAAGTACAGTGGAAAAGAACAAAGACAGCAGCGGGCAGCAAGGGTCGAGTGCAGACTCGAGCCTTAATATGGTTCAGCTCTCCCTAAAGAATCTGATGTCTGCGGGGGAAGAGGAGGCGGGAGCGGGGTGCGTGGTAAATGTAAGTACAGGAAACTCTCGTTTAAACGGCACCTAAATATCCAGAATTCTCTATTAACTGGCAAAATTCATACTCCGAAAACAACACCTCAATAACCGGAAATGTTGCCGTGTCCGAGTCTCCCGCAGTGGCCGAGTTAGTCAGTGGGGGTAGTTCTCCAAACTGCCACTACTCGGCTTTTTGGCGCTGTCGGAAGTCCGAACACCTCAACAACAGGAGCCTGACTCTCCCGCGCTGTATACAGTCATTTATTGTATAAGTTTTGTTTTACTGTTAAGTAATTAAAGAGTTCTGGATTACCCTCAACTGGCAGTACTGTACTTAATCAAGCATCTTCCACCATCTATTTAACACATCATTCTGAAGGTGAGTACCCAATTACTGTACACTGCACATTTATTGATTTTTTAAATTTTTGTTTGTTAAAAATAGCCTCGGTAGATAACCCTCTCTGTCATCCGGAATTTTTAATCAACCGGCACCATCCCGGTCTCGTCGGTGCCGGATACCAAAGGGTTTCCTGTACTCCAAAGAAAGACTGGGAGTCGGACATCTCGGTGGGCAGGAGGGGGCAAGACAAGGAGAGGGTGCAAGAGGCAGGAGCCTTAAAGGGGCAGCAGGACGGGAGCGGCGAGACAAAGACACCAGAAGGGAGCAATATAGGTGCGCCATTGTCCCGGAGAGAGAAGGATCAGGGAGCAAGGGTCAGAGGTGGAGATGAGGTCGAAGGGAGCAGCACTGTTGGGAGAAACCGCGATAGCAGGAAGACTCTCTATGGGAGATGGGGCCAGAAATTCAGTTAGGCCCCGCCAGCTCGCTTGCGCCCAGAGGTTACCGCTGGGCGCGGAGCCACTCGCGCCCGTCGGATATTCAGTTTCAGCGCCCCAAGTCGAAGACGGCCGCTGTTCAAGGGTGTGTCCGCCCCCGCTTGGGGCGCTGAAACTGAATTTCGGCGCGCTAGTTGCCGCAGCGCCACCCGCTGCGGAGCGGCAGGCTGCGGTACTGCAGGCCTTCCTCCCTCTCTTAAGGGGGAGGTGCCTGCAACAGCGAGATCGCCGCTCGCTAGTGCTGGCAAATGAGCCCGGCACCACGGAGAAGTGCCGGGCTCCCGGAAAACAGCCGGCAATGCCGCGGGGGGGGGGGGTGGAGGAGGCCGGGGAAGGAGGTGCGGGCAGGCGGCCGCCGAAAAAGCGGCCGGCCGCACCTCCACCTTAACTCGCCCCACTAAGGCTGCAGTACGGCCCCGGTCTCTGAACGTTGTTTGCGGCCGCTACGGAAGAGGCGGCCGCTACTCAATATGGTGGTCGGGCTGGTATCGGGGCGATAGCGGGGCACTGCGCACGCCGATGACGTCATCGGCGGCGGCGCAGCGCTACTGGCTAACGCCGCCATTACCGCAGCGCTGAATATCGGCGCAACCTCATCAAGTGGCGCAAAAGCCCTCTTTGGACGAAAACTGGGCGCAACGCCTACTGAATTTCTAGCCCATGATGTATCTGACGGGGAGCAGGATTATGTATCTGACGGGGAGCAGGCACAGAGGGTGACAGAAGAGCTTGAGAGTGAGGAATTAGAGGGGGACAGAGACATGGAAGTGGAGGGTGGGGTGGCATCATGTGGAAAGGGAAAGGTTAGTGGGGGGGCAGAAGGAGGGAGAAAGGGCAGCTCCTTGGCCCAAACTTAATGCAAGGAAGAGGCTGGAACAGCAGGGAAGGTTCAAACAGGAGGTGAAAAAGAGTCAGAGGCTGCAGGAAAAAGCAACAGCTGATTGAAAAGTTGGGAAGGAGCATGAGAGGAGGGAAGGGCCAGAGATTAAATGATGGGGAGATTATCAGGCATACTTCCCTTCTTCGGAGCCATGATTACATTGGCCTCGGTTAATGTGAACGGACTGAGGGGTGAGAAGAAATTGCAGCAGTTGTTGCAGGGTTTTAAAGGCACGGACTTGCAAGTTGTGCAAACAATAACCGTAGAGGGGTGGCTGTTTTGGTGAGTCCGTCCATAAAAGAGAACGTTGCCTTGATGGACAAGAATGCTGAGGGGCGATTTTTATGGCTAAGGGTAAAAATGGAGGGATTTAATTGCGATTTTTTAAATATCTATGCACCGAACGACCATTGCAGGCGTCGCGAGTTTTTTCGGGGGTTATTCACTGAAGTGGCAGAGGTGGAAAATCCTTGTATAGTGGGGGATTTTAATGTATTTTTATCTCGGATGGACATTTCAGCCCAGGTGACCTTTAAGGATGATAACTCCAGAGGGATGATTATAAAAATGATGGCAAATTTAAATTTGAGAGACTTATGGAGGGATCGGAACCCCATAAAAAGGGAGTTCTCCAGATCAGGTTGGGTGGGTGATGTTTTAAAACGGAGCCGAATAGATTTTGTGTTAATGTGGGAAGGGTTAAGTTCTGAGGTGATGGAGATTTATTATAAAAAAGTATTTTTTAGTGATCACTCGGCTTTGGTTCTTAGAATTAGGAACAGCAGAGTTAAGATCGGTTCAGGGGTGTGGATTTTAAACAATCAATACCTGAAAGAAATTGCTTATAAAGAAGGGATTTTAAATATAATAAAGAATGCTCGGAAGGAACCTTTGTTCTTGAAAGAAAGAAGAGTTTGGTGGGACAATTTCAAATATGAGGTAAATGTTTTTTCGGTACGTTATGGGAAAAAGAGAGCGGCAGCAAACCGGCGTCGAGAAGAGAATATAAACAAAAGGTTTACGGATGTCTGTAAAGCAGTTGACGGAGGGGATAAGGGAGCAGAGACTCAGTTCCAGGTGCTAAAGGAAGAGTGGGAATTATTGCAAGCTGAAAGGGGGCCATTCTCCGTGCAAAGGCTAGAGATGCATTGGAGGGTGAAAGATGCACTAGATATTTTCTAGAGCAAGAGAAGCTGCGACAGAGATTATCATTAATTGAAGAGTTGAAGGTTGGGGAAAGATCATTCATGAAAGTGGAGAGATTTTAGAGGCGGCTAGCAGCTTTTATCAAGAGTTATATACAAAAGGAGACATTTCCAATTTGGCGATGGAGAAGGTTACTGCTTTTATTGAAGAGGGTTTAAAGGAGGATGAGAGAAGCATGTGTGACAAAGAAGTAGGATTAGCAGGAATAAAAGTAGCAATAAGTGGAATGAAGGGGGGGAAAAGCCCAGGGTCCGATAGACTAAGTGCAGAATTTTATAAAGAATTTTTCGAGATTTAAGTCCATTGCTCTTAGAAGTTTTTAAGGAAATTAAAATTGAGGGAAGCTTGGCCCCATCTATGAGGAGAGGTATCATAAGCTTAGCTTATATAAAAATAAAGGGGATAGACGGGATCTAAAGAATTGGAGGCCCATCACATTATTAAATGTGGATGATAAGATCTTGGCGAGGGTTATGGCAAATCGTTTGAAGGAGGTGTTGCCGCAGATAGTTTTCTCAGTCCTATGGAGTCACAGGCCGGGACATCGCAGACTCTGTGGTCTCAATCCGAGATGCGATAGAGCTCATGGAAGAGAGTGGGAGGGAGGTTAAACATATTTAGCTGTGTTAAATGTAATGGTTTTTTATCCAAGTATTTTCCGATATAGAGATCAGTGAGACAGGGTTGTCCCCTGTCCCCATTGTTGTACACATTGGTAGCAGAACCATTAGGTTACATGATGCGAAAGAAACAAGGTGTAGTTGGGATTGCGGTTCCCAGTTCTGGGCTGGTGTCGGTGATACACCAATATGCAGATGACACAACCTTAACATTGAGAAATGGGGAGTCAGTGAGGAAAGCTATGGATGTAGTGGAGGAATATTGTAGAGCTTCAGAAGCCAGAGTGAATTATAGTAAGTCCCAATGCCTGGTTGCAGGGAGGGGTAGGGGGGAATGGTTGGGCGAATGTCCCTTTAAGGTGGTGGAGGTTTTGGAAGTTCTGGGGGTGCATATGGGGTGCAAGAAAGACAGGGATGAAGTGGATCGATTAAATTGGGAACCGAAGGTTATGAAAATTAAAAAGATTTTAGGAAGATGGGAAAGAAGGTGGTTGAAAGTGCAAGGAAGAGTGACAGTGGTGTCTGCTCTCCTGCTATCTAAGCTATGGTACTTATTGACGGTGGAGGATATTCCTGAGTGGGCGGAAAAGTCCATCCGAGAGGCTTGTGTGAGGTTTTTATGGGAAGGGAAACCAGCCTTGGTGGCTTACAATACCATCATTGGACGGAGAAATCAGGGAGGACTCAATTTCCCAGATATTGATTTGAAGAAAAAATCCTTTAGAATCAAATGGGTGAAGAGATTTCTTCAGAAGTCAAATACAAGTTTTTGGAAGAGTTGTTTTGAGCATTTTTTAAAACGAAGTGGGATAGGAGGGCAGGGGATATTGTATATGGAATACAATAATATGTTTTTGAAATCGATTAAACTTCTCCCTAGGTTTTATAAGGGGGTTGTAGAGACTTGGGCCCAATTTTTAAAAAGTGTGCAGTTTATGCCCAAGGGGGCTGAGGAATTTTTAGAACAGCCCTTATTTTTGAACAGGTGGGTCAACATCGAAGGAGAGGTTTTATTAAATCAAGCTTTTATAAAAGCTGGGATTGTATCTGTGAAAGATGTATTATACGAGGTGATTCCAGGTTGGTTGCCGGAAGCGATAGTGAGGGACATCGTGTGGGAGGAGGATCAGTAGGTAGAGGAAAAAGCAATAGGAATTATGTATGAGAAGATTGTGAGGGCAATGCCACAGGATTGGATGGAAGAAATAAATGCGGAAATCTCCAAAGGAAGTAAAATGCGTCCCGCTTTTCCAAGCTTTGTACTGGAGAAAGGGGGAGAGTTGGTCCGATTTGACAACTGTAATACTCGAGATTTCTATCAGGTATTTAGAGAATGGAGATTCAAGACACCTGCTGGTCAGGAGTTTCGGCAGAATATATACCCACAGCTGGACTTCAACAGGATTTGGAAGGGAGTGTGGGCGAATTTTAAATGTCCAGAGTGGATTGAACTGGATTTCAAATTGGCTCATAACCGGATTTTTACCATGACGGTCTTGTGCAAGATTAGGCGAGTGGAGGCGACAACTTGCCCAGTGTGTGGGACACAGGAGGAGACTCTGTCCCATTTACTGGTGTTATGTCTGTTGTGTATGTACCTTTAAGAGGATAACTGGTCTCAGACTGCAGTACCGGCAGTGACCACCCCTGTATAAAAGGCGCTAGCAAGCCTCTGTAGTTTCAGTTTCCCGATTGACTCCATTCAGTAAAGACTTGTTTTGTTCAACTCCTGCTGTCCGTGTCTCAATTATACACGGACATAATACTGGCGACGAGCAGATACGAACTTACCTACAGTCTGCACCACCTCCTGGGATCCATTCCTGAAGCGAAGTGAGCAGAGGTCGAGGCCAGAAGGAAGAAAGAAGCAGTAGAAACGGGCGTCGACCATGGGCATCCGCCCCTGTGTTAGCGGAGTTGAAGATTGCTGGAGAAGCTGTCGAAAGCGGGGCCTGGTTCCTGTCGACGGTGCTTCAGCTAATCGGGCTGGTGGCAGGTAGTACACTGATCCTTCCTGGGCTGCGGCTGCCGCGAACTCGAGTGGGTGGCTTGCAACGGGGCCGAGCAGCGTTGTTGGGAAGAGGAGAGAGGGTGGAGCACACAGGGCGCGGCCGGTGCTACGAAGCCGGGCTGCGTACAGACCCGAGAAGAGGGAGGCAAAAGTCCCACAGGGTTGTTCCACGACGGGAAAATAATAAAAAAAGAAATATTAAACGCGCAGTAAACCGCGAGGAGCTGCAGGTTGCAACGGAAACCGCGGAAAGCAGCGCTAGCAACAGCGGGGAAGAAGGCAAAGCGCGGGAGGCGCCATCTTAATCAGCGGGGAAGAAGGCAAAGCGCGGGAGGCGCCATTTTGTTAAATCGGGGAAGAAGGCAAAGCGTGGGAGGTGCCATTTTAGATTTTCAAGATGCCGAAGACTGGCTGTATCACTGCCTTTGATAATACAATAGAGGACTGGACCACGTATGTGGAAAGAGTAGAGGTATATTGCGAGGCAAACGAAATAGCCGATGAAAAAAAGGCATCGGTATTGCTAAACTTAATGGGCGCTAGAACGTACGGCCTATTGCGGGACCTGGTTACTCCAGCCAAACCGAAGGCGAAGAGTTTTAACGAAATTGTTGCTGTCCTACAGGAACACCTAAACCCTGCACCGCTGCTGATAGCAGAAAGATTTAAATGCCACAGGAGAACTCAGCATAAAGATGAGAGCAATGCTGAGTACCTTACGGAACTACGCAAGCTATCAAAGCACTGCCAGTTCGGAGCAGGAGTGGGAGATACCCTACGGGACAAATTTGTCTGCGGACTCCTGAGTGAAGGAACACAGAAGAAGTTGCTCTCAGAGAAAGAGCTGACGCTAGATAAGGCTTTCAGCGTGGCAGTATCGTACAAAGCAGCAGCCAGGGGAGCTGCGGAAATACAACAAAAGCCACAGGAATACGGCACCCACGAAATGACACGGGGATTTGCAAAATGTTATCGCTGCGGCAGAACTAACCATGACCAGAAGGACTGCTGGTCCAAGGACAAAATATGCAGGCAATGCGGAAAGATGGGACACATTGCACGAGTTTGCAGGTCTGGGAAGAAGACCAGCGACAACAAAAAGGCTACTAAGGAACCGTACAAGAAAGTACAAAAGATGACGGACAGTAGTTCCGAAGGCCAGATGAGCGATAGTGAATCCGGGAACAAGAGACTAAGCTGTCTCAAACTTCACAATGTAATCGCAAAAGAGGATCACCGAACCATTTGGGTCACCCTCACGATAGCAGGGTCCCAAGTTAAAATGGAATTGGATACAGGATCAGCGCTAACCGTCATGAATCGACGAGACTACGAGCGGCTATTCTCACACATACCCTTGAGAGAGACATCCATCGTCTTGACGACGTATACGGGGCAAAAAGTATACCCCAGAGGAAAAATAAGGGTGCCTGTCGAATACAACGGCAAGAAAATACGGAAATTGTATCTCTACATGCTGCAAAATGGTGGACCACCGTTATTGGGACGTGAATGGATCAGGAAGATAAGCTTAGATTGGCACTCCATTCATGCAATGACGGTGGATGGTAAAAAAGATGAAGACGTCACTCCTGGACGATTGTCAACAATCTTAGCTAACGCCAAAGAGGTATTTCAACAAGAACTGGGCACTCTTAAAGGCATAACCGCCTCGATAAAAATAGAAGAGAAAGCAATTCCCAAGTTTTTCAAAGCAAGACCAGTACCATACGCAATTCGCCCAGCCGTCGAGGCAGAGCTGGAGAATCTGGAGAAGGCAGGCGTGTTGTCTAAGGTCGACTGGAGCGAGTGGGCGACATCCATCGTTCCTGTCATGAAGAAAACGTTAAGCAATAAGTCTGAGGAGCCAAGGAAGGTTCGCATCTGTGGGGACTTCAAGGTGACGGTGAACCCAGTCCTTCACACAGTACAATATCCTCTTCCAAGGATAGAAGACATCTTCGCCTTACTATCTGGAGGGAAGCGTTTTACAAAAATTGACCTGGCACAAGCATAATTGCAGATGGAGGTTGACGAATCCTCTAGGAAGTATCTCACGATAAACACTCACAAAGGTCTTTACCAGCATCATCGATTGGTATTCGGAGTAGCATCGGCTCCAGCGATATGGCAAAGAGCGATGGAACAAGTCCTGCAAGGGATTCCGGGGACTCAGTGTTACTTGGACGACATCCTTGTGACAGGTGAAGATGACAGTGAACACCTTAACAACCTAGAACAGGTGCTCACTAGACTACGGGAACATGGGCTACGAGCCAACCGCCCCAAGTGCGAGTTTTTTAAGAAACAGATATCGTATTGTGGTCACGTGATTGATGAGGAGGGGTTACATAAGTCCCCTGACAAAATTGAAGCGGTAGTTAAGGCTCCAGCGCCTGAAAATGTGTCGCAACTGAGGTCATTCCTCGGGTTGGTGAATTACTACCATAAGTTTTTGCCGAATTTGTCCACAATTCTGCACCCACTGAACGCCCTACTACGAACGGGAGTAGCATGGAAATGGAGCAATGACTGTAAGCGGGCCTTTCAGAAGAGTAAGGACTGAATCACTTCAAGAGAAGTATTGGCTCACTACAACCCAGCACTGCCGATCAGACTGGCGTGTGATGCGTCTCCCTACGGCATTGGGGCGGTACTGTCACATAAATTCCTTGATGGTTTAGAGAGGCCGATAGCTTTTGCGTCACGCTCGTTAACTTCTGCCGAGCGTAACTACGCCCAGATTGACAGAGAGGCCCTCAGCCTAGTGTGGGGGGTGAAGAAGTTCAATCACTACCTGCACGATCAAAAATTTACTCTACTAACCGATCATCAACCTCTTGTCTCCATTTTCAACCCTCAGAAGGGCGTACCGATAATGACAGCACAACGGCTGCAGAGGTGGTCCCTTTTCCTAGGGGCACACCAATATGACATCGAGTACAAAGGAACTAAACAGCATGGGAATGCTGGTGGATTGTCGCGCCTACCGTTGCCGATGGTGGAAGAAGACCTTGCAGTGGCTCCAATGGAGTTATTCCACTCGACCATAGTCGAATGTCTCCCTGTGACGAATGCAAACATAGAAAAGGAAACACGAAATGGCCCGACACTATCCCGGGTCTATGATTTAACGGTGAAGGGATGGCCAGCACATGGCGAACCACTGCTGCCAGCATTCTCGCCGAGAAGAGAACAGCTGTCAGTGTGCAGAGGAACCTTGATGTGTGGATCCAGAGTAGTAATTCCACCTAAGTTGATGGATAGAGTGCTCAATGAGCTTCATGAGGGTCATCTGGGTGGGGTAAAAATGAAGAACTTAGCCAGAGCGTTTGTGTGGTGGCCGGGAATCGATAGAGAAATCGAAGAGATGACCAAGAGCTGTGCAGGATGCCAGAAGGTCCAAAACGCCCCACCACAAGCTCCTCTACATCCATGGGAGTGGCCTTCATCTCCATGGCAAAGGGTGCACATTGATTTTGCTGGTCCCTTCATGGACTCGATGTTTTTAATTGCGGTGGATGCACATTCAAAGTGGCCAGAGGTAATAAAAATGTCCTCAACCACCACAGAAAAAACTCTCACAGTTTTACGAACCATATTCACCAGGAATGGGCTGCCTGAACAGATTTGCTCTGACAATGGACCACAGTTTGTGTCTGAAGAGTTCCGGAGGTTCTTAAAGAACAATGGTGTTAAGCATTACACATCTGCCCCATATCATCCATCCACTAATGGATTGGCCGAGAGGTTTGTTCAAACATTCAAGAAGGCTATCAAGGCAATGTGTAATGAAGATATACCCCTACAACACAAGGTGGACAACTTCTTGTTTGCCTACCGGAATGCGACACATGCGGTTACCAACCAAACTCCAGCCATGATGTTCTTCAATCGAAGACTACGATGCCGCTTGGATTTGGTTAAGCCAAACGTCCAAAGAGATGTGGAGAACAGGCAGTTTCAGAATATGAATGAAAGGCCGACCAGGAGTTTTAAGATAGGTCAACCAGTTTTGGCCCGGGACTACCGCACTGAGAAATGGCAGCCAGGAACGATTTGTACACGGCAAGGACCTCTCATGTATACCGTGGACGTTGGAGAGAGCATTGTAAGACGCCATGCTGACCAGATTCTAGAGTCACTGGAAAACCTCAACTCCACACCACGATCTGATACACCTGGCAATGAAATCGACGTACCAATTGCAGCTACCGCAGAATCGGTGATATTGGAAGCAGATGAACCAAACAACGACATTGATCCCGACTCAACCTAGCCAGAAGAACCTGATACCCCAAAGAGGCGTTATCCAGACAGAATCAGGAAGCCTCCTCAAAGACTGAACTTATAATTGCTTAAACTCAACCAATGTATCTAGCAACCGTAATTGTGATTGTAATTAGTTATCATTTAGTTGTTAAATGAATGTTATGTACTGTTTATCTAAAAGGGGAGGAATTGTTGTGTATGTACCTTTAAGAGAATAACTGGTCTCAGACTGCAGTACCGGCAGTGACCACCCCTGTATAAAAGGCGCTAGCAAGCCTCTGTAGTTTCAGTTTCCCGATTGACTCCATTCAGTAAAGACTTGTTTAAATCAACTCCTGCTGTCCGTGTCTCAATTATACACGGACATAATAATGTCCACAGTTAAATGATTTTAAGTACTACGTTCGACAGTTGTGTGAAGCTTTTTTGCTGGATGGGGACCAAAGAGCAAGAATGGGAATTCCGTGGGACTCAATTTTGAGATGGGGATTGCAGGAGAGTCTGCCCGAGTCTAGCGGAGCGGCAATTAATTTACTGTTCAGCTTGGCTAGATTTGTGATTGTTGTGCAGTGAAGGAATATTCTGTTTTTTTAAGGGGAGGAGAATCAATCTAATAGAGTATTATAAATATAAGCTTTTAGATCATTATAAGGCTCTGTGGATGTTTTATTCAGAAAGGAATTTTAAGATTGTATTTTACAATCAATTTTTAAAGTACAATCGATTAATATATGTTACAGGAGGCAAATTAAACTTCAGGTTTTGATGTTAAAATGTGGTGGTGGAATGGCTGTGCAGAGCGGCGGAATTGATTTGTATCATACAATGAAATGATCACGATGTTGTAAATGTTCTTAATGTTCAATAATGTATATTAAAAAAAAATGGGTAGCACCCTTGCCTTTGAGTCAGAAGGTTGTGGGTTCAAGACCCACTCCAGAGACTTGAGCACAAAAATCCAGGCTGAAACTCCCAGTGTGAGTACTGAGGGAGCGTTGCACTGTCGGAGGATCAGTACTGAGGGAGTGCTGCGCTGTCGGAGGGTCAGTACTGAGGGAGAGCTGCACTGTTGGAGGGTCAGTACTGAGGAAGCACTGCACTGTCGGAGGGTCAGTACTGAGGGAGAGCTGCACTGTCGGAGAGTCAGTACTGATGGAGAGCTGCACTGTCGGAGGGTCAGTACTGAGGGAGAGCTGCACTGTCGGAGGGTCAGTACTGATGGAGAGCTGCACTGTCGGAGGTGCCATCTTTTGGATGAAACATTAAACCAAGACACCGTCTGCTCTCTCAGGTAGATGTAAAAGATCCCGCAGCACTATTTCGAAGAAGGGCAGGGAAGGTATCCCTGGTGTCCTGGGCCAATATTTATCCCTTAATCAACATTTCAAAAGTACTTCATTGGCTGTAAAGGTCTTTGGAGTTGTGAAAGGCGCTATAGAAATGCAAGTCTTTCTTCCTTCCTTCCTTCTTTCAAATGTGTCAAAGTGTTTGTGCACCAGTATCCAACAGGTAACTTCATCACAAATAAAAGTTATTGTGCCTTCCAAAAGGAAAATGTGAAAGTATTTTTTAAATATGGCAGTGGAAAGGATTTTCTGGTGTCAAACATCAATGCCCTAAACATTTTTCCTGATAACATATTCCCTGTAATATTACTGTTATGTACAGCCGTCAACTATAGGATGGAGGAATATCTATAGAACCACAGGAGGAGGCCATTCGGCCCTTCATATCTGTGCTGGCCCGTTGCTGGAGCAATCCTGAATTAATCCCACTCCCTCGCTCTCTTCCCATAGTTTCTGCATCTTGCTCTGATGCAGACAATTATCCATTTTTGTCCTTAAAAGATGCAAAGGTCTCTGCCTCGACCACTTCCCTTGGCAAAGCATTCCACGAGCCAGCAACTCTCTGTGTAAAGAAAGTTTTCTCAACCTCTGTCCTCGCTCTCATGGTGAGAATATTAGATTGAGGATCCCTCGTCACAGATTTCCTCAACCAGAGGAAATAGCTGTTTCCCTATTCAACCTGTCACAACGCTTTGTCATTTTAAAAGAAACTCCATTAAATCTCTTTGTGGCCTTCGCTGCTCTTGTGGAAACAGTCCCAGTATCTCGGGTCTCTCCTCATAACTAAAGCTTCCCGTCCACTAACCTGTCACTGCTGTAAGGGTTAACAATTTGCGATAATTATTCTCTGATGAAGTTTGTTACAGGGAGCATTACAAAGTACAATAATAGAAACGAGGCAAACACACGGAAATATTTCTTTATTTTCTTCCTTGCTAAAGAAAGCTCCGCCTTCTCGAGGGCAATTCAGGGCTGGGCAATAAATGCTGGCCTTGCCAGCGACGCCCACATCCCGTGAATGAATAAAAAGAATAAATAAAAACCTTGTATTATTCTTCAACTATGTTCACCACGACCCTCAAATGATCGAACAGAATGTCTGTCGGGAGACAACTAACTGTGCATTATTCACACACAAAAGAACCCAACATTTCATAGAATCATAGAATGCTACAGCACAGAGGAGGCCATTCGGCCCATCGAATCTGCGCCGGCTCTTTCGAAGAGCAACCCAGTTAGTCCTGCTTTTTCCCCATATCCCTGCAATTTTTTGCTCCTTCAAGTATTTATCCAATTCACTTCTGAAGGCTCCTATTGAATTTCTCCAAAAGTACAGCATTGAAAAATCTGCAAGAAAAGATTTGTGTTTTTTTTTGGTGTAAATCGCGAGTGTCGTGGGGTCAAGCTAATATTGTGTTGCAAAAAATGTTTTCTTTTCCCAAAATGGCAGCTGATTGAATTCCAACTTACACATTCAGAGGTTGCCAGGCAGGCCACTGAGCTTTCGCCTTGATCACGGTCAAAACACTATCGCCCTGAAAAAAGCAAACAAGGAAAAAAAAAAATTAATGTGCTTACACATGAACAAGGTGGCAGCAAGCGTATAAGATGGTACAGTAGCACAGTGGTGATGTTGCCAGACTAGTAATCCAGAGGCCTGGAATAATGATCCCGAGACCTGGCCGCTCTGGCAGCTGGGGAATTTAAATTCTGTTAATTAAATAAACCTGGAATTAAAAAGCTAGTGTCGGTAATGGTGACCATGAAACCACTGGATTGTCGTAAAAACCCTTTTCACCTTAGCCACAACCATTTTTATTTTAACTGGGGCAGCACCTCGGATAATATAGCGGAGCGAGGAATGCGATACAACTGCATCAAGGGTTTGTTCACTAATAGAGAAACATAGAAACATAGAAACATAGAAGATAGGAGCAGGAGTAGGCCACTCGGCCCCTCGAGCCCGCTCTGCCATTCAATGCGATCATGGCTGATCATCCAAATTCAGTACCCTGTCCCTGCTATCTCCCCATATCCCTTGATCCCTTTAGCCTTAAGAAATATATCTAACTCCTTCTTGAATATATTTAATGAATTGGCCTCAACTGCCTTCTGTGGTAGAGAATTCCACAGGTTCACCACTCTCTGGGTGAAGAAATTCCTCCTCATCTCTGTCCTAAATGGTTTACCCCTTATCCTTAGACTGTGACCCCTGGTTCTGGACTCCCCCGCCATCGGTAACAGCCTTCCTGCATCTAGTCTGTCTAGTCCTGTTAGAATTTTATAAGTTTCAATGAGATCCCCTCTCATTCTTCTAAACTCCAGCGAGTATAAGCCCAATCAACCCAATCTCTCCTCATACGTCATTCCTGCCATCCCAGGTATCAGTCTGGTGAATCTTTGCTGCACTCCCTCCATGGCAAGAACATCCTTCCTCAGATAAGGTGACCTAAACATCGGCAACAGTAATTTCTAGGTCTAAATGTCAAAGTGAGAGCAATACAGAGAGCAATGATAATTGCTGGTTAAAATTAAAATCTATCTCTCAAGCATTCTATCTAGCTTTAGTAAAATAATGTTTCCCTTTTCACAGAATCATAGAAATTTACATCACAGAAGGAGGCCATTCGGCCCATCGTGTCTGTGCCGGCCCATAAAGAGCTCTCCAGCCTAATCCCACTGTCCAGCTCTTGGTCCGTAGCCCTGTAGGTTACGGCACTTCAAGTGCATATCCAAGTACTTTTTAAATGTGATGAGGGTTTCTGCCTCGACCACCCTTTCAGGCAGTGAGTTCCAGACCCCCACCACCCTCTGGGTGAAAAAAGTTCTCCTCAACTCCCCTCTAATCCTTCTATCATAAGAACATAAGAAATAGGAGCAGGAGCAGGAGTAGGCCATTCAGGCCTTCAAGCCTGCTCCGAAAGGCCAAATGGCTTACCCCTGCTCCGATGTCTTTAAATTATTTTAAATCTATGTCCCCTGGTTATTGACCTCTCTGCTAAGGGAAATAGGTCCTTCCTATCCACTCTATCTGGGCCCCTCATAATTTTATACACTTCAATTAAATCTCCCCTCAGCCTCCTCTGCTCCAAAGAAAACAACCCCAGCCTCTCCGATCTTTCCTCATAGCTAAAATTCTCCAGTCCCGGCAACATCCTTGTTAATCTCCTCTGTACCCCCTCTAGTGCAACCACATCTTTCCTGTAATGTGGTGACCAGAACTGCACGCAGTACTCTAGCTGAGGCCTAACTAGTGTTTTATACATTTCAAGCATAACCCCCCCCCCGCTCTTATATTCTGTGCCTCGGTTAATAAAGGAAAGTATCCCGTATGCCTTCTTAACCTCCTTATCTACCTGCCCTGCTACCTTCATGGATCTGTGGACATGCACTCCAAGGTTCCTCTGTTCCTCTACATGTCTCGGTATCCTACCATTTATTGTGTATTCCCTTGCCTTGTTAGCTCTCCCCAAATGTATTGCCTCATACTTCTCCAAATTAAATTCCATTTGCCACTTTTCTGCCCACCTGACCAATCCATTAATATCTTCCTGCAGTATATAGCTATATTCCTCACTATAACCCATGGCCAATTTTTGTATCATCTGCAAACTTCTTACACATGACCTCTACATTGAAGTCTAAATCATTGATATATACCACAAAAAGCAAGGGGCCTAGTACTGAGCCCTGTGGAACCCCACTGGAAACAGCCTTCCAGTCACAAAAACACCCGTCAACCATTACCCTTTGCTTCCTGATTTCTTTCTTCCTCCTCCTCCTTAGGCAGTCCCTCGGAACCGAGGATGACTCGCTTCCACACTAAAAATGAGTTCTCGGGTGACTGGTGAGTCCAATGCGGGACCTACAGTCACTGTCGCTGTTGGGGTTGTCCAGGAGGGTCCTGACATTCCAGGTCACGAACTTCATTTTAAAGGGTGGAAGATGCCTGTGCGAATTCTTTTAACGTGGGGTGGTCGTTGCACACCAGCTACCACACGGGCTTGACAGAGCAAGGTCTTGGTCCAATGGCAAGGGGATCCAAGACGATTGGAGACCAGGCTCTGCTACAACGGCCTAGCACACACACACAAACATACTCCTACTGTCCTCCTTCCTCCATCCCACAGGTCCTTAATGATATTTTTTCCCTGTCTTCCGGATCAGACATTAATCAGACAATTCGAAGAAGCGCAGGGGAGTTCTCCTCGGCGTCTTGGGCCAATACTTATCCCTCAACAAAAATCACTAAAACAGATTAACGCTGTTTGTGGGAACTTGCTGTGCGCAAAATTGGCTGCCGCGTTTCCTACATTACAACAGTTGACTACTCTTAAAAAAAAGTACTCCCCTGCTTTTCTTCGAAATAGTGTCACGGGATCTTTTACGTCCACCTGAGAGAGCAGACGGGACCTCGGTTTAACGTCTCATCCAAAAGACGACACCTCCGACACGGCTGCACTGCCTCAGTACTGCATTAGATTTTGTGCCCAAGTTCAAGTGGGACCTGAATCCAGGACCTTTTGACCGAGAGGATAGCGTGCTCCACACTGAGCCACGGCTGACCCTGATCAGTCTTGATTTCAACGCTTGGAGGAGGAAGAGAGTGCCGGACGTTTGATTTGGGGGATTCCTGTCCAGGTGAAAGCTGAATAACACATTGCCAGGTAGGGAACTATGGGGCTTATATCACATCTCTCCACTCTGGTGGAAACGAAGCGTATCTAGAAACCAGCAGAATTGCCTTCATTTTGCATTCCTAGTCACGGCGACATTACAACACACAGGATACTCCTAGCAATTCCCTGACCAATTTATGCCGTGTACAAAAAAAACCACACAAACATAACTGGCAATGAAGTTTGTTTTCCAAATGAAAACCCCTGTGTCTTGTATCATGCTGTGTGGATGAAATTAAAAAAATAACACGAGCTATTCTGTATTCACCAGAGTAAGTGGGACTGATACACAATAAAAGTGGTATCACACCACAGGATCACTGCAATTTGGATTTACAAGGCACGCCATCATTCCCGTTTGACAGCCCCTGTAAGCATCTGGTAGACTTTAAACGTAATCAGTTTATCCTGAGAGACATTTCCTTCCATTTGCGGTGACGAGTCTCATAAATTACTCACTGACGATGTAGCCCCATTAGTATGCTCGGGTGGAATCTAATATCAGCCTGGATTAGAAGGAGTAGGCTGCAATGGGGCTAAGTTACCGTTTGTTCCATCCAGGAACTCTCAATTAGATCGTCGCAATTAACCTTCGGGCTTGGGAGTATTTTTGCAGATTACTGCGGCGTTGTGCTGCTTTCTGCTGAAGCGCAGAAATTAGTTCTTCCGAGGAAAAAATTCAATTCGGAGATTTGATATTGGCAAACTAGGGATGGTGCAAACTTCAGATGTCCAAAGGATAAAATATCTGCCAAATTTCCGGGCCAGATGGTATACAACCCAGGAGACCTCAAGGGGTTAAAGGAGGAAATCCGCGATGCATTGGTTGAAATATTTTTTTAAGAGCTCCAAGTGCCTGAGGATGGGAATTGTCAATCCGATATCCAAGCAAGGAAGGGGGAAAAATTCAGTATCGCCCCGTTTGGGGCGCCATTATCGGCCGTGCGCAAAGTTTAGCATCTGGCGCTAATTATCGCCTCCGACGACAAACTTAGCTTTTATCGCCCCTGGAGGTGATTGGAGCGCTAAATCAGGCGCTTCACACCTGTCTTAAGGCGCAATGGCCGAGCAGCGAGGCGCTACCTCAGAGCGCTGGCGAAGCAAGGAAGGGCAAATCAAAATGAACCTGCAAAGTGCTGCTCAGTACCCGAAACCCCTTCACACAACATCGCTGAGTCCCCCACTATCAACATCCTGGGGGTTACCATTGATCAGAAACTGAACTGGACCAGCCATATAAATACTGTGGTAACAAGAGCAGGCCAGAGGCTGGGAATTCTGCGGCGAGTGTCTCACCTCCTGACTCCCCAAAGCCTTTCCACCATCTACAAGGCACAAGTCAGGAGTGTGATGGAATACTCTCCACTTGCCTGGATGAGTGCAGCTCCAACAACACTCAAGAAGCTCGACACCATTCAGGATAAAGCAGCCCGCTTGATTGGCATTCCATTCACCACCTTCAACATTCACTCCCTCCACCACCGGCGCACTGTGGCTGCAGTGTGTACCATCTACAAGATGCACTGCAGCAACTCGCCAAAGCTCCTTCAACAGCACCTTCCAAACCCGCAACCTCTACCACTTAGAAGGGCAAGGGCAGCAGGCGCATGGGAACATCACCACCTACAAGTTCCTCTCCAAGCCACACACCATCCTGACTTGGACCTGTATCGCCGTTCCTTCACTGTCGCTGGGCCAAAATCCTGGAACTCCCTTCCTAACAGCATTGTGGGTGTACCTACACCATATGGACTGCAGCGGTTCAAGAAGGCGGCTCACCACCATCTTCTCAAGGACAATTAGGGATGGGCACTAAATGCAGGCCTAGCCAGCGACACCCACATCCCATCAATGAATTTTAAAAACACAGCGTTGAATCTCTCCAGAAGTCTCTCTCTCTCTCTCTCAGAATGCGTGGTGCAAAAATGTCACCGACAAAAAAAGGCAGGAAGCGGTCGCCTTTAAATAGCGCTCCCCCAGTCTCTTTCTGACTGCAAAACTCTCCCCTCAACCTGTCGTTGCTAGCGGCAGGCGGTAAGGCAGGGGGCGCCACTCAATATCTGGTCCTGGGCGCTACCGGGGCGTTGCGCACTCGACTGACGTCACGATCTGCCGGCGCAGGAGATCGTGGCGGCAGTGTTTAGTGCCACCGCAAAATGTCTGGTTAATTTCGCGAGTGGTGCAAACATCGCCGCGCCCGAGCGCTAGTTGCTTTGCGCCCTCTTAAGGCGCTAATGGGAGGTGCAGACAACTGAATTTTCCCCCCTAAGAGTTTTGGGAGGTGACCAAACACTGGCGAGGCAGTACCTGTATTTATTGCCAATCGCCCTTAATTGCCCCGAGGGCGTTAAGAGTCAACCTCGTAGTGTGCTATGAAACTCGCAAGCAAGCCAGACCAGCGAATGGCAGTTCTTCCCTTTCCCTGAAGGACAAGATTGAACCAGTTGGGTTTTGACAACAATCCGACAGCTTTCCTGATTATAAAACAAGAGAAAGAAAGAACTTGCATTTATATATCATTCTTCACAGTGTCAGCCCTGGCTCAGTGGGCAGCACCTTCGGCTCCGAGACTAGAAGGTCGTGGGCTCAAAGTCCCACTGCAGAGACTTGAGCACAAAATCTAGGCTGACGCTTCAGTGCCGTGCTGAGGGAGTGCTGCCCTGTCGGAGGTGCCGTCTTTCGGATGAGACGTTAAACCGAGGTCCCGTCTGCTCTCACAGGTGGACGTAAAAGATCCCGCGGCCACTATTTGAAAGAAGAGCAGGGGAGTTCTCCCCGGTGTCGTGGCCAATATTTATCCCTCAATCAACATCACTAAAAAAGGTTATCTGGTCATTATCACGTTGTCATTATCAGAGTTTAGAAGAATGAGAGGGGATCTCATTGAAACTTATAAAATTCTAACAGGACTAGACAGACTAGATGCAGGAAGGATGTTCCTGATGGCGGGGGAGTCCAGAACCAGGGGTCACAGTCTAAGGATAAGGGGTAAGCCATTTAGGACAGAGATGAGGAGGAATTTCTTCACCTAGAGAGTGGTGAACCTGTGGAATTCTCTACCACAGAAGGCAGTAGAGGCTAATTCATTAAATATATTCAAGAAGGAGTTAGATATATTTCTTAAGGCTAAAGGGATCAAGGGATATGGGGAGAAAGCAGGGACAGGGTACTGAATTTGGATGATCAGCCATGATCGCATTGAATGGCGGAGCAGGCTCGAGGGGCCGAATGGCCTACTCCTGCTCCGATCTTCTATGTTTCTATGCTGTTTGTGGGAGCTTGCTGTGTGCAACTTGGCTGCCGCGTTTCCTACATTACAACAGTGACTACGCTTCAAAAAGTACTTCATTGGCTGTAAAGCGCTTTGAGATGCCCGGTGGTCGTGAAAGACGCTGTAGAAATGCAAGTCTTTCTTTCTTCACTCTCGATGGGGTGGACGTAAAGGTTCCACGAGTGAGACTACTAAGGCCGATTCGTTAGACGTGGCCTCGGTTCACTATCTCATCTGAAAGAACTCACCTTCAGCCGTGTAGCGCTCCCTCATTACTGCACTGAAGTGTCAGCTTAGATTATGTGCTCTTCCAGGCTGATCCCCCAGAATAGGATCTTATGATTATCTGACCCTGTTACTGAACTGAGGCAAATAAGCTTCTAGTTGCCTGGATCAGTACTGTGATCCTTTCAGTCCTGAGGAATTTCCCCAGGCTTGTCAATCCCTCAATAATAAGCAGAGGCTCCAAAATGTCCTCCTCATCTAATTAAGGTATGTATAAGCTATAATTGGGTTGGCCTTACGTTCCCTTAGATTGTCACACACCTCTGCCACATTGACTTCAAAATCTTACAGGATACAGAGTCTAATACAGGAAATGGATGGTAAGTTACTATTATCCTCCCTCGTGAATACTTCAGGAAAATATTAATTTAATATTTCAACTCTCTTATCTTCAACCTGACTGCCACTTTTATCTTCTAACTTCTTCTCCAACATCCTTTTTACTGTTATCACACGGGAGGAACGTTTTAATTTTGTGCTTTCACATCTTTGGCTAGTCTCATCTCTGGAGTCCTCTTCACAATTCTAATATCCCCTTTTACCTGTATTAGCAAACCTACTCCCAGTGTTCGCCCCCTTCCTTATTCCTGCAGGCTTCGTAGGGTTAGATATCCTTTTTTAATTCCATTTTGGAGAATGCTCCTTTATCTTACACTTACTCTTCATGGTTCTGTGCTTATTTTTGCAGACTCGGCTTCAAATGTTACACTGGCTCAGTTGGGTAGAGCTCTTGCTTTTGACTCAGAAGGCTGAGGGTTTGAGTCCCACTCCAAGATTTGAACGCACAATCTCCAGGGATGACAGGGTTGTCCTGTGAGGAGAGATCGAGTAGATTGGGCCTATATTCGCAGGAGTTTAGAAGAATGAGAGGTGATCTCATTGACACATATAAGATTCTGAGGGGGATTGACAAGGCAGATGCTGAGAGGTTGTTTCCCCTGGCTGGAGAGTCTAGAACTAGGGGGGCACAGTCTCAGGATAAGGTGTCAGCCATTTAAGACTGAGATGAGGAGGAATTTCTTCACTCAGAGGGTTGTGAATCTTTGGAATTCTCTGCCCCAGAGGGCTGTGGATGCTGAGTCTTTGAGTATATTCAAGGCTGAGATTGAAAGATTTTTGGACTCTAGGGGAATCGAGGGATATGGGGATCAGGCGGGAAAGTGGAGTTGAGGTAGAAGATCAGCCTTGATCTTATTGAATGGCGGAGCAGGCTCGAGGGGCCATATGGCCGACTCCTGCTCCTAATTCTTATGTTCTTCTGTTCTCACAAGAGGAGCCATCTTTCAGATGGGGCATTAAACCAAGACCTGTTGATGTGGATGTAAAAGTTCCCATGGTACCATTTGCGGAAGATAAGGAAGCTATCCTGGATAACGTTCCTCCCTCAACCACCACCACCAAAGACAGATCAACCGGTCATTCACTTCATTTACTGTTGATGGGATCTTGCTATGCGAAAATTGCAAGCCACTTTTCCCTACCTTACAACCGTGATTTCACTTCAAAAGTATTTCATTGGCTGCAAAGGGCTTTTGGGTCATCCTGAGGTGGTGAAAGGTGTTTTGTAATGAAAATCTTTTCTTTCTTTCTTTGAACTTTGAAATGTTTGCAGATCTGCTACCCAAGTTGGCTTGTTGTTTCTTTCATTCTTTGGGGGGACGTGGGCGTCGCTGACAAGGCCACCATTTATTGCCCATCCCTAGTTGCCCTTAAGAAGGGGGTGGTGAGCCACCTTCTTGAACCTCTGCAGTCCGTGTGGTGAAGGTGCTCCCACAGTGCTGTTAGGGAGGGAGTTTCAGGATTTTGACCCAGCGACAATGAGGGAACAGCCGATATATTTCCAAGTCAGGATGGTGTGTGACTTGGAGGGGAACTTAGAGGTGGTGGTGTTCCCATGCGCCTGCTGCCCTTGTCCTTCTAGGTGGGGAGCACATTGTTGACAAAGAAAAAGGGTGGCTAAAGTAAATGTTGGTCCCTTAGAGGATGAGACCGGGAAATTAATGGTGGGAAATATGGAGATGGCAAAAACACTGAATGAATATTTTACATCAGTCTTTACAGTAGAGGACACTAAGAATATCCCAACACTGGACAAACAGGGGGCTAAAGGGGGGGAGGAGCTAAACACGATCAAAATCACTAAGGAAGTGGTACTTGGTAAAATAATGGGACTCAAGGCGGATAAATCACCTGGACCTGATGGCTTACATCCTAGGGTCTTGAGGGAAGTGACGGTAGGGATTGTGGATGCATTGGTAATAATTTTCCAAAACTCCCTGGACTCGGCAATGGTCCCGGCAGACTGGAAACCTGCTAATGTAACACCCTTATTTAAAAAGGGCAGTAGACAGAAGGCTGGAAACTATAGACCGGTTAGCCTAACATCTGTGGTAGGTAAAATTTTGGAGTCCATTATTAAGGAGACAGTAACAGGACATTTGGATAATCATAATTTAATAGGACAAAGTCAGCATGGTTTTATGAAGGGGAAGTCATGTTTGACAAATTTGCTGGAGTTCTTTGAGGAAGTAACATATAGGGTGGATAAAGGGGAACCAGTGGACGTAGTGTATTTAGACTTCCAAAAGGCATTTGACAAGGTGCCACACAAAAGATTATTGCTTAAGATAAAAAATCACGGGATTGGGGGTAATATTCTGGCATGGATAGAGGATTGGCTATCTAACAGAAGGCAGAGAGTTGGGATAAATGGTTCATTCTCAGGCTGGCAATCAGTAACTAGTGGTGTTCCGCAGGGGTCAGTGCTGGGTCCCCAACTCTTTACAATCTATATTAACGATTTGGAGGAGGGGACCGAGTGTAACATATCAAAGTTTGCAGATGATACTAAGATGGGGGGAAAGTAGTGAGTGAGGAGGACATAAAAAACCTTCAAGGGGACATAGACAGGCTAAGTAAGTGGGCAGAGATTTGGCAGATGGAATACAATACTGGAAAGTGTGAGGTTATGCACTTTGGCAGGAAAAATCGTAGAGCAAGTTATTATCTTAATGGCAAGAAACTGGAAAGTACTGAAGTACAAAGGGATCTGGGGGTCCTGGTGCACGAAACTCAAAAGGTTAGTATGCAGGTGCAGCAAGTGATTAAGAAGGCCAATGGAATGTTGGCTTTCATTGCTAGGGGGATAGAATATAAAAATAGGGAGGTATTGCTTCAGTTGTACAAGGTATTGGTGAGACCGCACCTGGAATACTGTGTACAGTTTTGGTGTCCATACTTAAGAAAGGACATACTTGCTCTCGAGTCAGTACAAAGAAGGTTCACTCGGTTAATCCCGGGGATGAGGGGATGGACATATGAGGAGAGGTTGAGTAGATTGGGACTCTACTCATTGGAGTTCAGAAGAATGAGAGGCGATCTTATTGAAACATATAAGATTGTGAAGGGGTTGGATCGGGTGGATGCAGGGAAGATGTTCCCGATGATGGGTGAAACTAGAACTAGGGGGCATAGTCTTAGAATAAGGGGCTGCTCTTTCAAAACTGAGATGAGGAGGAACTACTTCACTCAGAGGGTGGTAGGTCCATGGAATATGCTGCCCCAAAAAACTGTAGAAGCTACATCATTACATAAATTTAAAACAGAAATAGACAGTTTCCTAGAAGTAAAGGGAATTAAGGGTTACGGGGAGCGGGCAGGAATTTGGACATGAGTCTAGGTTCGGATCGGTCATGGCCCTGTGGGTGGCGGAGCGGGCCCAGGGGCCGTGTAGCCTGATCCTGCTCCTATTTCGTGTGTCTAATTCTGTTAGATGCAGGAGATGGTTCTGTGATAGTGGATTGGCAGTTAGGATCAGATCAGCCATGATCTTATTGAATGGCGGAGCAGGCTCGAGGGGCCAATTGGCCTACTCCTGCTCTTATTTCTTATGTTCTTCTGTTCTTATGTAACACCAGTGCTGATCTATTTGTCATCTTGGTGGCCCAGTGAGTAGCACCACTGCAGAGCGACAGGATATACAAGGTCCCTCCCACCATTTTTCATTCTTTTAATGGGCTTATATAAGAACATAAGAAATAGGAGCAGGAGTAGGCCAATCGGCCCCTCTAGCCTGCTCCGCCATTCAATAAGATCATGGCTGATCTGATCCTAACCTCAAATCTACTTTCACTCTCCATCCCACCTGAACCCATGTGATCTCCCGGGAGAGGCGAAAAACCAGATAAAAAACCCAATGGCCAATTTGGGAGAAAAAATCTGGGAAATTCCTCTCCGACCCATCAAGGTGATCGAAACTCGTCCAGGAGATCACTCTGTCCCTGTATTTCCTGCAGTACTTACCTTCTGTAAGAGGTGATCTCCACCTCAGCCAGGAACAGGCCCAATTTACTCTTGAAGGACTCCTAGCTGGCAGCCTGTTCCCGAGGTCTCCACTTATCCCTGTGAATAGAACCATCTCCTGAAATCTAACACAGAATTAGAACACAAGAAGTAGGAGCAGGACCAGGCTACACGGCCCCTGGGCCCGCTCCGCCACCCACAGGGCCATGACCGATCCGAACCTAGCCTCATGTCCGATTTCCTGCCCGCTCCCCGTAACCCCTAATTCCCCTTACTTCTAGGAAACTGTCTATTTCTGTTTTAAATTTATTTAATGATGTAGCTTCCACAGCTTTCTGGGGCAGCAAATTCCACAAACCTACCACCCACTGAGTGAAGAAGTTTCTCCTCATCTCAGTTTTGAAAGAGCAGCCCCTTATTCTAAGATTATGCCCCCTAGTTCTAGTTTCACCCATCATTGGGAACATCCTCCCCGCATCCACCCGATCCAACCCCTTCACAATCTTATATGTTTCAATAAGATCGCCTCTCATTCTTCTGAACTCCAATGAGTAGAGTCCCAATCTACTCAACCTCTCCTCATATATCAACCCCCTCATCCCCGGGATTAACCGAGTGAACCTTCTTTGTACTGCCTCGAGAGCAAGTATGTCTTTTCTTAAGTATGGACACCAAAACTGTATGCAGTATTCCAGGTGTGGCCTCACCAATACCTTGTACAACTGCAGCAATACCTCCCTGTTTTTATATTCCATCCCCCTAGCAATAAAAGCCAACATTCCATTGGCCTTCTTGATCACCTGCTGCACCTGCATACTAACCTTTTGAGTTTCGTGCACCAGGACCCCCAGATCCCTTTGTACTGCAGTACTTTCCAGTTTCTTGCCATTAAGATAATAACTTGCTCTATGATTTTTCCTGCCAAAGTGCATAACCTCACACTTTCCAGTATTGTATTCCATCTGCCAAATCTCTGCCCACTTACTTAGCCTGTCTATGTCCCCTTGTGGGCTTTTTGTGTCCTCCTCACTCACTACTTTCCCTCCCATCTTTGTATCATCTGCAAACTTTGATATGTTACACTCGGTCCCCTCCTCCAAATCGTTAATATAGATTGTAAAGAGAGTGCAGGATCACTGGCTGTGCCCTTCAGAGAGTCGAACATTGCGTTGTCAATTTGCTTCAATATGTGAGAGAAAGACACTTAATAGTTCAAAGGAATCACAGCCACCCGTAAGTTTGTTTCTGGGATGTGGGCGTCGCTGGCAAGGCGGCATCTATTGCCCATCCCTGGCCGCCTTGAGAAGGCGGTGGTGGTCCTTCTTGAACCGCTGCAGTCCGTGTGGTGAAGGTACACCCACAGTGCTGTTAGGGAGGGAGTTTCAGGATTTTGACCCAGCGCCAATGAGGGAATGGCCGATATATTTCCAAGTCAGGATGGTGTGTGACTTGAAGGGGAACTTGGAGATGATGGTGTTCCCATGCGCCTGCTGTCCTTGTCCTTCTAGGTGGGGAGCACATTGTTGACAACACTAGTGCTGATCTATTTGTCATCTTGGTGGCCCAATGAGTAGCATTACCACAGAGCGATAAGATATACAAGGTCCCTCCCACCATTTTTCATTCTTTTAATGGGCTTATATAAGAACATAAGAAATAGGAGCAAGGAGTAGACCATTCAGCCCCTCGAGCCTGCTCCGCCATTCAATAAGATCATGGCTGATCTGATCTTGGCCTCAACTCCACTTTCCCGCCCACTCCCCATAACCCTCGACTCCCCTGTTTTTCAAAAATCTGTCTATCTCCGCCTTGAATATATTCACTGACTCCGCCTCCACAGCTCTCTGGGGTAGAGGATTCCAAAGATTCACGACCCTCTGAGAGAAGAAACTCCAACTCACCTCTGTTTTATTCTGAAACTAACACAGGGAGGTGCTGCCCCAATGGAACAAGTGGAGAGTCATCTCAGATCACCCATGCATTGCTGGAGCCTTGGAATGGGACCAGGATTTGTGGATAATGGAAATTCTTGCTCGGTGTGCAAACTTAAAGAAAAAACTCTTCTAGTCGATGGTCATGAGAAACCTTCCCAGTTTAGTAAAATAATTCTTCTTCCAACTTTACTCACAGGGAAAGAAATGTATCCCACAGAGTTGTGGTCAGAATGCGTGTTACTGGGGAATCTCACTAGGGGAGTAAACAACTTATAAGGCAGGGAAAAGTAAGGAAAAAATGACATTCTTTGGTGTTTTATTAACGTTAGTGATAGCTACATTGTTTTAACTCCAACCATCTATTAACTCTGTGTTGATTCCATGGCTCTTTGCTGCTTAGTTAAACATCCTTCGTAGTGATATTGGAACAATCACTTGCTGCAGTGGAGCCTTAAAGTGCCAGATTGGAGACTGACTTTTCAATTTCACCATCGGAACTGACGGGTAAATTCAGTGATCTTGGGCTCCTAGCTGGGAGCCAGGCTTGGAGGGAGCACGGATCGGAGAGTCGTCACTGCAGTGTTGGGGCCCATCTCCATCCCACTCTCTCTTCAAGTACAGCTCCCCCACTGTGAGTGCAGGATCACTGGCTGTGCCCTTCAGGGAGTAGAACATTGCGTTGTCAATGTGCTTCAATATGTGAGAGAAAGACACTTAATAGTTCAAAGGAATCACAGCCACCCGTAAGTTTGTTTCTGGGATGTGGGCGTCGCTGGCAAGGCGGCATCTATTGCCCATCCCTGGCCGCCTTGAGAAGGCAGTGGTGGCCCTTCTTGAACCACTGCAGTCCGTGTGGTGAAGGTACTCCCACAGTGCTGTTCGGTGGGGACTTCCAGCTTATTCACTCAGTGACGATGGAGGAACAGCGATACGTGCCCAAGTCAGGATGGTGCGTGACTCGGAGGCTAACTTGGAGTGATGGTGTTCACACAGCATTGCTGCTCTCGTTCTTCTCAGTGGTAGAGGTCACGGTGAGGGAAGGCGCTGTAGGAGTAATCTTGGTGAGTTGCTGTAATGAATCCTGTAGATGGTCTCCAATCGTCTTGGATCCCCTTGCCATTGGGCCAAGACCTTGCTCTGTGAAGCCCGTGGGGTAGCTGATGTGCAACGGCCACCCCACATTAAAATAATTCACGCACCGGCATCTTCCACCCTTTAAAATGAAGTTCGGGACCTGGAACGTCAGGACCCCCATGGACAACCCCAACAACGACAGAGACTGTAGGTCCCGCATTGGACTCATCAGTCACCCGAGAACTCATTTTTAGTGTGGAAGCAAGTCATCCTCGGTTCCGAGGGACTGCCTAAGAAGAGAAGAGATTGTAGACACCGCAGCCACAGTGCGACAGTGATGGTGGGGATGGATATCGAGTCCAACGGCAGGAGTACTGATCAAGCAAACTCTTACAGCAATGTTATTGCACAAAAGCTTAATACATTCGTGCCAAACACCTCCTGTGGGTTAACATCTCGTGTAAAATAAGAGAGAGCGGACATTTGTATGACTGCGTTAAGTGATCATGTTTTAACATCGTCAGCTGCAATTGATTCCTTATGATCAGTCCTACAGTTCTACCTGCTATCACCTACATGGTTCACCATTCAACCTTCTGCACGGGAGAACAACTTCACAAAAGTATTGTCCAGAAATCATTCCCTGTGGTACAAAGTGGGCACAAGACCCAATTCTCCATTCAACAGGTCACATCCAGGAACAGAGGAATTGCTGGACGAAAAGAGACCAAGGTCCATCTAGTTCACTCCCCTCCCATTCTGGGAGTCGCACGATCCAACAACAGTGGCGTTGCTGACCAATCACAGTGATCAATCTCTATCAGTGAGTCTACAACAGACCCAGACATGAGGCGAGGAAAACCCCCAGGGGTGGAGAGCTTTGGGAACCAGAGGTCCAAGGTCACCTGTTCCTCCCGAGCACGCCCAGTAGCAGTTCACCCACTCTTAATAGAACCCACCCGAATTTTTCTTCCATTGATTTTTATAGAACAACAACTTGCATTTATATGGCGCCTTTAACGTAATAAAAACATCCCAAGGTGCTTCACAGGAGCGATTATCAAACATAAACTTGGCACCGAGCCACATGAGGAGATGTTGGGACAGGTGACCAAAAGCTTGGTCAAAGAGGTCGGTTTTAAGGAGCGTCTTAAAGGAGGAGCGAGAGGTGGAGAGGTTCAGGGAGTGAATTCCAGAGCTTGGGGCCCGGGCAGCTGAAGGCACGGCCGCCAATGGCGGAGCGATTAAAATCGGGGGGGTGCGCAGATGTGAAAAACGGGCGGGTTCTACAACGGGCGGACGATCCGCTCCGTCAGGTTACCGGCCAAGAGGTGATGTTGAAAATGACCCCTCCCCCATGTCCCTGAGCACCCTGCAGGATGTGTAAAACTATTTTAATGACCGAGTGGGGTTTATAAGACAGGGCTATGGGGAAAGGGCAGGGGGGAGTGGGAGTAATTGGAGAGCTCTTTCAAAGAGCCGGCACAGACACGACGGGCCGAATGGCGTCCTCCTGTGCTGTAAGATTCCATGATTCTGTGATAATGACGGTTTAGTGGAAGAAGATTTCATCAACTTGGCAGACAGAGCAGAGCTGTCTTGTCTCGTAGTTGAGCACCTTGACTACAGATCACAGAAGAAGGAACTTAAAGAAATAACTTGCATTTCTATAGCGCCTTTCACAACCTCAGGGTGTCCCAAAGCGCTTTACAGCCAATGAAGTACATTTGAAGTGTAGGCACTGCTGTAATGTGGGAAACGCAGCAGCCAATTTGCGCACAGCAAGCTCCCACAAACAGCAATGCGATAATGGCCAGATAATCTGTTTTTAGCGATGTTGATTGAGGGATAAATATCGGCCAGGACACTGGCGGGCGGAGGGGGGGGCGGAGGGGGAGAGGGAGAACTCCCCTGCTCTTCTTCAAAATAGTGGCCGCGGGATCTTTTACGTCCACCCGAGAGGGCAGGCGGGATCTCGGTTTAACGTCTACATCCGACAGTGCAGCGCTCCCTCAAAGCTGCATGGTGGGGTGTCAGCCTGGTTTATGTGCTCGAGTCGCTGGAGTGAGACTGTGAACCCGGAGGCACGGCTGACTGAGAACAGACAGCAATATAACAACTCCGGAAGTCCCCAGGGATCGGCGGCCTTCTTTTTACTTTATTTTTTTGCTTGATTAAAACAGAGTGCAAATGGCAGCTCACATCAGGAAAGACAGGCGAAGAATCTGAATCCAAAACACCATTAATTGGTAATTAAAAGTTTTTGCAACAAACAATCCCCATTGTTGCTTAATGTCCTACTTTGGGTGAGATTATTCCGAGCTGGGACAAATCGAAAGCAATATTTCTCTCAGATGTTATCCTTTAAGCTGCTTTTAACCTTCCAGGCAGTACTTCAGCTCCAATCCCAAGATTATGTGGGTAAACTGACCTTGCAAATACCAAAATGCCAAGTTGATCGAGTTGTTCCAGGGGAACGGTGCAGATGTGAAGTTGATAAGGGCAGACAACTTAGATGAAAGTAAGGCAGCGCGAGGACTGCAATCTTCCACCAGGGCTTGCTGGATACCAGCATTGTCAAATGAATGCGTCTGGAGAAAGTGCCTGTGTGGGCATCAGGTGGCCAGTGGCCTGGGGCCCAGGTGCGATACTCTGCAAGGATAACTAGCCTGTCAACACTCAGTCACGAAGAAAAGCCACTGGGGGAAGTTTCAGGGAGCTGCTGACATCCAGTGAAATGCCGCCCGTGGGAGCCTGTGCCTTCGGAGCAGGGACGAGATTCTTTTTGATAAGCAGTTCTTTTTTTTCCATTTCATCGATGCTCGGTTTGCAGCACCCTCGCCTCTGAGTCAGAAGGTTGTGGGTTCAAGTCCCCACTCCAGAAACTAGAGCGCATAACCCAGGCCGACACCCCCAGTGCCAGTACTGAGGGAGTGCCGCACTGTCGGAGGTGCCGTCTTTTGGATGAGACGTTAAACCGAGGCCCCATCTGCTCTCTCAGCCAGAGGTGAAAGATCCCATGGCACTGTTTCGAAGAAGAGCAGGGGGAGTTCTCCCCGGTGTCCTGGGCCAATATTTATCCCTCAATCAACATCACTAAAAACAGATTATTTGGTCATTATCACTGATGTAAGAAAACTACTAGGCACCTGGTCTAAGCGTTAAACAAAGCTTTAATCAACTGTTTTACAACATGGAGGACTAGTTGTCCTTCACTAGTTCCTGTTAAAGAATGTCCTGAGCAAGCTGGGCCCATGCCCGAGTATTTATACTCTCCCTGGACAGCGCCACCCGCAGGCCGCTCAGTATTATTTCATAAGTCTTTCTTTCATGAATGACTGATTCATGTCAATCACATTGCTGTTAGTGGGAGCTTGCTGTGCGCAAACTGGCTGCTGCGTTACCCACATTACAACAGTGGCCACACTTCAAAAAAATTACTTAATTGGCTGTTGAGTGCTTTGGGATGTTCTGAGGTCTTTTCATTGTGATTTAAAGGAGCTGTGTTGTCCTGCTCATCAATCTAACAAAACAAAATAGTTCGCAGGGCTCATTCAGGTTGACGCAACATTGGCACAGGGTCTACGATAGTGCTACTGTGAACAGCACAGGGGCACCTATACAGGTTGACACTGTAGTGGTTGTGGCACTAGACTAGAAAACCAGTGGTTGTGAGTTCAGAATCCCACCAGGGAGAGCTGTCGAAACCCCATTCAGTAAAGGTGGGCCTGAGCAAAAACATCGCTGGCTCATGAACGTCCATCTCATCGGAATTTAGAAGAATGAGAGGTGATCATATTGAAACATATAAGATACCGAGGGGGCTCGACAAGGTAGATGCAGAGAGGATGTTTCCCCTCGTGGGGAAATCTAGAACTCAGGGGCACAGTCTCAGAATAAAAGGGTCGCCCTTTTAGAACTGAGATGAGGAGGAATTTCTTCTCTCAGAGGGTCGTAAATTTGTGGAATTCTCTGCCCCAGAGAGCCGTGGAGGCTGGATCATTAAATACATTTAAGGTGGAGATAGACAGATTTTTGCAAGATAAGGGAGTGAAGGGTTATGTGGAGCGGGCGGGGAAGTGGCTTTTAGCCCAAGATCAGCCATGATCTCATTGAATGGCGGAGCAGGCTCGAGGGGCCGAATGGCCTACTCCTGCTCCTATCTTCTATGTTTCTATGTTATGGGGAGCAGGCTGGGAAGTGGCTTTGAGTCCAAGATCAGCCATGATCTTAATGAATGGCGGAGCAGGTTCGAGGGGCCAAGTGGCCTATTCCTGCTCCTATTTCTTATGTTCTTATGTTCTTCCGGAAGGGGAGCCTATCCAGCGTCACATGATGTGGTGAACTCCTAATCACCTCTTAAGTGGCCTTATTCACTTGTACCATTGCTAAGAAGGGATGGGTGACAAATGTGGCCCACATCCAGTGAACAAATCACAAAAATGACATTTAGATCTTCTATTCCATTCCAGAAGATCACAAAACCCCTTTTAAAATAAGGCTAAGAGGAGATTTAATAGAGGTGTTCAAAATTTCAAGGTGCTTTGATAGAGCAAATAAGGGGAAACTGTTTCCACTGGCAGGAGGGCCGGTGACCAGAGAACACAGATTTAAAATAATTGGCAAAAGAACCAGAGGGGAGATGAGGAGAATTTTTTTTACGCAGCGCGTTGTTGTGATCTGGAACGTGCTGCCTGAAAGGGCGGTGGAGGCAGATTCCATAGTAACTTTCAAAAGGGAATTGGATAAATACTTGAAAAGGAAAATAACTCCAGGGTTACAAGGAAAGAGCAGGGGGGGAGTGGGACCAATTGGAGAGCTCTTTCAAAGAGCCGGCACAGGCACGATGGGCTGAATGGCCTCCTGCTGTGCTGTATGATTCTGATATGATTCTATGAAAAGTCTGCTGGTGTCACTTTTAAAATCGGAGGCAGTCTGACGTCATGCTTAAGACACTAGTCACCCGTAAAACAACAATGGTGTAACAACTACTGGTCTCCATCACAGCAGACTATCTTAGGATATGACTCTATCTACTAGTGACCCTTTGATTGTACTCCCTGCATTGCAGCCCACTGACTTCCAGCATGAGCCATTCTTCAGCAGGTAAATCAATCATGCACGAATAAAAAAAATATCATTAGCCTGCCAAAAAATAAACAGCTCCATGTTCAGCAGTGTTTGTGCTGACTGGAGAGAACTTTCCTCACTAATCAAGCGACTGACAAAACTGGAACAGACTATGGCTATGAACCAGGATAGCTGTGCCACATATAATGTAATGGGCTGACAGCCCTGGCCCAGTGGGCAGTGCTCTTCTGAGTCAGAAGGTCGCAGGTTCGAGCCCCACTCCAGAGACCTGAGCACATAATCCAGGCTGATACTCCCAGTGTAGTGCTGAGGGAGTGCCGCACTGCCGGAGGCGCCGACTTTCAGATGAAACGTTAAACCGAGGTCCCTGCCTGCCCCTCTCGGGTGGACGTTGACATGAATCTTGTCATTCATGTGGAAATGACTTATGAAATAATACTGAGCGGCCTGCTGGTGGCGCTGTCCAGGGAGAGCATAAATACTCGGGCACGGGCCCAGCTTGCTCAGGATATTCTTTAACAGGAACTAGTGAAGGACACAACTAGACCTCCATGTTGTAAAACAGTGGATTAAAGCTTTGTTTAACGCTTAGACCAAGTGCCTAGTAGTTTTCTTACATCAGACGTAAAAGATCCCGCGGTGCTATTTCACCGAAGAGCAGGGGAATTCTCCTCAGTGTCCTGGCTGACATTAATCCATCCAGCATCATCACTAAATCTGATCATTGTCACTTTGCTGTTTGGCGGGATCTTGATGTGCGCAAGTTGCCTCTCGCCTTTCACTATGTTGCAACAGTGACTGCACTTCAAAAATGTCCTTCTTCGGCTGTGAAGCACCTTGGGACCAATGTTCCCTTTAAGCTGCAGCGCTCCGAACCTCCCGCGCAGCCGGTTCACCGGCTTTTCAATAGGGGGGGTTGGAAAAGGTGCCGGCTTGGTGTTTAAAAAATTAAAGTGAGCATTGCGTGGGAGGTCCTGAGGTGATGGAAGGTGCTTTATAAAGGCAAGATCTTTCCTTTCTTCCCTTTGTTCTCATCCGCTCGCTCAAGCGAGCTTCGCAACAGGCGCGAGATTTAAAACGCTTTAATTTCCCAAAGACAGATGGGACACATTAAGGAGAGTGGCGTGCAACAGTTTCAGCCGTAATGGTTTGCACGTCTCCGCCTGACCCGGGATTGTTTTTTTGCTTGCAAAGGTGTTCTCTGCAAGCAGACAGGGAACAGTCACAGAGTGGAACAGTCACAGAGCAAGGGGACAGTCACAGAGTGAAACAGTCACAGCGTGGAACAGTCACAGAGCCAGGGGACAGTCACAGAGCCAGGGGACAGTCACAGAGCGAGGGGACAGTCACAGAGTGGAACAGTCACAGAGTGGAACAGTCACAGAGCCAAGGGACAGTCACAGAGCGAGGGGACAGTCACAGAGTGGAACAGTTACAGAGCGAGGGGACAGTCACAGAGCGAGGGGACAGTCACAGAGCTAGGGGACAGTCACAGAGTGGAACAGTCACAGAGTGGAAGAGTCACAGAGCCAGGGGACAGTTACAGAGCGAGGGGACAGTCACAGAGCCAGGGGACAGTCACAGAGTGGAACAGTCACAGAGTGGAACAGTCACAGAGCCAGGAAACAGTCACAGAGTGGAACAGTCAGAGAGCCAGGGAACAGTCACAGAGTGGAACAGTCACAGAGCCAGGGAACAGTCACAGAGTGGAACAGTCACAGAGTGGAACAGTCACAGAGCGAGGGGACAGTCACAGAGTGGAACAGTCACAGAGCCAGGGAACAGTCACAGAGTGGAACAGTCAGAGAGCCAGGGAACAGTCACAGAGTGGAACAGTCACAGAGCCAGGGAACAGTCACAGAGTGGAACAGTCACAGAGTGGAACAGTCACAGAGCCAGGAAACAGTCACAGAGTGGAACAGTCAGAGAGCCAGGGAACAGTCACAGAGTGGAACAGTCACAGAGCCAGGGAACAGTCACAGAGTGGAACAGTCACAGAGTGGAACAGTCACAGAGCGAGGGGACAGTCACAGAGTGGAACAGTCACAGAGTGGAACAGTCACAGAGCGAGGGGACAGTCACAGAGTGGAACAGTCACAGAGCCAGGGAACAGTCACAGAGTGGAACAGTCACAGAGTGAAACAGTCACAGAGCCAGGGAACAGTCACAGAGTGGAACAGTCACAGAGTGAAACAGTCACAGAGCCAGGGAACAGTGAGAGAGCGAGGGGACAGTCACAGACTGGAACAGTCACAGAGTGGAACAGTCACAGAGTGAGGGTACAGTCACAGAGTGGAACAGTCACAGAGTGGAACAGTCACAGAGTGGAACAGTCACAGAGCCAGGGGACAGTCACAGAGTGGAACAGTCACAGAGTGAGGGAACTCTCACAGAGTGGAACAGTCACAGAGTGGAACAGTCACAGAGCCAGGGGACAGTCACAGAGTGGAACAGTCACAGAGCCAGGGGACAGTCACAGAGCCAGGGAACAGTCACAGAGTGGAACAGTCACAGAGCGAGGGAACTGTCACAGAGTGGAACAGTCACAAAGTGGAACAGTCACAGAGTGGAACAGTGACAGAACCAGGGAACAGTCACAGAGTGGAACAGTCACCGAGTGGAACAGTCACAGAGCCAGGGAACAGTCAGAGAGTGGAACAGTCACAGAGTGGAACAGTCACAGAGTGGAACAGTCACAGAGCGAGGGAACAGTCACAGAGTGAAACAGTCACAGAGTGGAACAGTCACAGAGCGAGAGGACACTCACAGAGTGGAACAGTCACAGAGTGGAACAGTCACAGAGCGAGGGGACAGTCACAAAGTGGAACAGTCACAGGGTGGAACAGTCACAGAGTGAGGGGACAGTCACAGAGTGGAACAGTCACAGAGTGGAACAGTCACAGAGCCAGGGGACAGTCACAAAGTGGAACAGTCGCAGAGTGGAACAGTCACAGAGCCAGGGACAGCCACAAAGTGGAACAGTCGCAGAGTGGAACAGTCACAGAGCCAGGGACAGTCACAGAGTGGAACAGTCACAGAGTGGAAAAGTCACAGTGCGAGGGAACAGTCACAGAGTGGAAAAGTCACAGAGCCAGGGAACAGTCATAGAGTGGAACAGTCACAGAGCCAGGGAACAGTCACAGAGTGGAACAGTCACAGAGCCAGGGGACAGTCACAGAGTGGAACAGTCACAGAGTGGAACAGTCACAGAGCGAGGGAATAGTCACAGAGTGGAACAGTCACAGAGTGGAACAGTCACAGAGCGAGGGAACAGTCACAGAGTGGAACAGTCACAGAGCCGGGGACAGTCACAGAGTGGAACAGTCACAGAGTGGAAAAGTCACAGTGCGAGGGAACAGTCACAGAGTGGAACAGTCACAGAGTGGAACAGTCACAGAGCCAGGGGACAGTCACAGAGTGGAACAGTCACAGAGTGGAACAGTCACAGAGCCAGGGGACAGTCACAGAGTGGAACAGTCACAGAGCGAGGGAACAGTCACAGAGTGGAACAGTCACAGAGTGGAACAGTCACAGAGCCAGGGAACAGTCACAGAGTGGAACAGTCACAGAGCCAGGGAACAGTCACAGAGTGGAACAGTCACAGAGTGGAACAGTCACAGAGCCAGGGAACAGTCACAGAGTGGAACAGTCACAGAGTGGAACAGTCACAGAGCGAGGGAACAGTCACAGAGTGGAACAGTCACAGAGCCAGGGAACAGTCACAGAGTTGAACAGTCACAGAGCCAGGGAACAGTCACAGAGTGGAACAGTCACAGAGCCAGGGAACAGTCACAGAGCCAGGGAACAGTCACAGAGCCAGGGAACAGTCACAGAGTGGAACATTCACAGAGCTGTGCGCAGCAGTTTTGCTCGAACGGTATTCACTGGCTCAGCAAATTGTCAGCCCACAGCTGGTTATAGGAATTGCACGTCTACATGCCACAGTATTTTTACATTGTTCTAGTTCTCTAATTTCTCCCAGATGACAGTTTGACAGATGCAACTGTTTGCAGGAGTACAAAATCCAACGTGAATTAGCATTGCCCGTGATCAGAAATATTAGATTTTTTTCAATCTATTCCCTGTAAAATGGCATCATAAATTGTTGATAATCTGACAGTTCACAACACGCTGTCTTTTTTCGGCTGACAGTTACTGTGTTTGCTGTTCACCATTAAATGCTTCCGATACCACGCGCAGTCTTTAATCCAGAGATCTATGCTAAGCATTCAGAGCGTAATGCATCAACTCGTCAATTACTGAATAAATCTATTTCCAATAACCATTTCAGTGTTTAAATGGATCTCGCTCCATTCACTAGCATCAGCCTTGGCTCAGTGGGCCGCACTGGGGGTTTTCCTCACCTCATGTCTGGGTCTGTTGTAGACTCATTGATAGAGATTGATCACTGTGATTGGCCAACAACTCCATTATCGTCGTATTGTGCGACTACCAGGATGGGAGAAGGCGGACCAGATGGAGTTGGGACTTTTATCCTCGGGCAATTCCTAACATCCTATATTCTCTTCAAGAAATACTTGAGTAGCGGCCTGAGAGGGTAACAGGCCAGGTGGAACGCAGCTCTGTCTTAGCAGCTCAACATCACAACTGGGCAGCTCGGGGCGTCTCAGCCAAAGAGCGCTCAGAAGGGAGAACAGACAATTAGCTTCAGTGCCCTTGAGCGAGGGAGGAGCAAAGTCAGTCATGGTCCCTGCTCTTAACTGCCGTCCAGCGACCCCTACTGGACATGGGGACGAGGACACGATTAACATTAGTCCAGATGTGCTCCCTGTGGTCAAGTACATAGGAGCATTAGGAACAGGAGGAGGTCATTCAGCCCCTCGAGCCTGTTCCACCATTCAGTGAGATCATGGCTCATCTGTTTCTTATCTCCATCTTCCTGCCTTGGTCCTGAATCCTTTAATAGCCTTGCCCAACAAAATTCTACCAATCTCAGTTTCGAAATTTTCAATTGACCCCCAGCCTCAACAGCTTTTTGAGGGAGAGAGTTCCAGATTTCCACCACCCTTTGTGTGAAGAAGTGCTTCCCGACATCACCCTGAACAGCCGAGCTCTAATTTTAAGGCTATGGCCCCTTGTTCTGGACTCCCCGCCAGCCGCCCCCCCCCCCACCGCCGCCACCAGAGGAAATAGTTTCTCTCTCTCTACCATATCAACTCCTTTAATCACCTTCAACACCTCAATTAGATCACCCCTTCTATACTCGAGGGAATACAAGCCGAGGCTATGCAACCTATCCTCATAATTTTACCCTTTTACCCCTGGAATCTGCACTGCACCCCCTCTAAGGTCCTGCTGATACTTGCTGCCTAGACACACATCTTGACTAGGTAAGATAGCAAAATACTGCAGATGCTGGAAATCCAAAATAACAACAGAAAATGCCGGAAAAACTCAGCAGGCCAGGCAACATCCGTGGAGAGAGAAACAGAGTCAACGTTTCAGGTCGAAACCCTTCATCAGAACTGAGAAAAAAGCAGGAAATGAAACAGATTAAAAGGCAGTTTGGGGGCTGGGAAATGGGGGAGGGGATGAAAGGAGAGACATTAAGAGATATTCAAGGCGAGACGAGATGGTAATAGGACAGGTAAAGAAACAAACAATGGCTCTAGATGAAGTGTGAAATGCGCTGGCAGAGTGAGAGACAGTTGCCATGTAGGAGAGAGAGAGAAAAGGAAAAGGCACAAACCAAAAGTGTGGATAAAAAATATAAAAATATAATAGGGGCCGAGGTTATGATCTGAAGTTGTTGAACTTGATATCGAGTCCGGAAGGCTGTAAAGTGCCTAATCGGAAGATGAGGTGCTGTTCCTCGAGCTTAGGTACCTGACTAGGTACCTGGTGCCAACAGGTAAGGTACAAGCGCAGATGTAGATCACACCCAGTGCCACTCCTCTGAACTAGGTACTGCAGTTGACACAAGCATTCCTGATAGTGACTGGAATTCATCAGAATCAATGGAGCACGTCGAAACTAAGGATCAAAAGGCTGAGCAGTCAGTTCATGAATCTTTGGACAGGGTAAAAGAAACCAGTACCGCAGGAGGTACAGGGATCCGCTTAGATACAGATCTATCAGGAAGTAAAAAAATAAACAAGATGTACTGGAACCAGATTTGGGAAGGTGCATCCCTGAAGAGAAAGAACTTGGGAGACCACAGAGCTGAATCTGAACGCAAGTTAGGAGAGAAATCTCTGTGTGTGGCGGGGTGGGGGGGGGGACAATAAAACAAATCCAATTATTTCAACAACAGCAACAACCCAGCCAGGTTGGGAAAGCACAGAATTCCCAGCAGCCCCTGATGATCCAGGGGTTAAAAGTTCATGAAGCGGAAGTTAGAGAGAGAGAGATTACACACCGGTGATCTGATTGAGGTTGTGGGGGGGGGGGTTAGGTGACAACATAAACCCTGCGAAAGAAGCTTAAGCAATTTATAACCGTAATGTGAAACATGAGATGGGATTCTAATCCAAAAAGATCACTCAAGGTTATATCTTTAGTGATAATACGCTGTGAGCTGTGATTTGGTGCGGGGCAGGGAAGAAGCGAGATATTCAGATTCAGGCCTTCTTTTTACTGACAGTGAGCCTGTGCATTGTGTATTGATTAACACGGGGATTGTTAACACGATCACTCGCTAGTGATGAGGAGAGATTGGACAGGCTGGGGTTGTTTTTCTTTGGAGCAGAGGAGGTTGAGGGGAGATTTAATTGAGGTGTATAAAATGATGAGGGACCCAGATAGAGTGGATAGGAAGGACCTATTTCCCTCAGCAGAGAGGTCAATAACCAGGGGGCATAGATTTAAAGTAATCGGTAGAAGGATTAGAGGGGAGTTGAGGAGAACTTTTTTCACCCAGAGGGTGGTGGGGGTCTGGAACTCACTGCCTGAAAGGGTGGTCGAGGCAGAAACTCTCATCACATTTGGATATGCACTCCTACCAAGGCTACAGACCAAGAGCTGGAAAGTGGGATTAGGCTGGAGAGCTCTTTTTCGGCCGGCACAGACATGATGGGCCGAATGGCCTCCTTCTGTGCCGTAAATTTCTCTGATTCTATGAGTTTGTCACTTGTGATACATTCTGAAGGGGGAGGGGGATCAGCCAGTTGTCGTGGTACATGTAGGTACCAACGATGTAGGTAAAAAGAGGGAGGAGGTCCTACAAGCTGAATTTAGGGAGTTAGGAGCTAAATTGAAAAGTAGGACCTCAAAGGTAGTAATCTCTGGATTGCTACCAGTGCCACGAGCTAATAAGTTTAGAGAGAGTAAGATAGATAAGCTAAATACGTGGCTTGAGCAGTGGTGCAAGGGAGAGGGATTTAAATTCTTGAGGCATTGGAACCAGTTCTTGGGGAGGAGTGACCTGTACCAAGGGGACGGTCTACACCTGAACTGTGAGGGAGCCGATGTCCTCGGGGTAATATTTTCTAGGGCGGTTCGGGAGGATTTAAACTAATTTGGCAGGGGGATGGGAACCTAGATAGTGGAAAAGAGGGAAGTCATATGAAGTCAGAAATAAATGGTAGAAAGGTGAGAAGCAATAAGCAAAGGAGAGAAACACAAAGGGCCAAACTAATTCATAATGAGAGTGTGAAAAAAGCAAGCCTGAAGGCTTTGTATCTTAATGCTAGAAGCATTAGGAACAAGGTGGATGAATTAGTTGTGGAAATAGAGGTAAACAAGTATGATTTGATTGGGATTACAGAAACGTGGCTGCAGGGTGGGCAAGGCTGGGAACTTAACATCCAGGGATATACAATATTTAGGAAGGATCGGCAAAAAGGTAGGGGAGGTGGGGTAGCATTGCTGGTAAAGGAGGGGATTAATGCAATGGAAAGGAAGGATATTAACTCGGATGAAACGGAATCTGTATGGGTAGAAATGAGAAATAGCAAGGGGAGGAAAACGTTGGTGGGTGTGATATATAGGCCTCCAAATAGTAATATGGAGGTGAGGGAAGGCATAAAAAGGGAAATTAGAGAAGCGTGCGATAAGAGCACAGCTGTCATCATGGGTGACTTTAATTTACATATTGATTGGACTACCCAAATTAGTAAAAATTCTGAGGAGGAGGAATTCCTGGAATGTTTTCGGGACGGTTATCTGGACCAATATGTCGAGGAGCCGACTCGAGATCAGGCCATTTTAGACTGGGTATTGTGCAATGAGAAGGGACTTATCAACAATCTTCTTGTACGAGGCCCCTTGGGTCAGAGCGATCATAATATGATCGAGCTCTCAGTCGAGATGGAGAGTGAGGAAATTGAATCAGAGACTAAGGTCCAGAACTTAAATAAAGGGAATTACGAGGGTATGAGACGGGAATTGGGTAAGATTGATTGGGTGGTGTTTCTGGGGGGATTGACAGTGGATAGACAATGGCAAGCATTCAAAGATAGAATGGAAGAATTCCAGAACATGTTTATACCGGTTTGGCATAAAAATAAACCTAAAAAGGTGGCTCAACCGTGGATAACGAGGGAAATTAGGGACAGCATAAAATCAAAAAAAAGGGCATATCAACTGGCAAAAAAAAGCACCAGACCGGAAGATTGGGGGCAGTACAGGATACAGCAAAAGAGGACAAAGGGATTAATCAGGAAGGGGAAAATAGAATACGAAAGTAAACTTGCAGCAAACATAAAGACAGACTGCAAAAGCTTTTATCGGTATATCAGGAGGAAAAGACTGGTAAAATCCCAAGTCGGTCCCTTGCAGTCCGATTCGGGAGAATATATAATGGAGAATAAGGAAATGGCAGACCAATTAAACTCATACTTTGGTTCTGTATTCACAAAGGAGGACACAAATAACCTCCCAGGAATATCGGCAAACATAGGGACTAATGAGAGGGAGGAGCTGACAGAAATTAGTATCTCTAGGGATATGGTGTTGGGTAAGTTGAGGGGACTGAAGGCCGACAAATCCCCGGGGCCTGATAAACTACATCCTAGGGTACTTAAGGAGGTGGCCCTGGAGATAGCAGATGCTCTAAGGATCATCTTCCGGAACTCCATTGACTCGGGAACAGTACCCGTGGATTGGAGGGTAGCTAATGTTACCCCAATATTTAAAAAGGGGGGTAGAGAGAAAGCAGGGAATTATAGACCAGTAAGCCTTACATCGGTTGTGGGCAAAATGCTAGAGTCCATTATTAAGGATAAAATAGCGGAGCACTTGACAAATGGGGAAAGGATCGGACAGAGTCAACATGGATTTACAAAGGGTAAATCGTGTTTGACTAATCTGCTGGAATTTTTTGAGGAAGTAACTGGTAAAATAGATGGGGGAGAGCCAGTGGATGTGGTGTACCTTGACTTCCAGAAAGCCTTCGATAAGGTTCCACACAAAAGATTATCATGCAAAATTAAGGCTCATGGGATTGGGGGCAAAGTATTAACGTGGATAGAGAACTGGCTGGCGGATAGAAAACAGAGAGTTGGAATAAACGGCTCGTTTTCGGAGTGGCAGGCAGTGACCAGTGGGGTGCCGCAAGGATCTGTCCTGGGACCCCAGCTGTTCACAATATATATAAATGATCTGGATCAGGGAATTGGATGCAATATTTCCAAATTCGCTGACGACACTAAACTAGGAGGAGGGGTGGGCTCTGATGAGGATGTCAGGAGGCTACAGTGCGATTTGGACAGGTTGGGGGAATGGGCGGATACGTGGCAGATGCACTATAATGTGGATAAATGCGAGGTTATCCACTTTGGGGGTAAAAACAGGAGGGTAGATTATTATCTAAATGGCAATAGATTGGGAGATGGGGAAGTGCAGAGGGACCTGGGTGTTCTTGTGCACCAGTCACTGAAGGAGAGCATGCAGGTGCAACAGGCGATTAAGAAGGCAAATGGTATGTTGGCCTTCATATCAAGGGGGTTCGAGTATAGGAATAGGGATACCTTACTACAGCTGTACAAGGTGCTGGTGAGACCGCATCTGGAGTATTGTGTACAGTTTTGGTCGCCCCATCTGCGGAAGGATGTTCTTGCCATGGAAAGAGTGCAGCGGCGATTCACCAGGCTGATACCTGGAATGGCGGGAATGACCTACGAGGAGAGATTGAATAGTTTGGGCTTGTACTCACTGGAGTTTAGAAGATTGAGAGGGGATCTCATCGAAACATATAAAATTATGGCAGGCCTGGACAGGCTGAATTCAGAGAGAATGTTTCCAATGGCAGGGGAGCACAGAACCAGGGGCCACAGTCTAAAAATAGCGGGCAAATCATTTAAAACAGAGATGAGGAAGAATTTCTTCACTCAAAGAGTGGTGAGCCTGTGGAATTCCCTGCCACAGAGGGCTGTGAAGGCTAATTCAATAAATATTTTCAAGAGAGAATTGGATATATTTCTGAAGGCTAAGGGGATTAAGGGTTACGGAGAAAAGGCGGGGACGGGGTACTGAACTGGTAAGATCAGCTAAGATCTCAGACGAAGATCAGCCATGATCTCATTGAATGGCGGAGCAGGCTCGAAGGGCCGAATGGCCTACTCCTGTTCCTATCTCTCTATGTTTCTATTACATGAGCCGTACAGACTCTAGACAGACACACGGCTGTGGTACTTATCAATAATCCATCTGGGATTGTCTTGGAGTCTCCAGGAATTAAAGACTGTGAGCAAAACCCCGGGCCAACAAAGAAGCATGCGGGCATTAAAAACAATTGACTGTTTATTTTTTTTTCCATTTCCTTCTGAACACTTTTGTTAATTAGTTGACAATAAAATATTGGGCCTGGGGATGACTGATCATCCAATTGGGTAACGAAGGGTCTGTTCGCTTTCCGATTGGCTGTGGGAAGGCACTCGCTGCGGGGATTGACGTGCCGGGCAACCAATGGCAGCACCATGGGGCGGGGCAGTTGGCGGTCATGTGATGAAGGCTCCAGGAATATGTAGGAACACAGGAACAGGAGCAGGCCAATCAGCCCCTCGGGTCTGCTCCGCCATTCAATGTGATCACGTCTGATCTGCGACCTAACTCCATCTACCCGCCTTTGGCCCATATCCCATAATACCTTTCGTTAACAAAAAGCTATCAATCTCCAATTTAAAATTAACGATTGATCTAGCATCAATTACCGTTTGCAGAAGAGAGTTCCAAACTTCTACCACCCTTTGTGTGTAGAAGTGTTTCCTAATTTCACTCCTGAAAGGTCTGGCTCTCATTTTTAGACTCTGCCCCCAGTCCTAGAATCCCCAACCAGGGGAAATAGTTTCTCTCTATCTACCCTATCTGTTCCCCTTAATATCCTGAAAACTTCGATCAGATCACCCCTTGACTTTCTAAACTCTAGTTGGTGTAATCTTTCCTTGTAATTTAGCCCTTGGAGCCCAAGCTGGTAAACCTACGCTGCACTCCCTCCAAGGACAACATATCCTTCCTAAGGTGTGGTGCCCAGAACTGCTCACAGTGCTCCAGGTGTGATCCAAGCAGAATTGGCAACCCAAACTTCAGAGCACGTTTCTGAGTCCATAGGACTTGGGATGCTTGATGCGATTTTCTTGTAATCGCTCTCCCATCATTTACTTTCATTTTAAGATTGTAACCTTCGCCCCAGCAACCCCAAACAGTTTTGGCATAAATATGTACATTTCAGCTCCCTTGTTCCGTACTTCCCACTTGATGTGATATACACCAGGGCGTAAATTAGGGTTACCAACCTTCCAGGATTGTTACGGAGTCTCCCTGGAATTAAGAGATGAATGTCTCATATGCTCCAGTAAAACCATGCGATGGACAACACCTCCCATTCTCCGGCAGCCTCTCCCAAACCTGCAACCCCTTCCACCTAGAAGGACAAGGGCAGCAGGCGCACGGGAACACCACCACCTCCAAGTTCTCCTCTAAGTCACACACCATACTGACTTGGACGTATATCGGCCATTCTTTCATTGTCGCTGGGTCAAAATCCTGGAACTCCCTCACTAACAGCACTGTGGGAGCGCCTTCACCACACGGACTGCAGCGGTTCAAGAAGACGGCTCACCACCAACTTCTCGAGGGGCAACTAGGGATGGGCAATAAATGCTGAGCCTTGCCAGTGACGCCCACATCCCAGGAATGAATAAAAAAAAGGACAGAGCAGTTTCAGGGGTGCAGGGGATTGTGGGTAACGCAGCCGCCATTATTGGTCGATGGACCATCGGTAGGAGCATGGAGGTGGGGTGGTTGGAGACTGGAGGTCATGTGATGAAACCTCCCAGTTTACGGTCCAGCCAGAGTTGGCAACGCTAGCATGAGTTACTATTGGTGACTCTGTGCACAAGCCATTCATGCACTTATACCCCAATCTGCTCTGTGCTATTTTAACAGTCCGGTGAGCCCTTTATTTTAAAGCTGATACTTCCCTTAAAATAGAGAAGGAAATCTGGAAGGGAAAGGCTTTTGGGTGAGAACATCATTGACAAATCATTTCTACCCTGGTCATCTGCTCACTTCAGTGTGGCAGCACTTCAGTCCAGTCACCAGGTCATGAGCTTATCTCGTACGGCAAGCTTATAATATGGCGGAGAGAGAAAAACAAATCAACAGCATTAGCTTCTGGACATGCTGAAGGAATTTAGCTTACCCGTGTAATTAAAACTCTCATCCTTGTGTTCAAATCCTTCCATGCCATGGTCTCTCCCCTCCCTATCTCTGTAATCTCCTCCAGCCCTAAAACCCTCCGAGATCTCTGTACTCTCCTAAATCTGGCCACTTGCGCATCCCTGATTATAATCGCTCCACCATTGGCGGCCATGCCTTCAGCTGCCTGGGCCCTAAAGTCTGGAATTCCCTCCCTAAACCTCTCCACCTCCCCACCTCTCTCCTCCTTTAAGACGCTCTCTGACCAAGCTTTTGGTCACCTGTCCAAACATCTCCTTATGTGGCTCGGTGTCAAATTTTGTCTGATAATCGCTCCCGTGACGCGCCTTGGAACATTTTACTACGTTAAAGGCGCTGTATAAATGCAAGTTGTTGTAATTCTGAAGTGGTCATCAGTGACCAGTCAGATCCAATTCGCTTTCTTCCTTCAAGCACTCAACAAATGATATGTAGGCAAATCTCAGAGCAGTGTGGAAATAATAGGGTAATAATAGTGGGGGATTTCAACTTCCCCAATATTAACTGGGATAGTCAGAGTGTGAAAGGCTTAGAGGGTGCAGAATTCTTAAAGTGCATCCAGGAGAGCTTTTTGAGCCAGCATGTAGAAAGTCCTACAAGAGAGGGGGCGGTACTGGACCTAATTCTAGGGAATGTAGCCGGGCAAGTGGTAGAAGTGTTAGAAGTGACAGTGACCATAATTCGGTGAGATTTAAGGTAGTCATGGAAAAGGACAAAGATGGACCGGAAATAAAGGTTCTAAATTGAGGGAAGGCCGATTTTAAGATGATAAGGCAGGATCTGGCCAAAGTGGACTGGGATCAGCTACTTGTAGGAAAATCCACATCAGAGCAGTGGGAGTCATTGAGAAAGGGAATAGAGAGAGTACAACGCCAACATGTTCCCGTAAAGGTCAAGGGTGGGACCAACAAGTCCAGGGAACCCTGATGTCAAGGGATATACAAGAATGGATTAGGAAAAGAAGGGAGGCTTTTGGCAGATACAAAGGACTAAAAACAGAGGAAGCCCTAGAGAAGTATAGAAAGTGCAGGGGGGTACTTAAAAAAGAAATTAGTAGAGCGAAGAGAGGGCATGAAAAAACACTGGTGGGCAAAATAAAGGAAAATCCCAAGGTCTTTTATATTAAGGGCAAGAGGATAACTAGGGAAAGAGTAGGGCCCATTAGGGACCAAAGTGGCAATCTGTGTGTAGAGCTGGGAGGTGTAGGTGAGGTTTTAAATGAATATTTTGCATCTGTGTTCACTATGGAGAAGGACGATGTAGGCATAGAAATCAGACAGGGGGATTGTGATATATTTGAACAAATTAGCATTGAGAGGGAGGAGGTACTAATGGTTTTAGCGGGCTTAAAAGTGGAAAAATCCCCAGGCCCAGACGAGATGTATCCCAGGCTGCTGTGTGAGGCAAGGGAGGAGATTGCAGGGGCTCTGACACAAATTTTCAGAACCTCTCTGGCCACAGGGGAGATGCCAGAGGACTGGAGAACAGCTAACGTAGTACCATTATTCAAGAAGGGTAGTAGGGATAAACCAGGGAATTACAGGCCAGTGAGCCTAACATCAGTGGTAGGGAAATTATTGGAAAAAATTCTGAGGGACAGAATTAGTCTCCACTTGGAGAGGCAGGGATTAATCAGGGATAGTCAGCATGGCTTTGTCAGGGGGAGATAATTTCTAACCAATTTGATTGAATTTTTCGAGGGGGTGACTAGGTGTGTGGATGAGGGTAGTGCAGTTGATGTAGTCTACCTGGACTTCAGTAAGGCTTTTGACAAAGTCCCGCATGGGAGACTGATCAAGAAGGTAAGAGCCCATGGGATCCAGGGCAATTTGGCACATTGGATCCAAAATTGGCTTAGTGGCAGGAGGCAGAGGGAGATGGTCGAAGGTTGTTTTTGTGACTGGAAGCCTGTGTCCAGTGGTGTACCGCAGGGATCAGTGCTGGGTCCTTTGCTGTTTGTAGTGTACATTAATGATTTAGATATGAATGTAGGAGGTATGATCTGTAAGTTCGCAGATGACACGGAAATTGGTGGAGTGGTAAATAGCGAGGAGGGAAGCCTCAGGCTATAGGAGGATATAGATGGGTTGGTCAGATGGGCAGAACAGTGGCAAATGGAATTTAACCCTGAAAAGTGTGAGGTGATGCATTTTGGGAGGACTAACAAGGCAAGGGAATAGACAATAAATGGTAGGACCCTAGGAAGGACAGAGGATCAGAGGGACCTTGGTGTGCATGTACATAGATCCCTGAAGGCAGCAGGACAGGTAGATAAGGTGGTTAAGAAGGCATATGGCATACTTGCCTTCCTTAGCCAAGGCATAGAATATAAGAGCAGGGAGGTTATGATGGAGCTGTACAAAATGCTAGTTAGGCCACAGCTGGAATACTGTGTGCAGTTCTGGTCGCCACACTATAGGAAGGATGTGATTGCATTGGAGAGGGTGCAGAGGAGATTCACCAGGATGTTACCTGGGCTGGAGCGCTTCAGCTATGAAGAGAGACTGGACAGGCTGGGGTTGTTTTCCTTAGAGCAGAGAAGGCTGAGGGGGGACCTGATTGAGGTGTACAAAATTATGAGGGGCATAGATAGGGTAGATAGAAAGGAACTTTTCCCCTTAGTAGAGGGGTCAATAACCAGGGGGCATAGTTTCAAGGTAGGGGCAGGAGGTTTAGAGGGGATTTGAGGAAAAACGTTTTCACCCAGAGGGTGGTTGGAATCTGGAACTCACTGCCTGAAAGGGTGGTAGAGGCAGGAACCCTCACAACATTCAAGAAGCATTTAGATGAGCACTTGAAACACCACAGCATACAAGGCTACGGACCAAGTGCTGGAAAATGGGATTAGAATAGATAGGGCTTGATGGCCGGCGCGGATACAATGGGCTGAAGATCCTCTTTCTGTGCTGTATAACTCTATGACTATGACTTGGAGGGAGAAATTCGTTATCGCCCCATTTGGGGCACAACTATCGGCCGTGCGCAAAGTTTAGCGCCTGACGCTAATTATCACCTCCGACTGCAAACTTGGCTTCTATCGCCCCTGGAGGTGATTGGAGCACTAAATCCGGCACTTCACACCTGCCTAAAGGCGTTAATGCCAAGGAGCGAGGCGCTACCTCAGAGCGCTGGTGGAGCTCATGTGATGTTAGTCAGCAATGGAACACAGACACACTGGTGCCTAAAGGGGAGGGTCGATCTTGCTCTCCATCCACACCCTGCTCATTGCAGCCTTGATTGGCAGGCTGGCATCCGGTCGGGGGTTGGGGGGGTAGGAGGCGGGGTGCGGGGAGCGCTGGACCGGAGGCTGCACGACCAGGTAGGTCCGAGCCCCGACCCCGAGGCGGGAGTGGGGGTGGGGAAGCTCTCCTGCTCCTTCCGGCCCACGCGGATCGCGCCCCGAGGCTGCCCTCGTCTCGCTGCAAACTGCCGGGATTCCCGAGGCCCGGGAACCCCGTCCGGGAACAGTTAAACCTGCGCGACGGCTTAAACCCCAGGATTCTGGGCCTGATTATCATAATTAAAGTGCCAACCCGCCTCCTGGGAGACTGTCCCTCAGCCTGCCTCCATTACACCCGGAAGTAGGCAGCTTGGAGGTCCTGATATACTTTTAACTGCTCACCCAATCCCCAACCCACCCATTTTTGGCCATTAAAATTCCGCCCCGTTATAACCATCAGGAAAAGCTGAACACCCTGGGGGAAAAATTCAGTTGTTTGCGCCTCCCGTTAGCACCTTAAGAGGGCGCTAATGGCGCGCAAAGCAACTAGCGCCCGGGCGCGGCGATATTTGCGCCGCTCATGAAATTAACTAGACATTTTGCGGCAGCGCTAAACACTACCACCACGTCTCCTGCGCCAGCAGATCGTGACGTCAGTCGAGTGCGCAACTCCCCGGTAGCGCCCTGGACCAGATATTGCGTGGCGCCCCCTGCCTTACCGCCTGCTGCTAGCAATGACAGGTTGAGGGGAGCGTTTTGCAGTCAGAAAGGGACTGGGGGAGCGCTATTTAAAGGTGACCGCTTCCTGCCTTTTTTTGTTGGTGACGTTTTTGCACCACGCATTCTGAGAGAGAGAGCGAGAGAGAGACTTCTGGAGAGATTCAACGCTGTGTGAAGGAGCTTTGGGTACTGAGCAGCACTTTACAGGTTTATTTTGATTTGCTCTTCCTTGCTTCGCCAGCGCTCTGAGGTAGCGCCTCGTTGCTCGGCCTTTGCGCCTTAAGACAGGTGTGAAGCGCCTGATTTTGCGCTCCAATCACCTCCAGAGGCGATAAAAGCCAAGTTTGCCGTCGGAGGTGATAATTAGCGCCAGGCGCTAAACTTTGCGCACGGCCGATAATGGCGCCCCAAACGGGGCGATACTGCATTTCCCCCCCCTCCCCCGAGGCTATTTTCTCGAGGAAAGTGAAGACTGAGGGGTGACCTGATAGAGGGGTGACCTGATAGATTGTGAAAGGGTTCGATAGGGTAGAGGTAGAGAAGATGTTTCCACTTGTGGCCGAGACCAAAACTAGGGGCCATCAATATAAGATGGTCACCAATAAATCTATTGAAGAATTCAGGAGAAACTTCTTTACCCAGAGAGTGGTGAGAATGTGGAACTCGCTACCACAGGGAGTGGCTGAGGCGAATAGTATTGATGCATTTAAGGGGAAACTAGATAAACACATTAGGGAGAAAGGACTAGAAGAATCTGTTGATGGGGTGAGATGAAGAGGGGTGGGAGGAGGCTCGTGTGGAGCATAAACACCGGCACGGACCAGTTGGGCCGAATGGCTGTAGATTCCGTGTAATTCCATGTAATTGTAATTTGATCAATAAAGGATTAACTGTAACAATAATCGATCTAATTAATTTTGTTACTTGCTATTCCCGACTGACGCTGATATAGTATCAGAGCGTTCAGTATTGTTCTTAATTCTGCCAGAGTACTGGTTAAATAATGAGATGGAAAAAATCATTGCCTTATCCTACAGCAGTGCACTGCATAACAAAAAGCCTCAAACTGCTTGGGACTTTACAGCGATAAAAACAAAATCTGCGCCTGCCTCTTTCAAATTCTAAAGAACATTGTGAGATCTATCAATTATCAACAAGCTATACCACATCAAAAAAACCAACAGGATCGTCGCGTGGGGTGGCCACACACAAGGAATTCTGGGATTTCTCGCAAGGTCATCGCACGGGGTCAAGACAACAGCTGTGAGGGAGATGCCTCAAATTAGGACAACAAAAAAAAATCGAGCCATAAACCACCCCCCCCGCACACACACAAGCAAGAAAGACGGAGAGAACATCTTTTCGCCAAGGACACTTCCCAACACTTCCTTCTCTCAGGATGACAATAAAGTAGAGGAGATTGAGGAGATAAAGCGGAGATTAGGTGAACTCTTGGGCTTCTGGCTATTATTAGTCTGGTCGTAGGAAGGCGCTTTAACCAAATGTGCAGACGATGGGTGGTTTAGAGAAAGAGAGAGAGAAAGGCTCCTCAGAAAATCGCTTTTCACCGCACTGCACCCCGGCAGCTGTTAGCAATTTTCCAAGTGTTTCCACGCTGCGGGGTATAGAACACTCGCTCCCAGCCCCATGTAACATGAAGTTATTATCCCAACCGGGGGTTTTAGTTGGATCTTATCTGCTGGTGTCCAGGCACCGGTGAACTGCTGGGGCCCCATCAGAGAAACCCTTTTGTATTTTGCAGCTATCCTGTCCCCCAGCACTGGCGTGGAAGGCAAAGGGCGAAGATACATTAGTTACAAGCTGGGGGGATAAATGCTGTCAGCTGTTAACCAGTTGTAAGCTGGTGTGAATTTGCATGTCGTGCTTCCTGGAGAATTTTTTTTTGGGGTGGGGTACAGCATCATCCCCGATTGCCTGTAAAGTTGTTTCATACGCTTTCGGGGAAAAAAAACCCATCCCCCGTGTAAATTGACCTGAATAAAGCGGAAGCTTATGGACCTTGTGTGGCAAGGGCGGAGGGGCAACTGAGCTAGTAATATATTGCCACGAGACATGATGGGCTGGATTTTGATACTGGAGGCGTGTAGGAGGCGGGACTACAACTTTCGGGGTTGTAGTCCCGCCTCCATCGAGTTGTGGCCAACCCACGCGATTTTCACTTGATTGACATTGTTGAGCCCGCCCAGCAGGCTCAGCAGGCCAATTAAGGGCCACCCAGCAACAGGTGATGTCACAGATTGACATTTCATCTGTCAAGAGCTTTTGACAGATCAAATATCAGCGTTGGACAGCTCTTTGAAGCTGTCAAACACTGACAATCTGTACTCCAAGTTAATTCCTTCCTCTCAGGCTGATTTAGAGATCTCCCCGGAACAGAAAGCAGAATGCTGCAACTTTTGACAGCTCGCGGCCATTCTGCTTTCTGTGCCGGTGAGATGAGGGACTCCCGCGACCTGAAGGAAGGAAGGCTATAAAGGTAAGTAAAGGTAATTAAACTTCTTTAAACACTTTACACACACCAAACACACTTACCTCTGCACTCATGCACCCATCACTCACCTGAACACCGGACATCTCGAACCCTCCAAGCCCTTCAGCCCGACGGTCCGCCTCGCTAACTTGGCATGGTTTGGAGCCGTCGGGAATCCCACACTTCAGGAATAAAAATAGGGATTAGGCTAAAAACTGCCTGTTAACTACCTGTTAACAGGTAGTTAATTGGCACTAATCCCCTTCCCGTCTCGGGGAGGTGTCTCCCAGTGCGGGTCGGATATCCGCCTCCTTTGAAACTGGCATGGAGGTGGGTTGGGGGCGGGATGGGTTCGTGCCCCCGATTTCGAGATTTTAACCCCCACACGCCTCCAATCCTGCCTCCACAGCCCAGTGAAAATCCTGCCTGTTGCGTTTATGCCTGACACTCCACGTTCATGAGATCTAATTTGTTTTTTAAGTGAGCGTTTCAAATTAGAAAGCGTCGCGTGACTCATCTCCCATTGAAGATATCCTTTGGCATTCTGCTCCCATAGCTGCGTGTGACGCCGGCTGGTTCTTTCGGAACTCAGTGCAACAAAAATCAGCTCAAGGACCAACGGCAGCAGTCGTGCTATCTTGAATTGTTTCCTGCATCATTTTTTCGGTCACCCACCCAATTTTTTGCATCAGGAGACACCGGTTCGTTCTTTTAAAAGCCAGCTTGCTGTTTTTCGGTTGAGGCTTCAAACCGAGGAGTCCGCCTGCCCTCTCGGCTGGACGTCGAAGGTCCCACGGCCACTATATTTCGAAGAGGAGCAAGGGGTGGGGGAGTTATCCCTGGTGCCCTGGCCAACAGTTATCCCCTCAAGCATACAGGTGCAGCAGGCGGTTAAGAAGGCAAATGGTGTGTTGGCCTTCATAGCGAGAGTGTTCGAGTACAAGAACAAGGATGTCTTGCTGCAGTTGTACAAGGCCTTGGTGAGACCACATCTTGAGTATTGTGTGCAGTTTTGGTCGCCTTATCTGAGGAAGGATGTTCTTGCCATGGAGGGAGTGCAGCAAAGATTCACCAGACTGACACCTGGGATGGCAGGAATGACATATGAAGAGAGATTGAGTCGATTAGGCTTATATTCACTAGAGTTTAGAAGAATGAGAGGACTAGACAGATTAGATGCAGGAAGGATGTTCCCGATGGTGGGGCTGTCCAGAACCAGGGGTCACAGTCTAAGGATAAGGGGTAAGCCATTTAGGACTGAGATGAGGAGGAATTTCTTCACCCAGAGAGTGGTGAACCTGTGGAATTCTCTACCACACAAAGCAGTTGAGGCCAACTTATTAAATATATTCAAGAAGGAGTTAGATATATTTCTTAAGGCTAAAGGGATCAAGGGATATGGGGAGAAAGCAGGGACAGGGTACTGAATTTGGATGATCAGCCATGATCGCATTGAATGGCGGAGCAGGCTCGAGGGGCCGAATGGCCGACTCCTGCTCCTGTCTTCTATGTTTCTATGTATGTGGGCAGGAGACTTTTGGATCTGGAGTTAGTGTCGGGTGAAGCTTTGCGGAAGGTCACGAACAAGACTTTTGCCATCAGAGGGGTGAGAAAGAAAGAGAGTATTTATACAACACCTTTCACAACCTCAGGACCTCCCACAGCGCATTACAGCCAATGAAGTCATGTTGAAGTGTAGTCACTGTTGTAATCATAGACTAGTAGAGCACAGAAAGAGACCATTTGGCCTGTCGATTCTGCGCCGGCTCTTTCGAAGAGCAATCCAGTTCGTCCCACTGCCCCCCTCCCCCACCCCGCCCCCTGCTTTTTCCCCATATCCCTGCAATTTTTCCTCCTGTAGGGATGTAATGTAGGAAACGCGGCAGCCAATTTTCACACAGCAAAGATGGACATAGGTGATAATGAGGAGGTGAGAGTGCACTTCTTATCAATGATCTTCACCGAAAACAGTTCAAGTGAAGGAATAACAGGAAATGCTGGAAGCACTTAGCAGGAGAGGCAGCATCTAAAAGGACAAAGGGTGAGTTAAAGTTAGAGACCCTTCATCACAGCGGTTGTGATCACTGTAAGGTCACATTTCACACTGTCATGCAGAGACTCTCCAGTTTATAAATAGAATCCATTTTGATGTGCGTTGCATGAGGTAGTTGGAAATTCATATATTGGTTTTTGGTCTGAAACCGTCCTTATTGATTGAACGTGAAGGTGAGACTAAGTGCCTGGGGTGTTCTTAATCCTGGCATATCTCTGCACAGACATGAAAGGAAACTGCAAATGACTTATAATCATTATCAATTTTTGTTGTAAGTGCGTTGGGGAAAAAATGGGGGGATTTGTTTCCGTAGTTACCTACATTATCTGCCAAACAATGTACATTAATCTCCAATTACCTTGACTGCGATTAGTTAAGGAACTCTAGCCGAAACATTAATGTCGATCATATTAGCAAGCAAAGGCTTGTCGCTTTCTCACACCACTCCTCTGTCTGTTTTTTTCACTCCTCTGTCTCCTCTATTTGCTGTTCTGCAATGTCAGCCATGGCTCAGTGGGTAACCAGCAGGTTCGAGTCCCGCTCCGGAGACTTCAGCACAAAATCCTAGGGGGAGAAATTCGGTTGATTTGCGCCTCCCATTAGTGCCATAAGAGGGCGCTAAAGGGGGCGCAAAGCATCCAGCGCCTGGGTGCGGCGCCGCTAACGCCTCCCGCGAAATTCAGCGGGAGGTTGGCGGTGGCGGTAACCGTTAGCGCACCGCGGCGCTGCGCCACCGACAATGATGTAACAAATATATTAACAGTGTGAGGATTTCACATTGATGTACATAATATTCACGTACGAACCAGGGTCAAGCAAGGCTGTGTCATCGCACCAACGCTCTTCTCGACCTTCCTGGCTGCAATGCTCCATCTCACCCTCAATAAGCTCCCCGCTGGAGTGGAGCTAATTTACAGAACAAACGGGAAACTGTTCAACCTCTGTCGCCTCCAGTCCAGATCCAAGGTCGTCCCATCCTCTGTCGTCGAATTACAGTATGCAGACGACGCTTGCGTCTGCGCTCACTCGGAGGTCAAACTCCAAACCATCGTTAACACCTTCACCGAAGCGTATGAGAGCATGGGTCTTACACTAAACATCCGTAAGACAAAAGTCCTCTACCAACCTGCCCCCGCCACACAGTACTTCCCCCCGATTATCAAAATCCACGACAAGGCCTTGGACAACGTGAACCACTTTCCATACCTCGGGAGCCTACTGTCAACAAGGGCAGATGTCGACGACGAAGTCCAACACCGCCTTCAGTGTGCCAGTGCAGCCTTCGGTCGTCTGAGGAAGAGAGTGTTTGAAGACCAGGACATCAAACCCGGCACTAAGCTCATGGTCTACAGAGCAGCAGTGATACCCGCCCTGCTGTATGCCTCAGAGACATGGACCATGTACAGCAGGCACCTCAAAGCACTGGAGAGGTACCACCAATGCTGCTTCTGCAAGATCCTGCAAATCAATTGGCAGGATAGGTGCACCAACGTCAGTGTTCTTGCTCAGGCCAACATCCCCAGCATCGAAGCTTTGACCACGCTCAATCAGCTCCGATGGACGGGTCACATTGTCCGCATGCCCAATACAAGACTCCCAAAACAAGCGCTCTACTCGGAACTCTGACACGGCAAGAGAGCCCCAGGTGGGCAGGGGAAATGCTTCAAGGACACCCTCAAAGCCTCCTTGAAAAAGTGCAATATCCCCATCGACACCTGGGAATCCCTGGCCCAAGACCGCACAAAGTGGAGGAGAAGCATCCGGGAAGGCGCCGAACACCTCGAGTCTCTTCGCCGGGAGCAAGCGGAAGTCAAGCGCAAGCAGCGCAAGGAGCGCATGTCAACCCAAGCACCCCACCCACCCGCCCCTTCAACCACCGTCTGCCCCACCTGTGACAGAGACTGTAGGTCCCGCATTGGACTCATCAGTCACCTGCGAGCTCATTTTTAAAGTGGAAGCAAGTCATTCTCGGTTCCGAGGGACTGCGTAAGAAGAAGACATAATATACTGACTCTCTCAGTCAATGCTGCATGGTTGAGGACTACGTTCTGCTTGAGAGCAGGTATAATCCACTTATGGATTTTCTTCTTCTCCAGTTTCTTTATGGCACCAGTTCTCTGTTTTGAGCAGGCTGCTCTGCTCATAAACCACGCTGTGTTTTCAGCTGTACAATTCCGCAGCGCTCCAAGAGTGACCTTGTGCTCTATTGTCCTGTACGCCACTCCATTAATCACCAATTAATGACCCGCGTCATGTAACAGAAAGAATCACGACGTGTTAAATTTAAGAGCTCATTCCCCAGAAGGTGGGAACAAACTCATTTGTCAGTCCACTTCTGTCGCTTAACATGATACGCTGGGCGTCCCACTTCTTAACTTCTCCTGCCCCGGCCCATTTCTTGCGATACAGTTCACAAGATCATTACAAATGAAGGAAGGCCATTCGGCCCATCTTAATTCCCCTCATTGCTGCATCTAATTATTTTTCAAATAATTCAAGGGTTTTTGCCTCTGGGATTCCATTCCACATGTTGATCAATCTTTGTCTGAATAAGAATTATATAGAATTACAGGAAACTCTTTTTTATCCAGCACCGACGGGACCAGCGTGGTGCCGGTTTATCAAAAAGTCCGGATTACAGAGATGTATAGTTAAAAGGTACGAGAGCTCCGTACCCAGCAACAAATCCAGGCTTCCCTGTTGCTTAGCAACATGTGCAGGAACCCCGATTGCACAGCCACAGATCGAGGAGCGGCCGCTGATATGAAGTAAAACTTACCTGAACCAACTCCTGAATTTTGCCGGTAAATCGAGAGTTTCCTGTACGTAGAATTTATAGAACAGGAACAGGCCATTTGACCCAACTGGTTTATGCTCCACACGAGCCTCCTGCCACCCTACTTCATAACTCTATCAGCATATCCTTCTATTCCTTTCTCCCTCATGTGTTTATCTAGCTTCCCCTTAAATGCATCTACGCTATTTGCCTCAACCACTCCTTGTGGTAGCGAGTTCCACATTCTCACCACTCTCTGGGTAAAGAAGTTTCTCCTGAATTCCCTGTTGGATTTATTAGTGGCTAACTTCTATTTCCAGGAACTTCCTGATATTACTCCTAAATTTCCCTTTTACTAGTTTGGACCTGTGTACCCTAGTCCGACACCAGGAATTCAGCTAGAAATAAAGAAAGTAGAAAAGAAACAAAGACTTGCATTTCTATAGCGCCTTTCACGACCTCAGGACGTCCCAAAGCGCTTTATAGCCAATGAAGTACTTTTAAAGTGTAGTCACTGTTGTAATGTAGGAAACACAGCAGCCAATTTGAGCACAGCAAGCTGCCACAAACATCAATGAGATAAATGACCAGATAATGGGCCGGATTTTCTGATCAGAGGCTTCCTGCGGGCGGATGCCTCCGATCGGGAAAAATCTATGCACTTACCTGCTGGCTGCATAGGTCCCGGGGCTGGTGATCCTGGGCCTCTCCTAGTCCGCGCGCGCACAGAGGCCCAGGTATCCCAGGAGCGTAAGCGGTTCGCAAGCGTCCCTGAGATCATGTGGGCCATGGGGAACCAATCAAAGAAGGGAATCCCCCTTCACGCTTTTGACAGGTCTCTCCACGTAGATCTGTCAAAAGTATGAATGGGGGAATCACTCAAAAAACACACTAAAACATTAAATAAATCATGTATTTAAAATTAGTTAAAATTACATTAAATTAAATATGTTAAACAAAAATTAATTTTTTTGCGAAAGATAATAAAAATATTTACGGGGCTAAAAATAAACATGTATCATTTTTAAATACTTTTAAATAAGGTAAAAGTGAAAAAAAAATTATTTTTTTACTTTTTAAACTCTTTTGCTGGTAAAAGCAGGCCTTACCAGGCGTAAGATTTTTAAGGGATTTCAGCGGGCGGAGGGTCTCCAGAAAGCGGACCGATCTGCCCGCAGAGGCCCTTCTCCAGGGCAGGTGTCCAATCTGTTAAGAGCATTCTTAACAGATCGGAAGTGCCGGTTTACAGAGCGTGCGCTTGGCATGCCTGAAACCGGCACTTGCGAGGCCCCTATGGGTGGGTACGAGTTGTGTGCGCACCTTTAGGGATCGGAAAATATGGGCCAATCTATTGGCCGGGACACCGGGGGAGAACTCCCCTGCTCTTTTTCAATGTACTGGCCATGGGATCTTTTTACGTCCACCTGAGAGGGCAGACGGGGGCCTCGGGATAACGCCTCATCCCAAAGTGCAGCACTCCCTCAGTACGGCACTGGGAGTGTCAGCCTAGATTGTTTTGTGCAGTGCATAAAATATCGTCACACTGCTGACCCCGCACTCTACAAAACACCTACAAATCACAATTGAACTAACCTGACAAGACTATCCGAAAATAGAAAGATAGCCGCTTGTTTCCAACTCGTTGTTCTGACCGTGAGTTAATTTAGAGCGTTTGTTGAGACAACAGGGAAAGGAGCCAAGCAGAAACTTACTACAGCGAGCAATCTCATTTTCTTTTTTAAGTTAATTCTCAGGGTATGGGCATTGCTGGCCAGTATGACATTTATTGCCATAGCAAAATATAATTGCAAAATACTGCAGAGGCTGGAAATCTGAAATAATAACAGAAAATGCTGGAAATACTCAGCGGGTCAGGCAGCATCCGTGGAGAGAGAAACAGAGTTAATGCTTCGGGTCTGGGACCCTTCATCAGAACTGGAAAAAGCTGGAGATGTAACAGATATTAAGCGGGTGCAGAGACAGGGTGGGGGGGGGGGAGGTTAGGAGGGGAGGAAGGAATTGAAAGAACATCCTGTACTTTTGTAAAAGGCAGGAAAGATAAAATGTTGCAAATGGGAGTGGCAAAAATCATACAGCATGAAAAATGGGGACAGGGGTTATTATCTGAAATTGTTGAACTCAATGTTGAGTCCAGAAGGCTGTAAAGTGCCTAATCGAAAGATGAGGTGCTGTTCCTCGAGCTTACGTTGAGCTTCATTGGAACAGTGTAAGAGGCCGAGGACGGAGAGATCAGAGTGGGAGTGAAGCGGAGAACTAAAGTGACAGGCAACCGGAAGCTCAGGGTCACCCTTACGGACTGAATGGAGGTGTTCCGCAAAGCGGTCGCTCAATCTGCGTTTGGTCTCCCCAATGTAGAGGAGACCGCATCGTGAGCAGCGAATACAGTATACTAGATTGCGAGAAGTACAAGTAAATCGCTGTTTCACCTGGAAGGGGTGTTTGGGGCCCTGGACAGTGGGAAGGGAGGACGTAAAAGGGCAGGTGTTGCATCTCCTGCGCTTGCACGGGAAGGTGCCGTGCGAAGGGGAAGGGCTGTTAGGGGTGATTGAGGAGTGGACCAGGGTGTCGCGGAGGGAGTGGGCCCGCCCATCCCTTGTTGCCCTGAGAAGGTGGTGGGACTTCTTCTTCAACCTTCTTGCAGTGGTTTGATACAAAGTGATGGCTTGCTTGGCCACTTTAGAGGGCAGTTAAGAGTCAACCACGCTGGTGTGGGACTGGAGTCACGTATAAGGCCCAGACCGGGTAAGGACAGAAGGTTCCCTTCCCTGATGTGCCAATCCAAAAGCGCCAGGGGTCACTTTTACTGATACCAGCCTTAAATTCCTACATTTAACAAATTCTCAAACTGCCATGTTGAACTCACGTTCTCTGGATTATTAGTCCAGTAGAATAGCCAATAGCACTCTGCGACCATACCCATCTGTTAACCTCAGGACCTATTCAGACCACTTCCCCGCAGGAAGTATTCGAGCGCAGTGGCCAGGTTGGCAATTAGAACATTACAACCATGCTTCCCAACCCAGACTACCCGTTAGCAATATTCCCCGTGGAATCCTGCCGATTCCAGTTGTGCAGTTAGTTGGTTGCTAAGGCCATAACACAGGAAGATGCAGCTCACCTTCCAGCCCAGGCTACTTCAAATGAAGTGAAGAGATGGCCTATATTTCAAGCCGCCTCTTGTCTTGCTCTCCGCTTACAGATGGTCTCTATCTAATGTGTCAGTGTGGCTTTGACTTCAATATCTCCCTCACTGTATTCTCCAGAATGCCAGCCGTGGCTCAGTGGGGGAGCACTCCCTCCTCGGAGTCAGAAGGTTGTGGGTTCATGGTCCCACTCCAGAAACTTGAGCACACAAATCTAGGCTGACACTCCCAGTGCAGTACTGAGGGAGTGCTGCACTGTCGGAGGTGCCGTCTTTTGGATGAGACGTTAAACTGAGGTCCCGTCTGCCCCCTCAGGTGGATGTAAAAGATCCCATGGCACTTCGACAAAGAAGAGATGGGAAGTTCTCCCCAGTGTCCTGGGCCACTATGTATCCCTCAATCATCACTAAACAACAGATTACCTGGTCATTATCACATTGCTGTTAGTGGGAGCTTGCTGTGCACAAATTGGCTGCCGCGTTTCGTACATTACAACAGCGACTACACTTCAAATAGTACTTCATTGGCTGTAAAGCACTTTGGGACGTCCTGAGGTGGTGAAAGGCGCTGGAGAAATGCACGTCTTTCTTTTTTTTCTTCTTTCTATCGTTGATCCGTAAGTGCCAGTCGCATGTGTTTGCAGTCAGAGGTTTAAGTGCTGTTTCTGCAATGTACTGCTGCTAATTACAATCCCAGCTCACCGAAGCTAAAAGAATCTACGGAGCCTAAATAGGTATTTAAGCGAGCTAATGCTCCCTGCCCAACACCAAGTTGCAATCTCAATAATCTGATGCTTTATTAAAGAAAAGACTCACTTTCCAAACATGCGATTGTACTTATTACAGAAGCAACGGAATCCTCGTCAGTTCAAGTGTAATGAGATCCTATTAGAGAGGAACTGTTTTCAGTGTGCAAAGTAATTTCCATTCACTATCAGTTAAAATGCTTAGATAAAGAAAGACTTGCATTTCAATAGCGCCTTTCACAACCACAAGATGTCCCAAAGCGCTTTACAGCCAATTAAGTACTTTTGAAGTGTAGTCACTGTTGTAATGTGGGAAACGCAGCAGCCAATTTGTGCACAGCAAGCTCCCACAAACAGCTATGTGCAAATGACCAGGTAATCTGTTTTTTGTTATGTTGGTTGGGGGATAAATATTGGCCCCAGGACTAACTCCCCTGCTCTTCTTCGAAATAGTGCAGTGGGATCTTTTACATCCACCTGAGAGGGCAAACGGGGCCTCGGTTTAACATCTCATCCGAAAAACTCCCTCAGCACTGCACTGGGAGTGTCAGCCTAGCCTTATATGCTCGAATCTCTGGAGTGGGACTTGAACCCACGACCTTCTGACTCAGAGGCGAGAGAGAGTGCTGCCCACTGAGCCCCAGCTGACACTGTATAGATTGGCTATATAAAAAAGCCAGATTTGATCCATATTTTTTTTATCCGACCTCTGCCATCTCGAAGGGCGAGAGCAGCAGGCGCATGGGAACACCACCGCCTCCAGGTTCCTGTCCAAGTCACACACCATCCTAACTTGGAAATATATCGGACGTTCCTTCATCGTCGCTGGGTCAAAATCCCGGAACTCCCTCCCTAACAGCACTGTGGGAGCACCTTCACCACACGGACTGCAGCGGCTCAAGTAGAAGGCCCACCCAGGAGAAAAATGGCAGGGGGGTGGCATTAAAAAAAAATTGCACGGTTAAAAAAATTGTTTGAACACTTTCATTTTATGAGTTATAAAAATATTGGAGCTGGGACCAAAGTAGGCTGTTTGACTGACAGTCGAGAATCACCCAACTGGGTAAGGAAAAGTCTTTTTGCTTTCCAATTGGCCGTGGGAAGGCAGTGGGCCGTGCTGGGCGACCATTGGTGGGAGGGTGGGGACGGGGTGGTTGGAGGCGGGAGATCATGTGATGAAACCTCTAGGAACATGTCCAGAGTTGGAAACCATGAGTAGCACCCTCATTGATGCAACAGAGAGTTGTGGGTTGGAGCCCTAGTCCAATAAAGAAAGACTTGCATTTCTATAGCACCTTTCCCGGCCTCAGAACCTCCCAAAGTGCTTTACAGCTAACGAAGTACTTTAAAAGTGTGGTCACTGTTGTAATGTAGGAAAGGCGGCAGTCAAATTGTGCACAGCAAGCTCCCACAAAGAGCAATGAGATAAATAACCAGATAATCTATTTTTTTGGTGATGTTGGTTGAGGGATAAATATTGGCCCCAGGACACCGGGGAGAACTCCCCACTGCTCTTCTTCAAAATAGTGGCCGTGGGATCTTTTACGTCCACCTGAGAGGGCAGACGGGGCCTCGGTTTAAAGTCTCATCCGAAAGATGCTTAAACATATGATGGGCTAGATTTTCATGGAGCCGTCAGGTGGGGTTTCAGGCGTGTGAGGGGGGGGAAAATCCCGAATTTGGGGGTCCCGACACCATCCCATCCAAAACCCCGCCCCACGTCAGTTTCAGGGGTGGCGGGTACCCGCCCCGCACTGGGACCCGCCGAAACCAGGCGGGAAGGGATTAGTGCCAATTAACTGCCTGTTAACAGATAGTTAACAGGCAGTTTTTAGCCTAATCCCTATTTTGAGGGGTTTCGTGTGGGTTTCCCGACAGCTCCAAACCACGCCAGGTTAGAGCAGGCGGGCCGTCGGGTTGAAGGAGTTGGAGGGGTCGCGATGTTGGCGCTCAGGTGAGTGCTGGGTCCATGAGTGTAAAGGTAAGTGTGTTTGGTGTGTCTAAAGTGTGTAAAGAACTTTTACTTACCTGTACTTACTGTGGTGTATGTGCCTTTAAGAGCCCTGTGTACTGTAATGCCGGTAGTGGTCACTCGGGCTATATAAGCCTGTATAGTGTCTTGTATCTGTTAGTTCACCTCCAGACTTTGTCCAGTAAACACCTATTAAACCAACTCCTGCATTCCGTGTCTCCATTAACACACGGATACAACAGTGGCGACGAATTGAAAACGGACTTACCTGCAATTCGGCAACACCTCAAGGAGATCGATTCCTCAGACGAAGGTCGAAGAAAAAAGAAAAGAAAAAAACTGTGGTTTCACCAGCTAGCCGGGCTGGTGGCAGGTACTGCAATAATCCTTCCTGGGCGGCGGGCTGGGGCTCGATCGGCTGGCTCTGCAGCGGGGCCGAGCAGCGAAGGCGGAGGCAAACAGAGACGAAGGGTGGAGCACTCGGGAGACGGCCAGCTCTGCAAAGCAGGTCGGCGTTCGGACCAAGCAGAGGGAGGGAAAAGTCCCAGAGAGTCCGGCGGGAACGAGTCTCCGACTATTAAAAATATCTGTATAAATAAAAACCGCGGAGAACAGCGTTGTCAGCAGCGACAGCAGCGGGAAAGCACAGGAGGCGCCATTTTTTTTCTCGGCTGGGAAGAAAGGAAAGCGCGGGAGGCGCAATTTTTTTTTCAGGATGCCTAAGACTGGCAATATTACTGCTTTCGATAGTGATGTAGAGGATTGGACCACATATGTGGAAAGAGTGGAGGTATATTGCACAGCGAATGAAATAGAGGATGATAAAAAGGCATCGATACTTCTAAATCTAATGGGCGCAAAGACATACGGGCTGTTACGAAACTTAATCACTCCAGCCAAACCGATGGACAAGAATACTAAGGAGATTGTTGATACCCTACAGGAGCACTTAAACCCAACACCGCTGCTGATAGCGGAATGATTCAAATTCTTCAGGAGGAATCAGCACAAGAATGAAAGTAACGCTGATTACCTCACCGAATTAAGGAAGCTGTCAAAGCACTGCCAATTCGGAGCAGGACTGGCAGATTCTCTTCGAGACAAATTCGTCTGCGGTCTCCTAAGTGAAGGAACACAGAAAAGGCTACTTTCTGAGAAAGATTTAACACTGGACAAGGCTTTCAGTGTGGCTATATCATACGAAGCAGCAGCACGAGGAGCTGCAGAGATACAGCAAAAGCCACAGGACTTCGGCACCCATAAAATGACACAGGGTTTCGAGAGATGTTATCGCTGTGGCAGATCCACCCATGACCAGAGGGACTGCTGGTTCAAGGACAAAGCATGCAGGCAATGCGGAAAGATGGGACACATTGCACGTGTATGCCGATCTGGAAAAAAAAAATCCACTGACAAAAAAAAAATCAATAAGGAAAAGTACAGAAAGGTACAAATGATGACGGACAGTAGCTCCGAAGACCAGAAGAGCGATAGCGACTCTGGAAACAAGAGACTAAGCTGTCTCAAATTACATAATGTAATTGCCAAAGAAGATTACCAGACCATTTGGGTTACCCTCACGATAGCAGGGTACCCAGTTAAAATGGAGCTAGATACAGGATCAGCTCTGACCGTCATAAGTCGACGGGATTACGAGCGGCTATTTCCGCATATACCTTTGAAAGACACATCCATTATCTTGAAAACATATACGGGGCAGAAAGTATACCCCAGAGGGAAAATAAGGGTGCCTGTTGTATACAACGGCAAGGAAATACAGAAGTTGTATTTATACGTTCTGCAAGATGGTGGTCCACCGCTGTTGGGACGTGAATGGATCAGGAAGATACGTTTAGACTGGCACTCCATTCAGGCACCGACGGTGACCAGTAAGAAAAAAAATGATGATGACGTCATACCTGAACGATTAAAAGACATCTTGGCCAACGCCAAAGAAGTGTTCCAACAGGAACTAGGAACCTTGAAAGGCGTCACCGCCTCAATAAAAGTGGAAGATGCGGCAATTCCCAAGTTTTTTAAGGCAAGGCCGGTGCCATACGCAATTCGTCCAGCAGTCGAGGCAGAGCTGGAGAATTTGGAAAAGGCAGGCGTGTTATCCAAGATAGATTGGAGCGAGTGGGCAACACCCATTGTCCCGGTCATGAAGAAAACGTTGAATAGTGATAAATCTGAAGAACAGAGAAAAATTCGCATCTGTGGGGACTTCAAGGTGACTGTAAACCTGATCCTTCACATGGTACAGTATCCTCTTCCGAGGATAGAAGATATTTTCGCCTCACTATCCGGAGGGAAACGTTTCACCAAAATTGACTTGGCACAGGCATATCTACAGATGGAGGTTGAGGAGGCCTCTAAAAAGTATCTCACGATAAACACACATAAAGGCCTGTACCAGTACAATTGACTGGTTTTCGGAGTAGCATCAGCTCCAGCTATCTGGCAAAGAGCTATGGAGCAAGTCCTGCAAGGGATTCCGGGGACTCAATGCTATCTGGACGACATTCGTGTAACAGGAGAAAACGACAACGAGCACCTTGCCAAATTGAAGCAGGTGCTCACTAGGCTGAGAGAACGGGGCCTGCGAGCAAATCGCCCCAAGTGCGAATTTTTCCAGAAACAGATATATTGTAGCCACATAATTAACGAAGAAGGGTTGCATAAGTCACCTGAAAAAATTGAAGCGGTCATAAAAGCCCCAGCACCTGAAAATGTCTCACAATTAAGGTCGTTCCTGGGATTGATAATTTACTATCATAAATTTTTACTGAACTTGTCAACTGTTCTGCACCCTCTTAATGAACTGCTACAAACAGGAGTAATTTGGAAATGGAGCGAAGAGTGTAAACGTGCCTTCCATAAATGTAAAGGCTTGATCATGTCCAAGGAAGTTTTGGCTCATTACAACCCATCACTGCCAATCAGACTGGCGTGCGATGCATCCCCTTACGGCGTAGGAGCGGTATTATCGCATAGATTCCCTGATGGCTCGGAGCGGCCGATAGCCTTTGCGTCACGCTCATTGAACTCAGCTGAGCGTAACTATGCCCAGATCGACAGGGAAGCACTCAGCCTGGTATGGGGAGTGAAGAAATTCAACCATTACCTGCACGGACAAAAATTTACCTTGTTGACTGACCATCAACCCCTCATCTCCATATTCAACTCTAAAAAGGGCGTTCCCATTATGACAGCGCAATGGCTACAGAGGTGGTCCCTTTTCCTAGGGGCACACCACTATGACATTGAATACAAAGGATCAAAACAGCATGAAAATGCTGACGGTTTATCGCATCTACCGTTGCCAACGGTAGAAGAGGCACCTACAGTGGACCCAGTGGAAATGTTCCACTCAACCGTAGTGGAATGTCTACCAGTAACAAATTCTATCATTGAAAAGGAAATGAGAAATGACCCGACTCTCTCACGAGTCTACGATTTAACGGTGAAGGGATGGCCAGCACATGGCGAACCACTGTTGCCAGCATTCTCGCAAAGAAGAGAACAGCTGTCAGTGTGCCGAGGAACCTTGATGTGTGGATCCAGAGTGGTGGTTCCACCCAAACTCCAGGATAAAGTGCTAAAGGAGCTTCACGAGGGGCATCTGGGTGGACTGAAAATGAAGAACCTAGCCAAAGCGTTTGTGTGGTCGCCAGGCATCGATGGAGACATCGAAGAAATGACCAAGGGCTGTCTAGGATGCCAGAAGGTCCAAAATGCCCCACCACAAGCCCCTCTACATCCATGGGAGTGGCCCTCATCTCCATGGCAAAGGGTACACATTGACTTTGCTGGTCCATTTATGGACTCAATGTTCTTAATCGCGGTTGATGCACACTCCAAGTGGCCGGAGGTAATAAAGATGTCCTCCACCACCACGGAAAAAACCATCACAGTATTAAGGACCATATTTGCCAGGAATGGGCTGCCTGAACAGATCTGTTCTGATAATGGACCACAATTTGTGTCCGAAGAATTCAGGAAGTTCTTAAAAAACAATGGGGTTAAGCACTACACGTCCGCCCCATACCATCCCGCCACCAATGGATTGGCTGAAAGGTTTGTCCAGACCTTCAAGAAGGCCATAAAGGCTATGGGTAATGAAGACATTAATCTACAGCATAAGGTAGATAACTTCTTGTTTGCCTACAGGAATGCAACACATGTGGTTACAAACCAAACTCCCGCCATGATGTTTTTCAATAGAAGACTAAGATGCCGGCTGGATTTGATCAAGCCAAACATCAGAAGGGACGTAGAGAACCGGCAATTTCAAGGCATGAATGAAAGGCCAACTAGAACCTTCCAGATAGGTCAACAAGTTTTGGCCCGGGACTACCGTACCGAGAAATGGCAGCCTGGAACTATTTGCACACGACTAGGACCGCTGATGTATACCGTGGATATTGGAGAAAGCATAATAAGGCGCCATGCTGACCAGATCATAGAGTCATCCAAAAAGGGACAACCTGCACCACCACTCTATACGCCTAATGATGAAGCAGAGATACCCATAGTATCTACCTCAGATCCGGTGATACTGGAACCAGATGGACCCGACACTAGCATTCCAGCCGAATCGACCTTGCCAAAAGAACCTACTACACCACCGAAAACTACTACACCACCGAGGCATTATCCGGACCGAGTCAGGAAGCCTCCAGAGAGACTGACTTATAATTGATTAACTGCAGCAAATGTGTAGATTATTGTTCTAGTACACGTTAATAACAATTACTTAAAATGTTATGTACTGGTTGTCTAAAAGGGGAGGAATTGTGGTGTATGTGCCTTTAAGAGCCCTGTGTACTGTAATGCCGGTAGTGGCCACTCGGGCTATATAAGCCTGTATAGTGTCTTGTATCTGTTAATTCACCTCCAGACTTTGTCCAGTAAACACCTGCTAAACCAACTCCTGCATTCCGTGTCTCCATTAACACACGGATACAACACTTACCTTCACAGCCTTTCTTCCTGTAGCCGTCGGGAGCGCATCACTCAGCCGGTACTTAAAGCTGAACGGCTGCGATCTGTGAAAAGTGACAGCCTTCAGCTTTGAGTGCCGGTGAGAGTTCTAACTGAGTCTGTGCAGAATGACTCATGGTAGAACTCAGACTGTCAGTGTTTGACAGCTTCAAACAGCTGTGAAACAATGATATTTCATCTGTCAAAAACTCTTGACAGATTAAATTTCAGTCTGTGATGTCACCTGTTACCGGGTGGCCCTTAATTGGCCTGCTGAGCCTGCTGGGCGGGCTCAACAAGGTCAATCAAGGGAAAATCGCGCAGATTGGCCGAACGTCGAAGTAGGCGGGTCAAAAAGCCGAAAGGGGAAGTCCCGCCTTCTTCCCGACAGGTTCGGGAAAATCTACCCCATGATCTGGGTTCCTGCACACGTGCAACGGGCAAGATGCTAAAAGTTGAGCTGTCAACTGCCAGTTCAAGTGGACGTCAAAGACCCCATGGCAGTATTCAAAGGGCAACAGGTGGATCAATAGTCATCCCCCAACCAATAACAACAACAACTTGCATTCATGCAGCGCCTTTGGTGTAGTAAAACGTCCCAAGGCGCTTCACAGTAGCGTTATCCAACACTGAGCTACGTAAGGAGGAACATAGAAACATAGAAGACAGGAGCAGGAGTAGGCCATTCGGCCCCTCGAGCCTGTTCTGCCATTTAATGAGATCATGGCTGATCATCCAAACTCAGTACCCTGTCCCTGCCTTCTCTCCATATCCCTTGATCCCTTTAGCCTTAAGAAATATATTTAACTCCTTCTTGAATATATTTAATAAGTTGGCCTCAACTGCCTTCTGTGGTAGAGAATTCCACAGGTTCACCACTCTCTGAGTGAAGAAATTCCTCCTCATCTCAGTCCTAAATGGCTTACCCCTTATCCTTAGACTGTGACCCCTGGTTCTGGACTCCCCCGCCATTGGGAACATCCTTCCTGCATCTAGTCTGTCTAGTCCTGTTAGAATTTTATAAGTTTCAATGAGATCCCCTCTCATTCTTCTAAACTCCAGCGAATATAAGCCTAATCGGCCCAATCTCTCCTCACACGTCATTCCTGCCATCCCAGATATCAGTCTAGGCAGCTGATAGCACAGCGGCCAATGGTGGAGTGCCTAAAATCGGGGACGCACAAGAGGCCAGAATTGGAGGAGTGCAGAGGCCATGGAGGGCTGTGGGGCTGGAGGAGGTTACAGAGATTTTTTTTTATTTGTTCATGGGGTGTGGGCGTTGCTGGCAAGGCCAGCATTTATTGCCCAACCCTAATTGCCCTGGAGAAGGTGGTAGTGAGCCATCTTCTTGAACCGTTGTTCTTTGTAGTGGTTGGTACAACTGAGTGACTTGCTGGGCCATTTCAGAGGGCAGTTAAGAGTCAACCACATTGCTGTGGGTCTGCAGTCACATATAGGCCAGACCGGGTAAGGGCGGCAGATTTCCTTCCCTAAAGGACATTAGTGAACCAGATGGGTTTTTACAACAATCCGGTAGTTTCATGGTCATCATTACTGACACTAGCTTTTAATTCCAGATTTATTTAATTAATTGAATTTAAATTCCCCAGCTGCCGTGGTGGGGTTTGAACTCACGTCCCTGGATCATTAGTATGATAGCAAAATACTGCGGATGCTGGAAATCCGAAATAACAACAGAAAATGCTGGAAAAACTCAGCAGGCCAGGCAACATCTGTGGAGAGGAAATAGAGTCAACGTTTTGGGTGAAAACCCTTTGTCAAGGCTATTTCATTTCCTGTGCTTCTTCAGTCTTGACAAAGGGTTTTCACCCGAAACGTTGACTCTATTTTCTCTCCACGGATGTTGCCTGGTCTGCCGAGTTTTTCCAGCATTTTCTGTTGTTATTTCTCCAGATCATTCGTCCCTTCGATAGGGAGGGGCGAGGCCATTGAGGGATTTGAAAACAAAGATGGCACCGACGGACCGGGAGCCAATGTAGGTCAGCGAGCACAGGCATGATGGGTGAACGAGACTTAGGGTAGGGGCAGCAGAGTTTTGGCTAAGTTCAAGTTTACGGAGGGCGAAAGATGGGCAGCCGGCCAGGAGAGCATTGGAATAGTCAAGTCTAGAGGTAACAAAGGTGTGTACGAGGGTTTCGCAGCAGAGGAGCTGAGGCAGGGGGTGGAGACAAAACTAGCTTAACTGTTTTTATTTTCAGCTCCTTGCTGCTTGTGAGATGTTGCTGGTGAAGAGTTGATACTGTGTTTGCCCTACTTGCTGACAGTCACTGCATTCTTTCAAAAGGCAGAATCCCACAAGCTTGGTAAGTTGCGACATCAAATGCCAGTAGATTATTTCCTTTTCAGTTTGGAGAGTTTCACCAAAGACAAAAAAAAAGTGACCCATCTTAGTTTGGGTTCCACACTAACGAGCAAACCAGCCCGGGGGATTGTGGGTCAGCATTGTTCCCCTTTCCTCATTATTGTGAGCAGGTTTTTCTAAAAGGAACACTCAGATCTAGCAGGGCACAGCTGTGTCCATGGCAACGCCCTGGATTCCACCATTCATCCCGCGTCAACTTGGCCAACACTGTGGTCGCTCCTGTGTGCACAGTTTACCGGCTAATGTCTGTCACCCAGAGACGGATGTTCTCCATTCTATACCAGCTCATTTGCTGATGACTTTCCCACCATGTTGCAGCGCAGTTTGTAAGAACTTTCATTAGGAACAGGTCAGGAAAGCCTCCCACACAAATATAAGAAAAAACACACACACACACACACACACACACACGGCCACTGCAGAATGGGCAGTGGATCAAGCTCTCCACACAAAGTTGGAGAACATAACCCTGAGAGCTTGGGCACTCCAGGAATACAAATAGGCTCAGCATGCAATTCTTCATCTAAATACGTCTCGGTCAATGGGAATGCTATCCCGTCCTGACGGAAACTCTTGCTTGTAGACTTGTAACTGCCCACAGCGGCACAGCAAGGTGGAGATGGACATGACAGAGCATTTTGGTATCTTTGACAACATGTAGCTATATCCCGACACCTCCATGCAAGCTCATAATTCTTCGTAATAGGCTGCTGGACAACATGTTAAGATTTGATGGAAATGTTTTCAAGCTGCCAAATGAAGCTTAGACATCTAAAAAGAACTTGCATTTATACAATGCCGTTCACTACCTCAGCATGCCCCAAAGCGCTTTCTAGCCACTGGAGTAATTTTTAATGAAGTGTAGTCACTCTGGTAATGTATAGAAACATATAGAAGATAGGAGCAGGAGTAGGCCATTCGGCCCCTCGAGCCTGCTCCGCCATTCAATGAGATCATGGCTGATCATCCAAACTCAGTACCCTGTCCCTGCCTTCTTCCCATATCCCTTGATCCCTTTAGCCCTATTAGACGCGGCAGCCAATTTGCACACAGCAAGCTCCCACAAAAAGCAATGGGATAATGACCAGATCATTTTGTCTTTTAGTGAGGTTGGTTGAGGGATAAATATTGGCCCCAGGGAGAACTCATCCTGCTCTTCTTCGATATGGTGCTGTGGGATCTTTTACATTGATTGACCTGAGAGGGGCGGACGAGGCCCTCGGTTTAACGTCTCATCTGAAGCATGGTGGCATAGTGGTTAGCACTGTTGCCTCACAGAGCCAGGGACCCGGGTTTGAATCCGGCCTCGGGTGACTGTCTGTGTGGAGTTTTGCACATTCTCCCCGTGCTTGCGTGGGTTTCCTCCGGGTGCTCCGGCTTCCTCCCACAGTCCAAAGATGTGCGGGTTAGGATGATTGGCTATGATAAATTGACCCTTAGTGTTAGGGGGATTAAATATGTGGGGTTACGGGGATAGGGTGGGATATGTGTTGGTGTAGGGGTTACGGGGATCGGGTGGGATATGTGTCGGTGCAGGCTCGATGGGCCAAAATGGCCTCTATCTGCACTGTGGGGTTTCTGTGATTTCTGTGAAAGACGGCGTCTCCGACAGTGCGGCGCTCCCTCAGCACTGCACTGGGAGTGTCAGCCTAGATTTTTGTGCTCAAGTCTCTGGAGTAGGACTTGAACCCACAACCTTCTGCCCCAGGGGCAAGGGTGCTACACACTGAGCCACGGCTGACACTTAACTTGAATATCAACCCAACAAGAAGCAACATAAATGTATCTACAGTGGTGTAGTGGTTATGTTCTGCGACAAATAATCCTTGTAGACCTGGACTGATAATCTAGTGAGCACACAAGTTCAAATCCCACCTCGGCAGCCTGAGAATTTGAGTTCAGTTTAAAAAATCTGCAAATATAAATCTTGTATCAATAACAGTGACCGTGAAGCTGTTGGATTGTCGTAAAGAAACTCACCTGGTTCGCTAATGTCCTTTTAGGGAAGGACACCTGGCGTCCTGACCTGGTCTGGGCCTATATGTGACTCCAGTCCCATGGCAACGGGGTTGTCTCTTAATTGGCCAAGTCACGCCATTACATCAATACTATTGCCCAGCAGTTCAAGAAGAAGGCCCACCATCACCTTCTCAACAACAACTTGCATTTATATAGCACCTTTAAAGTAGTAAAACGTCCCAAGGCGCTTCACAGGAGCGATTATCAAACAAAATTTGACACCGAGCCATATAAAGAGATATTAGGACAGGTGACTAAAAGCTTGGTGCATCAGCTTATACCTTATTAGAAATGAGCCAGATAAATCCACCACCGTCCAATTCATTGTTACATTGTTCAAAGGAGGAAAGAGAGGTAAAGAGGCGAAGAGGTTTAGTTAGGGAATTCCAGAGCTTAGGGGCTAGGGAGCTGGAGGCACGGCCGCCAATGGTGGAGCGATGGAAATTGGGGATGCGCAAGAGGCCAGAATTGGAGGAGCGCCGAGATCTCGGCGGGTTGTAGGGCTGGAGGAGATTGCAGAGATGGGGGAGGGGCGGGGGGGCCATGGAGGGATTTGAACACAAGGATGAGAATTTTAAAATCGAGGTGTCGTGGGACCAGTAGGTCAGCGAGCACAGGGGTGATGGGTGAACGGGACTTGATGCGAGTTAGGATACGGGCAGCAGAGTTTCACAGGATCTAGGGATGGACTAACCCGCATAGTCAGTGCAATGGGTTAACACTTCGTACATCAGAGTTCAAAGTGGCCTGTTGCTGGGAATCCCTTCCCCAGCGTATCCTGTTTCAATGAAGTACAGCCAGCATAAGTGACAGATGTTTTAAAAGGGCCTCCAGTACTGTTTGGTTTGCTGCTATCTAACTGAATACATCTGGGAGAAGGAGGGGAAAGTTTATCTTAGACCCCCTTCGAGATGATTTCACTTTTATTCCATCTCATCTCTGCAGCCAAAACGATTTGTGAGCGAGCTCTTATTTAGATATGTGGCTATACACATGTCCCAAAGGGCCATAAATCATGATAGGTCTCATAAAACCTCGAGTGTTCTCCTAAAACGTGTGTATTCCAGGGTTTAAAATATCAAATCCTCTTCACTGCACAGGGAAAGCAAAGGGAACTTATTGGTGCATCAGCTTATAGCTCAAACCATTAGAAATGAGCCGGATAAATCCACCACCGTCCAATTCATTGTTACAGTGAGGCAAAGCATTGAAATATTTACTTCTCATCCCATTGGGAAAGTTTAGCTAAAAGCTGCTAGTGGCTTGGACACTTGGTGCAAAGTGCCGGCGCACAGATCACTTGAAAGATAGGAACGCACTGAATTGTCAAGATGGCCAAGAGCTCCAAAAAAAAATTATACTTCTGTCCAAAACGATAAAACCGACTATGTAGAAGATATGTTCGCTGACTGAACAAACAATAACAAGAACTTACACAATCTGGGCTACTGTGAAACATTTCTCTAATCAAGTTAGCGTGCAGCAGCTGAGATGTTTTAGTGGCTTAATTAGGCGAATTAACCAATTACTGGCATCTGCGGGAGAGATTCTCTGCAAAACTCTGGTCACGTGTGTGTGTCTGTGCCACAGGCAGATGTGGAGAAAGCAGCAGCTCAGAGAGGGGGCTGAGCGAGGGTAGAGCCAGGGACCCAGTTCGCTTCATGCTGATTTTTCTTTTTTTAATTTAAAAGCCAGTTTTGATGAGCCAAACGGAGGAATGTTGAATTCAGTCCAAACAAGCAAACATGATTTCCCGACCACCAGCCCCCCCCACCACTCATGAGCCAAGGTCATTTTAGTTCACAGACAGGAAAAAAACGCTGAATAGTTCTCCACAGAGACAGGGTTCCCTTTCTTTAATGAGAAAGAGAGAGAGAGAGAGAGAATGCACTGTGGCACTCGCAAGATCATTTTTATTCATATGTTCTTGGGATGTGCGGGAGCTATATTTCAGTGAGCGAGTGGTCGATCTACGGAACCGGCTCGCTAGGGAGACGGGGAGGGGGGGGGAAGCGGTTAGTGTTGATTCAGTCAAAGGCAAAATAGATAGATTTCTTTCAGAAAATAACATTTTGGGATAGACTGTAAGAGTAATGTGAGACGTGACGTGTGGTGAGTGTGGCGTGCTCGGGAGGAAGAGGTGACTTTGGACCTCTGGTTCCCAAAGCTCTCCACCACTGGGGGCTTTCCTCGCCTCATGTCTGGGTCTGTTGTAGACTCATTGACAGAGACTGATCGCTGTGACTGGTCAACATCTTCTTCTCCTTAGGCAGTCCCTCGGAACCGAGGATGACTTGCTTCCACACTAAAAATGAGTTCTCGGGTGACTGATGAGTCCAATGCGGGACCTACAGTCTCTGTCACTGTTGGGTTTGTCCATGAGGGTCCTGACGTTCCAGGTCCCGAACTTCATTTTAAAAGGGTGGAAGATGCCTGTGTGTGAAATCTTTTAACGTGGGGTGGCCGTTGCACACCAGCTACCACACGGGCTTGGCAGAGCAAGGTCTTGGTCCAATGGCAAGGGGATCCAAGACGATTGGAGACCAGGCTCTGCTGCAGTGGCCTAGCACACACACACACATACTCCTACTGTCCTCCTCCCTCCTTCTCACAGGTCCTCTCTGCCTGGGTTGAGCACTTCTTCACACCAAGGGTAGCGGCAATCTGGAACTCTCCTCCCAAAAAATCTGTCAAGGCTGGGGTCAATTGAAAACAACTCCACTATTGTTGGATCGTGCAACTACCTGGATGGTAGAAGGTTGTCTGGCAATTCCTATGTGGGTGCCACTGGCAAGGCCAGCGTTTATTGCCCATCCCTAGGGGGCATTAAGAGTCACATGCAGGCCAGATCAGGCAGGGGCGGCCGGTGCCTTTCTCTGAAGCACACGAGACGGGTTTTTAGGACAATCCAACTGCTTTCATGGCCACTTTGTCCAGTTCTACCCCACAAATAGTTCAATTCATGACTGGCCATTGTGGCATTTGAACTTATGATCTCTGGGCTACTAGCCCAGTACCTAAACCACTGGGAAATGTGGCAGCCAATTTGCGCACAGCAAACTCCCTCAAAACAGCAATGTCACAATGATCAGGCCATCTGTTTTTAGTGGTGTTAGTTGAGGGATAAATATTGGCCCCAGGACACCGGGGAGAACTCCTCGGCTCTTCGAAATAGTGCCGTGGGATCTTTTACATCGACCTGAGAGGGCAGACAGGGCCTCGGTTTAACGTCTCATCTGAAAGACAGCACCTCCGACAGTGCAGCACTCCCTCAGTACTGCCCCTCCGACAGCGCAGCATTCCCTCAGTACTGCCCCTCCGACAGTGCAGCGCTCCCTCAATATTGCCCCTCCGACAGTTCAGCGCTCCCTCAGTACTGACCCTCCGACAGTGCAGCACTCCCTCAGTACTGCCCCTCCGACAGAGCGACGCTCCCTCAGTACTGCCCCTCTGACAGCGCAGCACTCCCTCAGTACTGCCCCTCCGACAGTGCAGCACTCCCTCAGTACTGCCCCTCCCACAGTGCAGCACTCCCTCAGCACTGCCCCTCCGACAGCGCAGCGCTTCCTCAGTATTGCCCCTCCGACAGTGCAGCACTCCCTCAGTACTGCCCCCCGACAGTGCAGCATTCCTCAGTACTGCCCCTCCGACAGTGCAGCACTCGCTCAGTACTGCCTCTCCGACTGCGCAGCGCTCCCTCAGTACTGCCCCTCTGACAGTGCAGCACTCCCTCAGTACTGCCACTCCGACAGCACAGCGCTCCCTCAGTACTGCCCCTCTGACAGCGCAGCACTGCCTCAGTACTGCCCCTCCAACAGCGCAGCATTCTCTCAGTACTGCCCCTCCGACAGCGCAGCATTCTCTCAGTACTGCCCCTCCGACAGCGCAGCGCTCCCTCAATATTGCCCCTCCGACAGTGCAGTGCTCCCTCAGTACTGCCCCTCCGACAGTGCGGCGCTCCCTCAGTACTGCTCCTCCGACAGTGCAGCTCTCCCTCAGTACTGCCAGTCCGACAGCACAGCGCTCCCTCAGTACTGCCCCTCTGACAGTGCAGCACTCCCTCAGTACTGCCACTCCGACAGCACAGCGCTCCCTCAGTACTGCCCCTCTGACAGCGCAGCACTGCCTCAGTACTGCCCCTCCGACAGCGCAGCATTCTCTCAGTACTGCCCCTCCGACAGCGCAGCATTCTCTCAGTACTGCCCCTCCGACAGCGCAGCACGCCCTCAATATTGCCGCTCCGACAGCGCAGCGCTCCCTCAGTACTGCCCCTCTGACAGCGCAGCGCTCCCTCAATATTGCTCCTCCGACAGTGCAGCTCTCCCTCAGTACTGCCACTCCGACAGCACAGCGCTCCCTCGGTACTGTCCCTCTGACAGCGCAGCACTACCTCAGTACTGCCCCTCCAACAGTGCAGCGCTCCCTCAGTACTGCCCCTCCGACAGTGCAGCACTCCGTCAATACCGCCCCCCTGACAGCGCAGCGCTCCTTCAGTACTGCCCCTCCAACAGCGCAGCACTCCCTCAGTACTGCCCCTCCGACAGTGCAGCGCTCCCTCAGTACTGCCCTTCCGACAGTGCGGCGCTCCCTCAGTACTGCCCCTCCGACAGTGCGGCGCTCCCTCAGTACTGCCCCCCCGACAGTCCGACAGTGCGGCGCTCCCTCAGTACTGCCCCCCCGACAGTGCAGCACTCCCTCAGTACTGCCCCCCCGACAGTGCAGCACTCCCTCAGTACTGCCCCTCCGACAGTGCGGCGCTCCCTCAGTACTGCCCCTCCGACAGTGCGGCGCTCCCTCAATATTGCCCCTCCGACAGTGCAGCGCTCCCTCAGTACTGCCCCTCCGACAGTGCGGCGCTCCCTCAGTACTGCCCCTCCAACAGTGCGGCACTCCCTCAGTACTGCCCCTCCAACAGTGCGGCGCTCCCTCAGTACTGCCCCTCCAACAGTGCGGCGCTCCCTCAGTACTGCCCCTCCAACAGTGCAGCACTCCCTCAGTACTGCCCCTCCAACAGTGCAGCACTCCCTCAGTACTGCCCCTCCGACAGTGCAGCAGGCCCTCAGTACTGCCCCTCCGACAGTGCAGCGCTCCCTCAGTACTGCCCCTCCAACAGTGCAGCGCTCCCTCAGTACTGCCCCTCCGACAGTGCAGCACTCCCTCAGTACTGCACTGGGAGTGTCAGCCTGGATTTTTGTGCTCAAGTCTCTGGAGGGGGACTTGAACCCACGACCTTCTGACTCAGAGGCGACACCTTCATCATAACAATATAAGTGTTCATCAAGAATTTTCCTACAAGCACTAGTCAGGACTCAGTAAGCTCTTCGGTAATACAGCACAACATTTTCAGACAAGTTGTTTTCAGAGATATAGGTCAAGACATGACCTTACCTGTCAGAACATTAACAATAGCACTTAATGACTTAATACTGGCCAAATGACTAGAATGTGGACTACAACAATCATCTGAGGCTGCCCAAAACATTGTCCTTGTGGCTGAGGTGGAATCTATGGGGGGAAAAATTGAGTCGCTCTCCTTTTGGGGCGCTAACTTCGCTGGGGCTAAAAAAAATTAGCGAAATTCACCGGAAGCGCCCCAAGAGGGAGGCGGGGTGGTACTGGAATCACCCCTGCTCCCCCTTGGGGCGCTGCGAGTGAATATCGCGGCGTTATGTACCGCAGCATCATGCTCTGCGGCACATCGCGCCGCGGTACTGCAGGCCTTCCTCCCCTTATTAAAGGGGCGGGGCCTAGCGCAGCACGACCTGGGGCCCAGCTGGGCCACCAGGGATCAGAGTGCTGGCAAAAGAGCCCGGCACTCAAGAAAGGTGCCGGTGCTTACGGAACACAGCCGGCACTCCACGGGGGGCGCGGGGGGGGCTGCACAGAAGGCCGGGGACGGCAAAGCAGGCAGGCACTGGCAGGCGGCCAGCAACAAAAACGGCCGCCTGGCACCTCGCCTTTAATTAGCGCCGCCCCGGCTGCAGGTAAGCCCCCCCTGACCCCGCAGGATGTAGCGTCCGAAGATCGCAGCCGGAGCGCTGCGCATGGCGATGATGTCATCGGCGGCGGCGCAGCACCGCGGGGCGCTAAAGGTTACCGCCGCCGCTAACCTCCTGCTGAATTTCACGGGAGGCATTAGCGTCGCGGCACCCAGGCGCTAGTTGTTTTGCGCCCCATTAACGTCCGCGCTAATGTGAGGTGCAAATCAACCGATTTTTTCCCCCATAGGGTTTTACTGTTTATCTATTGATCTATGAAGTCAGAAGATATGAAGGGAAGTGGTTGAAAACTCAGCTGCCTATTATTCAATAATCTCATCACCAGATTTAACATGCTGTGCAGAACCGCTTCCCTGAACCTTTAGATTCAGTGACCTGATTAACATAGTGTACACGATGTAACTTCCTCCCAGTTTAGCAATTTGCAGTTAATTGGAACATTGCATAGCATTAAGTCCCTTGTTCCGATGGAAAGTCAGCCTGAGACATACTCAAGAAACTGTTCAGAGAGACTGACAAACACTGCAATTATATGGTTGAACAAAAACACGTACCAAAGTAAAAGTAAAACCCCACAACCGACTCAAAAAGGTAAGAACTTGTAATTACGTGGAACCTTATTGTAAAGTCTGTGGGTTGTATGGCGAAGTAATACACAGACTACAAGAGTAACTTTAACAGGACTTTACTATTCGAAGATCAGGGCGAATCTGCCCAATAAATTCTGCCACAGCACTTATATACCGGTGTGGTCACTGTCGGTATTACAGTATACAGCAGCCAGGATAAAGTAGTGCCACACCTAAAATAGTTCTCTTAAAGGTGGACGGTTACATACAATAGTTCTCTTAAAGGTAGAACAGTTACATACACTACAATCCTCCCTTTTTAGCTTACAACATACTTATTCCCCATTAACATAACATCATAACATACCCAACTTCATGTTACAACAGTTCACAGAGGTAGTCTCTGCGAAAACAGTTCACAGATTCAGTCTCTGCGGGAAACAGTTCACAGATTCAGTCTCTGATCTTCTTGACTCGGTCCGACCACGCCTCCGTGGTGTAGTCGGGTCACCTTGCTAGAGGGACTCATCCCATAGTCCTTCCCTAGACTTAACAGCTTTACTTCCATCACTTCTGAACCAGCATTGCTGACTTTTTAAAACAAACAAAAAACAGTTGGATTGCCTTGGGAAATTTTCCTACTTTCCAACTGATTTGGCTCCGTTCGGGGGACCACGTGTGTGATCGGGTAGAGGTAATAATGGTTCAGATGGTTATCATCTTCTGCTTCGTCTTTTCCTTTTTTGCTTCTTGGAGACTCTCGGGGCTCCATTGTCAGCTGCCAGCTGTAACGCCACCATCTCCCTATGTTCCTTAGACTTTAAGTGATTCATCCTGATTTCGGCACTTTGGGAGTTCTCGGCACGAGCTGGGCAGACCAGGTCCTCGTAATATTCAGTGTCACTCAACAGATCATGGTAATATTTGGTGTCGTCCTGAGCTAGGCCCGCGAGAGGGTCTTCTATTTCCTCCTTACCCAGCTGGACGTTAGCCGACTTTTGTTCCAAATCCCGACATCTGTCCTGAAGAGACTTCATCATGCGTTCAGATTCATCCCGCTTTTTCTGGGCTTCCTGCAAGTCTTTTACTAATGACCTCATTTGTGATTTCAATACTTCAACTTCATTCGGAGATTGATTGATCGGACTATTCAATCCCTCTACTGAAGTAACTGTTTCAGTATTCTGTTGTTCTACATTGCCGTGCGTCAGCGTACTTTAGGCATCCAAGGGCTGTTCTGCTGCAGACTTCTCAGTCTGGGTTGCCACCTCAGCTCTTCCAATGACTTTTGAGAGCTCCCTTCCCTTTGGAGATTTAGGCTCGTATTTAAGTTTTTCCCATTTTAGAGTTTTATCCCTCAGCATATGAATGAGTTGGCTGACTGTTAACTCTTCTGCCATCATCCCTTTTCCATTAACTACAGGGCTGTTTATAACCTTGCCCTGGAGGAGTTGGCTGACTGTTAACTCTTCTGTCCTCATCCCTTTTCCATTAGCTGCAGGGCTGTTTAGAACCTTGTCCTGGGGCTCCTTTGCTGCTTCTACTTCGTCATCATCCGCAGCCCCCACCATTCGAATTTCCACAATTGAATCGTCCGGTGATGCTGCACCCAACTTCAGTAGGAGCTCGGAAGTCATGTCGACCAATTCCGCCTTTTCTGCCTGCAACCTGCTAACAAGCGCCTTCAGTTGCGGCACATCTTGTTCCACCAGATTAGAGCACGCACCTTCAGCAGCCGAATCAGCTTTGATTCGTTTGGCCTCCTCGTGCAGACGGTTTGTGTGCTCCTGCTCCCTTTTCTCCCTCAGCTGCTTCTGTTGTCTTCCCAGATTCTCCCATTCGGTATCATAGAACTTTTTCATTGCTTTCATCTCTTGCTCGAGACGGCAACTCAATTGTTCTAATTGCTGTCGTAATCTGAAATAAGTTTGAGTTCGAGCTCGGTGTTCCTCAGTAATGTATATGTCTGTAACTTGAACAGACTCAGAATTCTCTGTCCAACTATGTTGTTGTTGTTCAGAGGAATTCTGTTCTGAAACTTTGTTCTCCTCTGGAGCATAAGCCTTTATGTACGCATTCGTTCTACCAACCTTAGTCAGCAAGTCCATTTTAGACTTGTCTTTCATGCTTGGGTTGGTCTTATCGTCATCCGTTTCAGAGTCTGAGCTGATTGTCTGCCCCGAGTCCTCACTCATTATTGCTTTTAGGTAGTGCCATTCCATGTCTATTTTCTTGATCCACTCCCGTCCTAGAAGTGGTGGTCCTCCCTCAGGTAGTACATATAAGTCCATTCCTGGGTGTTCTTTGCCCCTGTCTCTCACCTTGACTCTTATCTTTCCCATGGGGTATACTTTATGCCCCGTGTATGTCTGCAATACGAACTTGGTATCTCTCAAGGGTATATGTGAGAATAGCCGGTTGTAATCCCTTCGATTTATGACTGATAGGGCTGATCCAGTGTCCAATTCCATTTTCACTTGGACTCCGGCTATTTTTAGCATGACCCAGATAGTTTGTAGGTCAGCTTCCTTACTCACATTGTGAATTCTCAGACTACCCAGTTCCTGGCCGTTTGGGTCTGAATCTGAATTATGTTCATCTGAACTCTTCTCAGCCACCTTGTGTACTTTGTTGTACTTTTCCTGTGATGGCTTTTTTTGGTTGTTGGTCTTCTTCCCTGACCGGCATACTTTAGCGATGTGACCCAGTTTGCCACATTTTCTACATTCCTGGTTTTTAAACCAGCATTGGTTCTGGTCGTGTGTTGTGTTCCCACAACGATAACATTTCGTTGTACCCAAAGTAATTTGATCCACACTGAGTACCACTGCCTTTAGCTGCATTTCCGCAGTTCCTTTCGCGGTGGCTTCGTGCGATGCTGCAATAAGGACAGCCCTATCAAGTGTGAGGTCGTTCTCTTCAAGCAGTCGCTTTTGCGTTCCATCCTTCGACAACCCGCACACGAACTTGTCTCGCAATGCCTCTGTCAGATTTCCTCCAAACTGGCAGTATTTCGCTAATCTACGCAGTTCGACCAAGTATTCCGCGTTGCTTTCCTCTTTCCGTTGCGTTCTCGCATAAAATTTGAATCGTTCCGCCAACATCAACAGTGTGGGGTTCAAATGATCCTTCAGGACAGCAACAATATTAGCGAAAGTCTGATCCGCCGGTTTAGCTGGTGATAGAAGATGCTTCAATAGGCCGTATGTCTTCGCCCCCATCGCGTTTAGCAAGGTTATAGCTTTATCATCATCTTCTATTTTATTGGCCTCACAATATATCTCGATACGTTCTACGTACGTGGCCCAATCTTCCACCTCGGCATCGAAGTTGTTGATGTTACCATGCTTAGGCATCTTCACTATCTCTCACTATCTTTCTGCGAACAACAGAATTTCTCTTTAACTTTTTAACTTTTTCTCTTTTTTTTTTCCAAAAATGGCGGTTTCCCGCGCTTGTCTTCTTCCCCGCCTCCGAAAATGGCGGTTTCCCGCGCTTGTCTTCTTCTGGTGGGAGGGTAAGCTTTGCCCTCGGGCGCCGACCGCTGGTTTACGGGGTTTGTGGTCTGTGCGCCGGCTTCAGTTTATTCTGAAGCGCGCGCTAGAAAAGCCGATCGCGTTCCTTGTTCCCCCCCCCTTCTTCTTTTCGGCAGGGGCAACCGGCACTGGGGACAACCAGTTGGCGTCGGACAGATCCAGCTCCTGGTCCTTCACGGCAGCTGCTGTAAGCCGCTGGCCGGAACCTCGCTCGGTCTCTCTCTCGGGCTCTGTCTCTCCCGCTCGCGCGGCTCTCGCTCGCTCTTTCTCGGGCTCTGTCTCTCCCGCTTGCGCGGCTCTCGCTCGCTCTCTCTCGGGCTCCCAATCGCGCCTCCCAGCCCTCTCACAGTCCGTGTTTCCCTCCCCGGCTGCGGCTGAGTTCTCCGCGATTTATTTATTTTTATCTTCCCGCGCCTTACGATCCCGGTCGCAGCGCCTCGTGGCCTCGATCACTGTCCGGCCTTTTTCACCCCAATCGCGCCTCCCAGCTTCTCGCAGTCCGGTGCTTTCCTCCCCGGCTGTGGCTGAGTTCTCCGTGGCTTATTTATTTTTATATCTTCCCGCGCCTTTCGATCCCGGTCGCAACGCCTCGTGGTCGCGGTAGTTGTCCAGCCTTTTTCGCCGTCACGGTCTAGCCGTCTCACAACGCTCCCCAGCCCACTTGTACCGCGGCTTCCGTGCTCCACGCTGCCCCGCCTCAGCGCCTCTGGGCCCGACTTCTGTCCGGCTCCTTTCCCCCTCGACCGTGGTCGAGTTCACTGCCCTTATCCTCCGTTTATTTTTTTTTTTTCTATTTTCCCTTTACTCACAGTCACCGTGGCCGACTTGCTTCTCGTGCTGCTCGGCTCAAGCACCACCGTGGCAGAAGGGACAATCCGTGCCTGTTGCTGATGGAAGGCTTCGTGTCTGAAGTCTTCCTTCTTTCTTGCTGTGCAGACTCGAGTTTTCTCTCAGCAGAACGACGAGGGCGGTTGCCTCTTCTCGACGCTTCGTTAACTGCTTCGGACGTATTGCTGCACGCAGGGTAAGATCGAACTCATCGCCACTGTAAAGTCTGTGGGTTGTATAGCGAAGTAATACACAGACTACAAGAGTAACTTTAACAGGACTTTACTATTCGAAGATCAGGGCGAATCTGCCCAATAAATTCTGCCACAGCACTTATATGCCGGTGTGGTCACCGTCGGTATTACAGCATACAGCAGCCAGGATAAAGTAATGCCACACCTAAAATAGTTCTCTTAAAGGTGGACGGTTATATACAATAGTTCTCTTAAAGGTAGAACAGTTACATACACTACACTTATCCTGTCTCTCACTAAATAAAGTTGTTCCAAAGCACTTCACCTGCAATCAATTAATTTGACGTACAGCCACTGTGGGAAAACACAGCAGCCAATTTGCGCAAAGCAAGATCCCACAGACAGCAACTGGATGATTGGAAGGTGACGTAAGAAAACTACTAGGCACTTGGTCTAAGCGTTAAACAAAAGCTTTAATCAACTGTTTTACAACATGGAGGTCTAGTTGTGTCCTTCACTAGTTCCTGTTGAAGAATGTCCTGCGCAAGCTGGGCCCGTGCCCGAGTATATATACTCTCCCTGGACAGCGCCACCCGCAGGCTGCTCAGTATTATTTCATAAGTATTTCTTTCATGAATGACTGATTCATGTCAGGTGGCTTCTGCTATTTCTAGTGGTGTCGACTAAGGGAGAGACGTTGTCCAGGATACAGAATACCCTCTTCTTCCAACTGTGCCAGGGCATCCTCAACAGCCTGATAGCAAAATACTGCGGATGCTGAAAATCTGAAATAACAACAGAAAAAAGCTGGAAAAACTCAGCAGGCCAGGCAACAACCGTGGAGAGAGAAACGGAGTCAACGTTTCGGATCGAAACCCTTCGTCAGAACTGAGAAAAAAAAAGCAGGAAATGAAACAGATGAAAAAGCAAGTTGGGGGCTGGGAAATGGGGGAGGGGATGAAAGAACAAAAGGGAAGGTCTGTGAGAAGTAAAGAGACATTAAGAGATATTCAAGGCGAGACGAGATGGTAATAGGACAGATTAAGAAATCTCTCCCTTTTTTTTCTCTCCCATGGCAGCTGTCTTTCATTCTGCTAGCGCATTTCACACTTCATCTAGAGCCCTCTTTTGTTTCTTAATCTGTCCTATTACCATTATTAATCGACCTGAAACGTTAACTCTGTTTCTCTCTCCACAGATGTTGCCTGGCCTGCTGAGTTTTTCCAGCTTTTTCTGTTGTTATTTCATCCTCAACAGTCACTTGAAGAGAACTTCAGCTTAACATCTTAGGCAAAGCTGCAGCACACCCAGCACTCCAGTAAGTCTTGTATTGGAGGACCAACCTAGATTATGTGCTCAAATTCCGGAGCAGGGCTTGAAACCACAAACTTCTGATAAAGAGTCATGAGACATTGTCGACTGAGCCAAGCTGACCCGTGCGTACCTGGGATTGGACAGCCCAGAAAAAAGGCTCCAGAAAATTCAGAAGAAATCCAAGGTAATGACTAAAAAGACTACTCCACAGCCGCTTAATTAATACTGAGAAAAATTTGCGTGTAGATATTAATATCACATTTATATTTATTAAAATCTATGTTCAAGCCCCACTCCAGAGACTTGAGCACAAAAATCTAGGCTGACACTCCAGTGCCGTGCTGAGGGAGCGCTGCACTGTCGGAGGTGCCGTCTTTCAGATGAGACCTTAAACCGAGGCCCCGTCTGCTCTCTCAGGTGGATGTAAAAGATCCCATGGCCACTATTTTGAAGAAGAGCAAGGGGAGTTCTCCCCGGTGTCCTGGGGCCAATATTTACCCCTCAGTCTGGTCATTATCAAATTGCTGTTTGTGGGAGCTTGCTGTGCGCAAATGGGCTGCCGCGTTTCCTACATTACAACAGTGACTGCACGTCAAAAGTAATTGATTGGCTGTAAAGCGCTCCTGAGGTCGTGAAAGGCGCTATAGAAATGCAAGCCTTTCTTTCTTTCAATGTTAATTAAAGCAGTATAAAGCGATTGGTGAAGTAATGCTGATCGTATTGCGAATATTTCATTGGTTACTGAGAAAGTCAAATGAAGCCCTTGTCAACCCAATGGCCAAAACCAAATGGTTGGCTGACGGTAACCTTGGGTTGCAAAATGCCTTAAGACCGCAGGAGGGGTAGGGTGACTGAGAAAGGTAAGAAATTCCACATCGTGGGGGCGGTGAACATTAGATTCAGAGATGGTGCAATGACTCTTGATTTTAGCACAGACGTTTGTGGGTGGGCGGGGCAAGGGGGGAGACTTTTGCACAGTGTGTTTGGAATGTCGGAGGAATGAGACGAAAGTTCACAGAAACAATGACTAATGTCAGACTAAACTTGCCTGTAAGACTTGACTTGGAGATAAGGTCAACCTGGCATCTCTTTAAGATAAATAGCAGCCATTTCCCTGATTTTTCATTTTTCTAAACCTTACTCTTCGAACTGTCTACAAAAAAATTAAACATGATGCATGTCAGGTAAATTCTTCAAGGGAGAACCAGACCAAATACAATAAGTTGAGCGTGGAAGTGAAGATGAAAATAAAATTGAGAGTAGAATGGCGGTTAACATAAAAGGGAACACAAAAATCTTCTATCGGCATGTAAACAGTAAGCGGGTAGTAAGAGGCGGGGTGGGGCCTATTAGAGACAAAGAAGGTGATATATGCTTAGAAGCGCAGGGCAAGGCTAGAATACTCAATGAGTACTTTGTATCGGTGTTTACTAAGGAGGTGGATGCTGACAAAATATCGGTAGAAGTGGAAAAGGTAGAAGCAATGGAAGGGGTGAAAATTGATAGACAGGATGTACTAGAAAGGCTGGGTATGCTTAGAGTGGACAAGTCGCCTGGTCCAGATGGCTTGCATCCCAGGTTGCTAAGGGAGGTGGGGGAGGAGATATCGGAAGGGCTTGCCATAATTTTCCAATCTTCCCTAGATGCGGGGGAGGTGCCTGAGGATTGGAAAGTGGCAAATGTGACACCATTGTTCAAGAAAGGGTGTAAGGACAATCCTAGTAACTACAGGCCGGTCAGTTTAACATCAGTGGTGGGTAAAGTTTTAGAAACAATGATCAAGGAAAAAATTAACGGGCACTTGGAGAGGTTTAAGCTAATTAAGGAGAGCCAGCATGGATTTGTAAAAGGCAGATCGTGTTTGACTAATCTAATTGAATTTTTTGATGAAGTAACAGGGAGGATTGATGAAGGGAATGCAATGGATGTTGTCTACATGGATTTTAGGAAGGCATTTGACAAAGTACCACATAGAAAGTTGGTTAACAAAATTGAGGCTCATGGAATAGGTGGGTCAGTGGCAGCTTGGATAAGGAATTGGCTTAAGGACAGAAAACCGCAAGTTGTGGTAAATGGCTGTTTTTCAGACTGGAGGATGGTAGACAGTGGTGTTCCCCAAGGGTCAGTGCTGGGGCCACTGCTTTTTTGATATATATAAATGAATTGGATATTGGAATACAGAATTTCTAAATTTGCCGATGACACCAAACTTGGGGATGTGGCAAACAGTGATGATGATACCAATTGACTGCAACAGGACATAGAAAGGCTAGCAGAATGGGCAGACAAGTGGCAGATGGAATTTAATACAGAGAAGTGTGAGGTGATGCATTTTGGCAGAAGGAACAGAGAGAGGCAATATACACTTAATGGCATAGTTTAAAGAGTGTGCAGGGACAGAGGGACCTGGGAGTGAAGGTGGCAGGACAGATTGAGAGAGTGATTAGCAAAACAAATGGGATCTTGGGCTTCATAAATAGAGGTATTGAGTACAAAAGCAGAGACGTTATGCTGAACCTTTATAAAGCGCTGGTTAGGCCACAACTGGAGTATTGCGTCCAGTTCTGGTCGCCACACTTTAGGAAGGATGTGAAGACCCTTGAGTGGGTGCAGAGGAGATTTACCAGAATGATTCCAGGGATGGGGGATCATAGCTACAAGGACAGGTTGGAGAAGCTGGATTTGTTTTCATTAGAGCAAAGGAGGTTGAGGGGTGATTTGATAGAGGTGTACAAGATTATGACGGGTTTGGATAGGCTAGACGGGGAAAGGCTGTTCCCATGAGTTGATGGTACAAGGACTAGGCGACACAGATTTAAGGTTTTGGGCAAGAGATACAGGGGGTATGTGAGGTAAACTTTTTTACACAGCGAGTGGTGAGGACCTGGAACTCACTGCCGACGGAAGTGGTGGAAGCGGAGACACTCAGGCCTAGAAATTCAGTATAGCCACGTTCGGGGCGCTACAGTCGGGCGGCCGCTAAAGTTTGCGCCCGGTGCAAGTTCGCGCCACCTTCACCGATATTCAGTCGCATCGCCCCAAGAGGTTGCTGCTGCGCTAAAACAGGCGATGCACGACTATCATTAGGCACTAAGCCGGCGGTCCGAGGCGATACCCCCGAGGGCGGGCGCAGCGCAGGTGCAGCGAGTTGCTGATTGACGGCAGACACTCTGGCGCTGGTCAGCTTTTAAAGGGGGAGGGTGGACTTGTTTGGCTGCCATGCCCTGCGCACTGCAGCCCTGAAGCAAGGCCTGACCAATGCTGGTTCATCAGTTCTACACCCTGGACCATGGGGAAGCCCGCTATTCTTCCAAATCCCATTGTACGCTCTTGCTGCTTGTCCAGGGTCATGGGGAAGGACGTCTCCTTCTGAAAAGGGCATTGTTCACCTGTCGGATGCAGCAATGTACCGCGAACTGGGAGATGTTGGCAATGTCCCCAGTAGCGGATTGGAAGGAGCCGGTGGCATAGAAGTTGAGAGCCACCGTCACCTTCACTGCCACCGACAGAGACGTCCTGCTCCTCAGCTGTGGCTGCAGATCTCTGCGAAGCAGGTGGCAGATCTCAGTGACCACCTCCCTTCTGAATCACAGCCTCCGAACACACTGCTCCTCAGACATGTTCAGATATGAGAACTGCTGGCGGTATACCCTGGGTGGGTAAGGCCTCCTGTGCCGACACCTGTTGGCCCTTCTCCGTCTGGCCATGACTGGCACTCTCTCACGGCGTCTCTGATCCCTTTGAATGCAATGCAGAAAGCCAAAGTTTCCACCCATTGTAGCCCCCATTATATGTGGCGACTCAAGGCTATGGCACTGAAAGTGAAATCCAAGTGCAAAGCTCTGGCCTGAAGCCAGAAGTACCTGTGCGAGCGCTGAGTCAAAGCAGAAAGCTCTCTGCCTTTGTCTCTCACACAGAAGGATTGGCACAAAATGGCTGTCACTTATAATGCAGGAGGCGTCCCCTTTAAATAGCGCCCCCCGCAGCGACTGGGAACCGTTCCCCTCTACCAGTCGCTGGTGGCGCCAGGTGCAAAGAAGGGCGGCGCCACTGAAGTTCCGGTTTGGGGCGCACAAAGGGCGTTGCACGATGAAATAACGTCAGGATCTGCGCGCGCAGCTGAGCGCGCGCAAAGACTTTGCGCCGACGCTAAATCTCTAGTGAAGTTGGGGAGAGGCGCAGATCACGCTGCGCCTGGCCGCTAGCCGGCTAGCGCCCAACATCTCCTCCTCCTAAGGCGCTACCGGCTGGCGCAAGCAACTGAATTTCTAGGCCTCAATGTTTTCAAGGGGAGACTGGATAGGCACTTGAGGGAAATAAACTTGCAGGGCTACGGGGATAGAGCGGGGGAATGGGACTGACTGGATTGCTCTACAGAGAGCCGGAATGGACTCGATGGGCTGAATGGCCTCCTTCTGTGCCATTATGACTCTATGACCTATTTTCAGTTTGGGTGCTTTCAAATGCAGGTAAGCAGAACATTTGAAATTCGACATGTAAATACTGTCATGCCAACGGCAGTGTGAACAGATGCTTTATCAAAATCCTGGAACTCCCTCCCTAACAGCACTGTGGGAGTGCCTTCACCTCACAGACTGCAGCGGTTCAAGAAGGTGGCTCACCACCACCTTCTCGAGGGCAACTAGGGATGGGCAATAAATGCTGGCCTCGTCAGCGATGCCCACATCCCGTGAGTGAATAAAAAAATGGTGTGTCATTGGTTCATACACAGGAAAGAGATCTAAGATTGCTTATCAAGAATCTATCTAACTCTGCCTTAAAAATATTCAAAGACTCTGCTTCCTCCGCCCTCTGAGGAAGAGAGTTCCAAAGACTCACGACCCTCTGTGAGAAAAAAATTCTCCTCATCTCTGTCTTAAATGGGTGACCCCTTATTTTTAAACTGTGACCCCTAGTTTTAGATTCTCCTACAAGAGGAAACATCCTCTCCACATCGACCCTGTCAAGACCCCTCAGGATCTTATATGTTTCAATCAAGTCACCTCTTACTCTTCTAAACTCTAGCAGATACAAGCCTAGCCTGTCCAACCTTGCCTCATAAGACAACCCGCCCATAGAAACATAGAAACATAGAAGATAGGAGCAGGAGTAGGCCATTCGGCCCCTCGAGCCTGCTCCACCATTCAATGAGATCATGGCTGATCATCCAAATTCAGTACCCTGTCCCTGCCTTCTCCTCATATCCCTTGATCCCTTTAGCCTTAAGAAATATATCTAACTCCTTCTTGAATATATTTAATGAATTGGCCTCCACTGCCTTCTGTGGTAGAGAATTCCACAGGTTCACCACTCTCTGGGTGAAGAAATTCCTCCTCATCTCAGTCCTAAATGGCTTACCCCTTATCCTTAGACTGTAACCCCTGGTTCTGGACTCCCCGGTCATTGGGAACATCCTTCCTGCATCCAGTCTGTCCAGTCCTGTTAGCATTTTATAAGTTTCAATGAGATCCCCTCTCATTCTTCTAAACTCCAGCGAGTATAAGCCCAATCGACCCAATCTCTCCTCATACGTCATTCCTGCCATCCCAAGTATCAGTCTGGTGAATCTTCGCTGCACTCCCTCCATGGCAAGAACATCCTTCCTCAGATAAGGTGACCAAAACTTCACACAATACTCAAGGTGTGGTCTCACCAAGGCCCTGTACAACTGCAGCAAGACATCCTTGTTCCTGTACTCAAACCCTCTCGCTACGAAGGCCAGCATACCATTTGCCTTCTTAACCGCCTGCTGCACCTGCATGCTTACCTTCAGCGACTGGTGCACAAGGACACCCAGGTCTCATTGCACTTCCCCCTCTCCTAATCTATTGCCGTTCAGATAATAATCTGCCTTCCTGTATTTGCCACCAAAGTGGATAACCTCGCATTTATCCACATTATATTGCATCTGCTATGCTTCTGCCCAATCATCTAACCTGTCCAAATCATACTGGAGTTTATTGGCATCCTCCTCACAGCACACACACCCAGCCAGCTTTGTGACGTCTGCAAACTTGGAGATATTACATCTAGTTCCCTCGTCTAGATCATTTATATATATTGTGAATAGCTGGGGTCCTAGGACCGATCCCTGCGGTACCCCACTAGTCACTGCCTGCCACTCGGAAAAAGAGCTGTTTATTCCAACTCTTTGCTTCCTGTCTGCCAACCAGTTCTTTATCCAAGTCAGTACCTTGCCCCCAATCCCATGTGCCTTAACTTTACACGCTAATCTCTTATGCGGGACCTTATCGAAAGCCTTCTGAAAGTCCAAATACACCACATCCACTGGTTCTCCCTTATCTATTCTACCAGTTACATCCTCAAATATTCCAGTAGATTAGTCAAGCACGATTTACCTTTTGTAAATCCATGTTGACTTTGTCCGATCCTGTCACTGTTTTCCAAGTGCTCTGCTATTACATCTTTCATAATGGATTCTAGCATTTTCCTCACTACCGATGTCAGGCTTACCGGTCTATAATTCCCCATTTTCTCTCCACCACCTTTTTTGAATCGCGGGGTAACATTAGCTACCCTCCAATCCATGAGTACTGTTCCAGTGTCTATCGAATTTTGGAAGATGACCAGCAATGCATCTATTATTTCTAGGGCCACTTCCTTAAGTACCCTGGGATGTAGATTATCAGGCCCTGGGGATTTATCGGCCTTCAATCCCGTCAATTTCCCTAACACCATTTCCCTACGAATACTGATTTCTTTCAGTTCCTCCCTCTCATTAGACCCTATGTTCCCCGACATCTCTGGGAGGTTATTTGTGTCCTCCTTTGTGAAGACAGAACCAAAGTATGTATTTAATTGGTCTGCCGTTTCTTTGTTCCCCATTATAAATTCCCCTGATTCTGACTGCTTGACTTCACCAATCTTTTTCTCTTCACATATCTATAAAAGCTTTTACAGTCAGTTTTTATGCTCCCTGCAAGCTTACTCTCTCATTCTCTATTATCCCCCTTTTAATTAATCCCTTTGTCTTCCTTTGCTGAATCCTAAACTGCTCCTAATCCTCAGGTTTACTGCTTTTTCTGGCCAATTTATGTGTCTTCTCCTTGGGTCTTATGCTATCCCTAATTTCCCTTGTTAGCCATGGTTGAGTACCTTTTTTGATTTATTCCATTCCAGGTATTAGTCTAGTAAACCATCTCTGAACTGCTTCCAACGCATTTACATCCTTCCTTAAATAAGGAGACCAATACTGTACACAGTACTCCAGATGTGGTCTCACCAATGCCCTGTATAACTGAAGCATAACCTCCCTACCTTTGTATTCAATTCCCCTTGCAATAAACGATAACGTTCTACAGTATTAGGTTTCCTAATTACTTGCTGTACCTGCATATTAACCTTTTCTGATTCATGCACCAGGACACCCAGCTTCAAAAAGTACTTCATTGGCTGTGAAGCACGTTGGGACGTCCTGAGGTCATGAAGGCGCTATAGAAATGCAGTTCTTTCTTTTTTCTATTTTTATGTATGAACTACTGCAGGAAGGCACCAAGGTTAAGTTGAGAGAACCTCCCTCCCATCACCTCCACCACTGAGAATGACAAGAGCAGCAATGCTGTGGGAACACCATCACCACAAACTCCCTCTGCACACTCCATCCTGACTTGGTGATTTTTTTTAAAATTCGCTTATGGGATGGGGGCATCACTGGCAAGGCCAGCATTTATTGCCCATCCCTAGTTGCCCTTGAGAAGGTGGTGGTGAGCTGCCTTCTTGAACCGCTGCAGTCCGTGTGGAGAAGGTGCTCCCACAGTGCTGTTAGGGAGGGAGTTCCAGGATTTTGACCCAGTGACGATGAAGGAACTGCCGATATACTTCTAAGTCAGGATGGTGTGTGACTTGGAGGGCAACCTGGAGGTGGTGGTGTTCCCATGCGCCTGCTGCCCTTGTCCTTCTAGGTGGCAGAGGTCGCGGCTTTGGGCGGTGCTGCCAAAGAAGCCTTGGCGAGTTGCTACAGTGCATCTTGTAGATGATTGCCATTCCTTCATCGCTGCTGGGTCAACATCATTGAATTCCCAAGGTGACAGCAATGTGGCAGTATCATCATCATCAGGACTGCAGTGGTTCAAGGAGAAAGCCCAGCACCACCATCTCAGGGTGACTAAGGATGAGGCAACAATAAACGAGGCTTTGCCAACACGTCTCTAGAACCAACTGCAGTAAAACACACGCCCAAGTCGGTAACGAGCACAGACTAAGTGCCCCAGGCGTTGCTGTGTCTGCATTTGTTGGCTCATGAACTCAATTTCCTCATCTAATTCATGCAGCGTGTTCAGAACCCCTAAGGGAATTACCATCTGTACCACTTTATATGGTGCATGGTAAATGCCAGCTGAAACCAAGGATACTGAAAGAAAACACTATCGGGGGAGGAGCACACAATAACGCTAAAATCACGGATTAACCAGTTAAATACCGAATTCGTGGAGCAGAATGCAACAACAACTTGAATTTACATTGCGCCTTTGTGGTAAACCACTGTTTGTATTCCACTGTGTACATGCCTGGACATGCCTCGGCTGACTCCTCCCACAAGTCCTAGTATAAAGGTGACTGCTCCCCAGCCCTTTGCATTTCTGGACCGGTCGACCACTCGAGGCAGACCTTCATTCTTTTGTTAATAAAAGCCTTTAGTTACTCTCTTAACTCTCAGTCTTTTATGAGTAATTGATAGCGCATCAATTTTATTAACAAAATTTTTATAATGGAGAAGATCCTCACACCAGCATGCCTGGACTTAGATCATCGGGAGGCGGACTCATCCACCAAGTTTACTCACTGGCTTAAGTGTTTCGAAAAATTCCTGACCGCCTCCGCAGCAATCAAATCGGACGAGGACAAACTGGATGTCCTGACCTCCAAAGTGAACCACCGAGTGTACTCGGTCATCCAAGACGCGACCTCGTACGCGGACGCTATCAAGCTCCTCAAGGACCAGTACACGCGCCCAGTGAACGAAGTGTACGCCAGGCACCTTCTGGGGAGTCGTAAACAACAACCTGGGGAATCGACCGTGGAATACCTTCAGGCACTGTCTGTGCTTGGCCGGGCCTGTGGTTGTAAGGATGTAAAGGCCGCCGTGTACACAGAGGAACTTATCCGGGACGCTTTTGTAACGGGCCACAGATCCAATTACACCCGACAGCGACTGTTGGAGCAGAGTGACCTCGACCTCAACAAGGCCTCTGAACTCGCACTATCATTGGATGCAGCCTACCGGGCATGGATGCCTACTCCTCTGCACCGTGGACGCCGCGGGGAATGACAGCCTGGGACACGGTAGGACCGCCTCATAACGCCGTGCCACCCCAGCCACACCCCAGCAACGGCCCAACTACCGCAGCAGTGTCCCAAGGCCAGACAGCAGTGCCCCAAGGCCAGAAATGCTACTTCTGTGGCCAGGCAAAACACCCCAGAGCGCGCTGCCCGGCGAAAAACGCGATCTGCTCGGGCTGCGGGAAGAAGGGACACTACGCTACCGTCTGCAGGGCCAAAGCCACCCCGAACCCCAGCAGCGCCGCATGTGGGCCATGCGGGCCGCCATCTTGGGCCTCCCCGGCCATGTGCGAACCACCGGTACAGCAGCCATTTTGGACGCCTCCAGCCACATGGGGATCATGGACGCCGCCATCTTGGACGACAGCCGGAACGCAGCAGGCCCCCAACACCGCCTCATCTGATACCCGCAGCGACACACCGACCCCTACGCTGGCATCCGTTACACTGGACCAAGCGAGACCGCACCAGCTGGCCAGTTCCACAATGGACATTAAGGTAAATGGCCACGATACAATCTGCCTTTTTGACTCTGGGAGCACGGAGAGCTTCATCCACCCCGACACGGTGCGGCGTTGCTCTCTCCCAGTCCTGCCTGCGCACCAGCGGATTTCTATGGCCTCCGAGTCCCAGTCGGCGGACATCGGCGGCTACTGCGTAGTGACACTCGTAGTAGACGGGACCGTGTACGATCATTTTAAACTTCTGGTCCTGCCCGACCTCTGCGCTGCCGTCCTGCTGGGGTTAGATTTTCAGTGCCACCTTAAAAGTGTTACGATGGCGTACGGTGGACCCCTACCCCCACTCACAGTCCGCAGCCAGCAGCTCCCAAATTGCCCGCCGCGCACCAGGTGCTACCTCTCCACACTCAGAGTCACCACCCCCCCACTGTTTGCTAACCTCACCCCCGACTGTAAGCCCATCGCCACAAAGAACAGGCGATACAGTGCCGGGGACAGGGTTTTCATTAAAACCGAAGTGGAGCGGCTCCTGAAGGAAGGGATTATTGAGGGCAGCACCAGCCCCTGGCGAGCCCAGGTTGTGGTCGTTAAGACCGGCGAGAAGCAGCGCCTGGTCATCGACTACAGCCAGACAATAAATTGCTACACCCTGCTGGGCGCCTACCCACTCCCCCGCATAGCTGATATGGTCAACCAGATCGCGCAGTACCGCGTCTTCTCGACCATTGACCTGAAATCAGCGTACCACCAGCTCCCTATCCGCCCTGAGGACCGCCAGTATACTGCCTTTGAGGCAAACGGCCGCCTCTACCACTTCCTTAGGGTTCCCTTTGGCGTCACCAACGGGGTCTCCGTCTTCCAAAGGGAGATGGACCGGATGGTAGATCAAAATGCGTTGCAGGCCACTTTCCCATATCTGGACAATGTGACCATCTGCGGCCGTGACTTGCAGGACCATGACGCAAACCTCGAAAAATTCCTCCGCACCGCCCAACTCCTGAACCTGACGTATAACAAGGAGAAGTGCATATTCTGCACAAACCGCCTCGCCATCCTTGGCTGTGTTGTGGAACACGGAGTCATCGGCCCCGACCCCGACCGGATGCGTCCCCTTATGGAACTCCCACTGCCCCACTGCCTCAAGGCCCTGAAGAGGTGCCTAGGGTTTTTCTCCTATTATGCCCAGTGGGTCCCCTACTATGCGGACAAGGCCCATCCGCTGATCAAGTCCACCTCTTTTCCCTTGACGGCAGAGGCCCGCTTAGCCTTCCACCGTATCAAGGAAGACATTGCCAAAGCCACCATGCACGCAGTGGACGAATCCATCCCCTTCCAGGTGGAAAGCGACGCGTCCGACTTTGCCCTGGCCGCTACCCTCAATCAGGCGGGGAGACCCGTGGCCTTCTTTTCACGAACCCTCCAAGGCCCGGAGACCAGACACTCCGCTGTTGAGAAGGAGGCCCAGGCGATTGTGGAGGCTGTGCGTCATTGGAGGCACTACCTGGCTGGAAAACGATTTACCCTGCTCACTGACCAACGTTCAGTTGCTTTCATGTTTAACAACAAGCAGAGGGGCAAAATCAAAAATGACAAGATCTTGAGGTGGAGAATCGAACTTTCCACCTACAATTACGAGATCTTGTACAGGCCCGGGAAGCTCAATGAACCCCCGGATGCGCTATCGCGTGGCACCTGCGCCAGCGCGCAGATCGATAGACTGCGGGCCCTCCACAATGACCTCTGCCACCCGGGGGTCACCAGGTTCTTCCACTTCATCAAGGCCCGCAACCTGCCTTACTCTATTGAGGAGGTCAGGACCATGACCAGGAACTGCCAAGTCTGCGCTGAGTGCAAACCGCACTTTTATAGACCAGACAGGGCCCACCTGATAAAAGCCACTCGCCCCTTCGAGCGCCTGAGCGTTGATTTTAAAGGGCCTCTCCCCTCCTCCGACCGCAATGTGTACTTCCTCAATATTATTGATGAGTACTCCCGTTTCCCGTTCGCCATCCCCTGCCCGGACATGACCAGTGCCACGGTCATTAAATGTCTGAACGACCTCTTCACCCTGTTCGGTTTCCCCAGCTATATCCATAGCGACCGGGGCTCATCGTTTATGAGCGACGAACTCCGTCAGTACCTGCTAACTAGGGGTATTGCTACAAGCAGGACCACCAGTTACAACCCCCGGGGGAACGGACAGGTGGAAAGAGAAAATGCGACAGTTTGGAAGGCCGCCCTGCTAGCCTTAAAGTCTAGGGGCCTTCCAACCTCCCGCTGGCAGGATGTGCTCCCCGATGCGCTCCACTCTATTCGGTCACTGCTCTGCACTGCCACTAACGCCACCCCTCATGAGAAAATGTTTGTCTTCCCAAGGAAGTCCACATCGGGGACATCGCTACCGCCATGGCTGACGTCCCCAGGGCCGGTCCTACTGAGAAGGCACGTGAGGACCCATAAAACGGACCCCCTGGTCGAGAGGGTCGACCTCCTCCCGATAGCGCATCAGCCTTTATAGTAAAACGTCCCAAGGCGCTTCCCAGGAGCGATTATCAGACAAAAATTGACATTGAGCCAAAGGAGGAGACATTAGGACAGGTGACCAAATGCTTGGTCAAAGAAGTAAGGTTTAAGCAGCATCTTAAAGGAGGAGAGTGAGAGGTAGTGAGGCGGAGAGGTTTAGGGAGGGAATTCCAGGGCTCAGGGCCTGGGCAGCTGAAGGCGCGGCCGCCAATGGTGGAGCGAAGGGAGTAGGGGGTCGCGCAAAAGGCCAGAATTGGAGGAACTCAGAGATCTCGGGGGGGGGGGGGTTGTGGGGCTGGAGGAGGTTACAGAGATAGGGAGGGGCGAGGCCATGGAGGGATTTGAACATGAGGATAACTTAAAACAATGGGCTAAATTTTCAACTTGGCGCCCGGGCACAAAACTGGCGTTGCTGATCGGCTGCCCGTTATAGAATCCACCCAATTTGCCGAATCTGATGGATTTGGTGACCAATTCCTCAACGTCAGTTGCATGCCTGGAGCAGCAAGTTGAAAACCTATCCTAAAGAACTTGACCGCTCAATGAAATTACCATCTCCTTTCTAGAAGGCTGCTCAAGCGGGTGAGGTTCCGAGATTCCCGAGTGGCCCAGTTGAGACAGCAGGTGGTGGGCGCTCCGCGGCTCAGTTGAAGGCGAAGCCATTGGCACGACCTCTGACCTGAATCAGTCATTCATGTAGAAATGACTTATGAAATAATACTGGGCGGCCTGCTGGTGGCGCTGTCCAAGGACAGTATACTCGGGCACGGCCCCAGCTTGCTCAGGACATTTTGTAAACAGGAACTAGTGAAGGACAACTAGACCTCCATGTTGTGAAACAGTTGATTAAAGCTTTGCTTAATACTCAGACCAAGTTCTTAGTAGTTTCCTTACGTCAACCTCATTATGCCAATTTTAACTTTGGAGTTAAGGCCGCGTGGTCGGTCTCACCTTTTTGGCCGCCAAACCAACGTTGGCAAAATGGGCGTCGCGGCCAACTCACTGACTGAGGTCGGGTGCGTCAGATTTTCCTGCTGCAGCGAGGCACAGCTCAGATGGCGAGGAGTCGGAAATTTGGGCTTTTAATTTGTAGGCTAAGATTTTCTTTCATTTGTCTCTCCTACGGTTCTTCCACCACCCCACCCCGCCTCACCCCCGCCGCAACCCCCTCCCCCGCTTCCCCTTCATTCTTTGTTTTTTCTCCCTGACCTTATCTTTGTACTTCTGCAAAGCAACGATGTCACGTCGAAGGCTAAAAGCTGGAAGGTTCACAAATAAGGAGAGAAAGCAGTCGGGGGAATTGTGTTAGACCAACTTTTGTTCCCTTGTTGATTAATGACCTGAGACTAGATGGTGAAACGTTGAGTGCAGTTGGATGTCACCGTGTCTGAATAAGGCAATAATTTATGAGCTGGTGGAATTGTCAGAAGCCAACAAAACAGATCCAGATATAAAATAATATATACATTCTGATTTATTTATAGAACATAGTATTTAGACTATTTGCTGTAATATCCTTGCTATTTCTATTCAGTGCTGTGGACATCCAGTCAGCTGCACTCTGAGGGATATATAAATTAACACAACAACTTGTATTTATACAGCACCTTCAATGTAGTAGAAATGTCCCAAGGTGCTTCACAGGAGCGTTATCAGACAAAATTTGACACCGAGCCAAAGGGAGGAGATATTAGGATATTAGTGACCCAATATATAGAGTTTGCACCAAAAAGAAAGAACATGAAAGACTTGGGAGGGAGAAATTCGGTGGGCTGCGCCAGGGAGGCAGTGGCGTAGTGGTTATGTCACTAGACTAGTAAGCCAGAGGCTCAGTCAAATGCTCTGAGGATATGGGTTCAAATCCCACCACGGCAGCTGGTGGAATTTAAATTCAATTCAATTTAATTCTGGAATTAAATGTTAGTCTTAGTAATGGCGACCATGATACCATTGTCGATTGTTGCAAAAACCCATCTGGTTCACGAATATCCTTTAGGGAAGGAAATCTGCCGTCCTTACCTGGTCTGGCCTACATGTGACTCCAGACCCACAGCAATGTGGTTGACTCTTAATGCCCTCTGAAATGGCCTAGCAAGCCACTCAGTTGTAAACAACCGCTACGAGAAACAATAAGAACAAAACCGGATGGACCACCCGGCATCAACCTCGGCACCGGAAACGACAACGACAACGGCAAACCCAGCCCCGTCGACCCTGCAAAGTCCTCCTTACCAACATCTGGGGGCTTGTGCCAAAATTGGGAGAGCTGTCCCACAGACTAGTCAAGCAACAGCCTGACATAGTCATAATTACCGAATCATACCTTACAACCAATGTCCCAGACACCACCATCACCATCCCTGGGTATATCCTGTCCCACCGGCAGGACAGACCCACCAGAGGTGGTGGCACCGTGGTATACAGTCGGGAGGGAGTAGCCCTGGGAGTCCTCAACATTGACTCAGGACCCTATGAGGTCTCATGGCATCAAGTCAAACATGGGCAAGGAAACATCCTGCTAATTACCACCTACCGCCCTCCCTCAGCTGATGAATCAGTACTCCTTCATGTTGAACACCAATTGAAAGAAGCACTGAGAGTAGCAAGGGCACAAAATGTCCTCTGGGTGGGGGACTTCAATGTCCATCACCAAGAGTGGCTCGGTAGCAGCACAACTGACCGAGCTGGCCGAGTCCTAAAGGACATAGCTGCCAGACTGGGTCTGCGACAGGTGGTGAGGGAACCAACAAGAGGGAAAAACCTACTTGATCTCGACCTCACCAATTTACCTGTTGCAGATGCATCTGTCCATGACAGCATTGGTGGAAGTGACCACCACACAGTCCTTGTGGAGACGAAGTCCCATCTTCATGTTGAGGATACCCTCCACCGTGTTGTGTGGCACTACCACCGTGCTAAATGGGACAGATTTTGAACAGATCTGGCAACTCAAAACTGGGCATCCATGAGGCGCTGTGGGCCATCAGCAGCAGCCGAATTGTATTCAACCACAATCTGTAACCTCATGGCCCGGCATATCCCTCACTCTACCATTACCATCAAGCCGGGAGATCAACCCCGGTTTAACGAAGAGTGCAGGAGAGCATGCCGGGAACAGCACCAGGCATACCGAAAAATGAGCTGTCAACCTGGTGAGGCTACAACACAGGACTACTTGCATGCCAAACAACGGAAGCAACATGCGATAGACAGAGCTAAGCGATCTCACAACCATCGGATCAAATCAAAGCTCTGCAGTCCTGCCACACCCAGTCGTGAGTGGTGGTGGACAATTAAATAGTTAACAGGAGGAGGAGGCTCCAAAAATATCTCCATCCTCAATGATGGTGGAGCCCAGCACGTGAGTGCAAAAGACAAGGCTGAAGCATTTGCAACTATCTTCAGCCAGAAGTGCCGAGTGGATGATTCATCTCGGCCTCCTCCCGAGGTCCCCAGCATCACAGATGCCAGTCTTCAGCCCATTCAATTCACTCCACGTGATGTCAAGACACTGGATACTGCAAAGGCTATGGGCCCTGGCAACATTCCGGCAATAGTACTGAAGACTTGTGCTCCAGAACTAGCTGCGCCCCTAGCCAAGCTGTTCCAGTACAGCTACAACACTGGCATCTACCCGGCAATGTGGAAAATTGCCCAAGTATGTCCTGTCTACAAAAAGCAGGACAAATCCGACCTGGCCAATTACCGTCCCATCAGTCTACTCTCAATCATCAGCAAAGTGATGGAAGGTGTCGTTGACAGTGCTATCAAGCAGCACTTACTCAGCAATAACCTGCTAACTGACGCCCAGTTTGGGTTCCGCCAGGGCCACTCAGCTCCTGACCTCATTACAGCCTTGGTCCAAACATGGACAAAAGAGCTGAACTCAAGAGGTGAGGTGAGAGTGACTGCCCTTGACATCAAGGCAGCATTTGAACGAGTGTGGCATCAAGGAGCCATAGCAAAACTGAAGTCAATGGGAATCAAGGGGAAAACTCTCCATTGGTTGGAATCATATCCAGCACAAAGGAAGTTGGCTGTGGTTGTTGGAGGTCATTCATCTCAATCACATGACATCACTGCAGGAGTTCCTCAGGGCAGTGTCCTAGGCCCAACCATCTTCAGCTGTTTCATCAATGACCTTCTCTCCATCATAAGGTCAGAATTGGGGATGTTCGCTGATGATTGCACACTGTTCAGCACCATTCGAGACTCGTCAGATACTGACGCAGTCCGTGTCCATATGGAGCAAGACCTGGACAACATTCAGACTTGGGCTGACAAGTGGCAAGTAACATTCGCACCAACAAGCGAGACTCTAACCATCTCCCCTTGACATTCAATGGCATTACCATCACTGAATCCCCCACTATCAACATCCTGGGGGTTACCATTGATCAGAAACTGAACTGGACCAGCCATATAAATACTGTGGCTACAAGAGCAGGCCAGAGGCTGGGAATTCTGCGGCGAGTGTCTCACCTCCTGACTCCCCAAAGCCTTTCCACCATCTACAAGGCACAAGTCAGGAGTGTGATGGAATACTCTCCACTTACCTGGATGAGTGCAGCTCCAACAACACTCAAGAAGCTCGACACCATTCAGGATAAAGCAGCCCGCTTGATTGGCATTCCATTCACCACCTTCAACATTCACTCCCTCCACCACCGGCGCACTGTGGCTGCAGTGTGTACCATCTACAAGATGCACTGCAGCAACTCACCAAAGCTCCTTCAACAGCACCTTCCAAACCCGCGACCTCTACCACTTAGAAGGACAAGGGCAGCAGATGCATGGGAACATCACCACCTACAAGTTCCTCTCCAAGCCACACACCATCCTGACTTGGACCTGTATCGCCGTTCCTTCACTGTCGCTGGGCCAAAATCCTGGAACACCCTTCCTAACAGCATTGTGGGTGTACCTACACCATATGGACTGCAGCAGTTCAAGAAGGCGGCTCACCACCATCTTCTCAAGGGCAATTAGGGATGGGCACTAAATGCAGGCCTAGCCAACGACACCCACATCCCATCAATGAATAAAAAAAAAGTTAGCACCTAAAGAGGGCACTCAGTGGCTTTAGCGCCACTGGCCACGCCTCCCGCGATATTTAGCTGGGGCGCTAATGGCGGCATTAGCCTGTTGCGCTGCGCCGTCACCGATGACGTCATCGGTGTGCGCAGCACCCCGTTACCGCCCCAATTGCGATATTTGGCAGCGACCGCCTCTGTAGCGCCACTCGCTAATCGCGCCTGGTTCACGGGGCCTACCTGTGGTGGCAGTGGCGCAAATTAAGGTGGAGGTGCGGGGCGGCCGTTTTTTTCGTTCTCTCCCCGCGACATTGCCGGCTGCTTTCCGAGAGCCCGGCACTTCTCCTCAGTGCCAGGCTCTTTTGCCGGCACTCGCGATCGCTCATCGCGCTGGTGCAGGCCCCTCCCCCTTAAGAATGGGAGGAAGGCCTGCAGTACCGCAGCGCGCCGTGCCACAGCGTGTGGTGCTGCGGCACGTTGCGCTGCGATATTCAGTTTCAGCGCCCTAAGAGGGACACGGAGCGCCTCGAGCCTCGCCCCGTCTCCCTCTAGGGGCGCTCAAGCTGAATTTCCGGCGATCGCTGCTGCCCCGATCGCAGCGCAAAATCCGGCGCCCAGGCGAGCTTGGCACCCCGTTTGCGGCTCCACCCAATTTCTCCGGCGTCTTTCACAACCTCAGGACTTCCCAAAGTGCTTTACAACCAACAAAGTACCTCTGAAGCGTCGTCACTGTTGCAATGTGGGAAACGCTGCAGCCAATTTGTGCACAGCAAGCTCCCACAGACAGTGATGTGAGAATGACCTGATGATTTGTTTTTTGGTGATATTGGTTGAGGGACACTGGGAGAACTCCCCTGCTCCTCTCCGAGTAGTGGCCGTGAGTAAAGGATAGCAAACTGAGAAAAACCTTGACAATGTACAGACTTAGTGAACATAGCCTGGCAATCGAAAAAGGTAGACACAGGCAGACCCGGCTACCAAGAGAGGACAGGATATGCTCTCACTGCAGTCAGGGAGTGGTGGAGACAGAGATGCACTTCCTCACAGCTTGTAGAAAATATCAGGGCATAAGGGAGAATTTCTACCCAAAATTCACAAAAATATGCCCGGATTTCAGAAATTTGAATGACGACCAAAAACTCCATACCTACTAGGGGAAGAGAGAAATTGTATAACACTAGCGGCACACTATGTTACAGCCTGCCATAAACAGAGGGACAACCACTAAATATAAGAAAAGAGTATATATAAATTATATGAAAGTATATTGATACACTCAGGGATATATCTGTTTATACACTGTATGGATAGATCTGTATTTTTGTGAACAAACATGAATGTTTTTCGATGCTTTGGCAACATAAGATGTAACTTGTCATGCCAATAAAGCGATTTGAATTGAATTGAGATCTTTTTAGATCCACCCGAGAGGGGCAGACGGGGCCTGGGTTTAACGTCTCATTCGAAAGACGGCACCTCCGACAGTGCAGCACTCCCTCAGCACTGCACTGGGAGTGTCAGCCTAGATATTTGTGCTCAAGCCTCTGGAGTGGGACTTGAACAGAGAACCTTCTGACTCAGAGGTGAGAGAGAGTGCTACCCACTGAGCCACCGCTGACATCCAATACATATTCAGAAGGAAATAGATAACATCAAAGGAAGATAAGTATTGCAGCAATAAATCTGATAATTGTTATTTAACAGGATACAGTACTAAGAAATCTCCCACGGCTCTACAAGAGTGTGTCCCTTTAAGGATGCTGAATGTAATAGATCTGTGCTCCCGAAATGAATGGTGGGGTCGGTTACAGGTCAGATTGCAGATAAGAACTCGGGCTTTGCCTGTCTGACAGGTCAATTAAAATTTGTGAAACTGCTTTGTTGTTGGAGAAGGGAGGCAGAAGCACACAGCGTTTTAAGATGATCTCACCTGAGGAGCTGATTGTCAGCTGTAGCTCAATGGGTGGCACTCTCACCTTTACATCAGGTAGGTCGTGAGTTCAAGTCCTGCTCCAGAGACTTGCAGCATCAATGTTCCCATTTAACTTGCGCGGCTGCGCAGCGCTCCAGGGATCCCGCGCAGCTGGCTTTTCGATGCAAAAACCGCGCATGTGCAGTATTTTGAATGGCCAGCGCAGCCCCTTAGAAATTGCATGGAACATCGTTGAGCCCATAATCCAGGCTGTCACTGCAGGAGGGAGTGCTCAGAAACATAGAAACATAGAAGATAGGAGCAGGAGTAGGCCATTTGGCCCCTCGAACCTGCTCCACCATTCAATGCGATCATGGCTGATCATCCAAATTCAGTACCCGGTCCCTGCTTTCTCCCCATACCCCTTGATCCCTTTAGCCTTAAGAAATACAGGAAACTCTTTATTATCCGGCACCGACGGGACCGGCGTGGTGCCGGTTTATCAAAAAGTCCGGATTACAGAGAGGTATAGTAAAAGGTACGAGAGCTCCGTACACAGCAACAAATCCAGGCTTCCCTGTTGCTTAGCAACATGTGCAGGAACTCCGGCCACAGACCAAGCGTCCCTGTTGCTTAGCAACAAGTGCAGGAGCCCCAGTTACATGGCCACAGATCCAGGAACTGCCACTAATATGAAGTAAAACTTACCTGAACCTACTCCTGAATTTTGCCGGTTAACAGAGGTTTCCGGTTATTTAGGTGCCGGTAAATCGAGAGTTTCCTGTATATCCAACTCCTTCTTGAATATCTTTAATGAATTGGCCTCTACTGCCTTCTGTGGTAGAGAATTCCACAGGTTCACCACTCTCTGGGTGAAGAAATTCCTCCTCATTTCTGTCCTAAATGGCCTACCCCTTATCCTTAGACTGTGACCCCTGGTTCTGGACTCCCCGACCATCGGGAACATCCTTCCTGCATCTAGTCTGTCCAGTCCTGTCAGAATTTTATAAGTTTCAATGAGATCCCCTCTCATTCTTCTAAACTCCAGCGAGTACAAGCCCAATCGACCCAATCTCTCCTCATACATCAGTCCTGCCATCCCAGGTATCAGCCTGGTGAATCTTCGCTGAACTCCTTACATGGCAAGAACATCCTTCCTCAGATAAGGCGACCAAAACTGCACACAATACTCAAGATGTGGTCTCACCAAGGCCCTGTACAACTGCAGCAAGACATCCCTGTTCCTGTACTCAAACCCTCTCGCTACGAAGGCCAACATACCATTTGCCTTCCTAACCGCCTGCTGCACCTGCATGCTTACCTTCAGCGACTGGTGCACAAGGACACCCAGGTCTCGTTGCACTTCCCCTTCTCCCAATCTATTGCCATTCAGATAATAATCTGCCTTCCTGATTGATATACCTATCAATTCATCCAATGAAAAGCGACGAGTTAAGAAAGTAACTATAGGTTTTTATTGGCTAAATAACAAAGCCCACCCTCGTGGGTGATCGGATCCAACAAGGAGGAATACCAGCCAGTCGACCACCTTTATACCTGGGCAGGTAGGTGGAGCCATGGGCGGAGTCAGCAGTGGTCAGCCCAGGTATAACAGCGTGACAAGAGGCGACCTCGTGTAGTGATACAACAGTGTAAACAGTGATAACCATAGTGTAACGATATAACAGTGATAACCATAGTGTAACGATAGTGAACGATAAAAGTGGTTTACCACATTCACCCCTTGTTTAGATTTGAGTCCGGTGGGGTGAAGTGTACTACCAGTTCGGGTATGTCAGTCTGTCCGGAGGCCTCGTAAGCCTTTCTGATCGTCGCAGCAGCGGCGGCGGTGATGCAGTATCCGACGTTAATGCTGGTGTCTGCGTGGTCGGCGAAGGCTCGTGGGGTTCCGGCATGCCGTCTACCTGGGCTGGATCTGGGGGAGTGGTGGGGGGTAATGGTGGTGTCTCAGGGGTGCCCGAGGGTGCAAGGTCTCGTAAGGAGACTGTGTCCTCCCGCCCGTCTGGGTATGCCACATAGGCGTACTGGGGGTTGGCGTGCAGGAGGTCCACCCTCTCGACCAGGGGGTCCGTTTTATGGGCCCTCACGTGCTTTCGCAGCAAGGCGGGCCCCGGAGAGGTCAGCCAAGTTGGTAGCGTGGTTCCCGTAGTCGACTTCCTGGGGAAAACAAACATTCGTTCATGGGGGGTGGCGTTAATGGCAGTGCAAAGCAGTGACCGGATGGAGTGCAGCGCTGCCGGGAGGACTTCCTGCCAGCGAGAGGTTGGGAGGCCCTTAGACTTTAAGGCTAAGAGAACGGCCTTCCAGACAGTCGCGTTCTCTCTTTCCACCTGGCCGTTCCCCCGGGGGTTGTAGCTGGTGGTCCTGCTTGCAGCAATACCTCTCGCTAGTAGGAACTGGCGAAGTTCCTCGCTCATGAAGGAGGAGCCCCGATCGCTATGTATATAGTTCGGGAACCCGAACAAGGCGAAGAGGTCGTTCAGGCATCTGATGACCGTGGTACTGGTCATGTCTGGGCAGGGGAAGGCGAAGGGGAAACGGGAGTACTCATCAATAATGTTGAGGAAGTACACATTACGGTCAGAGGACGGGAGGGGCCCCTTAAAATCGATGCTCAAGCGCTCGAAGGGGCGGGTGGCCTTGATCAGGCTTGCTCTGTCCGGCCTAAAGAAATGCGGTTTGCATTCGGCACAGGTTTGGCAGTTCCTGGTCATGGTCCTGACCTCCTCGATGGAGTAGGGCAGGTTGCGGGCCTTAATGAAGTGGTAAAGTCTGGTGACCCCGGGGTGGCAGAGGTCGTTGTGGAGGGTCTGCAGTCTATCACTTTGCACGCTGGTGCATGTACTTCGTGATAGAGCATCTGGGGGTTCGTTCAGTTTACCAGGCCGGTACAAGATATCATAATCATAGGTGGAAAGCTCGATTCTCCACCTCAAGATCTTGTCGTTCTTGATTTTGCCCCTCAGCTTGTTATTAAACATAAAGGCGACCGAACGTTGGTCGGTGAGGAGGGTAAATCGTTTGCCTGCCAGGTAATGCCTCCAGCGTCGTACAGCCTCCACGATCGCCTGGGCCTCCTTCTCGACCGAAGAGTGTCGGATCTCGGGGCCCTGGAGGGTCCTTGAGAAGAAGGCCACTGGTCTCCCCTCCTGGTTAAGGGTTGCGGCCAGGGCGAAGTCGGATGCATCGCTCTCCACTTGGAAAGGGATAGACTCATCCACCGCGTGCATTGTGGCCTTAGCAATGTCTCCCTTAATGAGGGAGAAGGCTGCGCACGCTTCTGCCGTCAGGGGGAAGGAGGTGGACTTCATGAGGGGTCTGGCTTTGTCCGCATAATTGGGCACCCATTGGGCATAGTAGGCGAAGAGCCCCAGGGTTCTCCTCAGCGCCTTTGGACAGTGGGGGAGGGGAAGCTCCATGAGGGGGCGCATTCTTTCGGGGTCGGGGCCGATGACTCCGTTCTCTACTACGCAGCCGAGGATGGCAAGGCGCGAGGTGTTAAACACACATTTCTCCTTATTGTAGGTGAGGTTCAGCCGCTGGGCCGTACGGAGGAATCTCTCCAGATTAGCATCGTGGTCCTGCCGGTCGCGGCCGCAGATGGTGACGTTATCTAGATAGGGGAACGTGGCTTGCAGCCCGTTCTGGTCAACCATCCGGTCCATCTCCCTTTGGAAGACCGAAACCCCGTTGGTGACGCCGAAGGGAACTCTCAGGAAGTGGTAGAGGCGGCCATTCGCCTCGAAGGCGGTATACTGGCGGTCCTCAGGGCGGATAGGGAGTTGGTGATAGGCCGACTTAAGGTCGATGGTAGAGAATACGCGGTACTGTGCAATCTGATTGACCATATCAGATATGCGGGGAAGGGGGTATGCGTCCAGCTGGGTGTACCGGTTTATGGTTTGGCTGTAGTCAATGACTAGGTGGTTTTTATCGCCGGTCTTGACGACTACGACCTGAGCGCGCCAGGGGCTGTTGCTCCTCTCGATGATGCCCTCCTTCAGGAGGCGCTGCACTTCAGAGCTAATAAAAGCTCTGTCCCCGGCGCTGTACCGCCTGCTCTTGGTGGCGACGGGTTTACAGTCGCGGGTGAGGTTGGCGAACAGGGAGGGAGGCGGGACCCTGAGGGTGGATAGGCCGCAGGTGGTACGCGGTGGGCGGTTTAAAGGCTGCTGGTTGTCGACTGTGAGTGGGGGGAGGGGTCCACCGTATGCTAGAGTGACACTTTGAAGGTGGGATTGGAAATCCAGCCCTAGTAGGACGGCAGCGCAGAGTTGGGGCAGGACGAGAAGTTTAAAATTTTCATACTCCGTGCCCCTAACCGACAGGGTCACAACACAGTAGCCGCTGATGTCTGTAGAGTGGGACCTAGACGCCATCGAGACCCGGTTGCAGTTGCACGTTGGCTGGACAGTGAGGGAGTAGTGGCTCACCATGTCTGGATGGATGAAGCTCTCCGTGCTTCCGCTGTCGAACAGGCAGGTCGTGGCGTGGCCGTTTACTTCGATGTCCATCATGGACTTGGACAGGTGATGCGGGCGAGCTTGGTCCAGTGTGACGGAGGCTAGTGTATGGCTGAGCGAGCTGCTGTAGTCTGCGGGTGAGGCGGTGGTCGGGTCTGGAGGCGAGGTGGCGGTCGAGTGTGGTGGGTAAAATGGCGGCGCCCACGAGGTGGAGTAAGATGGCGGAGAAGATGGCTGCCCCCACAACTCACATGTGGCACTGCTGGTGTCGGTGGCCTTGATCAAAGATGGCCACCCCCACGATTCACACGAGGGGATACTGGCATCTGTGGCCTTGATGAAAGATGGCCGCCCCCACAGCTCGCATGAGGCACTGCTGGTGTCTGTGGCTCTCCCTCTGCAGGCCTTAGCGAAGTGGCCTTTCTTCTGGCAACTGGAGCAAGTCGCGTTTCTCGCAGGGCAGCGCGACCTCGGGTGTTTCGCCTGGCCGCAGAAGAAGCAGCCGGCGGCCCGATCGCGGGGGTCCGATGTCGCAGCCGGTACCGGGGGTGGTGGTCCCGATCGGGTTTGGGACGCCGACGCTGAGGTAGGTCCCAGGGGCGGCGCTGCGAGGGGTATTGCGGTCGGGGTCGGTCCCGAGTCCCAGGGTCGCGAATTACAGTACCTGGAGTACGCCTCGAGGTCCCGATGGGCCACTTCTAGGGAGCGAGCGAGGGCTGCAGCTGTGTTCAGGTCGAGGTCCTTTGCTTCAAGCAGTCTTTGCCGTGAGTAGTCGGACCGCAGGCCTTTCACGAAGGCATCGCGGATATTATCTTCAGTATTTTCTGCCGCCGTTACCGCTTTAAAGTCACAGTCCCTGCCGAGTGTTTGTAGCGCCCGTAAAAATTCATCTACAGACTCTCCTGGCTGTTGCGGGCAGGATCTTAGGAGATGTCTGGCATACATGGAATTTACCGGGCTCCGGTACTGTTGTTTCAGCAGGTTGATGGCGGCCTCGTATGTAGTAAGGTCCCGGATGAGTGCGAATACTTTAGGGCTCACTTGGGCGGTCAGAACTCTTAGCTTGGATCTCTGAGGCACGCCGGATTCTCCCAGGTAGGATTCGAAACAGCTCAGCCAGTGTTCGAAGTCGAGGGCTGAGTTTGCTGCCTGTGGGTTTAGATCCAGGTACGGTGGTCGGAGGGCTCGCAGCCAGGCCGGCTGCTGTGGCTGTTGTAGCTGGGCGTCTGACTGGTCATTTGGCTGCTCCGTTGACTGGTCGTTTGGCTGCTCAGGTAACGACATTTTAAAATTTAGCCAATAAAATTGATATACCTATCAATTCATCCAATGAAAAGCGACGAGTTAAGAAAGTAACTACAGGTTTTTATTGGCTAAATAACAGAGCCCACCCTCGTGGGTGATCAGATCCAACAAGGAGGAATACCAGCCAGTCGACCACCTTTATACCTGGGCAGGTAGGTGGAGCCATGGGCGGAGTCAGCAGTGGTCAGCCCAGGTATAACAGCGTGACAAGAGGCGACCTCGTGTAGTGATACAACAGTGTAAACAGTGATAACCATAGTGTAACGATATAACAGTGATAACCATAGTGTAACGATAGTGAACGATAAAAGTGGTTTACCACACTGTTTTTGCCACCAAAGTGGATAACCTCGCATTTGTCCATGTTATATTGCATCTGCCATGCTTCTGCCCAATCACCCAACCTGTCCCAATCATCCTGGAGTTTCTCGGCATCCTCCTCACAGCACACACGCCCACCCAGCTTTGTGTCGTCTGCAAATTTGGAGATATTACATCTAGTTCCCTCGTCTAGATCATTAATATATATTGTGTATAGCTGGGGCCCAAGGACCGATCCCTGCGGTACCCCACTAGTCACTGCTTGCCACTCGGAAAAAGACCCGTTTATTCCAACTCTTTGCTTTCTGTCCGCCAACCAATTCTCTATCCAAGTCAATACCTTGCCCCCAATCCCATGTGCCTTAACTTTACACGCTAATCTCTTATGCGGGACCTTATCAAAAGCCTTCTGAAAGTCCAAATACACCACATCCGCTGGTTCTCCCTTATCTATTTTACCAGTTACATCCTCAAAAAATTCCAGTAGATTAGTCAAGCATGATTTACCTTTTGTAAATCCATGTTGACTTTGTCCGATCCTGTCACTGTTTTCCAAGTGCTCTGCTATTGCATCTTTTATAATGGACTCTAACATTTTCCCCACTGCCAATGTCAGGCTTACTGGTCTGTAATTCCCCATTTTCTCTCTACCAACTTTTTTGAATAGTGGGGCAACATTAGCTACCCTCCAATCCATGGGTACAGTTCCAGGTTCCATCGAATGCTGGAAGATGATCAGCAAAGCATCAACTATTTCTAGGGCCACTTCCTTAAGTACCCTAGGATGTAGATTATCAGGCCCTGGGGATTTATTGGCCTTCAATCCCATCAATTTCCCTAACACCATTTCCCTACAAATACTGATTTCTTTCAGTTCCTCCCTTTCATCAGACCCTATGTTCCCCGACATCTCTGGGAGGTTATTTGTATACTCCTTTGTGAAGACAGAACCAAAATATGTATTTAATTGGTCTGCCATTTCTTTGTTCCCCATTATAAATTCCCCTGATTCTGACTGCAAGGGACCTACGCTTGGCTGCACTGTCAGAGGGGCGGTACTGAGGGAGCGCCGCACTATCGGAGGGGCAGTACTGAGGGAGCGCCGCACTGTTGGCGGGGCAGTCCTGAGGGAGCGCCGCACTGTCGGAAGGGCAGTACCGAGGGAGCACTGCAATGTCGGAGGGGCAGTACTGAGGGAGCGCCGCACTGTCGGATGGGCAGTACTGCGGGAGTGCCGCACTGTCGGAGGGGCAGTACTGAGGGAGCGCTGCACTGTCAGAGGGGCAGTACTGAGGGAGCATTGCAATGTCGGAGGGGCAGTACTGAGGGAGCGCTGCACTGTCAGAGGGGCAGTACTGAGGGAGCGTCGCACTGTCCGAGGGGCCGTACTGAGGGAGCACTGCACTGTCGGAGATCAGTACTGAGGGAGTGCTGCACTGTCAGAGGGGCAGTACTGAGGGAGTGCTGCACTGTCAGAGGGGCAGTACTGAGGGAGCGCTGCACTGTCAGAGGAACAGTACTGAGGGAGTGCTGCACTGTTGGAGGGGCTGTACTGAGGGAGTGCTGCACTGTTGGAAGGCAGTACTGAGGGAGCGCTGCACTGTCGTAGGGTCAGTACGGAGGGAGCGCTGCACTGTCGGAGGGTCAGTACTGAGGGAGCACTGCACTGTCGGAGGGGCAGTACTGAGGGAGTGCTGCACTGTCGGAGAGTCAGTACTGAGGGAGCGCTGCACTGTCAGAGGGGCAGTACTGAGGGAGCGCTGCACTGTCGGAGGGGCAGTACTGAGGGAGCGCTGCACTGTCGGAGGGTCAGTACGGAGGGAGCGCTGCACTGTCGGAGGGTCAGTACTGAGGGAGCACTGCACTGTCGGAGGGGCAGTACTGAGGGAGTGCTGCACTGTTGGAGGGTCAGTACTGAGGGAGCGCTGCACTGTCAGGGGGCAGTACTGAGGGAGCGCTGCACTGTCGGAGGGTCAGTACTGAGGGAGCGCTGCATTGGCGGAGGGGCAGTACTGAGAGAGCGCTGCACTATTGGAGGGGCAGTACTGAGGGAGCGCTGCACTGTCCGAGGGGCAGTACTGAGGGAGCTCTGCACTGTCGGCGGTGCCGTCTTTCAGATTTGGCCCCGTCTGCTCTCACAGATGGACGTAAAAGATCCCACGGCACTATTTGAAGAAGAGCAGGTGGAATTTTCCCGGTGTTCTGGGCAAATATTTATCCCTCAATCATCATCACTTAAAACGGATGATCTGGTCATTATCGCATTGCTGTTTGTGGGAGCTTGCTGTGCACAAATTGGCTGCTGCGTTTCCCACATTACAACAGTTCATAAGAACGTCATTGGCTGTAAAACACTTTGGGATGTCCTGAGGACGTGAAAGGCGCTGTAGAAATGCAAGTTCATTCTTAAAGTTTAAGGAAGGTTGGTAGTTCAGCTCAGAAGTTGTTTTTAACTCTGATGCTCCTCAGTTCTGCAGGGAGGGTTCTTAATGCTGACAATGGGTTCAGAATACAAACATCTCCTGCTGCTTAGCCATGATGTTCTTTGCCTTGCTGAGCAAACAAAATAAATTACAACATTTTAAGCAAGCCAACTTGCATTGATACAGCATCTTTAACATCGAAAAATGTTCCAAGGCACTTCGCAGGAGTGCAGTCCGACAAAAAATCCAGTCCAAGCCATAGAAGGAGATATTAGGAGGGGCCACACCTAGAATACTGCATGCAGTTTTGGTTTTCATATTTAAGAAAAGATATACTTGCTCTCGAGGCGGTTCAGAGAAGGTTCACTCGGTTGATTCCGGAGATGAGGGGGTTGACGTATGAGGAAAGGTTAAGTAGGTTGGGCCTCTACTCATTGGAGTTCAGAAGAATGAGAGGCGATCTTATCGAAACATATAAGATTGTGAGGGGGCTTGATCGGGTGGATGCGGGGAGGATGTTTCCACTGATGGGTGAGACTAGAACTAGGGGGCATAATCTTAGAATAAGGGGCTGCCCTTTCAAAACTGAGATGAGGAGAAACTTCTTCACTCAGAGGGTAGTAAATCTATGGAATTTGCTACCCCAGAGAGCTGTGGAAGCTGCAACATTAAATAAATTTAAAATGGAGATAGACAGTTTCCTAGCAGATAAGGGAATTAGGGGTTACGGAGCGAGGGCAGGGAAGTGGACGCGAGTCTAGATTCGGATCAGCCATGATCCTATTGAATGGTGGAGCAGGCCCGAGGGGCCGTATGGCCTACTCCTGCTCCTACTTCTTATGTTCTTATGTAACAAAAGCTTGGTCAAAGAGCTGGGTTTTAAGAAGGGTCTTAAAGGAGGAGAGTGAGGTGGAGAGGGCGAGAGGTTTAGGGGAGGGAATTCCAGAGTTCAGGGCCTAGGCGGCTGAAGGCACGGCTGCCAATGGTGGAGCGGGGCAACTGGGGGATGAGCAAGAGGCCAGAATTGGAGGAGCAAAGAGATCCGAGAGCGTTTTAACTCTGGAGAAAGTTACTGAGATGAGAGGTGAGGCCATGAAGGGAGTTAAACACGAGGATGGGAAATTTACATTGGTGTGTGATGCAAGAAAAGTAGATCCTCGTATTAATACATTTACATTAGTAATTGGTTGAATGAAATGCTACAAGTACAAAAGCACCACGAGTTCTTCATTGGTTGTAAAGCGCATGTAAAGCTCATGAGGTCATGAGAGGTGCTATAGAAATGCAAGTCTTTCTTTCTGGTACTCAAAAATTGGGTAGAGCAGGGTTCCTCAAATGGCAGACTATGGTCTAGTTTCCAAGACTAGGAACCATTTCACATAGACTTTAAAGTGCATCCAGGCATCAGTTAGACAACTTTAATCCTGTGTAGGGAAGCTCTTTGCTTCTGCCCAGTAATAGAGGAAGCGAGCGATGATTCACCATTTAGAAGTGAGAGATGATTGACCAATTAGAAGTGAGCAATGATTGACCAGTTAGAAGTGAGCGATGATTGACCAGTTAGAAGCGAGCCATGACTGACCATTTAGAAGCGAGCAATGATTGACCAGTTAGAAGCGAGCGATGATTGACCAATTAGAAGCGAGCGATGATTCACCATTTAGAAGCGAGCAATAATTGGCCAGTTAGAAGCGAGCGATGATTGACCAGTTAGAAGTGAGCGATGATTGACCAGTTAGAAGCGAGCGATAATTGACCAGTTAGAAGCGAGCAATGATTGACCAGTTAGAAGCGAGCGATGATTGACCAGTTAGAAGCGAGAGATGATTGACCAGTTAGAAGCGAGCAATGATTGACCAGTTAGAAGCGAGCGATGATTGACCAGTTAGAAGTGAGCGATGATTGACCAGTTAGAAGCGAGCGATGATTGACCAGTTAGAAGCGAGCGATGATTGACCAGTTAGAAGCGAGCGATGATTGACCAGTTAGAAGCGAGCGATGATTGACCAGTTAGAAGCGAGCGATGATTGACCAGTTAGAAGCGAGCAATGATTGACCAGTTAGAAGTGAGCAATGATTGACCAGTTAGAAGCGAGCGATATTTGGCCAGTTAGAAGCGAGCGATGATTGACCAGTTAGAAGCGAGCGATGATTGACCAGTTAGAAGCGAGCGATGATTGACCAGTTAGAAGCGAGCGATATTTGGCCAGTTAGAAGCGAGTGATGATTGACCAGTTAGAAGCGAGCGATGATTGACCAGTTAGAAGCGAGCGATGATTGACCAGTTAGAAGCGAGCAATGATTGACCAGTTAGAAGTGAGCAATGATTGACCAGTTAGAAGCGAGCGATATTTGGCCAGTTAGAAGCGAGCAATGATTGACCAGTTAGAAGCGAGCGATGATTGACCAGTTAGAATTGAGCGATGATTGACCAGTTAGAAGCGAGCGATGATTGACCAGTTAGAAGCGAGCGATGATTGAGCAGTTAGAAGCGAGCGATGATTGACCAGTTAGAAGCGAGCGATGATTGACCAGTTAGAAGCGAGCGATGATTGACCAGTTAGAAGCGAGCGATGATTGACCAGTTAGAAGCGAGCGATGATTGACCAGTTAGAAGCGAGCGATGATTGACCAGTTAGAAGTGAGAGATGATTGACCAGTTAGAAGCGAGCGATGATTGACCAGTTAGAAGCGAGTGATGACTGACCAGTTAGAAGCGAGCAATGATTGACCAGTTAGAAGCGAGCAATGATTGACCAGTTAGAAGCGAGCGATAATTGACCAGTTAGAAGCGAGCAATGATTGACCAGTTAGAAGCGAGCGATGATTGACCAGTTAGAAGCGAGAGATGATTGACCAGTTAGAAGCGAGCAATGATTGACCAGTTAGAAGCGAGCGATGATTGACCAGTTAGAAGCGAGCGATGATTGACCAGTTAGAAGGGAGAGATGATTGACCAGTTAGAAGCGAGCGATGATTGACCAGTTAGAAGCGAGCGATGATTGACCAGTTAGGAGCGAGCAATGATTGACCAGTTAGAAGCGAGCAATGATTGACCAGTTAGAAGCGAGCGATGATTGACCAGTTAGAAGCGAGCGATGATTGACCAGTTAGAAGCGAGCGATGATTGACCAGTTAGAAGCGAGAGATGATTGACCAGTTAGAAGCGAGCAATGATTGACCAGTTAGAAGCGAGCGATGATTGACCAGTTAGAATCAAACGATGACTGACCAGGTGGAAACAGGAGAGTTCCTCAGCCAGGACTAAAACTTCCAGTCACTGAAATACCATATACAGCTAATTCTCACACAGTTGAGGTAACGGCAGTCGGGAAAACTGAATAAGCTTATATTACCCAGCCAAGGGATTTCTTGACATAAGAATCAAATCCCAGTTTCTCTTTTAGTGGGTGGAAATAAATTCACGGTATGAAAGGAACGCACTTTTTGCAATATTACCACAAGAACCTAAACAGGTAGAGAACGCTAACTGCATAGATCTGGCCCCAGACCTCAATTAGATTGACGTCTGAGATAAGTAGATCTTGGTTGAGTGTAATTGGAGACCCCTGAGACAGAGTGTTGGTTTTAATCATTACAAATGATTTATAAATCATCATGTTGGAATAAATGAATTATATTAAGAAAAAACAACAAATTATTTATTGATTTCATGGGTCAAGCAGCATCAAATCATCCCTTTGACCTGTCCTGAAAGTGGAGCCAGTGCCACACGTGACCACTATAACCTCTCCCTGAACATGGAATGCAAGAGGTGTGAGGCAGCTAATTTTCAATGTTTAATTGTTTCACAAATGTAAGAAGTCACACAACACCAGGTTATAGTCCAACAGCTTTATTTGAAATCACAAGCTTTATTTGAAATCACAAGCTTTCGGAGCGCTGCTCCTTCTTCACCTGAAGAAGGAGCAGCGCTCCGAAAGCTTGTGATTTCAAATAAAGCTGTTGGACTATAACCTGGTGTTGTGTGACTTCTCACATTTGTCCACCCCAGTCCAACTCCGGCATCTCCACACCATAATTGTTTCACAGCAAGTTAGTGTTTGTATTTATCTACAGGCAAATGAGTTGTTTTAAATCTCTCCGCCATCCCTTGCTTTCTTTCCATTTCCTATTCAATCACTGGACTGGCATGTCAGCCGTGGCTCAGCGGGCAGCACTCTCGCCTCTGAGTCAGAAGGTTGTGGGTTCAAATATCTAGAGCTGACGCTCCCAGTGCAGTTACTGAGGGAGCTTCCGCTGCACTGTCGGAGGTGCCGTCTTTCAGAAGAGACGTTAATCCGAAGCCCCGTCTGCTCTCTCAGGTGGACGTAAAAGATCAAATGGCCACTATTTCGAAGAAGAGTAGGGGAGCTATCCCTGGTGTCCTGGCCAATATTTATCCCTCAACATCACTAAAAGAGATTACCTGGTCATTATCGCATTGCTGTTTGTGGGAGCTTGCTGTGCACAAATTGGTTGCTGCATTTCCTACATTACAACAGTGACTACACTTCAGAAAGTACTTCACTGGCTGTAAAGCGCTTTGGGATGCCCTGAGGTAATGAAAGGTGCTATAGAAATGCAAGTCTTTGTGTGTGTGTGTGTTTCTGTGTATAAGAACATAAGAACATAAGAAATAGGAGCAGGAGTAGGCCAATCGGCCCCTCGAGCCTGCTCCACCATTCAATAAGATCATGGCTGATCTGATCCTAACCTCAAATCTTCTATCACTCTCCATCCACCCGAACCCATGTGATCTCCTGGGAGAGGCGAAAAACCAGATAAAGACCCAATGGCCAATTTGGGAGAAAAAAATCTGGGAAATTCCTCTCCGACCCATCTAGGCGATCGAAATTCTTCCAGGAGATCACTCTGTCCCTATATTTTCTGCAGTACTTACCTTCTGTAAAGGCGATCTCCACCCCAGCCAGGAACAGGAATAAAACCATCTCCTGAAATCTAACACAGAATTAGAACACAGTAGGAGCAGAACCAGGCTACATGGCCCCTGGGCCCACTCCACTACCCACAGGGCCATGACCATTCCGAACCTAGACTCATGTCCAATTTCCTGCCCGCTCCCCGTAACCCTTAATTCCCTTTACTTCTAGGAAACTATCTATTTCTGTTTTAAATTTATTTAATGATGTAGCTTCCACAGCTTTCTGGGGCAGCAAATTCCACAAACCTACCACCCTCTGAGTGAAGAAGTTTCTCCTCATCTCAGTTTTGAAAGAGCAGCCCCTTATTTTAAGATTATGCCCCCTAGTTCTAGTTTCACCCATCATTGGGAACATCCTCACCGCATCCACCCAATCAAGCCCCTTCACAATCTTATATGTTTCAATACGATCGCCTCTCATTCTTCTGAACTCCAATGAGTAGAGTCCCAATCTACTCAACCTCTCCTCATATGACCACCCCCTCATCCCCGGGACTAACCGAGTGAACCTTCTTTGTACTGACTCGAGAGCAAGTATGTCTTTTCTTAAGTATGGACACCAAAACTGTATGCAGTATTCCAGGTGCGGTCTCACCAATACCTTGTGTGTGTGTGTGTGTCCGTGTGTGTGTATGACTGTGTCTGTGTCTCTCTGTGTCTGTGTGAGCTAGGTGTGCCTGTGTGTGTTTCTGTGTGTGTGTTTGTCTGTGTGTGTGTGTCTGTGTGTGTGTGTCTCTCTATGTCTGTGCAAGCGAGGTGTGTATGTGTGTCTGTGTCTGTGTGCCTGTGTCTGTATATGTGCGAGCTAGGTGAGTGTCTGTGTCTGTGTCTGTGTGCCTGTGTCTGTATATGTGCGAGCTAGGTGAGTGTCTGTGTCTGTGTCTGTGTGCCTGTGTCTGTATATGTACGAGCTAGGTGAGTGTGAGCGCGTGTTTGCGTGTGTCTGTGCGAGCTGGGTGTGCACGTGTGTCTGTGCGAGCTGGGTGTGCACGTGTGTCTGTGCTAACCCTTTCTTGCTGTCTCTGCTCTAATCTTTACAGACATAACTTTACTATCCCGGCTGTGTCTCACTATCTCTTGGCTCTAATCTCCCGCCTCCAGTCTCACCATTATCCGGTTTTATCCTGACTCTGCCTTGCTATCTCCAGCTCGGATCTGTCAAAACAGTTGAACAAGCCTGTGCATCTGAGCCTTTTATCAAAGTGAAGGGGGAGAGAAAAATCATTGAAAATAAATGTCAAACCAGCTATTCACTTGACTGCACTGTATGACAAGGGACTGTACACCACCATATCTAGGACATGACTCAAAAAAAGACAAAGGGTAAACTGGCAAAGCAGATCACACAATCTTTACAGAAAACTCCCAATTTTCAATTCATTGGTTTCAGGTAGGTCGTACTTACTTTTTTATTTGTTCACGGGATGTTGTCATCGCTGGCAAGGCCAGCATTTATTGCCCATCCCTAAATGCCCTTGAACAACTGAGTGTCTCGCTGGGCCATTTCAGAGGGCAGGTACGAGTCAACCACATTGCTGTGGGTCTGGAGTCACATATCGGCCAGACCGGGTAAGGACGGCAGATTTCCTTTCCTAAAAGACATTAGTGAACCAGATGGGTTTTTCCGACAATCCAGTAATTTCCCGGTCACCATTACTGATAGTAGTTTTTTTAAATTCCAGATTTATTTCATTAACTGAATTTCAATTCCACAGCTGCTGTGGTGGGATTTGAAATCGTGTCTCACGGACCAGGCCTCTGGATTACTAGTCCTGTAACAAGGTGGGCAATTCACTACACCAGATTAACCTCCCCGCCCCCAACTCCACCGCCACCACCATCTCTTTCCAGGCAAAGGGTCAAATATTAAATCAGAAACGTATGTAGATTATAGAAACATAGAAACATAGAAGATAGGAGCAGGAGTAGGCCATTCGGCCCCTCGAGCCTGCTCCGCCATTCAATGAAATCATGGCTGATCATCCAAACTCAGTACCCTGTCCCTGCCTTCTCCCCATATCCCTTGATCCCTTTAGCCTTAAGAAATATATCCAACTCCTTCTTGAATATATTTAATGAATGAATTGGCCTCAACTGCCTTCTGTGGTAGAGAATTCCACAGGTTCACCACTCTCTGGGTGAAGAAATTCCTCCTCATCTCTGTCCTAAATGGCTTACCCCTTATCCTTAGACTGTGACCCCTGGTTCTGGACTCCCCGCCATCGGGAACATCCTTCCTACATCCAGTCTGTCTAGTCCTGTTAGAGTTTTATCAGTTTCAATGAGATCCCCTCTCATTCTTCTAAACTCCAGCGAGTATAAGCCCAATCGACCCAATCTCTCCTCAAACGTCATTCCTGCCATCCCATCAGTCTGGTGAATCTTCGCTGCACTCCCTCCATGGCAAGAACATCCTTCCTCAGATAAGGCGACCAAAACTGCACACAATACTCAAGGTGTGGTCTCACCAAGGCCCTGTACAACTGCAGCAAGTCATCCTTGTTCCTGTACTTGAACCCTCTCGCTACGAAGGCCAACATACCATTTGCCTTCTTAACCGCCTGCTGCACCTGCATGCTTACCTTCAGCAACTGGTGCACAAGAACACCCAGGTCTCGTTGCACTTCCCCTTCTCCCAATCTATTGCCATTCAGATAATAATCTGCCTTCCTGTTTTTGCCACCAAAGTGGATAACCTCGCATTTATCCACATTATACTGCATCTGCCATGCTTCTGCCCAATCACCCAACCTGTCCAAATCATACTGGAGTTTCTTGGCATCCTCCTCACAGCACACATGCCCACCCAGCTTTGTGTCGTCTGCAAACTTGGAGATATTACATCTAGTTCCCTCGTCTAGATGATTTATATATATTGTGAATAGCTGGGGACCAAGGACCGATCCCTGTGGTACCCTACTAGTCACTGCCTGCCACTCGGAAAAAGAGCCGTTTATTCCAACTCTTTGCTTCCTGTCTGCCAACCAGTTCTCTATCCAATTTCTAACAAGCTTGATCATCAGAAAGTAGGGAGGTAGGAGCAGCCCAATCGATAAAGACCGTCTCTCCCCGTAACAAGTCCTATACAGTCCTAAAGAAATGGAGAAAGAGTCTTGTGGCGGTGCTGGACATAAGTGGTCTTGACGACAGTTAGGATGTCAGGTTTGAAGCTCAGCTCTGGGTTGAACAGGATTCAGAGGTTTCGCTGATTCAGCCCGAGAAAATGGCCAAGGAGAGGGACAGCATTGGTGAGAAGGGGGTTGGAGTTGATGCAGGGGGCCTGAAACAATGGCTTTGGTCCTTCTGATGTTCAGTTTGGAGAAAGTTGTCACTCATCCATCACTTAACTCCAACACCACGTAAAGTATCTGGAGAAATTCTCACTCCGTGCTACCTTATTCTTTTGTGCTCAATATATTTGAATGAATGTACGTGAAAGGGACGGCTTGAATTTATATAGCGCCTTATCATATCTCAGAAATGGCCTAAAGCACTTCACATACAATGAATTGGTTTCAAGTGTCATTTAATTTAACAAGAAAGCCATTTTGCTCAAAGCAATATCCCACAATCAGCAATCAGGTGAATAATGACCAGTTAATCTCATTTTGGTTATAGTGGTTGAGGGATATTTAGAGCAACTGATGTACTTTATGATTTACAATTTGCTTCTAGTGAAACATTAAGGACTCACTACTGCAGCACAGTGAAATGTGTGTGTCCATAATGAGTGCGTTCGTTACTCAAATACCTATATTTTATCTTTTTACCTCATTCCTTCCTTGAAGAAAGAATTTGCATTTCTATAGCGCCTTTCACAACCTCAGGACGTCCCAAAGCGCTTTACAATCAATGAAGTACTTTTTGAAGTGTAGTCACTGTTGTAATGTAGGAAACACGGCAGCTAATTCACACCCAGAGGGTGGTGGGGGTCTAGAACTCACTGCCTGAAAGGGTGGTAGAGGCAGAAACCCTCATCACATTTAAAAAGTACTTGGATATACACTTGAAGTGCCGTAACCTGCAGGGCTACGGACCAAGAGCTGGAAAGTGAGATTAGGCTGGAGAGCTCTTTGTCGGCCGGCACGGACACGATGGGCCAAATGGCCTCCTTCTGTGCCGTAAATTTCTATGACTCTATGAATAATAAATTATGCGTTACAGGGTGTAATGATCCCTAACTTATTAAGCAAGGTAGCAACCGACTTACTGTAACAAGATTCCACTTTTAATAATGGAAGAGGTGAAATAAAATGTATCTACCGTAGGAATCCTAAAAAAAGACAACGGTTTGTGACATAAGAAAACTACTAGGCACTTGGTCTAAGCGTTAAACAAAGCTTTAATCAACTGTTTTACAACATGGAGGTCTAGTTGTGTCCTTCACTAGTTCCTGTTAAGAATGTCCTGCGCAAGCTGGGCCCATGCCCAAGTATTTATACTCTCCCTGGACAGCGCCACCCGTAGGCCGCTCAGTATTATTTCATAAGTCTTTCTTTCATGAATGACTGATTCATGTCAGGGGTTATTTTCTTTTGTTTGCTAATGAGAGCGATAAGGTCAGCATTGGTGTAAAGCAAGTGAAGCAATGTATAAGTCGAAAAATAGATTTCCCCCCGAGGAACTCTCTTTCGCATATCTGTGGGCTGACAGTTCATTCTCTGTACCTCCCGGATAAAATTACAAAGATGAAAATGCTAGTGGGAGACTTGCTTTAATAACATGCATTCTGTATCTGCTCAGCTGTGGCTCAGTGGGCCGCACTCTCACCTCCGAAGGCTGTGGGTTCAAGTCCCGCTCCAGAGACTTGAGCACATAATCCAGGCTGACGTTCCTGGTGCAGCGCTGAGGGAGCGCCACGCTGGCGGAGGCGCCGTCTTTCGCATGAGGCGTTTAACCGAGGCCCCCGACTGCCCTCTCGGGTGGACGTAACAGATTCCGCGGCCACTATTTTGAAGAAGAGCAGGGGGAGTTCTCCCCCGGTGTCCTGTGCCAATATTTATCCCATAGTCAATCCGATCATTATCACATTGCTGTTTGTGGGATCTTGCTGTGCACAAATTGGCTTAGCGTTTCCTACATTACAACAGTGACTACACTTCAAAAAGTACTTCATTGGCTGTAAAGTGCTTTGGGAGGTCCTGAAGTCGTGAAAGATACGATAGAAATGCATCTTTCTTTCTTGTACCAAAAATTACAATATGTTTCAGGTATAACAGGTATTAACTATGATATAACTGATCAGCATACACAAGCACATTTAGTTACAATTTAAACGTGGGCAGTGTGGCAATGACATTGCTGCCGGGACTCTGGGAGTACAGGGCTCAAGGACACACCCACAACTAACGAGCTCTGCTCTCCCCTTTTTACCGATTGTTTCCCAACAATAAATCAGAACAATCCAAGGTGATTCACAATTTTAAAATTCTCCTCCTTGTTGCCAAATCCCTCCATGGCCCTCGCCCCCTCCCTTTCTCTGTAACTTCCTCCAGCCCCACAATCCCCCGAGATCTCTGCGCTCCTCCAATTCTGGCCTCTTGCGCATCCCCGATTTTAATCGCTCCACCATTGGCGGCCGCGCCTTCAGCTGCCCAAGGCCCTAAGCTCTGGAATTCCCTCCCGAAACCTCTCCGCCTCTCTACCTCTCTCTCCTCCTTGACGATGCTCCTTAAAACCTACCTCTTTGACCAAGCTTTTTGGTCGCCTGTCCTAATATCTCCTCATGGGGCTCGGTGTCACATTTTGTTTGATAATCGCTCCTGTGAAGGTCCTTGGGACGTTTTCTCTACATTAGAGGCGCTATATAAATGCAAGTTGATGTTGTTGTTCACAAGGGTGGGATACAAAAGGGCCTTAAGTGATGCTCCAGTTATACAGACCATATCTGGAGTCCCACATTCATTTTTGGGCACGGCACCGCAGGAAGGATATCAAGCAGATGGAGAGTGTTAATTGTGTCATCGCTGCTAATGGCTGTTTTCAGATTCACTTTGCATAAGATGCTGACTTCGCTAAGTTCAATGTTTTCTCTCAAGCAATTCAATAAGCAAAGATCTTTTGAGAAATTATCAATTTTCAAGTGTGCGTTACCCTATAAATACGGGGGTAGATTTTCAACGTCACAACCAGCTGTTAAACTGGCGATGTGGACCGGCCACCACTTATAGAAGCTGCACCGCTTTCATTCTATCAAAATCAATAGACACTCAGTAAGGTGACAGCATACAACTTCATTGCTTCAATTCTGCTCAAAGATCTCCTTTTCTCCTTTTTGATGCTGAGAGGCTGTTTCTCCTGGCTGGAACCAGGGGTCACAGTCTCAGGATAAGGGGTCACCCATTTAGGACTGAGATGTGGAGAAATGTCTTCACTCAGAGGGTGGTGAATCTTTGGAATTCTCTACCCCAGAGGGCTGTGGAGGCTCAGTCGTTGAGCATATTCAAGGCAGGGCTCGATAGGTTTTTGGACTCTAGGGGAATCGAGGGTTATGGAGATTGGGCGGGGAAACTGGAGTTGCGGTCGAAGATCAGCCATGGCCTTATTGAATGGCGGAGCAGGCTCGAGGGGCCGAATGGCCGACTCCTGCTCCTAATTCTTAAGTTCTTTCCAGTTGACCTGATTTCCCAACCACATTTGCGATGCACAAAAGCCTGCGATGCTCGGGTATTTTATAAAAAAAATATATCTGCTTAAAAGGATGAAAACAGAACAAGCAACTCCCAGGGGACACAGACAGAGAATTATCACAAGCAAAAGGGAAAAGTTAAAAGACATCTTTTCACACCGAGGGTTATTAGAGCAGGGAGTGCTTTACCACAAGGGCCTGCTGAGGCCGAGACTGTAACATAATTTAAAGGGAATTGGATAAGCTTTTGAAAAGGAAGAATATGAAAGGATAAGGGGAAAGGACAAGGGAATTGGATGAAATTACATACAGTCTACACCTTTTAAATTCAAAATCAGTTTTGCTAGAAAGAAATATTATCCATTACAAAATTTAATAAATCAACACAGGATCTATTTTTTGCACTACATTTATTCAAAATGCTACCCGTGTCCTAACTCGCACCCAGTCCCGTTCACCCATCACCCCTGTGCTCATTGCCCCGTGTCCTAACTCGCACCCAGTCCCGTTCACCCATCACCCCTGTGCTCACTGCCCCGTGTCCTAAATCACACCCAGTCCCGTTCACCCATCGCCCCCTGTGCTCACTGCTCCGTGTCCTAACTCACACCCAGTCCCGTTCACCCATCACCCCCTGTGCTCACTGCCCCGTGTCCTAACTCACACCCAGTCCCGTTCACCCATCACCCCCTGTGCTCACTGCCCCGTGTCCTAACTCACACCGAGTCCCGTTCACCCATCACCCCCTGTGCTCACTGCCCCGTGTCCTAAATCACACCCAGTCCCGTTCACCCATCACTCCCTGTGCTCACTGCCCCGTGTCCTAACTCTCACCCAGTCCCGTTCAGCCATCACCCCCTGTGCTCACTGCCCCGTGTCCTAACTCACACCCAGTCCCGTTCACCCATCACCCCCTGTGCTCACTGCTCCGTGTCCTAACTCACACCCAGTCCCGTTCACCCATCACCCCCTGTGCTCACTGCCCCGTGTCCTAACTCACACCGAGTCCCGTTCACCCATCACCCCCTGTGCTCACTGCCCCGTGTCCTAAATCACACCCAGTCCCGTTCACCCATCGCCCCCTATGCTCACTGCCCCGTGTCCTAACTCTCACCCAGTCCCGTTCAGCCATCACCCCCTGTGCTCACTGCCCCGTGTCCTAACTCACACCGAGTCCCGTTCACCCATCACCCCCTGTGCTCACTGCCCCGTGTCCTAAATCACACCCAGTCCCGTTCACCCATCGCCCCCTGTGCTCACTGCCCCGTGTCCTAACTCTCACCCAGTCCCGTTCAGCCATCACCCCCTGTGCTCACTGCCCCATGTCCTAATTCACACCCAGTCCCGTTCACCCATCACCCCCTGTGCTCACTGCCCCGTGTCCTAACTCACACCCAGTCCCGTTCACCCATCACCCCGTGCTCACTGCCCCGTGTCCTAACTCACACCCAGTCCCGTTCACCCATCACCCCCTGTGCTCACTGCTCCGTGTCCTAACTCACACCCAGTCCCGTTCACCCATCACCCCCTGTGCTCACTGCCCCATGTCCTAACTCACACCCAGTCCCATTCACCCATCACCCCCTGTGCTCACTGCCCAGTGTCCTAACTTGCACCAAGTCCCGTTCACCCATCACCCCCTGTGCTCACTGCCCCGTGTCCTAACTCACACCCAGTCCCGTTCACCCATCACTCCCTGTGCTCACTGCCCCATGCCCTAACTCACACCCAGTCCCGTTCACCCATCACCCCCTGTGCTCACTGCCCAGTGTCCTAACTCGCACCAAGTCCCGTTCACCCATCACCCCCTGTGCTCGCTGACTTACATTGTTCCTGGTCTGGCAACGCCTCAATTTTAAAATTCTGACACTTCCATGGCCTTGCTCTCTCTCTCTCTAATCACATCCAGCCCAACAACCTTCCACGATCTCTGCGCTCCTCCAATTCTGGCCTCTTGCGCATCCCTGATTTTAATCGCTCCACCATTGGCGGCCGTGCCTTCAGCTGCCTGGGACCCAAGCTCTGGAATTCCCTCCCTAAACCTCTCTGCCTCTCTCTCCTTCTTTAAGAAGCTCCTTAAAACCTACCTCTTTGACCAAGCTTTTGGTCGCCTGTCCTAATATCTCCTTATGTGGCTCAGTGTCAAATTTTGTTTGATAGTCGCTGCTGTGAAGAACCTTGGGACATTTTAAGAACCTAAGAGATAGCAGGAGTAGGCCATTCGACCCTTCGAGCCTGCTCCGCCATTCAATAAGATCATGGCTGATCTTTTACCCCAACTCCACCTTCCCGCACTATCCCCATATCCTTTGATTCCCTTAATGTCCAAAAATCTATCCATTTCAGCATCTGCGTGAAGAAATTTCTCCTCATCTCAGTCCTAAATAGACGACCCCTTATTCTGAGACTGTGTCCCCTGATTCTAGACTCCCCAGCCAGGGGAAACATCCTCCCAGCAGTTACCCTCTCAAGCCCCTTTAGTATTTTATATGTTTCAATGAGATCACCTCTCATTCTTCTAAATTCTAAGGAATGTAAGCCTTGTCTCCTCAACCTCTCCTCATAGGACAATTCCCCATCCCAGGAATCAGTCTGGTGAACCTTCGTCGCACTTCCTCTATGGCAAGTATATCCTTCCTCAGGCAAGGAGACCAAAACTGAGCACAGTACTCCAGGTGTGGTCTCACCAGGGCCCTATATAATTGCAGTATTGACAGATAAAGCTCTAGTACCTACACAACTTGCATTTTAAATTCAGGTAGTAGTGGTTGAGTCATTGAGTTAAAAGTGTAAACGTATGGACCTGGTGAATCTCTGGTGGCCATAGCCCCATATCCCTTGATTCCACCCAAATCGAGGCTCCATCGCCAGGCAAAATCTTACCCCCGCTTCACCCCCTCCCCTGAAAGACCAGAATTTTGACCCTCTGAGGTCAGAGGGCAAGTATAACCACTTGCAAGTTTCAGGCTTCTTTGCAAGGACTGGGTGTCTTTTTCTTTTCTTTATATAAAAGCTAGTTGGCGTTGTACGACGGAGTCTTGGGGGGTCAAGCGGATTAAGAGGTTGGGGGGGCGATAACTGGACCAGGGCTAAGGGAGGACTGTGACATCTGAGGTCAGAAGGCAGAGGAATAGTAGGTAGGGGGGGAGTGGGGTGGGGAGAGGAAAAGTACAGCAGGGATAGAGGCCAGGAGGGGGGAATGAAGAACTGAGTTACAGGCTGGGGGTCGGATGGGGAGAGAGTGAAGGTAAACCATAGTAAGCAGCCAGAGACGACTTAGAGGCCCCAACGAGAATCAAAGGTCCTCAAAACATGCCTCAATGGGTTTGGAGCCCAGACACAGAAAGAAAGACTTGCATTTATAAAGCACCTTTCACGACCCCAGGGTGTCCCAAAGGACTTTACAGCCAATTAAGTACTTTTGGAGTGTGGTCGCTGTTGTAATGTATGAAATGCAGCAGCTAATTCACACACAGCAAGTTCCCACAAACAGCAATGTGATAATGACCCAGTAATCTGTTTTTAGTGATGATGATTGAGGGATCAATATTGGCCAGGATACCGGGTAGAACTCCCCTGCTCTTCTTCAAAATAGTGCTGTGGGATCTTTCACGTCCGCCCGAGAGAGCAGACGGGGCCTCGGTTTAACGTCTCATCCAAAAGACGACACCTCCAACAGTGCAGCACTCCCTCAGTACTGCACTGGAGTGTCAGCCTAGGTTTTTATGCTCAAGTCTCCTGGAGTGGGACTTGAACCCACGACCTTCTGACTCAGAGGCGAGAGAGAGCGCGGCCCACTGAGCCACAGCTGACACTGACAACAGAAGAAGACACACTGTTCCAACCAGTGACACCAGTATGGTAAGCCTGACCATCAGAGCTCAGCAAGATACAGGGGATTTGAACACACAACCTCTGGTATCAGAACCAGCACACTATCATATCCACTACGCTGCTATGCCTGCTGGGATAGTACACGTTGTACTACTTTCTCAATCGATGTTATATCAGGAGAATCTGACAAGTGCAGCACTGAAATTACGCTTTAAGAGATGCAACTATGAGCTTAGCAGAACATTCTACTTTGTAGCATGCAGCACTGTCTGCACTTTGGTGGAAAACGTATTCAGCACTCAAAGGGTTAAGCGAGATGGCTTGCATTTTAGCAATCACTGGATAGTCTGCGTGACTTCATCAAAACACGTAAAGGCACATCTGACCCATGTGGCTTGGGATGGATATAATCGTTGAGCCTTTTGAAGTAAAATAGGGTTACTCCGTCTCTAAACATTTTGCACCAGTAACACAAAGCCCGCAGGTTTTAATCACTACAGAAAGAACACAGTAATAGTCATGGTTAATCTCTGAATGTAAAGAGTGGCTACCCAGCAATGAGTTTGCTGAGTCTTTGGATTCCTTGTCTCTGGGTCGAACACCCAGAAGTTAAACAGGATATTGCCAATCACAGGTTAGAAAAGGGCGACCCTCTCATTACGGGCTCCAGGACTCACTCCAGAACTTGAGCCCGTAATCTGTACTGGCACTTCAGTGCTGTACCGAGGGGACCGTTGCATTGCTGAAGCTGTCCATTTTCCAGATAACGGTGTTAAACTGAGGCCCACCCCGCCCCCGTACCCGCCCCCCGCCCCCCCCCCACCATCTGTGCAGGTGAACATAAAAAGATCCTTTGGCACTATTCACAAAAGAGCAGGGGTGTAAAGTCTGTGGGTTGTTTAGTTAATTAATACACAGACTCCAAGAGTAACTTAAAACAGGACTTTACTATTCGAAGGTCAGGGCGAATCTGCTCAATACTTCCTGACACAGCACTTATATACCGGTGTGGTCACCGTCGGTATTACAGTATACAGAAGCCAACAAAGTAGTGCAACACCTAAAGTAGTTCTCTTAAAGGTGGACGGTTACATACAATAGTTCTCTTAAAGGTAGACGGGTACATACACTACAATCCTCCCTTTTTAGCTTACAACATACTGATTCCCCATTAAACATACATTATAACATATATACAACTTTATGCAAGACAGTTCACAGATTCAGTCTCTCTGGAGGTTTCCGGACTCTGTCCGGATAACGCCTCGGTGGTGTCGTAACTTCCGGCGGAGTAGTAGGTGCTTCTGGCAAGGTCGATTCGGCTTGAAGGACAGTGTCAGGTTCATCTGATTCCAGTATTACCAGATCGGAGGTAGGTGTTCTGGGTATCTCTGTCTCAACATTAACCGTGTAAGGTGGTGGAGTAGGTTGGCCATTTGTGGCTGACCCTATGATCTGGTCAACATGGCGCCTTATTATACTGTCCCCAATGTCCACCGTATACATCAACGGCCCTAGCCTTTTTCCAATAGTTCCAGGCTGCCATTTCTCGGTACGGTAGTCCCGGGCCAAAACTTGTTGACCTATCTGAAAAGATCTAGTTGGCCTTTCATTCATGCCCTGGAATTGCTGGTTCTCTACGTCCCTTCTGACGTTTGGCTTAAGCAAATCCAGCCGGCATCTTAGTCGTCTATTAAAAAACATCATGGCGGGAGTTTGATTTGTGACCGCATGTGTTGCATTCCTGTACGCCAACAAGAAGCTATCCACCTTATGTTGTAAGTTAATGGCTTCATTACCCATGGCCTTTATGGCCTTCTTGAAGGTCTGGACAAACCTTTCAGCCAATCCATTGGAGGCGGGATGGTATGGGGCTGACGTGTAGTGCTTAACCCCATTGCTCTTTAAGAATTTCTTGAATTCTTCGGACACAAATTGCGGTCCATTATCAGAACAGATCTGTTCCGGCAGCCCATTCCTAGCAAACATGGTCCTTAACACTGTGATGGTTTTTTCCGTGGTGGTGGTGGACACCTTTATTACCTCCGGCCACTTGGAGTGTGCATCCACCGCTATTAGAAACATTGAGTCCATAAATGGACCAGCAAAGTCGATATGTACCCTTTGCCAAGGAGATGAGGGCCACTCCCATGGATGCAGAGGAGCCTGTGGTGGCGCGTTTTGGACCTTCTGGCATCCTAGACAGCTCTTAGTGATTTCTTCGATGTCCCCATCAATGCCTGGCCACCACACAAACGCTCTTGCTAGGTTCTTCATTTTCACTCCACCCAGATGTCCCTCGTGCAGCTCCTTTAACACCTTCTGTTGAAGTTTGGGTGGAATCACCACTCTAGATCCACACATCAGGGTTCCTCGACACACTGACAGCTGTTCTTTTCTCTGCGAAAATGCTGGCAGCGTTGGTTCGCCCTGTGCTGGCCATCCCTCCACCGTTAAATCATAGACTCGTGAGAGAGTCGGGTCATTTCTTGTTTCGTTTTCGATCATCGAATTTGTCACTGGTAGACATTCCACTATGGATGAGTGGAACATCTCTACCAGGTCCACCGTAGTCGCTTCTTCTACTATCGGCACTGGCAAGCGCGATAACCCATCAGCATTTCCATGCTGTTTGGACCTTTTGTATTCGATGTCATATTGGTGTGCCCCAAGTAACACGGACCACCTCTGTAACCTTTGCACTGTCATGGTGGAAACGGCCTTGTTAGGGTTGAATATGGACACCAACGGCTGGTGGTCTGTCAGTAATGTGAGCTTCTTGCCCTGCAGATAATGATTGAATTTCCTTACGCCCCACACAAGGCTGAGGGCCTCCCTATCTATTTGAGCATAATTTCGCTCCGCGGAGGTCAATGATCGGGACGCGAATGCCACTGGCCTTTCCGAGCCATTTGGTAACTTGTGTGAAAGTACTGCTCCAATTCCATAGGGGGAAGCATCACAAGCTAGACGAAGAGGTAACGTTGGGTTGAAATGAGCCAACACTTCTTCAGAGGTAATCAACGCCTTGCTTCTGCGAAAGGCCTTTTTACATTCCTCACTCCACTTCCATGGTACATCTTTCCGCAACAGAGCATTCAGCGGATGCAGCACCGTGGATAGATTCGGCAGAAACTTGTGATAATAATTAATCAACCCCAAGAATGATCTTAACTGTGATACGTTTTCCGGAGCGGGGGCCTTCACGACAGCTTCTATCTTGTCAGGTGACTTGTGCAACCCCTCTCGGTCAATGACATGACCGCAGTACGAGATCCGTTTTTGGAAGAACTCACATTTCTTGCGATTAACTCGAAGGCCATATTCCTTCAACCTAGTGAGCACCAGTTTCAAATTTGTGAGGTGTTCTTCCTCGTCTTCTCCCGTAATCAGGATATCGTCTAAGTAACACTGCGTGCTTGGAGTTCCTTGTAATACCTGCTCCATGGCCCTCTGCCAAATTGCTGGAGCCGAAGCTACCCCAAAAACCAGTCTATTATAATGATACAAGCCTCTGTGTGTGTTGATGGTGAGGTACTGACGCGACTCTTCCTCGACTTCCATTTGTAAGTATGTCTGTGCCAGGTCTATCTTGGTGAAGTGTTTCCCTCCAGCCAACGAAGCAAAGATATCTTCAATCCGCGGAAGCGGGTATTGTACCGTGTGAAGCACCGGATTCACTGTGATCTTGAAGTCTCCGCAGATGCGGACCTTCCCCGGCCCCCCTGGCTTGTTACTTGGTGAAGACTTCATGACGGGAACAATGGGCGTGGCCCACTCACTCCAGTCCACTTTTGACAGTACCCCTGATCGTTCAAGTTCTTCCAGTTCTGCCTCCACAGCAGGTCGTATCGCGTAAGGTACCGATCTGGCTTTGAAAAATTTTGGGCTTGCATGTTCTGCAATCTTAACCTTTGCTTTAATTCCTCGCAGTGTTCCCAGTCCTTGATGGAATACCTCTTTAGCTTCGTCTAATATTCTGGACAACCGTTAAGGTTTGACATCTTCCTTTCCGGAATCTACCGTCATGGTGTTTAGTGAATGCCAGTCTATCTTTATTTTCCTGATCCACTCCCGTCCCAGAAGTGGTGGACCTCCCTCAGGCAACACATACAGGTCCATCCTTTGGTGCTCTTTGTCCTTGTATCTCACCTTGACTTCTATCTTTCCGATGGGGTATACTTTGTGCCCCGTGTATGTCTTCAATACTAGTTCCGTATCCCGTAGGGGAATATGCTTGAATAACTTTTTATAATCATGCTTATTCATGACCGTCAACGCCGATCCGGTGCCCACTTCCATTTTCACTTGGACTTTTGCAATCTGTAGTGTGATCCAGATAGCTTGTCGGTCAGCTTCATTACTCACATTGTGAATTCTCAGACTATCCAGTTCCTTGCAGTTGGAGTGTGAGTCCAAATTCTGTTCTTCCGGACTCTTCCTAGTCACCTCATGTACCTTCCTGTACCTCTTTTGTGGTGACTCATTATTGTTGGTCTTCTTCCCTGACCGGCATACCTTAGCTATGTGACCGAGCTTGTCACATTTCCTACATTCCTGGTTTTTAAACCAGCATTGGTTCTGGTCGTGTGTTGTCTTCCCACAACGATAGCATTTTGTTGTACCCAAAGTAATTTGCTGCACCCTGAGTGCCGCTGCCTTTAGCTGCATTTCCGCCGTTCCTTTCGCTGCGGCTTCGTTCGATGCAGCAATAAGGACAGCCTTCTCAAGTGTAAGATCGTTCTCTTCGAGCAGTCGTTTTTGTGTTTCTTCCTTCGACATTCCGCACACGAATTTGTCTCGCAACGCCTCTGTCAGATTCCCTCCAAACTGGCAGTGTTTCGCTAGTCTACGCAGTTCGACCAAGTATTCTGCGTTGCTTTCGTCTTTCCTTTGCGTTCTCGCATAGAATTTGAATCGTTCCACTAACATCAACGGTGTGGGGTTCAAGTGATCCTTCAGAACAGTCACAATCTCATCGAAAGTCTGATCCGCCGGTTTAGCTGGTGCTAGTAGATGCTTCAAGAGCTCGTATGTCTTCGCGCCCATCGAGTTTAACAAGGTTATAGCTTTGTCATCTTCTTCTATTTTATTGGCCTCACCATAGATCTCAATGCGTTCCACATATGTGGCCCAGTCTTCTACCTCGGAATTAAAATTGTTGATGTTACCCCGCTTAGGCATCTTCCTCTCTTCCTGATAACACCACGAATTATTTCTTTAAATTTTTTTTTTTTTTATTCCAAGATGGCGGTTCCCGCGAAAATGGCGGTTTCCCGCGCTTATCTTCTCTCCCCGCCCACTTCAATGGCGGTTCCCCGCTTCTGTCTTCTTCTCCGCCTAATGGCGGCTTCCCGCGTTTCTTCCCCTGGCGGGAGGGGTACACTTTCCCCACGGGCGACGGCCGCTGGCTTTCAGGTTCACAGCCTGCGCGTCGGCTTCAGTGCTTTCCCTTTTCTCGGCAGGGCAACCGGCGCTGGGTACATCCCGTTGACGGCGAACAGTTTCAGCCGCTGGGCTGGGTCTCGCTCCGTTCCCCTTGCTCGGGCTCTGTCTCTCTCCCGCTCGCTCGGCTCTACCGGCGCTGGGTACACCCCGTTGACGGCGAATAGTTTCAGCCGCTGGACTGGCTCTCGCTCAGTCTCCCTTGGTCGGCTCTGCCTCTCCCGCTCGCTCGGCTCCCAATCGCGCCTCCCAGCCCTCTCGCAGTCCGGTGCTTCCCTCCCCGGCTGCGGCTGAGTTTTTTATATCTTCCCGCGCCTACGCTCCCGGTCGCAGCGCTTCGTGGCTTCGGTCGCTGCCCGGCCTTTTTCGCCGGTCGCGGTCTAGCTGTCTCACGACGCCGTTGCGTCCCCAGCCTGTCTGTACCGCGGCTTCCTTGCTCCACGCTGCCCCAGTCTCAGCGCCTCTGGGCCCGACTTCTGTCCGGCTCCTTTCCCCCTCGACCGTGGTCGAGTGCACCGCCCTTATCCTCCGGTTATTCTTTTTACTTTTCCCTTACTCACAGTCACCGTGGCCGCCTTGCTTCTCGTGCTGATCGGCTCACTCCTCACCGTGGCAGAAGGGACAGTCAGTCCCTGTTGCTGATTGAATTCTTTGTCTCTGAATTCTTCCTCCTTTCCAGCTCTGCAGACTCGAGTTTTCTCCCAGCAGAATGACGAGGGCGGTTGCCTCTTCTCGACGCTCGTTAACTGCTTCGGAATTATTGTTGCCGCAGGGTACGATCGGACTCGTCGCCACTGTAAAGTCTGTGGGTTGTTTAGTTAATTACTACACAGACTCCAAGAGTAACTTAAAACAGGACTTTACTATTCGAAGGTCAGGGCGAATCTGCTCAATACTTCCTGACACAGCACTTATATACCGGTGTGGTCACCGTCGGTATTACAGTATACAGAAGCCAACAAAGTAGTGCAACACCTAAAGTAGTTCTCTTAAAGGTGGACGGTTACATACAATAGTTCTCTTAAAGGTAGACGGGTACATACACTACAAGGGGGGTACAAAAAAAACAGCAGGGGGGTACAGAAAAAAGAGATGGGGAGTTTCTCCCCGGTGTTGTGGCCAACTGTTCTCCCTCAACGAACGTGACCCAAGCAGATTGACTGGTCGTTTATCTCATTCACTGTTTGCAGCTGCCTCCTCTGCCGACATAACAGCAGGGACTACACTTCACAAAAGAAACAAATCCACTGGCTGTGACGCACTCTGGGCTGGATTTTATCAATGGAGGCGTGTAGGAGGCGGGACTACAACTTTCGGGGTTGTAGTCCCGCCTCCATCGAGTTGTGGCCAACCCACGCGATTTTCACTTGATTGACCTTGTTGAGCCCGCCCAGCAGGCTCAGCAGGCCAATTAAGGGACACCTGGTTACAGGTGATGTCACAGATCGACATTTCATCTGTCAGAAGCTTTTGACAGATGAAAGATCAGCGTTTGATAGCTCTTTGAAGCTGTCAAACACTGACAATCTGTACTCCAGTTTAATTCCTTCCTCTCAGGATGATTTAGAGATCTCTCCGGAACAGAAAGCTGAATGCTGCAGATTTTGACAGCTCGCGGCCATTCTGCTTTCTGTGCCGGTGAGATGAGGGACTCCCGAGACCTGAAGGAAGGAAGGCTGTAAAGGGAAGTAAAACTTCTTTAAACACTTTAAACACACCAAACACACTTACCTCTGCACTCATGCACCCATCACTCACCTGAACACTGACATCTCAAACCCTCCAAGCCCTTCAGCCCGACGGCTCGCCTCGCTAACTTGGCGTGGTTTGGAGCCGTCGGGAATCCCGCACTTCAGGGATAAAAATAGGGATTAGGCTAAAAACCGTCTGTTAACTACCTGTTAACAGGCAGTTAATTGGCAGTAATCCCCTTCCCGCCTCGGGGAGGCGGGTCCCAGCGCAGGTCGGGTACCCGCCTCCTTTGAAACTGGCATGGAGGCGGGTTGGGGGCGGGATGGGTTCATGCCCCCCGATTTCGAGATTTTAACCCCCCCACACGCCTCCAATCCCGCCTCCACGGCCCAATGACAATCCTGCCCTTTGTCAATGTTGGGTAAGAACCCAGTGGAGACACTGTGGTAAATTTTCATGCATGGAATGTCATGTCTTGGCTCAGTGAATGGCACTCTCGCCTCTGAGTCAGGAGGTTGTGGGTTCATAGTCCCACTCCAGAGACTTGAGCACAAATTCCAGGCTGACAATCCCAGTGCAGTGCTGAGGGAGCACCGCACTGTCGGAGGTGCTGCCTTTCGGGTGAGACATTAAACTGAGGCCCCGTCTGCCCTCTCAGGTGGGTGTAAAAGATCACATGGCACAATTCAAAGAGCTCTCCCCGGTGTCCTGGCCAATATTTATATCAATCAAGCAACACTGAAAACAAAAAAAAAGACTTGCATTTATACAGCACCTTGCATGTCTTAGGGTGTCCGAAAGCACTTTACAGCCAATGAAGTACTTTTTGAAGTGTAGTCTCTGTTGTAATGTAGGAAACGTGGCAGCCAATTTGCGCACAGCAACCTCCCACAAACAGCAACGTGATAAATGACCAGATAATCTGTTTCAGTGATGTTGATTTAGGGATAACTATTGGTCCCAGGACACTGGGGATAACTGTTTTTCTTTGAAATAGTGCCATGGGATCCGAGAGAGCAGACGGGGCCTCGGTTTCACGTCTCATCCAAAAGATGGCACCTCCGACAGTGCAGGACTCCCTCAGTACTAGACTGTAGTGTCAGCCTGGATTTTTGTGTTCAAGTCTCATGGAGCAGGCCTTGAACCCACAGCCTTCTGACTCAGAGACAAGCTACCCACTGAGCCACGGTTGACACATAGAAACATAGAAGATAGGAGCAGGAGTAGGCCATTCGGCCCCTCGAGCCTGCTCCGCCATTCAATGAGATCATGGCTGATCATCCAAATTCAGTACCCGGTCCCTGCTTTCTCCCCATATCCCTTGATCCCTTTAGCCTTAAGAAATATATCTAACTCCTTCTTGAATATATTTAATGAATTGGCCTCCACTGCCTTCTGTGGTAGAGAAATCCACAGGTTCACCACTCACTGGGTGAAGAAATTCCTCCTCATCTCTGTCCTAAATGGCTTACCCCTTATCCTTAGACTGTGACCCCTGGTTCTGGACTCCCCGGCCATCGGGAACATCCTTCCTGCATCTAGTCTGTCTAGTCCTGTTAGAATTTTATAAGTTTCAATGAGATCCCCTCTCATTCTTCTAAACTCCAGCGAGTATAAGCCCAATCGACCCAATCTCTCCTCATATGTCATTCCTGCCATCCCAGGTATCAGTCTGGTGAATCTTCGCTGCACTCCCTCCATGGCAAGAACACCCTTCCTCAGATAAGGCGATCAAAACTGCACACAATACTCAAGGTGTGGTCTCACCAAGGCCCTGTACAACTGCAGCAAGACATCCTTGCTCCTGTACTCGAACCCTCTCGCTACGAAGGCCAACATACCATTTGCCTTCTTAACCGCCTGCTGCACCTGCATGCTTACCTTCAGCGACTGGTGCACAAGGACACCCAGGTCTCGTTGCACTTCCCCTTCTCCCAATCTATTGCCAGTCAGATAATAATCTGCCTTCCTGTTTTTGCCACCAAAGTGGATAACCTTGCATTTATCCACATTATACTGCATCTGCCATGCATCTCCCCAATCACCCAACCTGTCCAAATCATACTGGAGTTTCTCAGCATCCTCCTCACAGCACATACGCCCACCCAGCTTTGTGTCATCTGCAAACTTGGAGATATTACATCTAGTTCCCTCGTCTAGATCATTTATATATATTGTGCATAGCTGGGGTCCTAGCACCGATCCCTGCGGTACCCCACTAGTCACAGATGGTCATTAGCTCATTTCCGATTGTGGGAAGCTTGCTGGGTGCATATTAGCTGCTGCGTTTCCTACTTTACAGCGGTGACCACAATTCCAAAGTACTTCATTGGCTGTAAAGTGCTTTGGGACATCCTGAGGTCGTGAAAGATGCTGTAGAAAAGCGAGTCTGTCTTTCCTTTTACAATGACACTAATCCTCATTGCAAGTTGCTCATTCACAGCAAGTATTGCTGAGATTAATAATACAGCAAAAGCCACTTAGCAACAGGAACTAGATTGGAGCTGATCCCTGTTGTTAATTTGTTCAGTGCACCATAATTGCAAACAACCAAAATAGGGTGGGTTTATTTATTCAATTATATGGCCCATTATGCATAATATAAAAGGACCATCAATATATTTTGCTCAGTAAACAACATATTTAATTGCTTCCATTTTAATATCAATAATATGATTCTAAATTATTACACAATCACATTTTGACTGACAGATGCTCCCACTCAACAGAGAATTAATTTTACAACTGCAATCTTATCTGATCTAAATATAAAATGCACAAACCTCGTAGGCTGTGATTTTTATTCATTGTAATTAGTGGGAAGCTAATGAAGGCGCATCGTGCTGCAGATGCACTCCACTCTCTAGGTATTCAGACCAGCGTTACTGTGCGCTTCGCTCAGTTACATTCCCACCTCTGAGTCAAAAGATCTGGACTCAACAACAACTTGTATTTATCACAGAGTCTCACAGCACAGAAGGAGTCCATTCGGCCCATCGTGCCTGTGCCGGCTCTCTGGTAGAGCTCTCCAATTAGTCCCACTCCCCCCTGCTCTTTCCCCACAGCCCTGCAAATGTTTCCCCTTCAAGTATTTATCCAATTCCCCTTTTGAAAGTTATTATTGAATCTGCTTCCACCGCCCTTTCAGGCCGCACATTCCAGATCACAACAACTCGCTGTGTAAAAACAATTCTCCTCATCTCATCTCCCCTCTGGTTCTTTTGCCAATTATCTTCAATCTGTGTCCTCTGGTTACCGACCCTCCTGCCACTGGAAACAGTTTCTCTCTATCAAAACCCCTCATAATTTTGAACACTTCTATTTAATCTCCTCTTAACCTTTGCTGCTCTAAGGAGAACAATCCCAGCTTCTCCAGTCTCTCCACATTAACTGAAGTCCCTCCTCCCTGGCATCATTCTGATAAATGTCCTCAGCAGGAGTGCCTTTTACATTCCCCCCCGCAAAAAATCCCAAGGCACGTCACAGAGGCGTAATCCGAACAGAATGGACGCTGAGCCAAAGAAGGAGACATCAGGAGGGGAGACCAAAAGCTTGGTCCAAGAGATCAGTCATGATCTTATTGAAGGCTCGAAGGGGCCGAATGTCCTACTCCTGCTCCTCTTTCTTATGTTCTGAGCGGTGCATTGAGAAGAAGGGATCTAGAGGAGAGGGAAATGGAGTGGCGGAGGGGTTTAGGGAGGGAATTTCAGAGCTTGGGTCCTAGGCGGCTGAAGAGAAAGAACACTTGCAAAGTAACAGCAGGAAAGCAAAACGCCTTTCAGGAATCATAATCCATCAAGGACAAGATATATTTGCATTCCAGCTATTTACCAGGCCTGTCCTTTTCACACCACCTGCTCAGCTACACTCCCCTGCGGGGAAGTTGTCTAAGTTGCATCACTGAGGTCACAAAAGGTTAATTATTGTCTTTGGAAGTTTCTCTTCATTTGGCAGCTGCTCTCCTCATTATCTCAACGGCTCCTCCAGGTTATCTCGGGATCAGCAGGAAATCGTGGGTTTCTCTCCCTCTCTTGCTCTCTCTCTCTCTTTTTGGTGCCCTATTTTTAGCGCTCTTCAGCTGTGACTTGTTGGTGGAGCCTGAAGAGTGGCAGGCTCTCCCATCGCAATACCAATCAATCCCTCTCTCCCTCACATGTTTGGGTAACACATGGCTGCTGTTCACTCCTCGTCATAAGCACGATCCGTATTTCAATCCGAATACTGCTGATACTAAATTATTTTTAAATGCTTGAACTGTGTCCCGATCAGGATGGGGAGGGGTTGGGGGGGGGGGTCATTGCTCTGAGAAAACAGGCAGTGGGAATTTATAATGGGCCAGAAATTCGGGTCCCCACGGGCGAGTACGCGCTGTGTACTCATGCGTAGGCCCAACGAAAGTGCTGGTTTCGTGCATGCGCTGCGCATGCGCGGGAAACCGGAACTTCCGTTCCCTTAAAGGAAGGGGTTCACAGGTCGAACGTGTGCGCTGGAGAGGCAGCGCGTGCGCCTGGAACTTCCGATTTTTTTTGCAGGTTTCTCCGGGAGGGTAAGTCTCCAGGAGCTACGCTTTTAAAAAGCAGTCGCAAGGCCTGCTTTTAACAAGGTAAATGGTGAATTAAGTAAAATTAAAACATTTTTTCCACAGGTTTATTATTTTTAAATACTTTAAAGAAAGGTAAGTTTATTTTTAACCCCGTTAGAAACTGTAATTAATTTTTTCAAAAATTTAAATTATTGTTTAAAATAGTTATTTCATGTAATTTATAGTTATTTTAAAAATGTGATTTAAAAAAAAAATGTATTTGAAGTTTTAGTTATGTTTTGGGGCTGAATTGTATTCATAGATTTGACAGGTCTTCCTGTCAAATCTCTGAATACAGATTCCCTGCTCCGATTGGCTCTCCATGGCCCACGTGATCCCAGTGGATACTTCGAACTAACTGCGCCCCTGGGATACGCAAGCACTGCGCGCCGGCAGCTGGAGCAGGCCCAGGATCGGAATCCCACGCGGGCCCACAGCACGCACGCTAGGTAAGTGCAGGTCGGAGGCTTGCACCCGCGGGAAGCCTCCGACCCGAATTTCTGGGTCACAATTTTTGTGGTCCATTCTGTGCATTTATGGCGGCACGATGACAGCAATGCCCCCAAACATGTTCCAGGCGCCTTTCTCCTCTCAGCATCTAGAAAGGCTTGAGTGAGCTTATAATGCTTATTCAATCTGCCTGCTGCCTGGACCAGTGGATACGTGGTCAAGATAGGCGCAGTTCCCTGACAGGATTGGAGAGAAGGGGAGGGCTGATCCGGTCCGTTAAGCGTATCCATTTTCTAACCCGCCTTGCACACATCGCCCATGATCTCTGACCTTTACTTACGCCATAGTTCGGGCGATTCAAGCTTTCGAAATCCGAGCATCCACACCCATACCAAGCACAGTGAGACACCTACGGAATTTAGGGCCAATTTCCAGGGCCCACGCTCCCAGTGGGGGGTGGTGCTCACAGAGTGCATTTCCAAAAATCGCAGGCGCACAGCCCATAATGTTCCATCCATTGGTAACAATGAGCCAATTGCCCATCACATGACTCTCAGTCAGCCAATAAATATAAGGTGTTTCTTTTAATAGACAATGGCGACGGGTTTGGGAGAGAGGCTTCAGAAACTTGCTCTGCAGAGCCACCCAGTGGCCAGAGGCTGCCACTACACTGTGACAAAATTGAATAGGAAATGTTGACAAAGCAACTCACAATGGGAGAGAGCGACCAGAAATCGTGAAGTAGGAAGTAAAGTTTACGGAGAGGAAGTATGCACCCCACACAGCCATAGGATTGCACACAGGAGTGTCAAGATGAAGTGTCTTCGAGTGAAACAGGATTCGATGCAGGTGGATAATTGAACCACAATGTGCAGCTGTCATTTAGTCCCTATTTTAAAGTCACACATTTTGTCCTTATCTTGGTGTTTTCATTATAAATTTCTACATCCATATTAATAATAGAAATTACCGACACAGAGTTGGCAAATTGTAATTGTAACCTCCCTGTTGTGACGGTGCTGCAGTGCCACCACTGGCCAGAAGGTGTAATTGCAATGTGACAAGTTTTCATAGCCAGCTTCCAGTATAAACATGGAGCTTATAATCAAAAAGGTTAACAGGAAGGTGCGCACACTTTAAATGTTGAATATATGATATAGGTAGAAGGAAAATCATGGCTGAGTGTTGGATCAAAGAATCATCACTTTAGTTCCATTTGGAAATCTACACAAGGTAGTCTTCATAACTCATTCTGGGCCCAGCACAGTTGCAGCCAGACTGCAAGGACGTATGTCAGCTGCCCTTCATACGTGACTACAATTCTTTCCTAGGAGAAGCCAAAGATATATTAGATTGGCCTTTATATGATTATTTCGGCTGTTAGTCATGGCTCAGTGGGCAGCACTCTCTTGCCTTTGAGTCAGAAGGTTGTGGGTTCAAGTCCCACTCCAGAGACTTGAGCACAAAAGTCTAGGCTGACAGTCCAGTGCAGTGCTGAGGGAGTGCCGCACTGTCGGAGATGCCGTCTTTCAGATGAGATGTTAAAATGGGTTTGCATCTGTTCTCTCAGGTGGTTGTGAATAGATCCCATGGCACTATTTGGAAGCAGAGCAGGGGAGTTCTCCCTGGTGTCCTGGGCCAATATTGATCCCTTAATCCACATCACTAAAACAGATGATCTGGTCATTAGCACATTGCTGTTTGTGGGAGCTTGCTGTGCACAAATTGGCTGCCATGCTTCCTACATTACAACAGTGTCTACAATTCAAAAATACTTAATTAGTTGTGAAGTCATTTGGGACGTCCTAAAGGTGTGATAGAAATGGGAGTCTTTCTTCCTTTCTTAAGTTATTTCCTAGGTTCCCCCAGGGTACGACCATATCTGACAGACAGAAATTATATCATCTCGACTTGCTCCAGTTGTAAATATTATTTATTTTTTGCATATATTTGGTTGAAAATTATTTTTTTTAAAGATCTTATGTTCTCGGCATCTCTTATTTATATGCTTGGAAAATATATTGCATATTTTCAGCAAAAACTCAGCTTAAATGTGGGAGCTTGCTGTGCGCAAATTGGCTGCTGCATTTCCTACATTACAACAGTGACTACACTTCAAAATTACTTCATTGGCTGTAAAGCGCTTTGCGACGTCCTGAGGTGGTGAAAGGCGCTATAGAAATGCAAGTCTTTCTTTCTTTCTTTTCCTTAAATGTTGTACTGCAGTGCAAATGAATCCCGAGTGTGCAGATAGGAATGAAGGGTTGTTGCTGCACATCCAATGTTTAATTTTACGTCGGAAACATTAGAGCGAAGCCACAGTGTGCCTGATAGAAGGAATATCAATATCTAGACGCAATGGATTGACAGGCCCATTGTGCTGGAATTCTGTCCTGTCAGAGTAGGATCAAGGTCCCCTCTCTGTCTCTGAATTGGGCATGAAGCGCATTATGTTATCAGCCTGGGAAATCTTAATCCACTTCCCAAGGCGATGGGTTCATGGAAAAAAAACTGCTCCCCTCTGCCAATGATTTTAATCGCGGCTTTCTAAAAAAAGTAAGTAACTGGAGGGGACCAACTGGAAAGGGAGTGTACGATTGCACTTCTGTGACTGGGTAAAGGTAGTTTTGTCAGTGTGATGTAAGGGGTGAGGCAGGAAAACAACATCTTGAATTTAAATAGCACCTTTGACATAATAAAACGCCCCAAAGCGCTTCATAGGAGCGTTCTCAAACAAAATTTGACACCAAGCCACATAAGGAGTTATTAGGATAGATAGATGACCAAAAGCTCGGTCAAAGAGGTAGGTTTTAAGGAGCGTCTTAAAGGAGGAAAGAGAGGGGGAGAGGTGGAGAGGTTTAGGGAGGGAATTCCAGAGCTCAGGGGCCAGGCAGCTGAAGGCAACGGTGGAGCGGTGAAAATCAGGGATGCGCAAGATGCCAGAATTGGAGGAGCGCAGAGATCTCGGAGGGTTGTGGAGCTGGAGGAGATTACAGAGATAGGGAGGGGGCGAGGCCGTGGAGGGATTTGAAAACAAGGATGAGAATTTTTAAATCGCGACCGGGAGCCAATGTAGGTCAACGACGACAGGGGTGACAGTTGAATGGGAATTGGTGTGAGTTAGGACACGGGTCATAGAACGAGAGGTCCTGTGACCCGCTTGCCAGACATTGGATCGGTCAGAAGGAGCACCGGATGCCAAGTACAGGGATTTTAAAAAAATATAACTTTCCATCGCACCATCAACCATCAACATATTACCCACCAAACCTGGATATACAAACGCATCAAACTAAAAGGCAAAAGGAGAATTTCCTGCCCTAAACTCTTAGATGGATTTACAAGGGGCTACATTTGATCTGAATTGATTTTTTGATTAACTTGTTTCATTATTGCACAGGTTCAGTTCTCTGACCTGAGATCAGCCCACGATATTGTCAAAGGAGCACTGTCATCAAGAATTTATGAAATACAAGCCAGAAAGCCAAAACACAGCCACTGTCTCTCTCCTCCTTTAAGACGCGCCTTAAAACCTACCTCTTTGACCAAGCTTTTGGTCACCTGCCCTAATTTATCCTTATGTGGATCGGTGTCAATTTTTTTTGTCTTATAACACTCCTGTGCAGCGCCTTGGGACGTTTTACTACGTTAAAGGCGCTATATAAATACACGTTGTTGTTGAACGGGCTGTGCTGACTGTGCCTCAATGTGCATTTCTGCCCTTGTATCAGCCCTCTAAAGAAAGACTTTCACCACCTCAGGACGTCCCAAAGCGCTTTACAGACAATGAAATACTTTTTGAAGTGTAGTCACTGTTGTAATGTCGGAGACGCGGCGGCCAATTTGCGCACAGCAAGCTCCCACAAACAGCAATGTGATAATGACCAGATAATCTATGGAGAGAAATTTGAGTTGACGTTTCGGGTCGAAACCCTTTCTCAAAATTTCTCTCCACGGATGTTGCCTGACCTGCTGAGTTTTTCCAGCATTTTCTGTTGTTATTTTGGATTTCCAGCATCTGCCGTATTTTGCTATCTGACCAGATAATCTGTTGTTGTGATGTTGGTTGAGGGATAAATATTACCCAGGACAATGAGGAGAACGCCCCTGCTCTTCTTCGAAATAGTAGCCACAGGATCTTTAACGTCCCCCTGAGAGAGCAGACGGGGCCTCGGTTTAATGTCTCATCCGAAGTGAGACGCAGCACCCAAACAGCACTGCACTGGGAGTGCCAGCCTAGGTTTTGTGCTCAAGTCTCTGGAGTGGGATTTGAACCCACAATCTTCTGACTCCGAGGCGAGAGAGTGCTGCCAACTGAGCCACAGCTGACAGATAGTACTTTACTCTAGCACTTACCTAAGAGGCCTTTCTTCTCCATGGGTGCTTAGAAGATGATTCTACCATGAAGGGCATCAGAGCTGAGCCTGATCGAGCTCTCACTCAATGTTCATATAAGCTCACTTTGCAGTTGGGGGCGGGTTTACTACATCAGTGGTTTACAAATTGTCATGTGTCAGGGACCCCCTGCAAACGTTGACAATGACGCCCCTGGCTTTTGGAGGCTGTCACTGTTTATTAGTGTATAGCAACAGAACAACATCGTAGTCAGTCACCATATATGGAAAAGTTCAGAAAGCTGTCGAGTCCCATCACCCCACCATTGGTGGCCGTGCCTTCAGCCACCTAAGCCCCAAGCTCTGTAAATCCTTCCCTAAATCATTCATAGAAACATAGAAGATAGGAGCAGGAGTAGGCCATTCGGCCCCTCAAGCCTGTTCCGCCATTTAATGAGATCATGGCTGATCATCCAAATTCAGTACCCTGTCCCTGCTATAGAATTCCTACTCTCCGCCTCTACCTCCTCCGTGAAGACCTTCATTAAGATCTACCACTTTGAACAAGCTTTTGGTCAAATTTCCTAATGTCTCCTTCTTTGTCTCAGTCTCAAGCTTTGTCTGATTACATAAGAACATAAGAACTAGGAGCAGGAGTCGGCCATTCGAGCCTGCTCCACCATTCAAAACATCATGGCTGATCTTCGACCTCGACTCCACCTTCCCACCCTATCCCAATATCCCTTGATTCCCTTAGTATCCAAAAATCTCTGTCTTGAATATACTCAATGACTGAGCATCCACAGCCCTCTGGGGCAGAGAATTCCAAAGATTCACAACCCTCGGAGTGAAGAAATTTCTCCTCATCTCGGTCCTAAATGACCGACTCCTTATTCTGAGACTGTTATGTTCCTTTCAAGCACCTTAGGATGTTTCGCTATGTTAAAGGCGTTATATAAATGCAAGGTTTTTTTAAAAATTCATTTATAGGATGTGGGTGTCGCTGGCAAGGCCAGCATTTATTGCCCATCCCTAATTGCCCTTGAGAAGGTGGTGGTGAGCCGCCTTCTTGAACCGCTGCAGTCCGTGTGGTGAAGGTGCTCCCACAGTGCTGTTAGGGAGGGAGTTCCAGGATTTTGACCCAGCAACAATGAAGGATCGGCCGATATACTTCTAAGTCAGGATGGTGTGTGGCTTGGAGGGGAACTTGGAGGTGGTGGTGTTCCCAGGCGCCTGCTGCCCTTGTCCTTCTAGGTGGAAGAGGTCGCGGGTTTGGGAGGTGCTGCCGAAGAAGCCTTGGCAAGTTGCTGCAGTGCATCTTGTAGATGGTACACTCTGCAGCCACGGTGCGCCAGTGGTGGAAGGAGTGAATGTTTAAGGTGGTAGATGGAGTGCTAATCAAGTGGGCTGCTTTGTCCTGGATGGTGTCGAGCTTCTTGAGTGTTGTTGGAGCTGCATTCATCCAGGCAAGTGGAGAGTATTCCATCACACTCCTGACTTGTGCCTTGTAGATGGTGGAAAGGCTTTGGGGAGTCAGGAGGTGAGACACTCACTGCAGAATACCCAGCCTCTGACCTGCTCTTGTTGCCACAGTAGTTATGTGGCTGGTCCAGTTAAGTTTCTGGTCAATGGTTGGTGTTGTTAAGATCAGCTAACTCTACGCCTGCCTGGTCTGTATGGATCAATTTCTACTCAGAAACTCCCACAGAATGATCATGGTTTTAATTGTACGTCTTTCTTTCCTTTTCACTTTCGCCATGCAAACCCGTTGCAAGCTTCTTGCATAATTCATCGTGTAAATTTGCACTTCAGAAAACTCACCAAGAAAATAAATAACATTTGAAACCTTTTCAATTTTTCTTTGGATCTTTCACTCCTTTGATGTTCTTCTGGTGTCTCGCCCCTTCCTTCCTTTCCATTCTACGTCAGTTAGCTGGCCTCATTACTTTTACACTGCCCTCCGCCTGTGCCTGAATCCTGCGAGGAGCATGAGGGCAGCCCTGGCTTTTCCCCCCACCCCCGGTGCAGCTTGCTCACACACACGCCAACAACCTGGGTCACTGGGCTCTGACTCAGCCAGGCTCGGGACTCCACAGTGTGCAGAAACAAAAGGTGCCACGCCACTCCATGGCACGGCTTGTTGGCACAGCAAAGGGCTAGCGCAGTGTCACTGCACCATCAGGCTGCACATCTGTGCATGCAAGGATTTATGTGCAATTCGGCACATTGCCACTTGGGGAGTGGGAGGGAACAGGTGACTTTGGACCTATGGTTTGACAAAGCTCTCCACCACTGGGGGGTTTCCCTCGCCTCATGTCTGGGTCTGTTATAGACAATGGCCTAGAAATTCAGTTGGGCGCCGTTTGGGGCGCCAAGCTCGCCTGGGCGCCGGAATTACCGCTGCGAGCGGAGCCACTTGCGCCATCCCGATATTCAGTTTCTGCGCCCCAAACGGAAGCGGGCCGCTACTCGAGGCTCCCCGCGCCCCGCTTGGGGCGCTCACCCTGAATATCGGCGCGCTAAGGGCCACAGCGCCACACGCTGCGGCACGGCATGCTGCGGTACTGCAGGCCTTCCTCCCACTGTTAAGGGGGAGGTGCCTGCAACAGCGCGATCCCCGCTCGCGAGTGCCGGCAAATGAGCCCGGCACCAAGGAGAAGTGCCGGGCTCTCGGGAAACAGCCGGCAATGCCACGGGGGGGGGGTGGTTTAGGAGGCCGGGGACGGAGGTGCTGGCAGGCGGCCGCCCCACACCTCCACCTTAACTTGCGCCACTACCGCCACAGGTAGGCCCTGTGAACCGGTTTCGATTTGCGACCGGCGTTAAAGAGGCGGGCGCGACCAAATATGGTGATCGGGGCGGGAGCGGGGCGCTGCGCACGCCGATGACGTCATCGGTGGCGGCGCAGCGCTACAGGCTAATGCCGCCATTAGCGCCCCGCTAAATATCACGGGAGGTGTGGCCAGTGGCGCTAAAGCCACTGAGTGCCCTCTTTGGGCGCTAACTGGTGGCGCAGCCCACTGAATTTCTAGGCCATAAGAACATAAGAAATAGGAGCAGGAGTCGGCCATACGGCCCCTCGAGCCTGCTCCGCCATTCAATAAGATCACGGCTGATCTTCGACCTCAACTTCACTTTCCCGCCCGATTGCCATATCCCTTGATTCCTCTGGAGTCCAAAAATCTATCCATCTCCGCCTTGAATATATTCAATGACTGAGCCTCCACAGCCCTCTGGGGCAGAAAATTCCAAAGATTTACAACCCTCTGAGTGAAGAAATTCCTCCTCATCTCAGTCTTAACCCCTTATCTTGAGACTATGGCCCCTAGTTCTAGACTCACCAGCCAGGGAAAACAGCCCCTCAGCATCTACCCCTCAGAATCTTTTATGTTTCAATGAGATCACCTCTCATTCTTCTAAACCTCCAGAGAGTATAGACCCAATCTACTCAATCTCTCCTCATAGGACAACTCTCTCATCCCAGGAATCTATCTAATTGCTAGAGACTGATTGTAACTACCAGGATGGTAGAAGGCGAATGAGATGGACCTTGATCTTTTTTGTCTAGCAATTTCTACGTACCTCGGTTGCAAACCAGAAACCCTCCTGTCAACACTTTGGTTAATTTTATCCAGGGTTGCTTTTATTTTGCTTTAAATACTTCAGAACACCTTCTTCAGCTTCCCAAAGACTATCTCAAAGGTTCATGATATGGTGTTAATTACCGTAAGCTTTGGTGTATTGGTTGTACTGGTGAGAAAGTCAGACTTGTAAATTTTATGCCAATTGGCCGGTACAACAACAACTTGTATTTATATAGCGCCTTTATTTATGGTAGTAAAACATCCCAAGGCGCTTCACAGGGGTGATTATCAGACAAAATTTGACACCGAGCCACATAAGAAGATATTAGGACAGGTGACCAAAAGCTTGGTCATAGAGGTAGGTTTTAAGGAGCGACTTAAAGGAGGAAAGAGAGGTAGAGAGGTGGAGAGGATTGTGTGTGCTGGAGATAAGGTAGCGCTCTCAGATGTACAGAAGCCCTGCAAAGGGATGGCTTATGCACCAGAGTTTATGGTAAGTACAGGTTAACTTAGTTGCAAATCGTTTTTTTAAATCATACATATTTTCCATTCCTAGTTGTCAATGAGTTATATTAAAAGCCTTGAATGAAGCCGAACACAATAAAAGTCCCTACACAACTCAAGCCAGCTCACACTAATATCATATATAGAATAGAATATCAATTCACGGCACAGAAGAGGACCATTCGGCCCATCGTGTCTGTGCCGGCCGACAAAGAGCTATCCAGCTTAATCCCACAATCCAGCTCTTGGTCCGTAGCCCTGCAGGTTACGGCACTTCAAGTGCATATCCAAGTACTTTTTAAATGTGATGAGGGTTTCTGCCTCTACCACCCTTTCAGGCAGTGAGTTCCAGACCCCCACCACCCTCTGGGTGAAAAAAGTTCTCCTCAACTCCACCTCTAATCCTTCTACCAATTACTTTAAATCTGCGCCCCCTGGTTATTGACCTCTCTGCTAAGGGAAATAGGTCCTTCCTGTCCACTCTATCTGGGCCCCTCATAATTTTATACACCTCAATTAAATTTCCCCTCAGCCTCCTCTGTTCCAAAGAAAACAACCCCAGCCGATCCAATCTTTCCTCATCGCTAAAATTCCCCAGTCCTGGCAACATCCTGGTAAAATTGTCTGTAGAAAGAAAGACCTCGCATTGATATAGCACCTTTCACGACTTCAGTATGGTGTGCAGTTTTGGTCACCTTATCTGAGGAAGGATGTTCTTGCCATGGAGGGAGTGCAGCGAAGATTCACCAGACTGATACCTGGGCTGGCAGGAATGACGTATGAGGAGAGATTGGGTCGATTGGGCTTATATTCGCTAGAGTTTAGAAGAATGAGAGGGGATCCCATTGAAACTTATAAAATTCTAACAGGACTAGACAGACTAGATGCAGGAAGGGTGTTCCCGATGGTCGGGGAGTCCAGAACCAAGGGTCACAGTCTAAGGATAAGGGGTAAGCCATTTAGGACTGAGATGAGGAGGAATTTCTTCACCCAGAGAGTGGTGAAGCTGTGGAATTCTCTGCCGCAGAAGGCAGTTGAGGCCAATTCATTAAATATATTCAAGAAGGAGTTAGATATATTTCTTAAGGCTAAAGGGATCAAGGGATATGGGGAGAAAGCAGGGACCGGGTACTGAGTTTGGATGATCAGCCATGATCGCATTGAATGGCGGAGCAGGCTCGAGGGGCCGAATGGCCTACTCCTGCTCCTATCTTCTATGTTTCTGTGTTCACGATGTCCCAAAGCGCTTTACAGCCAATTAAGTACTTTTTGAAGTGTAGTCACTGTCGTAATGTGGGAAATGCGGCAGCCAGCTTGCGCACAGCAAGCTCCCACAAATAGCAATTAGATACTGACCAGATAATCAGTTTTAGTGATGTTGATTGAGGGATAAATATTGGCCAGGACACCCAGGATAACTCCCCTACTCTTCTTTGAAATAGTGTTGTGGGATTTTATACACCCACCTGAGAATTTTAGCTGAAACAGGTAGAAAGGGTGCCCTCAATTTGAACTTATAAATGCAACACCCCAACAGAAAGGTTAACTCCAACTTTGTCCTGAGTGGTTAGCCAGTCCATGGCATTAAACAGGCAAGGAGTTTACAGAAAGAAAATATGGACAAAAAGCGCTCCCCCATTCATTGTCATTGGCCAGAAAATGTGGCCCCTTATGTCCTGTCATCAGTTCTCAAAATTTCTCTTTTGAAATAGTTCCCAGTGCGCAACTTCCAAGTGTTGAAAGGCCTTTCTTTTTAAATTTCCAATGGAGTGCTAATCTATTCTGATTCCCTAAACTCCTCCAGCTTGCTTCCTTTCACAGCACCTTCAAAAGATTTCTCAAAGCCTAGCTTTCTGACCTTCCCCTCCCCCAACTCTTCTCCATCTCCTGCTCAATGTCTCCTCTTCCTCGGTCTCTGGGATGTTCAGTCCATGAAAGGCATCACATAAAAAGAAACACTCGTAATTATAAAGCACCTTTCACGACCTCAAGATGTTCCAAAGCGCTTTACAGCCAATGAAGTACTTTGGAAGTGTAGTCACTGTTCTAATGTAAGAAACACAAGATTGCTGTTATTCTGTACCTTTCACACTGAAGAGTTGTATGGCAGTGCTCAAACATTCAGCTTTGGAAAAAAAACCTAGCACAAAAGTGCTTGTTGGAAAATGACTGTGTACAGTTTTGGTCTCCTTACCTAAGGAAGGATATACTTGCCTTAGAGACGGTGCAACGAAGGTTCACTAGATTGATCCCTGGGATGAGAGGGTTGTCCTATGAGGAGAGATTGAGTAGATTGGGCCGATACTCTCTGGAGTTTAGAAAAATGAGAGGTGATCTCATTAAAGCGTATAAAATTCTTACAGGGCTTGACAGGATAGATGTCGAGAGGCTTTTTCCCCCTGGCTGGAGAGTCCAGAACCAGGGGTCACAGTCTCAGAATAAGGGGTCGGCCATTTAGGACTGAGATGAGGAGAAATTTCTTCACTCAGAGGGCGGTGAATCTTTGGAATTCTCTACCCCAGAGGGCTGTGGAGGCTCAGTCGTTGAGTATATTCAAGGCTGAGATCGATAGATTTTTGGACTCTCGGGGAATCAAGGGATATGGGGATAGTGCAGGAAAGTGGAGTTGAGGTCGAAGATCAGCCATGATCTTATTGAATGGTGGAGCAGGCTCGAGGGGCCAAATGGCCGACTCCTGCTCCTATTTCTTGTGTTCTTATGTTCTTATGTTCCCACTGCTAAGAAAATAATGAAGTACCTCTCAATTGCTATTCTCAGAGGCAAGTTACCAAAAAAAAGACTCTTACAAAGCGATCGAGTGATGTATGTGACAGTGGTGTGAGTTGTAGGATAGTGTATAAGATAATAAGGAATATAGCTTAGCAATGCAGAAGTCAGAATGAATACCTTTGTATTATTAGAATGTATTGTGTGTGATAGAGGCTGATGCATGGGTGAGATTAGGTTATTAGTATTCCACTGGGGAAATGCTAAATAAGCATCAGATTTCCGGTCAATGCAATTTAAGAATCATCAAAGGGTTTGTCTAAAGAATGATATCTAACTCGGAGACAACATGTACAGGTTTCAGTTGTTGTTATTCTGGTAAGGTGTGATGTTAATAACAATGCAAAATTGTCTTAACTGCTCCGGATAAGAAATGAATGGCAGCCGCATTTCAGCGAGAGTGGAGGGAATTTGGCGCGACATCGCCATCTATTGGTGTAGTGGCATATGTGAGCACATGACAAGAATCTCAGCATTAATTGGTTCAGAGCAAATCATCTGACAATGTCCATCAAGGTGCATAAATAAGTAATTCTTTAGTATTCTGTGCTGAGAACTGGCCTGGAATGGTAAATAGTTCACATACCCCAATGGCAATCCTACTTGTAAGTATATAGAAAGAAAGAAAGACTTGCATTTATATAGAGCCTTTCATGGCCTCAGGATTTCCCAAAGCACATTACAGCCAATTAAGTATTTTTTGAAGTGTAGTCACTGTTGTAATGTAGGAAACATATAGGGCTAGATTTTTGGGGAGCCGTCAGGCGGGGTTTCAGGCGTGTGGGGGGGGGAAATCCTGAATTTGGGGGTCCCGACACCATCCCGCCCAAAACCCCACCCCACGTAAGTTTCAGGGGCGGCGGGTACCCGCCCCGCACTGGGACCCGCCGAAACCAGGCGGGAAGGGATTAGTGCCAATTAACTGCCTGTTAACAGGTAGTTAACAGGCAGTTTTTAGCCTAATCCCTATTTTGAGGGGTTTCGTGTGTGTTTCCCAACGGCTCCAAACCATGCCAGGTAGAGCAGGTGGGCGGTTGGGTTGAAGGAGTTGGAGGGGTCGCGATGTCAGCACTCAGGTGAGTGATGGGTGCATGAGTGTAAAGGTAAGTGTGTTTGGTGTGTCTAAAGTGTGTAAAGAACTTTTACTTACCTGTACTTACCTTAACAGCCTTTCTTCCTGTAGCCGTCGGGAGCGCATCACTCAGCCGGAACTGAAAGCTGAACGGCTGCGATCTGTGAAAAGTGACAGCCTTCAGCTTTGAGTGCTGGTGAGAGTTCTAACTGAGTCTGTGCAGAATGACTCAGCTTAGAACTCAGAGTGTCAGTGTTTCACAGCTTCAAACAGCTGTGAGACACTGATATTTCATCTGTCAAGAACTCTTGACAGATGAAATTTCAGTCTGTGACGTCACCTGTTGCCGGGTGGCCCTTAATTGGCCTGCTGAGCCCGCTGGGCGGGCTCAACAAGGTCAATCAAGGGAAAATCGCACGGATTGGCCGGACATCGAAGTAGGCGGGTCAAAAACCTGAAAGGGGAAGTCCCGCCTTCTTCCCGACAGGTTCGGCAAAATCTACCCCATAGACTTAGACTTGTGTATGGATATAGAATCGCTTGTACATTCTGTCAATATTAATAAAACCAACAAGCTGATTTATCTCTGGAATCCAAATGTACTTAGTTGATTTATTGGGGTCAATTTTAACTCAGGTGCAGGGAATTGTCGGGTTCCCCGAATTTAGTGTTTTCCCACACGAATCTAAATGGGTCTGTGAGATTGATGCAATTTTAACTCAATTGGCCAATTGATTTCCAAGGTGTGGGAACCCTTGGCAATTGAGTATTTCCAGTCAGAAAGTCGTAGAATATGATGTCATTATTGTGCTGCATTTAGGTTGCTTCTTCTGCAGGCTGCCAACCTTTTGGCATTTGCTGATGCACTGAGCTGGAAGCAGAATGGCAAGAGAAAGACCGAGGTCAGCACCCCGTTTTGACGACATTGCCCTGCAGGCTTTAGTGGAGGGAGCAAGAGCTCACAAGGAGGTGCTCTTCCCTTCATCAGGGAGGAAGGTGCCTCCCCAGCAGACAAAGGCTGCATGGCTGCAAGTGGCAGAGGAGGTCAACTCCTTATCGGCTACCTGCAGAACCTGGGTACAGTGCAGGAAGAGATTTCATGACCTTCAGCGCACTGGAAAAGTGAGTATGAAGTTCCCATCACTCTCAATCTGATCTCCATTGCCTCTCCTCACCAGCACTCAGCTTTAGCAATCTCTTCCTCCACACCCCACTTGACACTGACATCCATGCACCCTTACCCATTCCTTCTCTCTCTATGCTCACATTCACCTAACTATTCGACTATGCAGCCCTCACACTCCCTATTACTCTGATGCTATGAAAACAACTGACAACACACAGGGAGGGCCCTTGGTCTTGCCACCTCACTCCATCTTTGTCTCCTTCTAAGCATCTATGCTATGGATTCTCTACACTCACTCCTTCAATCTCACTCAAACTCCACTTGTCTCCCTCATTGCAGGAAAAGAGAGCTCACAATAAGCGGGAAAGAGCGAGGACAGGAGGAGGGCCACCATCAGTAGCCCACCTCACCCCCTGGGAGAAGGCGGTCCTGGAGATCGTAGGACTGGAGGATGAGGCACAAGTGGGGGACGGACAGACGGGTGCATCACAGCAAGCTGGTGACAGAATAGTTTTCCATCGCTCTCATTGACATTGCATGAGTCACTGATAATGATTCTGAAGCTATAACAGATGGACCTATGATCATCTGCAATATGCCATGTGCATGTAACCTTGACCTCACATCTCTAACTCTTTCCTTTACTCCCCCACAGGACCATCGAGAGCCCCCGTCCCCACTGTCCAGGAGGAAGAGCCTGAGCTTCCAGACTCCTCAGAGGAATCTGCAACCTCTGAGGGCGCAGCGTCAGCAGAATTCAGCGCACCCAGCACCAGCGCAGACACTCACACCTTGGTGGGACCTTCGGGACATAGGACCAGTGTTGTCACCTGGTGTATCACAGCTCACAAGTGAGCATCAGCAGATTGTGGAGACAGGGACAGCAGTGGAGAGTGCTAGTCAGAGGGCGCAGGACTCTGCCAGCTCGGCTCAGCTGCATGTCGACCCTCTGCCTCTGGGTCCATCCATAAGATCAGCGGGGCTGGAATCCAGGAACAGATGCAGGAGTCTCTGGCAGGTTTTGTCTCCAGGGTCAATGTGAGTGTGGAGCGAATGGAGGAGTCCATAGCGAACATGAGCAGAGCCTTTGTGGAGTCATTGGCGCATGAACACATCACCATGGAAAGGATGGCAACCTCCATGGAGGAGATAAGTCACCAGGGTATGGAAAACATGGTGAGTGTTCATAATAGAATGACGTCTCTTGAGGAGCGATGGGCATCTATTGAACAGAGAAACCAGACCTTCATGGAAGTCCTTCTGAGTAAGACTGCCAGTGCAGATACGGGTCCCCATGGCCCCCTGATGTGCAGCAAGGTGCTCTCAAGCCACTTCTAAGCGCTGGCCCCTTCTGGCCTGTGCAGCTTCAGGTGAGTGAGCAGCAGCCTGGCGCTCCTGTTGCTGCTGCTTTTGCTGGTGCTGCTGTTGTTCCTGGTTCTGCTGCTGCCGCGCCTGGTGCTGGAGGTCCTCTAATGCCAAGAAGGGAAGGAAAAAAAGGCCTCCCATGCTTCTGGTAGGTGCCTCATTTGAGGAAGCGCTGAGTGAGGGTGGCGAGAGGGGTTTCGCAGGAGGTCACACTAGAGAAGTGTGCGAGGCTCCAACCTTCCACAGGTGTGGTTAAGCCTGGTAAAAGTTGCCCCAGGCCTGAGACAACAAAATCCTGCCACCTGCAAATGATGTCTGATCAAATCTCCTCTTTAATGGTTGACCTGCAGCTGATAGTCAGCAAGCCAATAATACTCACGCCAGGTTTCACAGGCGTGATCCCCACCAGGCGTGTTTTACGTGGGAAAAGGGTTAAACAGGCAAGGGCCTGTTAAAATGGGATTATAAAGGCCAATTAGTGCTGTTTAAGGGCCCTAAAGACCAGTCTCGCCTGTTGCAGGCGGGACTGATTCGGGACCATCAGACACGCCTGGGTTAAAATGGCTAGGTTTCAGGAACCAGGCAGGGGGGTCCCGACCCCCAGGTTTTGCGATTTTAACCCCCCACACGCCTCAAAGCCCGCCTGACGGCTGAGTTAAAATTGAGCCCATCATGTGTGAACATGGTAATGAGGCCAAAATTTTACCATTTTTTAATGCAGTTTCCAGATTGAATTTTTTATTGAACACAAGCCACTGGAAGAGACTGTGGAAAACCACAGGACAGATATCATATTTTTTTTAAAGTATCATTTTTCACCTTGTGGGGTGTCTCGAATCATCAGCCTACCTGACTTTGACACCACTACTCCCTGGAGTACAGCTGTCCAACTGGCTCTCAGCTCGCACTAGTACCCCATGTATTCGCATTACTCTGGTCAGTAACCAGAGGACACAGATTTAAGATCATTGGCAAAAGAACCAGAGGGGAGATGAGGAGAAGTTTTTTTCTTTACATGGCAAGTTGTTATAATCTGGAATGTACGGCCTTGAAGGGTGAGGGAAGCAGATTCAATAATAACTTCCAAAGGGGTACTGGATAAATACTTGAGAACATGAGAATTAGGAGCCGGAGTAGGCCATACGGCCCCTCGAGCCTGCTCCGCCAGTCAGTAAGATCATGGCTGATATTCGACCTCAACCCCATATCCCTCAATTCCCCTAGAGGCCAAAAATCTATCGATCTCAGCCTTGAATATACTCAACGACTGAGCCTCCACAGCCCTCTGGGGTAGAGAACTCCAAAGGTTCACAACCTGAGTGAATAAAGTCCTCCTCATCTCGGTCTTAAATGGCCGACCCCTTATCCTGAGACCATGCCCCTAGTTCGAGACTCTCCAGCCATTGCAGGGCTATGGGCTTTGTAGTGTATGTACCTTTAAGGGGAGGACTACTTTTTACAGCTCCTGTATACTGTAAGTACCGGCAGTGACCACACCTGTATATAAACCCTGAGTAGGGATCTGTATTGTTAGTTTTAGAGTAACCCTCATCCAGTAAACACCTGTTGATTGTTCTCTGCAGTCTCTGGTCTAGTTATTGAAGGACACACAACATCAAGATACACGGATTTAACAGGCTTAGTGCTTAGAAATGATGGCAGATAGTGAGAAACCATATTGTTTATGTCAGGTAAGCTGACCCACTGATGTAGGATAATGTGGCGCGATCTTTATTTTGTATTATTGTGGGAAGGTAAATTATACAGAATGATCAAAACATCTGGAATGTACATTCACCTTACTGTGAAATAAAGCCGCTTAACAATTCATACATACGGTCTCAGCCACCAAGTCTTTGCTCGATCAACTAGTGGGGAGATTAAAGAAAAATAGGTGTGAATGACCTTATAAAGTCCAGCCCAGATCGCAAGGGGAAGCAATTGTTATATATTTTTTAAATTATTCATTCACAGGATGTGGGCATTGCTGGCAAGGCCAGCATTTATAGCCCATCCCTAATTGCTCTTAACTGAGTGGCTTTTCATTTCAGAGGGGCGGCTAAGAGTCAACCGCATTGCTGTGGGTCTGGAGTCACATAAAGTCCAGACTGGGTAAGGACGGCAGATTTCCTTCCCTGAAGGACATTATTGAATCAGATGGGTTTTTACGACAATCTGGTAGTTTCATGGTCACCATTACAGACACTCGCTTTTTAATTCCAGCTGTCATGGTGGGATTATGAACTGACGTCTCCAGGCCTCTGGATTACTAGTCCAGTAACATAACCACTCTGCTACCATTCCTTAAGCGTTGGGTTGTACCATTGTACCAGTAGATATAGGGGGATATGAATCAATTCCCACAGAAGTAAGACACTCGGACCACTTAAAGGAGCAATTGACACCACTGAACCCAGAAGGAACCTGGAATTCTCTCCCCCAGAAGACTATGAATGATGACTAGGTTCAGTTTCAATGTTCAGGTTTGAGAGCGATCGATTTTGTTAGGTACGGAGCAAAGGCAGGTAAACAAAATCGGTACAGATCTAATTGAATGGTGGGAGAGGTTCGAGGGACTGAATAGCCTACTGTTCCTATGAATTTGTAATATGCTGATACATGATGGAGGTGTCAGCTGTGACAGCACTCTCGCCTCTGAGTCAGAAGGTTGTGGGTTCAAGTCCCACTCCAGAGACTTGAGCATGCTATTCTAGGCTGACACCCCCAGTGCAGTACTGAGGGGTTGCTGCACTGTCAGAGGTGCCGTCTTTCGGATGAGACATTAAACCAAGGCCCAGTCTGCTCTCTCAGGTGGACGTAAAAGATCCCGAGGTACTATTTCAAAGAAGAGCAAGGGAGTTATCCCCGGTGTCCTGGGGCCAATATTTATCCCTCAACCAACATAACAAAAACAGATTATCTGGTCATTATCACATTGCTGTTTGTGGGAGCTTGCTTTGCACAAATTGGCTGCCATGTTTCCCACATTACAACAGTGACTACACTCCAAAAGTACTTCATTGGCTGTAAAGTGCTTTGAGACATCCTGAGGTCGTGAAAGGCGCTATAGGAATGCAAGTCTTTCTTTAGGTGTTGGCTTACTGATGGAGGTGCTGGTATAATGGGGAAGTGTTAGTTTATTGGTGGAGTGTTGGTATATTGGTGAACAAATGAATCCAAGAAAACCCATGTGCCACTGCAACACGCTGGGCTGACGAACGCTATGACTGGCTTTATCATCAGCTTAATCATATGGGTGTAAATCTAGTGGCAATAAACAGTAAGTGGCACTGGGGGCTGTAACATGACATAATCTAAATTGGCTATAGTTCCAGAATCCATTGAATGGAATGGGAGCCACTTAAGGACGTGTCAATTTCTCGGGTTCCGTTCAAGAGTCGGAATTCTGTAGTACATTCACCTGGCACAATCTGTGTTGGACATTTAAAGTAACAGTAATGTGACATATCATCATTCATTTTTCATCCAATTCACTGTGTACGCAGGGCAGGGACAAGGCAACGCCGGGAATGAGTTCCAATCGAAGCCGTCTGCGATGCCAAGTGGCCGCAGGATTTTAAACATTCCCAAACTGCACTGCGGGCCACTAAAATGATACGGTGGGATATTAGCGGCACCCGTGTGTGTCAGAAACTCCTTCCCTCCGCTATTGATTTTGACCCACTTGTACTGAGATGGTGCTTCCAGCTTCTCCTGCGGGGAATAGAATTTATTTGAAAATTCAGTGCAGAAATACTAAGCAAACAAAGTGCCCACACTGCGCCACCTCTCACAGTTGCCATGGGGTGCAATGTATAGCAGCTGCCTTATGTGGTTTCTATATTAACGTAAGGGTTGTAACCCTTCTAGAACCAGAATTCTCCTCACTCCTCTCTGTTCCACCATCATTAGATGTTTGTTCCGCCTCTACATTCCTGCCCTGAAGCGGGCTGGTCCTCCTTGCCACTTCTCAGGATAAGGGGTCGGCCATTTAGGACTGTGATGAGGAGAAATTTCTTCACTCAGCGGGTGGTGAATCTTTGGAATTCTCTACCCCAGAGGGCTATGGAGGCTCAGTCATTGAGTATATTCAAGGCTGAGATCGATAGATTTTTGAATATTAAGGGAATCAAGGGATATGTGGATAGTGCAGGAAGGTGGAGTTGAGGTCGAAGATCAGCCATGATCTTAGTGAGTGGCGGAGCAGGCTCAAGGGGCCAAATGGCCGACTCCTGCTCCTATTTCTAATGTTCTTATGCCTATAACACTTCTCTTTTGACCGTGGCTTCAGTTCCCCAGCCCCACTCCAGAGACTTGAGCACATAATCCAGGCTGGCACTCCCAGTGCGGCGCTGAGGGAGTGCTGCACTGCCGGAGGTGCCGTCCTTCAGGTGCGACGTTAAACCGAGGCCCCGTCTGCCCTCTCGGGTGAATGTAAAAGATCCAGCCGAACTATTTCAAAGAAAAGCAGGGGCGTTCTCCTCTTGGCTAACATTTACCCCCTCAATCAACTCACCAGAACAGATTATCGGGTCATTATCACACTGCTGTTTGTGGGAGCTTGGTACTCACAAATTGGCTGCCGCGTTTCCGAAGTTACACTTCAAAAGTATTTAATTGGCTGTGAAGTGAGATGTCCAGAGGAGGTGGAAAGTGCTTTATAAATGCAAGTTCTTTCTTAATGTCTCCATTTTGCTCCCCTTTCTTCAAGCTTGGCGTCCACTGCACCCTTTCCTTCTATTGTAAGTAAGGAGCTGTATATAAATGCGAGTTGTTGGTATAATGTAATGGCTAGTACAATGCAATATGATCTCTGTGAGGCTAATGACTCAGTAGAAACCACAATTTGTGATTTTTGCCTAAGCATCTCCAGCCTCAAACCCTGTGACATGAATCTTGTCATTCATGTGGAAATGACTTATGAAGTAATACTGGGCGGCCTGCTGGTGGCGCTGTCCAGGGAGAGTATAAATACTCGGGCACAGGCCCTGCTTGCTCAGGACATTCTTTAACAGGAACTAGTGAAGGACACAACTAGATCTCCATGTTGAAGAACAGTTGATTAAAGCTTTGTTTAATACTCACACCAAGTGCCTAGTAGTTTTCTTACGTCACCCTGTGTTTAGCGATTTGTGGTTGCTTAAACTTCACTGCTAGTCACTTGCACTATAATTAAAGTCAATCGCTCTCTTCCTTAAATGGGCTCAAAAGGGTTAAATTCTGAGGACAGGTTGCACAGACTAGGCTTGTATTCCCTCGAGTGTAGAAGATTAAGGGGTGAGCTAATTGAGGTGTTTAAGCTGATTAAAGGATTTGATAGGGGAGATAGAGATAGAGAGAGAAATTATTTCCTCTGGTGGGGGGAGTCCAGAACAAGGGGGCATAATCCTGGGCCAATATTTATCCCTAAATCAACATCACAAAAACAGATGATCTGGCCACTTATCACATTGCTGTTTGTGGGAGCTTGCTGTGTGCAAATTGGCTGCCGCATTTCCTACATTACAACAGTGCCCACACTTCAAAAAGTACTTCATTGGCTGTGAAGCACTTTGGAACGGCCCGAGGGCATGAAAGGCGCTATAGAAATGCAAAGTCTTTCTTTTCTTTCGTAACCTCAAAATTAGAGCCAGGCCGTTCAGGGGTGATGTCAGGAAACACTTCTTCACAGAAAGGGTGGTGGAAATCTAGAACTCTCTCCCTCAAAAAGCTGTCAAGGCTGGGGGGGTCAATTGAAATTTTCAAAACTGCAATTGATAAGATTTTTGTTTGAAAAGAGTATTAAGGGTTATGGAACCAAAGCCGTTGCGTGGAGTTGAGATACAGATCAGCCATGATCTAATTGAATGGCGGAACAGGCTCGAGGGGCTGAATGGCCTCCTCCTGTTCCGACCTTCCTTTCTTGCAGCGAGACACTGAAGACAGACTATTAGCCAACTGCTTGGGAAAGATCACATCTGTGGTAACTAGCCCAAAAAAACTCGCAGTTATTAAAAGATTATAAGGCAGTCCCATCTCGCAGTGGACTGTTCTGGATTACAGGGCAAGGAGTTGGAGGGCGGGGGGTTAAGAAAGAAATCTATCCCCTTAGGGCCAAAATAAACTTCAGCAGCGAGGAAAGCAAAGAACAGACTGCTGCCAGGCGAAGGGGAGGAGAAAAAGAGGAGCTGCTGCTTGGAGCTGCCTTGTCGACTGCGCTCCAAGGGATCATTAATTCCTGCATCATCTGTCCTCGCTGCCCACTGATACCCTTCCGAAATCCTATCCCTCAATGCTCAACAGAGCCTGGCTGCGACCATCCATTCCTGTGACAGGGAGAAACAACGGCAGATCAGTGCCTGCCGGGTTTCGTAAACACAGGGCAGTGCGCTGAGAAATGGTAATGTGCCTTCGACGTGATGGATGAAAGCAGGCTAGCAGGTTGGCCCTCACTGACGGGGAGACCTGATGCGAGTGATGGATGGCCGCGTAACTGGTCCTGGCAGGCGGCGGGGAGAAGCCGATTTGCTAAATTGATGCGGTGAATAAAGGCAAATCTCTCCTGGGCTTGGGCGGGGCGGGGGGGTGCGTGGGGTAGGGGGGGCGGGGTGGGGGGGGGGTGGTCTGTGTGGGCAGCAGGGACAGACGGACTTTTATCTCCTTTTACTCTTGAATCAGGAGCGGCTGTTACTTTTCTGGGAGGACACCTGTCGAAACGTCTCATTAAAGTTCGACTCTGTCTAACCGTGGAAAGCAATTGGTCCAAGGACAAGTTGTCATCTCTGTGAAGGTGCGAGTCCTTAACAATGCAGAGCAAATGGACTCAGGTAGCAGGTGTGCGACTCCACGCCAGTGATGTGCTTCCCCATCTGCTGGTTTGTACCGAGCTAACCCCGGCCACAAGAGGCAGTCAGCTCCAACAGTGCAGCACTCCCTCAGCACTGCACTGGATGTCCCAAAGCACTTTACATACGAACATACAAATTAGGAGCAGGAGTCAGCCATTCGGCCCCTCGAGCCGGCTCCGCCATTCAATAAGATCATGGCTGATCCAATTACTCCACATTCCCGCCTACCCCCGATAACTTTTCACCCCCTTGCTCACCAATAATCTATCTACCTCTGCCTTTACAGCCAATGAAGTACTTTTTTTGAAGTGTAGTCGCTGTTGCAATGTGGGACACATTATTTGCGCACAGCAAGCTCCCAGTGACCAGATAATCTGTTTTTTTAAGTTACATTCGTTGAGGGATAAACATTGACCAGGTCATCAGGGAGGACTTCCCTGCTCGGCTTTTAAATAGTTTCAATGGGATCCTTTACGTCCACCTGAGAGTGCAGCCGAGGCCTCGGTTTAATGTCTCATCTGAAAGACGGCACCTCCGACAGTGCAGCACTCCCTCAGCACTGCACTGGAGTCTCGGCCAGGATTACGTGCTCAAGTCTCTGGAGTGGGGCTTGGACCCACGAATTTCAGGCTCCGAGATGAAAGTGCGACCCATTGATTCACGGCTGACACCAGTGCAGTACTGAAGGAGTGCAGCAGTATTTGAGAGCACATCCTCTATTTGAGATGTTGAAACCATGTTCCGGTGGATCTTAAAGATGCCGCGACATTATTTGAAAAAGAGCAGGGAGTTCTCCCACCGTCAAGGCAAACAATCTTCCCTCAACCAACACCTAAACAAATACACTGACCGCTCATTACACAGAATGTACAGCACACAAACAGGCCATTCGGCCCATCTGGTCCATGCCGGTGTTTATGCTCCACACAAGCCTCCTCCCACCCCTCTTCATCTCACCCCATCAACATATCCTTCTATTCCTTTCTCCCTCCTGTACTTGTGTAATTAAGGTGATGAGCATAGATGCATTTAAGGGGAAGCTGGATAAACACATGAAGGAGAAAGGAAGAAGGATGGGAGGAGGCTCGTGTGGAGCATAAACCGGCATGTTGAAAACACTAGTTAGGCCACAGCTTGAGTACTGCATGCAGTTCTGGCCACCACATTACAGGAAAGCTGTGATTGCACTGGAGAGGGTACAGAGGAGATTTACGAGGATGTTGCCAGGACTGGAGAATTTTAGCTATGAGGAAAGATTGGATAGGCTGGGGTTGTTTTCCTTGGAACAGAGGAAGAGATGGGGAGACTTAATTGAAGTGTATAAAATTATAAGGGGCCTAGATAGAGTGGGTAGGAAGGACCTATTTCCCTCAGCAGAGAGGTCAATAACCAGGGGGCATAGATTTAAAGTAATTGGTAGAAGGATTAGAGGGGAGTTGAGGAGAAGTTTTTTCACCCAGAGGGTGGTGGGGGTCTGGAACTCACTGCCTGAAAGGGTGGTAGAGGCAGAAACCCTCATCACATTTAAAAAATACTTGGATATGCACTTGAAGTGCCAGAACCTACAGGGCTACGGACCAAGAGCTGGACAGTGGGATTAGGCTGGAGAGCTCTTTGTGGGCCGGCACAGACACGATGGGCCGAATGGCCTCCTTCTGTGTCGTAAATTTCTATGATTCTATGTTTGGCCAAATGGCCTGTTTCTGTGCTGTAAATACTATGTAGAACCACAGACTTATCTCGCTTCCCCTTGAATTCATTAATTGATTGTTGCTGTTTGTTGGGCTTTGTTGTGTGATGAAAGATTGCTATGTTCAACTACCTAACAGTGATTGAACTTCAAAGCAATTCATTGAACGTGAAAGGTCTTTGGAACATTTCTAAGATGTGATAAGGTGCTGCGTATAAATGCAAGTCCTTTCCTTTAGTGGCAGAGCCCCATCGTTTCCTGCCGTCAGCATAATATCACCTCTGTTCCAATTACAGTCTCGCCTCACTCCTTGATTGCAGTGACATTATCTCTGCCTCTGACACATTCGTGACAACGTTCACAATCACAGGATGCCAATCTCTCTCACCTCTGCTTAGCCAGTCAGAGAGCGCCACTATCGGCCTGTCGACCGTCCAATCACAGCTCGTCCTGGATGCTCAGTTACACGACCGCCCTGTCCCGCCTACAATCATAACCTGCTGAGCCAATCACAGGGTGGCATTCATAGAATCATAGAAATTTATTACGGCACAGAAGGAGGCCATTTGGCCCATCGTGTCTGTGCCGGCTGAAAAACAGCTATGCAGCTTAATCCCACCTTCCAGCTCTTGGTCCATAGCCCTGTAGGTTCCGGCACTTCAAGTGTATATCCAAGTACTTTTTAAATGCGATGATGGCTTCTGTCTCCACCACCCTTTCAGACAGTGAGTTCCAGACCCCCACCACCCTCTGGGTGAAAGAAATTCTCTCAACTCCCCTCTAATCCTTCTACCAATTACTTTAAATCTATGCCCCCTGGTTTTGACCGCTTTGCAAAGGGAAATAGGTCCTTCCTATCCACTCTATCCAGGCCCCTCATAATTTTATACACCTCAAATAAATCTCCCCTCAGCCTCCTCTGTTCCAAAGAAAACAACCCCAGCCTATCCAATCTTTCCTCACAGCTAAAATTCTCCAGTCCTGGCAACATCCTCGTAAATCTCCTCTGTACCCTCTCTAGTGCAATCACATCTTTCCTGTGATGTGGTGACCAGAACTGTACGCAGTATTCTAGCTGTGGCCTAACTAGTGTTTTATACAGTTCTAGCATAACCTCCCTGCTCTTATATTCTATGCCTCAGCTAATAAAGGCAAGTATCCCGTATGTCTTCTTAACCAGTTCTTAATTCAGCCTTTTTTTAATTCATTCTCGGGATGTGGACGTCGTTGGCAAGGCCAGCATTTATTGCCCGTCCCAAGTTGCCCTCGAGGAGGTGGTGGTGAGCCGCCTTCTTGAACCGCTCCAGTCTGTGCGGTGAAGGTACTCCCACAGTGCTGTTAGGGAGGGAGTTCCAGGATTTTGACCCAGCGACGATGACGGAATGGTGAAATATTTCCAAGTCAGGATGGTGTGTGACTTGGAGGGGAACTTGGAGGTGGCGGTTTTCCCATGCACCTGCTGCCCTTGTCCTTCTAGGTGGAAGAGGTCGCGGGTTTGGGAGGTGCTGCCGAAGAAGCCTTGGCGAGTTGCTGCAGTGCATCTTGTACGTGGTACACACTGCAGCCACGGTACGCCGGTGGTGGAGGGAGTGAATGTTTAAGGTGGTGGATGGGGTGCCAATCAAGTGGGCTGCTTTGTCCTGGGTGGTGTCGAGCTCCTTGAGTGTTGTTGGAGCTGCACTCATCCAGGCAAGTGGAGGGTATTCCATCACACTTGTGCCTTGTAGATGGTGAAATCAGGAGGTGAGTCTGTCCCAGTACAAGCACTCAAGCTCATTATAAATGTGGAAGGTTGGAGACGGGTGGAAAAATAAAATGCACAGCTGCACAAAATCTCCAAAACAGGCCACATCACATTGATTCTAATTAGTTACGAGAGTGCATACTTTGTATTCATTATGATTAGTTTCTTCGGGAGCACGATGAGCAAAATCGTGCCAAACATAATGAGCACAATAGCAAACAACCTGTCAATTAATGTGACTGGAAGGGGAGCAGATCAGCTGTTGCATTTGTTAGATTGTACAAAGTTACTCTTGCACAACAATGTGCACTATTTTCTGTTAACATCTTTGAACCCAAGTGAAACACGTGCAATGCTACAATCCTCTTAAGAACATAAGAATTAGGAGCAGGAGTTGGCCATACGGCCCCTCGAGCCTGCTCTGCTATTCAATGAGATCATGGCTGATCTTCTACCTCAACTCCTCTTTCCCGCCCAATCCCCATATCCCTTGATTCCCCTGGAGTCCAAAAATCTATGGGCTGGATTTTATGACACTCGGCGGGTCCATGGCAGGCGACGCCGGTGGCGGGTCCCGCTGCTGTCTCCATCCCGGCCTCTGAAATAAATTTGCCTTGATGGGGCTTGTGCGTCCCAGTGCGTTTCCTGGCCAATTAGCGGAAACGGGTCTGGCGACGTCATTTGATGATGCGTCATCAGCCGGTTTCCTTAAAGGGACCACGGCCAACTTTATTTTGACAGTTGTGCTGTCAGTGTTCTACAGCATTGAGGTGCTGCAAACACTGACAAACACTGCACAGAGGTGCCGGGCTGCACCCAGGCTCTCCCAAGACTCCCTCTATATGCTTATGGAGGGAGTCACAGCACACAGTGAGGTCCTCTTACCTCCGCATATGCGGAAGAGACCTCCCCATGAGATCAACACAGCCTGGTTACACATTGCAGAGGAGGGCACAAGCAGGGATGTGGTCAGGAGGACCTGGGAGCAGTGCCACAAATGTTTCAATGATCTCAGTAGATCATGAAACGTTAGTACAAAGCCACACTTAACCTCATCCTGCTGTGCCTCTCATCACATCCCCATCACTCTGCCTTCCCTACACTACTCCTGCACATCCTTACTCACACCAACTTACCTTGCACCTTCACCCAACCCTCTCTATCTACATTATCACTTCCCCATCTCACTAGCCACCCCTCACACTCACCCTCATCCTAGTCCTGTCATAACAACTAACAACACACAAGGGTAGGCACTTGGGTGTTTTATGTAATGTTCATGTAAAGTTTCTGTTAATGTGGTGTAAAACATTGAAACCTTTATGTTCAACACTTTGTGTTCTTGGACAGATTGGTGTGCACCTTTCAAAGTGGCTTAGTGAGTTGCAGTGAACGGTGAGACATAACGGTACCCCCCGCAATGGTGAGGAGCGTGAAAGGAATGGCTTGAGCATTGTAAGAATGCTTTATGGTGTTGGTGTGGGGTGGTGAGGCCATCCCTGGCCTCCTGGGCAGCAATGTGGTCAGGTGCTGATGCCTTGTATCCTGTGCAGCATCAGTTGATTGCAGAGAAGGTTGGTGTTGTTGTTGGTGCTGCTGGTGTGCCTGGTGTGCCTGGTGCTGCTGGTGTTGGGACTGATTGTGGTGGGATTCTGAGAACCAAGCTGAGAGAGCTTCAAGGGCACCCATGCTGATGGAATAGATGGCAGGTGAAGTAGAGATGACAGAAGTGATCTGTCAATGGTGGGTGAGATAATGAGGTCACACTGGATGGAGACTTGTGTAAAGACTTGCAGCATTCTGAATCTGTAGTGGAAATGCAGTTTAGAGAAGTTAGTGGCTAAGGAAACGTTTCTCAATCAGCTGGGAGCTTTGACTTGATATTACGGAAATGGTTTTAGGGAAATTGATGGGATTGAAGGCTGATAAATCCACAGGGCCTGATAATCTACATCCTAGGGTACTTAAGGAAGTGGCCCTAGAAATAGTAGATGCATTGCTGATCATCTTCCAACATTCGATGGAATCTGGAACAGTACCCATGGATTGGAGGGTAGCTAATGTTACCCCACTATTCAAAAAAGATGGTGGAGAGAAAACGGGGAATTACAGACTGGTAAGCCTGACATCGGTAGTGGGGAAAATGCTAGAGTCCATTATAAAAGATGTAATAGCAGAGCACTTGGAAAACAGTGACAGGATCGGACAAAGTCAACATGGATTTACAAAATGTAAATCGTGCTTGACTAATCTACTGGAATTCTTTGAGGATGTAACTAGTAAAATAGATAAGGGAGAACCAGTGGATGTGGTGTATTTGGACTTTCAGAAGGCTTTCGATAAGGTCCCGCATAAGAGATTAGCGTGTAAAGTTAAGGCACATGGGATTGAGGGCAAGGTATTGACTTGGATAGAGAACTGGTTGGCAGGCAGAAAGCAAAGAGTTGGAATAAACGGGTCTTTTTCCGAGTGGCAGGCAGTGACTAGTGGGGTACTGCAGGGATCAGCCCTTGGACCCCAGCTATCACAATATATATTAAGGATCTAGACAAGGAAACTAGATGTAATATCTCCAAATTTGCAGACGACACAAAGCTGGGTGGACGTGTGTGCTGCGAGGAGGATGCCGAGAAACTACAAGATGATTTGGACAGGTTGGGTGATTGGGCAGAAGCATGGCAGATGCAATATAACATGGATAAATGTGAGGTTATCCACTTTGGTGGCAAAAACAGGAAGACAGATTATTATCTGAATGGCAATAGATTGGGAGAAGGGGAAGTGCAACAAGGCCTGGGTGTCCTTGTGCACCAGTCGCTGAAGGTAAGCATGCAGGTGCAGCAGGCGGTTAAGAAGGCAAATGGTATGTTGGCCTTCGTAGCGAGAGGGTTTGAGTACAGGAACAAGGATGTCTTGCTGCAGTTGTACAGGGCCTTGGTGAGACCACATCTTGAGTATTGTGTGCAGTTTTGGTCACCTTATCTGAGGAAGGATGTTTTGCCATGGAAGAAGTTCAGCGAAGATTCACCAGGCTGATACCTGGGATGGCAGGAATGACGTATGAGGAGAGATTGGGACGATTGGGCTTGTACTCGCTGGAGTTTAGAAGAATGAGAGGGGATCTCATTGAAACTTATAAAATTCTGACAGGACTGGACAGACTAGATGCAGGAAGGATGTTCCCGATGGTCGGGGAGTCCAGAACCAGGGGTCACAGTCTAAGGATAAGGGGTAGGCCATTTAGGGCAGAAATGAGGAGGAATTTCTTTACCCAGAGAGTGGTGAACCTGTGGAATTCTCTACCACAGAAGGCAGTAGAGGCCAATACATTAAATATATTCAAGAAGGAGTTGGATATATTTCTTAAGGCGAAAGGGAGCAAGGGGTATGGGGAGAAAGCAGGGACAGGGTACTGAATTTGGATGATCAGCCATGATCTCATTGAATGGCAGAGCTGGCTCGAGGGGCCGAATGGCCTACTCCTGCTCCTATCTTCTATGTTTCTATGTTTCTATTTCAAGCTGTCAACTCATCAGCTGAAACAATGGCCACTGACCTCTCGCCTCAGCCTCACAGACGAGGTCTAAGCACAGCGGGAAACCAGTGGGCGACCTATCAAATCCAAAAAGCTGGGGAAAAAATCATTGATAAGTGGCTGTAAACAAGTCACTATTGATTTTAATTCCCTCCCCCGCCACTGCGTGTTGGGTCTGTTCAGTGCTGACAGACCCGACATTTGGTAAAGGTTTGTGGCAGTGGGTTGACAGCAGGGCCCCGAACCACTGGGGGAGAAAAAACACTATCCCATCTGACCTGCCACTGATCACACCTGCTGACCTCCAGCAAAATCCAGCCCTATCAATCTCAGCCTTGAAAATACTCAATGACTCAGCATCCACAGCCCTCTGGGGCAGAGAATTCCAAAGATTCACAACCCTCTGAGTGAAGAAATTCCTCCTCATCTCAGTCTTACATGGTTGATCCCTTATCCTGAGACTGTGCCCCCTAGTTCCAGACTCTACAACCAGGGGGAAACAGCCTCTCAGCATCTATACTGTCAAGCCCCTCAGAATCTTACATGTTTCAATGAGATCACCTCTCATTCTTCTAAACTCCAGAGAGTATCGGCCCAATCTACTCATCCATACTCACAGAATACTACTGTCTATAGACTTCCTCAGTGCAACATTATATACGGAGAGAAAATATACAAAGATTGCATGTTGGGTGATGAATAATGTGCACTTATGAAAAATTCTCCCTCTTGGAATGGAGAAACCAGAGAAACTGCGCTTCTCCTTGGAGCAGAGAAGGTTAAGGGGAGATTAAATGGAGGTGTTCAAAATCATGAAGGGTTTTGTTTGAGTAGGAACAGGAGGAGGCTACTTAGCCCCTCGAGCCTCTTCCGCCATTCAATGGCTGATCTGTAACCTAACTCCATATACCTGCCTTTGCCCCACATCCCTTAATACCTTTGGTTAACAAAAATCTATCAATCTTAGATTTAAAATTAACAATTGACCCAGCATCACTTGCCATTTGCGGAAGAGAGTTCCAAACTCCTCCCACCCGTAGTCGTGTTTCTAGCTTCAATCCTGAAAGCCCTGACGCTAATTTTTAGACTATGCCCCCTCGTCCTAGACTCCCCAACCAGCGGAAATAGTTTCTCTCTATCAACCCTATCAGTTCCCCTTAATGGGCCGTATTTTCCGATCGGAGGCTTCCCGCGTGCGGAGGTCTCCGATCTGGGAAATAACCTAGGCACTTACCTGAGGGCTCCCGAGGTGCGTATCGTTCCGATGCTGGTCCTCTCCAACATGAAATGTGCAGGGCCCACGTATCCCCGGGGTGCAGGCGGTTCGCAAGCGTCCCTGGGATCACGTGAGCCATGGGGAGCCAATCAAAGAAGGGAATCTCCCTTCATACACTTGACAGATAGACCGGTCAAATATATGAATGGAGATCACCCCAAAAACACTTTAAAACATTAAATAAATTTAAACCAAAACTTCACATTTTTAAAATGAGTTGAAATTACAATAAATTGAATATTTTAAACAAAAATTTAATTTTTTGAAAAAAATAATTAAAGTTTTTTACGGGGCTAAAAATGAACTTACTTTTTTTAAAAGCATTTTAAAATTATAAATGACTGAAAACATTAAAAAAAAAAAAAAATTTCAACTCTTATCCTGGTAAAAGCAGGCCTTACGCGTGCTTTTACCAGGCGTAAGATTTCTAAGGGTTTTCTGCGGGCGGAGGGTTTCCAGAAAGCGAAACTATCCCCCCCGCAGAGGCCCTTCTCCAGGGCAGGCGGAGGATCTGCCAAGAGCTTTCTTGACAGATCGGAAATGCCAGTTTCCAGCGCATGCGCTGTGCATGTCTGAAACCGGTATTTCCAATGTCCCTATGGGTGGGTACACAGTGCATACCCACCCATAGGCATCGGAATATCCGGGCCAATATCTTGAATACTTCGACCAAATCACCCCTTAACCTTCTAAATGCCAGGGAATACAACCCTAGTTTGTGTTATCGCTACTCATAATTTAACCCCTTGGAGTCCGGATATCACTCCCTCCAAGGCCTTCTGAAGATGTGGTGCCCAGGCCTGCTCACAGCACTCCAGGTGTGGCCTAACCATGGCTTTGTATAGCTGCAGCATAACTTCTATCCCCCCACCGTATTCTAAGAGTAAATAAGGAGAACCTGTTTTCACTGGCAGGAGGGTCGGTAACCGGAGGACACAGATTCAAGGTCATTGCTAAAAGTGCCACAGGGGAGATGGGGAAATTTTTTTTTCAATGCAGCGAGTTGTTATGATCAGGACTGCGCTGCCTGAAAGGGCGGTGGAAACAGATTCAATAGTGACTTTCAAAAGGGAATTGGATAAATACTTGAAGGGGAGAAGTTTGCAAGGCTCTGGGGAAAGAGCAGGGGGGAGTGGGACTAATTGGAGAGCTCTTTCAAAGAGCCGGCACAGGCACGATGGGCCGAATGGCCTCTTTCTGTGCTGTATCATTCTATGATCTTATTCACACTCAGTCAGAGCATTTAGTCCCATTCAATATGAGGTTGCATACTCTGTGTTAATATAATTTGCAACATTACACAACATAATAGAACAATAGCAAAGAGCTGGCACAGACACGATGGACCACATGGTCCCCTTCTGTGCTGTAAACTACATTAAGGTAGACTTTCAACTTGCGAATCGCTCTCTCATTACAAAAACGGCCCGCTCTTTATGTCCGTGGCAATGATAATCGGGCGGTTTCTATCACAGGCAGCTAATCCCCAATGCCAGTTTTGCACCCAGTCAGCTAGTTGAAAATCTTCTTCCTCTTCTTAGGCAGTCCCTCGGAACCGAGGATGAGTTGCTTCCACGTTAAAAATGAGTTCTCAGGTGACTGATGAGTCCAATGCGGGACCTACAGTCTCCGTCACAGGTGGGGCAGACGGTGGTTGAAGGGGCGGGTGGGTGGCGTGCTTGGGCGGACGTGCGCTCCTTCCGCTGCTTGCGCCTGGCTTCCGCTTGCGAGACTCGAGGTGTTCGGCGCCTTCCCAGATGCTTCTCCTCCATTTTGTGCAGTCTTGGGCCATGGATTCCCAGTTGTCAGTGGGGATGTTGCACATTTTCAAGGAGGCTTTGCGGGTGTCCTTGAAGCGTTTCCTCTGCCCACCTGGGGCTCTCTTGCCGTGCCGGGGCTCCGAATAGAGCGCTTGTTTTGGGAGTCTTGAAAATCTTGAAAATGAGTAGTTGAAAATCTACCCCTGTATGTCTATGATAATAATCTCAGCGATGATTTCACTCTCGCTTTCGGTCAACTGAGCACAGAATTTGCTATCGGCTACAATCTACATTCACTTCAAGTGCCCGTAACAAAGTCCACTCTTCCACTAATCACTTAAAAGAGCAGAGAAAGAACTTTCGCACAACCCTGTCAAATGTTTGCACAATCACTGCACTTCTACACAGTAATGAGTTCTCCTTGAATCATAGAATCATGGAATAGTACAGCACAGAAGGAGGCCATTCGGCCCATCGAGTCTGTGCCGGCTCTTTCGAAGAGCAATCCAGTTAGTCCCACTCCCCTCGCTCTTTCTCCATATCCCTGCAATTTTTTCTCCTTCAAGTATTTATCCCATTCCCCTTTGAAGGCTCCTATTGAATCTGTGTCCATCTGAGTTCTCCCGGAGATGCCTTTAATTTAACTTCACCTATAGCATCAGTTTTGGAAAGCACTGCCAATTGCAGCATGTTCTAATGTGCTGCGCAAGCATGAACACGAACACACGCGCGCACACAGACACATGCACACACATGCATGCACACACAGACACATGCAGACACACGCATGCACGCACAGACACATGCTCACGAACACACGTGTGCGCACAGACACATGCACACAAACACACGTGCGCGCACAGACACATGCACAGACACGCATGTGCGCACAGACACACGCACACACACACGTGCACACACAGATACATGCACACACACATGCATGCACACACAGGTGCATGCACACGAACACACACATGTGCACACAGACACATGCACACGAACACATGCACAGATACATGCACACGAACAAACGCATGTGCACACAGGTACATGCACATGAACACACACATGCGCACACAGACACATGCACACGAACATACGCATGCGCGCACAGGCACATGCACACGAACACGCGCACAGACACATGCACACGAACATACACGTGTGCACACAGGCACACACACGTGTGCACACAGGCACATGCACACGAACACACGCACGGACACATGCACACGAACATACACGTGTGCACACAGGCACACAAACGTGTGCACACAGGCACATGCACACGAACACACACACAGACACATGCACACGAACACACGCACGCGCACAGACACATGCACATGAACACACACATGTGCACACAGGCACATGCACACAAACACACGCACAGACACATGCACATGAACACACACGTGTGCACACAGGCACATGCACACGAACACACGCACAGACACATGCACACGCACGCGCACAGGCACATGCACATGAACACACACATGTGCACACAGGCACATGCACATGAACACACGCACAGACACATGCACACGAACACACACATGTGCACACAGGCACATGCACACGAACACACGCATGCGCGCACAGACACATGCACACACACGCACTAGGATTGCCAACTCTGGTTGGATATATTTCTGGAGGTTTCATCACATGACCACCTGCCTCCCGCTGGCCCGCCCTCACAATCCCACCATTGGCTGCTCGACACGTCCATCCTCCTGCCGCCCCGCCTTCCCTCACCTACAGCATAGCGAACAGACTCTTCTTGACTCAATTGGATGATTCTTCACTGGCAAACAGCCTTTATTCCCAACTCCAATATTTTAATAAATAATAAGCAACATTGTTCAAAGGAAACGAAGAAAAAAAAAGACAAATTTTTTAATGCTCTTATGATTTTTCTCCCAGGTGTTGCTCACAGCAGTGACCTGGAGATTAAGCTTAAATTCTGGAGACTCCAGGGCAACCCTGGAGTGTTGGCAGCTCAAGCACCTACATGTGTATGCACGCACACTCAAACAGAGAGTTATTCAGGAGCGTTAGCATAGTGGTTATGTAACTAGGCTAATAATCCAGTCAGTCTCAACATAATGCTCTGTGAAACAAAAGTTCAAATCCCACCACGCCAGCTGTGGAATTTAAATTCAGTTAATTAAATAAATCTGGAATAAAAAACTAGTATCAGCAATGGTGACCATGAAACGGTCGGATTGTCGTAAAAACCCATCTGGTTCACTAATGTCCTTTAGGGAAGGAAATCCGTTGTCCTTACCCGATCTGGCCGATATGTGACTCCAGGCCCACAGTAATGTGCTTGACTCTTAACTGCTCTTCTGAAATGGCCCAGCATTGGTTAACAAACCGCTACAAGAAACAACACCTTCACCAGGTGGACTGCAGCGGTTCAAGAAGGTGGCTCACCACCATCCTTCTCAAGGGCAGTTAGGGATGGGCAATAAATGCTGGGCTTGCCAGTGACACCCACATCCCAGGAAGTAATCAAAAAAAATTCTTGAAAAGTTCATGGTACTGTGTTCTTCTCAAGTACATATATATATTTTTAATTCGTTCGTGGAATGTGGGCGTCGCTGGCAAGGCCAGCATTTATTGCCCATCCCTAACTTCCCTTAAGAAGGATGGTGGTGAGCTGCCTTCTTGAACCGCTGCAGTCCGTGTGGTGAAGGTGCTCCCATATATAATATATATTGCAACGACCATCTTTATATTGATAGTCATTGTTTTAACTTTGAAGTTATTTTTAAGCATTAAAGCTAAATGCAAGTAATGCAAGTTATTCAACATTAAAAGCAGGATTACACCAAATGAAAACATCTGCCACAGATGCTGCACCTCTTGCTAAATGGCATATTACAGAACTATTATGCTAATTGTGCGTTAATTATTATGCTAATGCATTCATTAGCAAATATTAGTATGTAAATGAGCAAATTAATTATTTATTCTACCCATTAAACTGCGGCGTGCGATTTGCTAGCATATGTTTAACGGCCAATCTAAATGGTTAAATAAACGTTTTTCTCTGGCCTGTCCTTAAAGTCAGCCTTTGATCAATGTGGTAATCACATTTGCTGAAATTAAGACGATACAAAGTTGAATGACAGCCCAAAAAAGCAGTAAATGGGATTGGAAGGCAACTGAATTTCAAGTAGGTTCGATGCATCAAGATTTATCAGCTTAGCAGTCGCCAGCTGACAGTTTTTTATTGAACGAAAATTGCAACATTGCACATTTAGCGATTAAAAAATGAAACGCGTCAACGGGACAAAAAAAACATGCAAATTGTTATGCAAATGAGCTCTAAATGCAGATCAGCCAACAGAAGTTAAAGACAAACGATGATTCACTTCACGTACTCTGAACTAAACTTGATCTGAGGGGTCTTAACTTAACAAGACTTGGTTACTGGCAATTTAGTTTCTCACAAAGTGACACATTCCGAGGCAGGATTGATGGACCATTGGGGCAGGATTGATGGGTCATTGGAGCAGGATTGATGGACCATTGGAGCAGGATTGATGGACCATTGGGACAGGATTGATGGACCATTGGAGCAGGATTGATGGGTCATTGGAGCAGGATTGATGGACCATTGGAGCAGGATTGATGGACCATTGGAGCAGGATTGATGGACCATTGGAGCAGGATTGATGGACTATTGGAGCAGGATTGATCGGTCATTGGAGCAGGATTGATGGACCATTGGGGCAGGATTAATGGACCATTGGGGCAGGATTGATGGACCATTGGGGCAGGATTGATGGACCATTGGAGCAGGATTGATGGACCATTGGAGCAGGATTGATGGACCATTGGAGCAGGATTGATGGACCATTGGAGCAGGATTGATGGGTCATTGGAGCAGGATTGATGGACCATTGGGGCAGGATTGATGGACCATTGGAGCAGGATTGATGGACCATTGGAGCAGGATTGATGGACCATTGGAGCAGGATTGATGGACCATTGGAGCAGGATTGATGGACCATTGGAGCAGGATTGATGGACCATTGGGACAGGATTGATGGACCATTGGAGCAGGATTGATGGGTCATTGGAGCAGGATTGATGGACCATTGGAGCAGGATTGATGGACCATTGGAGCAGGATTGATGGACCATTGGAGCAGGATTGATGGACTATTGGAGCAGGATTGATCGGTCATTGGAGCAGGATTGATGGACCATTGGGGCAGGATTAATGGACCATTGGGGCAGGATTGATGGACCATTGGGGCAGGATTGATGGACCATTGGAGCAGGATTGATGGACCATTGGAGCAGGATTGATGGACCATTGGAGCAGGATTGATGGACCATTGGAGCAGGATTGATGGGTCATTGGAGCAGGATTGATGGACCATTGGGGCAGGATTGATGGACCATTGGAGCAGGATTGATGGACCATTGGAGCAGGATTGATGGACCATTGGAGCAGGATTGATGGACCATTGGAGCAGGATTGATGGACCATTGGAGCAGGATTGATGGACCATTGGGACAGCATTGATGGACCATTGGAGCAGGACTGATGGACCATTGAGGCAGGATTGATGGACCATTGAGGCAGGATTGATGGACCATTGCAGCAGGATTGATGGACCATTGGAGCAGGATTGATGGACCATTGGAGCAGGATTGATGGACCATAGGAGCAGGATTGATGGACCATTGGAGCAGGACTGATGGACCATTGGAGCAGGATTGATGGACCATTGGAGCAGGATTGATGGACCATTGGAGCAGGATTGATGGAACATTGGAGCAGGACTGATGGACCATTGGAGCAGGATTGATGGACCATTGGAGCAGGATTGATGGGCCATTGGAGCAGCATTGATAGACGATTGGAGTAGGATTGATGGGTCATTGGAGCAGGATTGATGGGTCATTGGAAGAGGATTGATGGACCATTGGAGCATGATTGATGGACCATTGGAGCAGGACTGATGGACCATTGGAGCAGGATTGATGGACCATTGGGGCAGGATTGATGGACAATTGGAGCAGGATTGATGGACCATTCGTACAGGATTGATGGGCCATTGGAGCAGGATTGATGGGCCATTGGAGCAGGATTGATGGACCATTGGAGCAGGATTGATGGACCATTGGAGCAGGATCTTTGGACTATTGGAGCAGGATTGATGGATCATAGGGGCAGGATTGATGGACCATTGGAGCAGGATTGATGGGTCATTGGAGCAGGATTGATGAATCATTGGAGCAGGATTGATGGATCATTGGAGCAGGATTGATGGACCATTGGAGAAGGATTGATGGACCATTGGAGGAGGAATGATGGATCATTGGAGCAGGATTGATGTACCATTGGAGCAGGATTGATGGACCATTGGAGCAGGATTGATGGATCATTGGAGGAGGATTGATGAGCCATTGGTGCAGGATTGATGGACCATTGGAGCAGGATTGATGGACCATTGGTGCAGGATTGATGGACCATTGGAGCAGGATTGATGGACCATTGGAGCAGGATTGATGGACCATTAGAGCAGGATTGATGGACCATTGGAGCAGGATTGATGGACCATTGGAGCAGAATTGATGGACCATTGGAGCAGGATTGATGGACCATTGGAGCAAGACTGATGGACCATTGGAGCAGGATTGATGGAAATATTCGAGCAGGATTGATGGACGATTGGAGCAGGATTGATGGACCATTGGAGCAGGATTGATGGACCATTGGAGCAGGATTGATGGACCATTGGAGCAGGATTGATGGGTCATTGGAGCAGGATTGATGGACCATTGGAGCAGGATTGGTGGACCATTGGGACAGGTTTGATGGACCATTGGAGCAGGATTGATGGACCATTGGAGCAGGATTGATGGACCATTGGAGCAGGATTGATGGACCATTGGAGCAGGACTGTTGGACCATTGGGACAGGATTGATGGACCATTGGAGAAGGATTGATGGACCATTGGAGCAGGATTGATGGACCATTGGAGCAGGATTGATGGACCATTGGAGCAGGATTGATGGACCATTGGAGCAGGATTGATGGACCATTGGAGCAGGATTGATGGACCATTGGAGCAGGATTGATGGACCATTGGAGCAGGATTGATGGACAATTGGAGCAGGATTGATGGACCATTGGTGCAGGATTGATGGACCATTAGAGCAGGATTGATGGACCATTGGAGCAGGATTGATGGACCATAGGAGCAGGATTGATGGACCATTGCAGCAGGATTGATGGACCATTGGAGTAGGATTGATGGACCATTGGGGCAGGATTGATGGACCATTGGAGCAGGATTGATGGACCATTGGAGCAGGATTGATGGACTATTGGGGCAGGATTGATGGACCATTGGAGCAGGATTGATGGACCATTGCAGCAGGATTGATGGACCATTGGAGCAGGATTGATGGACCATTGGAGCAGGATTGATGGACCATTGGGATAGGATTGATGGACCATTGGAGCAGGATTGATGGACCATTGGAGCAGGATTGATGGACCATTGGAGCAGGATTGATGGACCATTGGAGCAGGATTGATGGGTCATTGGAGCAGGATTGATGGACCATTGGAGCAGGATTGATGGACCATTGGGACAGGATTGATGGTCGATTGGAGCAGGATTGATGGACCATTGGAGCAGGACTGATGGGTCATTGGGACAGGATTGATGGACCATTGGAGTAGGATTGATGGATCATTGGTGCAGGATTGATGGATCATTGGAGCAGGATTGATGGACCATTGGAGCAGGATTGATGGACCATTGGAGCAGGATTGATGGACCATTGGAGCAGGATTGATGGACCATTGGAGCAGGATTGATGGACCATTGGTGCAGGATTGATGGACCATTGGAGCAGGATTGATGGACCATTGGAGCAGGATTGATGGGCCATTGGAGCAGGATTGATGGACCATTGGAGCAGGATTGATGGGCCATTGGAGCAGGATTGATGAGCCATTGGTGCAGGATTGATGGACCATTGGTGCAGGATTGATGCGTCATTGGGGCAGGATTGATGCGTCATTGGGGCAGGATTGGTGGACCATTGGAGCAGGATTGATGGACCATTGTTGCAGGATTGATGGGCCATTGGAGCAGGATTGATGGGCCATTGGAGCAGCATTGATAGACGATTGGAGCAGGATTGATGGACCATTGGAGCAGGATCTTTGGACTATTGGAGCAGGATTGATGGATCATCGGGGCAGGATTGATGGACCATTGGAGCAGGATTGATGGGTCATTGGAGCAGGATTGATGGATCATTGGAGCAGGATTGATGGATCATTGGAGCAGGATTGATGGACCATTGGAGCAGGATTGATGGACCATTGGAGGAGGATTGATGGATCATTGGAGCAGGATTGATGTACCATTGGAGCAGGATTGATGGACCATTGGAGCAGGATTGATGGACCATTGGAGGAGGATTGATGAGCCATTGGTGCAGGATTGATGGACCATTGGAGCAGGATTGATGGACCATTGGTGCAGGATTGATGGACCATTGGAGCAGGATTGATGGACCATTGGAGCAGGATTGATGGACCATTAGAGCAGGATTGATGGACCATTTGAGCAGGCTTGATGGACCATTGGAGCAGAATTGATGGACCATTGGAGCAGGATTGATGGACCATTGGAGCAAGACTGATGGACCATTGGAGCAGGATTGATGGAAATATTCGAGCAGGATTGATGGACCATTGGAGCAGGATTGATGGACCATTGGAGCAGGATTGATGGGAATATTGGAGCAGGATTGATGGACCATTGGAGCAGGATTGATGGACCATTGGGGCAGGATTGATGGACCATTGGAGCAGGATTGATGGACCATTGCAGCAGGATTGATGGACCATTGGGGCAGGATTGATGGACCATTGGAGCAGGATTGATGGACCATTGGAGCAGGAATGATGGACCATTGGAGCAGGATTGATGGACCATTGGGGCAGGATTGATGGACCATTGGAGCAGGATTGATTGGTCATTGGAGCAGGATTGATCGGTCTTTGGAGCAGGATTGATGGATCATTGGAGCAGGATTGATGGACCATTGGAGCAGGATTGATGGACCATTGGAGCAGGATTGATGGACCATTGGAGCAGGATTGATGGACCATTGGAGCAGGATTGATGGACCATTGGAGGAGGATTGATGAGCCATTGGTGCAGCATTGATGGACCATTGGAGCAGAATTGATGGGTCATTGGTGTAGGATTGATGGACCATTGGTGCAGGATTGATGGACCATTGAGGCAGGATTGATGGACCATTGGTGCAGGATTGATGGACCATTGGAGCAGGATTGATGGACCATTGGAGCAGGATTGATGGACCATTGGAGCAGGATTGATGGACCATTGGAGCAGGATTGATGGACCATTGGAGCAGGATTGATGGACCATTGGTGCAGGATTGATGGACCATTGGGGCAGGATTGATGAGCCATTGGTGCAGGATTGATGGACCATTGGGGCAGGATTGATGGACCATTGGAGCAGGATTGATGGACCATTGGAGCAGGATTGATGGGTCATTGGAGCAGGATTGATGGGTCATTGGAGCAGGATTGATGGGAATATTGGGGCAGTATTGATGGACCATTGGAGCAGGACTGATGGACCATTGGAGCAGGATTGATGGACCATTGGAGCAGGATTGATGGGTCATTGGAGCAGGATTGATGGGAATATTGGGGCAGGATTGATGGACCATTGGAGCAGGATTGGTGGACCATAGGAGCAGGATTGATGGACCATTGGAGCAGGACTGATGGACCATTGGAGCAGGATTGATGGACCATTGGAGCAGGATTGATGGACCATTGGAGCAGGATTGATGGAACATTGGAGCAGGACTGATGGACCATTGGAGCAGGATTGATGGACCATTGGAGCAGGATTGATGGGCCATTGGAGCAGCATTGATAGACGATTGGAGTAGGATTGATGGGTCATTGGAGCAGGATTGATGGGTCATTGGAAGAGGATTGATGGACCATTGGAGCATGATTGATGGACCATTGGAGCAGGACTGATGGACCATTGGAGCAGGATTGATGGACCATTGGGGCAGGATTGATGGACAATTGGAGCAGGATTGATGGACCATTCGTACAGGATTGATGGGCCATTGGAGCAGGATTGATGGGCCATTGGAGCAGGATTGATGGACCATTGGAGCAGGATTGATGGACCATTGGAGCAGGATCTTTGGACTATTGGAGCAGGATTGATGGATCATAGGGGCAGGATTGATGGACCATTGGAGCAGGATTGATGGGTCATTGGAGCAGGATTGATGAATCATTGGAGCAGGATTGATGGATCATTGGAGCAGGATTGATGGACCATTGGAGAAGGATTGATGGACCATTGGAGGAGGAATGATGGATCATTGGAGCAGGATTGATGTACCATTGGAGCAGGATTGATGGACCATTGGAGCAGGATTGATGGATCATTGGAGGAGGATTGATGAGCCATTGGTGCAGGATTGATGGACCATTGGAGCAGGATTGATGGACCATTGGTGCAGGATTGATGGACCATTGGAGCAGGATTGATGGACCATTGGAGCAGGATTGATGGACCATTAGAGCAGGATTGATGGACCATTGGAGCAGGATTGATGGACCATTGGAGCAGAATTGATGGACCATTGGAGCAGGATTGATGGACCATTGGAGCAAGACTGATGGACCATTGGAGCAGGATTGATGGAAATATTCGAGCAGGATTGATGGACGATTGGAGCAGGATTGATGGACCATTGGAGCAGGATTGATGGACCATTGGAGCAGGATTGATGGACCATTGGAGCAGGATTGATGGGTCATTGGAGCAGGATTGATGGACCATTGGAGCAGGATTGGTGGACCATTGGGACAGGTTTGATGGACCATTGGAGCAGGATTGATGGACCATTGGAGCAGGATTGATGGACCATTGGAGCAGGATTGATGGACCATTGGAGCAGGACTGTTGGACCATTGGGACAGGATTGATGGACCATTGGAGCAGGATTGATGGACCATTGGAGCAGGATTGATGGACCATTGGAGCAGGATTGATGGACCATTGGAGCAGGATTGATGGACCATTGGAGCAGGATTGATGGACCATTGGAGCAGGATTGATGGACCATTGGAGCAGGATTGATGGACCATTGGAGCAGGATTGATGGACAATTGGAGCAGGATTGATGGACCATTGGTGCAGGATTGATGGACCATTAGAGCAGGATTGATGGACCATTGGAGCAGGATTGATGGACCATAGGAGCAGGATTGATGGACCATTGCAGCAGGATTGATGGACCATTGGAGTAGGATTGATGGACCATTGGGGCAGGATTGATGGACCATTGGAGCAGGATTGATGGACCATTGGAGCAGGATTGATGGACTATTGGGGCAGGATTGATGGACCATTGGAGCAGGATTGATGGACCATTGCAGCAGGATTGATGGACCATTGGAGCAGGATTGATGGACCATTGGAGCAGGATTGATGGACCATTGGGATAGGATTGATGGACCATTGGAGCAGGATTGATGGACCATTGGAGCAGGATTGATGGACCATTGGAGCAGGATTGATGGACCATTGGAGCAGGATTGATGGGTCATTGGAGCAGGATTGATGGACCATTGGAGCAGGATTGATGGACCATTGGGACAGGATTGATGGTCGATTGGAGCAGGATTGATGGACCATTGGAGCAGGACTGATGGGTCATTGGGACAGGATTGATGGACCATTGGAGTAGGATTGATGGATCATTGGTGCAGGATTGATGGATCATTGGAGCAGGATTGATGGACCATTGGAGCAGGATTGATGGACCATTGGAGCAGGATTGATGGACCATTGGAGCAGGATTGATGGACCATTGGAGCAGGATTGATGGACCATTGGTGCAGGATTGATGGACCATTGGAGCAGGATTGATGGACCATTGGAGCAGGATTGATGGGCCATTGGAGCAGGATTGATGGACCATTGGAGCAGGATTGATGGGCCATTGGAGCAGGATTGATGAGCCATTGGTGCAGGATTGATGGTCCATTGGTGCAGGATTGATGCGTCATTGGGGCAGGATTGATGCGTCATTGGGGCAGGATTGGTGGACCATTGGAGCAGGATTGATGGACCATTGTTGCAGGATTGATGGGCCATTGGAGCAGGATTGATGGGCCATTGGAGCAGCATTGATAGACGATTGGAGCAGGATTGATGGACCATTGGAGCAGGATCTTTGGACTATTGGAGCAGGATTGATGGATCATCGGGGCAGGATTGATGGACCATTGGAGCAGGATTGATGGGTCATTGGAGCAGGATTGATGGATCATTGGAGCAGGATTGATGGATCATTGGAGCAGGATTGATGGACCATTGGAGCAGGATTGATGGACCATTGGAGGAGGATTGATGGATCATTGGAGCAGGATTGATGTACCATTGGAGCAGGATTGATGGACCATTGGAGCAGGATTGATGGACCATTGGAGGAGGATTGATGAGCCATTGGTGCAGGATTGATGGACCATTGGAGCAGGATTGATGGACCATTGGTGCAGGATTGATGGACCATTGGAGCAGGATTGATGGACCATTGGAGCAGGATTGATGGACCATTAGAGCAGGATTGATGGACCATTTGAGCAGGCTTGATGGACCATTGGAGCAGAATTGATGGACCATTGGAGCAGGATTGATGGACCATTGGAGCAAGACTGATGGACCATTGGAGCAGGATTGATGGAAATATTCGAGCAGGATTGATGGACCATTGGAGCAGGATTGATGGACCATTGGAGCAGGATTGATGGGAATATTGGAGCAGGATTGATGGACCATTGGAGCAGGATTGATGGACCATTGGGGCAGGATTGATGGACCATTGGAGCAGGATTGATGGACCATTGCAGCAGGATTGATGGACCATTGGGGCAGGATTGATGGACCATTGGAGCAGGATTGATGGACCATTGGAGCAGGAATGATGGACCATTGGAGCAGGATTGATGGACCATTGGGGCAGGATTGATGGACCATTGGAGCAGGATTGATTGGTCATTGGAGCAGGATTGATCGGTCTTTGGAGCAGGATTGATGGATCATTGGAGCAGGATTGATGGACCATTGGAGCAGGATTGATGGACCATTGGAGCAGGATTGATGGACCATTGGAGCAGGATTGATGGACCATTGGAGCAGGATTGATGGACCATTGGAGGAGGATTGATGAGCCATTGGTGCAGCATTGATGGACCATTGGAGCAGAATTGATGGGTCATTGATGTAGGATTGATGGACCATTGGTGCAGGATTGATGGACCATTGAGGCAGGATTGATGGACCATTGGTGCAGGATTGATGGACCATTGGAGCAGGATTGATGGACCATTGGAGCAGGATTGATGGACCATTGGAGCAGGATTGATGGACCATTGGAGCAGGATTGATGGACCATTGGAGCAGGATTGATGGACCATTGGTGCAGGATTGATGGACCATTGGGGCAGGATTGATGAGCCATTGGTGCAGGATTGATGGACCATTGGGGCAGGATTGATGGACCATTGGAGCAGGATTGATGGACCATTGGAGCAGGATTGATGGGTCATTGGAGCAGGATTGATGGGTCATTGGAGCAGGATTGATGGGAATATTGGGGCAGTATTGATGGACCATTGGAGCAGGACTGATGGACCATTGGAGCAGGATTGATGGACCATTGGAGCAGGATTGATGGGTCATTGGAGCAGGATTGATGGGAATATTGGGGCAGGATTGATGGACCATTGGAGCAGGATTGGTGGACCATTGGAGCAGGATAGATGGATCATTGGAGCAGGATTGATGGGTCATTGGAGCAGGATTGATGGACCATTGGAGCAGGATTGATGGGAATATTGGGGCAGGATTGATGGACCATTGGAGCAGGATTGATGGACCACTGGAGCAGGACTGATGGACCATTGGGGCAGGATTGATGGGTCATTGGAGCAGGATTGATGGACCATTGGAGCAGGATTGATGGACCATTGGAGAAGGATTGATGGATCATTGGGACAGGATTGATGGACCATTGGAGCAGGATTACTGGATCATTGGGGCAGGATTGATGGATCATTGGGGCAGGATTGATGGATCATTGGGGCAGCCTTGATGGACCAGCTGGTATTTCCCTGCCTGTCAAGTTTGTATGCTCCTATGAAGCCTATCACCAACATACAGCACTGCAAGTACTGGATTTATTCAGCAGCTTCAGGTTATCTAAACCATTAAAAATGCTCATTAACCATTGTCGGGTATCTCCATGGTACTGTTGTGTCTGAAATTATGATAGACAGTCAGGTAGGAAATGGCCTCATGGAGTGCAGAAGATTTTAAAAGACCATTTACGCTTCTGGCAGGAAACTCAAATATAAACCCCACCTTAGCTTTACGGCACCATCGAGGACCAATGGCCCATTTGATTAATTAACTAACAGCCAGGCTTTTTTGTCATCATGCTAAGAACATAAGAATTAGGAGCAGGAGTCGGCCATTCGGCCCCTCGAGCCTGCCCCGCCATTCAGTAAGATCATGGCTGATTTTCAACCTCAACTCCACTTTCCCGCCCAATCCCCATATCCCTCGATTTCCCCAAGAGTCCAAAAATCTCTCTACCTCGCCTTGAATATCTTAAAATTCACAACCCTCGGAGTGAAAAAATTTCTCCTCATCTCAGTCTTAAATGGCCGACCCCTTATCCTGAGACTGTGCCCCCTAGTTCTAGACTCTCCAGCCAGGGGAAACAACCTCTCAGCATCTACCCTGTCAATCCCTCTTAGAATCTTGTATGTTTCAAAGATATCATCTCTCATTCTTCTAAACTCCAGAGAGTATACATAAAAACATAGAAAATAGGAGCAGGAGTAGGCCATTCGGCCCCTCGAGTCTGCTCCGCCACTTAATGAGATCATGGCTGATCATCCAAATTCAGTACCCTGTCCCTGCTTTCTCCCCATATCACTTGATCCCTTTAGCCTTAAGAAATATATCTAACTCCTTCTTGAATATATTTAATGAATTGTCCTCAACTGCCTTCTGTGGTAGAGAATTCCACAGGTTCACTACTCTCTGGGTGAAGAAATTCCTCCTCATCTCTGTCCTAAATGGCTTACCCCTTATCCTTAGACTGTGAGCCCTGGTTCTGGACTCCCCGGCCATCGGGAACATCCTTCCTGCATCTAGTCTGTCTAGCATTTTATAAGTTTCAATGTGATCCCTGTGGTAAACCACTGTTTGTATTCCACTGTGTACATGCCTGGACATGCCTCGGCTGACTCCTCCCACAAGTCCTAGTATAAAGGTGACTGCTCCCCAGCCGCTTTGTATTCTGGACCGGTCGACCACTCGAGGCAGACCTTCATTCTTTTGTTAATAAAAGCCTTTAGTTACTCTTAACTCTCAGTCTTTTATGAGTAATTGATAGCGCATCAATTTTATTAACAAAATTTTTATAATGGAGAAGATCCTCACACCAGCATGCCTGGACTTAGATCATCGGGAGGCGGACTCATCCACCAAGTTTACTCACTGGCTTAAGTGTTTCGAAAAATTCCTGACCGCCTCCGCAGCAATCAAATCGGACGAGGACAAACTGGATGTCCTGACCTCCAAAGTGAACCACCGAGTGTACTCGGTCATCCAAGACGCGACCTCGTACGCGGACGCTATCAAGCTCCTCAAGGACCAGTACACGCGCCCAGTGAACGAAGTGTACGCCAGGCACCTTCTGGGGAGTCGTAAACAACAACCTGGGGAATCGACCGTGGAATACCTTCAGGCACTGTCTGTGCTTGGCCGGGCCTGTGGTTGTAAGGATGTAAAGGCCGCCGTGTACACAGAGGAACTTATCCGGGACGCTTTTGTAGCGGGCCACAGATCCAATTACACCTGACAGCGACTGTTGGAGCAGAGTGACCTCGACCTCAACAAGGCTTCTGAACTCGCACTATCATTGGATGCAGCCTACCGGGGCATGGATGCCTACTCCTCTGCACCGTGGACGCCGCGGGGAATGACAGCCTGGGACACGGTAGGACCGCCTCATAGCGCCGTGCCACCCCAGCCACACCCCAGCAACGGCCCAACTACCGCAGCAGTGTCCCAAGGCCAGACAGCAGTGCCCCAAGGCCAAAAATGCTACTTCTGTGGCCAGGCAAAACACCCCAGAGCGCGCTGCCCGGCGAAAAACGCGATCTGCTCGGGCTGCGGGAAGAAGGGACACTACGCTAACGTCTGCAGGGCCAAAGCCACCCCGAACCCCAGCAGCGCCGCGTGTGGGCCATGCGGGCCGCCATCTTGGGCCTCCCCGGCCATGTGCGAACCACCGGTACAGCAGCCATTTTGGACGCCTCCAGCCACATGGGGATCATGGACGCTGCCATCTTGGATGACAGCCGGAATGCAGCAGGCCCCCAACACCGTCTCATCTGATACCCGCAGCGACACACCGACCCCTACGCTGGCATCCGTTACACTGGACCAAGCGAGACCGCACCAGCTGGCCAGTTCCACAATGGACATTAAGGTAAATGGCCACGATACAATCTGCCTTTTTGACTCTGGGAGCACGGAGAGCTTCATCCACCCCGACACGGTGCGGCGTTGCTCTCTCCCAGTCCTGCCTGCGCACCAGCGGATTTCTATGGCCTCCGAGTCCCAGTCGGCGGACATCGGCGGCTACTGCGTAGTGACACTCGTAGTAGACGGGACCGTGTACGATCATTTTAAACTTCTGGTCCTGCCCGACCTCTGCGCTGCCGTCCTGCTGGGGTTAGATTTTCAGTGCCACCTTAAAAGTGTTACGATGTCGTACGGTGGACCCCTACCCCCACTCACAGTCCGCAGCCAGCAGCTCCCAAATTGCCCGCCGCGCACCAGGTGCAACCTCTCCACACTCAGAGTCACCCCCCCCGCACTGTTTGCTAACCTCACCCCCGACTGTAAGCCCATCACCACAAAGAGCAGGCGATACAGTGCCGGGGACAGGGTTTTCATTAAAACCGAAGTGGAGCGGCTCCTGAAGGAAGGGATTATTGAGGGCAGCACCAGCCCCTGGCGAGCCCAGGTTGTGGTCGTTAAGACCAGCGAGAAGTAGCGCCTGGTCATCGACTACAGCCAGACAATAAATCGCTACACCCTGCTGGACGCCTACCCACTCCCCCGCATAGCTGATATGGTCAACCAGATCGCGCAGTACCGCGTCTTCTCGACCATTGACCTGAAATCAGCATACCACCAGCTCCCTATCCGCCCTGAGGACCGCCAGTATACTGCCTTTGAGGCAAACGGCCGCCTCTATCACTTCCTTAGGGTTCCTTCCCTTTGGCGTCACCAACGGGGTCTCCGTCTTCCAAAGGGAGATGGACCGGATGGTAGATCAAAATGCGTTGCAGGCCACTTTCCCATATCTGGACAATGTAACCATCTGCGGCCGTGACTTGCAGGACCATGACGCAAACCTCGAAAAATTCCTCCGCACCGCCCAACTCCTGAACCTGACATATAACAAGGAGAAGTGCATATTCCGCACAAACCGCCTCGCCATCCTTGGCTGTGTTGTGGAACACGGAGTCATCGGCCCCGACCCCGACCGGATGCGTCCCCTTATGGAACTCCCACTGCCCCACTGCCTCAAGGCCCTGAAGAGGTGCCTAGGGTTTTTCTCCTATTATGCCCAGTGGGTCCCCTACTATGCGGACAAGGCCCATCCGCTGATCAAGTCCACCTCTTTTCCCTTGATGGCAGAGGCCCGCTTAGCCTTCCACCGTATCAAGGAAGACATTGCCAAAGCCACCATGCACGCAGTGGACGAATCCATCCCCTTCCAGGTGGAAAGCGACGCGTCCGACTTTGCCCTGGCCGCTACCCTCAATCAGGCGGGGAGACCATTGGCCTTCTTTTCACGAACCCTCCAAGGCCCGGAGACCAGACACTCCGCTGTTGAGAAGGAGGCCCAGGCGATTGTGGAGGCTGTGCATCATTGGAGGCACTACCTGGCCGGAAAACGATTTACCCTGCTCACTGACCAACGTTCAGTTGCTTTCATGTTTAACAACAAGCAGAGGGGCAAAATCAAAAATGACAAGATCTTGAGGTGGAGAATCGAACTTTCCACCTACAATTACGAGATCTTGTACCGGCCCGGGAAGCTCAATGAACACCCGGATGCGCTATCGCGTGGCACCTGCGCCAGTGCGCAGATCGATAGACTGCGGGCCCTCCACAATGACCTCTGCCACCCGGGGGTCACCAGGTTCTTCCACTTCATCAAGGCCCGCAACCTGCCTTACTCTATTGAGGAGGTCAGGACCATGACCAGGAACTGCCAAGTCTGCGCTGAGTGCAAACCGCACTTTTATAGACCAGACAGGGCCCACCTGATAAAAGCCACTCGCCCCTTCGAGCGCCTGAGCGTTGATTTTAAAGGGCCTCTCCCCTCCTCCGACCGCAATGTGTACTTCCTCAATATTATTGATGAGTACTCCCGTTTCCCGTTCGCCATCCCCTGCCCGGACATGACCAGTGCCACGGTCATTAAATGTCTGAACGACCTCTTCACCCTGTTCGGTTTCCCCAGCTATATCCATAGCGACCGGGGCTCATCGTTTATGAGTGACGAACTCCGTCAGTACCTGCTAACTAGGGGTATTGCCACAAGCAGGACCACCAGTTACAACCCCCGGGGGAACGGACAGGTGGAAAGAGAAAATGCGACAGTTTGGAAGGCCGCCCTGCTAGCCTTAAAGTCTTGGGGCCTTCCAACCTCCCGCTGGCAGGATGTGCTCCCCGATGCGCTCCACTCTATTCGGTCACTGCTCTGCACTGCCACTAACGCCACCCCTCATGAGAAAATGTTTGTCTTCCCAAGGAAGTCCACATCGGGGACATCGCTACCGCCATGGCTGACGTCCCCAGGGCCGGTCCTACTGAGAAGGCACGTGAGGACCCATAAAACGGACCCCCTGGTCGAGAGGGTCGACCTCCTCCACGCCAACCCCCAGTATGCTTACATTGCATACCCAGACGGGCGGGAGGACACAGTCTCCATAAGAGACCTTGCACCCTCGGGGGCCGCAGTAACCCACTACCCACTACCACCCCCCCCCACGATCCGATATCCAGCCCCGGCAGACGGCAGGCCTGGGCCCAGCGACCCGCTCGACATCTACGAGGATGCCACGCCTGTGCCACAGCCTCCGCGGGACTCGACGCCGGAAGCTCCACTACCCCTGCCATCGCCACGCCGATCACAGCGGCAGACAAGACCTCCGGAGAGACTCCAATACACTAACTTTTAATACACTTCACCCCGCCGGACTCAATTTTAAACAAGGGGTGAATGTGGTAAACCACTGTTTGTATTCCACTGTGTACATGCCTGGACATGCCTCGGCTGACTCCTCCCACAAGTCCTAGTATAAAGGTGACTGCTCCCCAGCCCCTTTGTATTCTGGACCGGTCAACCACTCGAGGCAGACCTTCATTCTTTTGTTAACAAAAGCCTTTAGTTACTCTCTTAACTCTCAGTCCTTTATGAGTAATTGATAGCGCATCAATCCCCTCTCATTCTTCTAAACTCCAGCGAGTATAAGCCCAATCGACCCAATCTCTCCTCATACGTCATTCCTGCCATCCTAGGTATCAGTCTGGTGAATCTTTACTGCACTCCCTCCATGGCAAGAACATCCTTCCTCAGATAAGGCGACCAAAACTGCACACAGTACTCAAGATGTGGTCTCACTAAGGCCCTGTACAACTGCAGCAAGACATCCTTGCTCCTGTACTCGAATCCTCTCGCTATGAAGGCCAACATACCATTTGCCTTCTTAACCGCCTGCTGCACCTGCATGCTTACCTTCAGCGACTGGTGCACAAGGACACCCAGGTCTCGTTGTACTTCCCCTTCTCCCAATCTATTGCCGTTCAGATAATAATCTGTCTTCCTGTTTTTGCCACCAAAGTGGATAACCTCGCATTTATCCACATTATACTGCATCTGCCCAATCACCCAACCTGTCCAAATCATACTGGAGTTTCTCTGCATCCTCCTCACAGCACACACGCCCACCCAGCTTTGTGACATCTGCAAACCTGGAGATATTACATCTAGTTCCTTTGTCTAGATCATTAATATATCTTGTGAATAGCTGGGGTCCAAGGACCGATCCCTGCGGTACCCCACTAGTCACTGCCTGCCACTCGGAAAAAGACCAGTTTATTCCAACTCTTTACTTTCTGTCTGCCAACCAGTTCTCTATCCAAGTCAGTACCTTACCCCCAATCCCATGTGCTTTAACTTTGCACGCCAATCTTTTATGCGGGACCTTATCGAAAGACTCATTCTACACAATCTCTCATCATAGGACAGTCCTCTCATCCCAGGAGTCAATCTAGTGAAGCTTTGTTGCACCGCCTCTAAGGAAAGTATATCCTTTCTCAGATAAGGAGACCAAAACTGTGCACAGTACTCCAGGAGTGGTCTCACCAAAGCCCTGTACAATGCTCAGCCATGATCGCATTGAATGGCGGAGCAGGCTCGAGGGGACGAATGGCCTACTCCTGCTCCTATCTTCTATGTTTCTATGTATTGAACACTGTTGGCCACCATTTCATAGCAGTCACCTGTAAGACCCTTGTTGGTGCTGGACAAAAGATAAAGCAGTGATTTGAATCACAAATGCAAGCTTAGCTTTGTTAAGATTGAACCAACTTCACAGATCAGAAACAGCTCAAGCCCTCCAATGGCTTGATTTGTAAGAGCTGTGACAGAGGAGAGAAGGTCCAGGTTCGCTCTCCAGGCTGCGCTAAGGTGGCGAGAACAATGCTACAACAAGGCCTGTCGGTGCTCTCAGGGAAATGTGTAAGAGAAGTGAAGTCAGACCAAGGACAACAACAACAAATAATTATATAGCGCTTTTAGCGTAATAAAATGTCCCAGGGCGCTTCACAGGAGTGTTATCAACAAAAAAAAAAATTGACACCAAGCCATGTAAGGAGATGTTGGGGCAGGTGACCAAGAGCTTGACTGAAGAGGGAGGTTTTAAGGAGCATCTTAAAGGAGGAGAGTGAGGTAGAGTGGCAGAGAGATTTAGGGAGGGAATTCCAGAGCTTAGGGCCCAGGCAGCTGAAGGCACGGCCGCCAATAGTGGAGCATTTAAAATCAGGGATGTTCAAAAGGCCAGAATAGGTGGAGTGCAGATATCTCGGGGGGTTTGTGGGGCTGCAGGAGATTACAGAGATAGGGAGGGGGCGAGGCCATGGAGGGATTTGAAAACATGGATGAGAGTTTTAAAATCAAGGTGTTGCCGGACCGGGAGCCAATGTAGGTCAGCGAGCACAGGGGTGATGGGTGAGCGGGACTTGGTGCGAGCTAGGACACGGGCAGCCGGGTATTGGATGACCTCAAGTTTCTGGAGGGTAGATCTAGGGAGGCCGGCCAGGAGTGTGTTGGAATAGTCAAGTCTAGAGGTGATAAAGGCCTGGATGAGGGTTTCGGCAGCAGATAAGTTGAGGTAAGGGCAGAGACGGGCAATATTACGAAGGTGTAAATGGGCAGTCTTAGTGACAGAACAGATATGAGGTAGGAAGCTCAATTCGTGATCAAATATGACAATCACATCTGGCTATCTTGTCACCTCAATTATAATGAGGACCAACAGAATATGTCAGAATTTGCTTGCTTAGCCCAAATACATTAAGAAAGCCTGTGTGACATGATTTTCATGGCCAGTATGACATGACTTATATCCTTCAAGTCTGCTGACCCTGGTAACTCAGGTGAGCGATGAAATATAGCCCGAGCTATGGTCAGCAAAATGAATGGGATGTAATTGAAGTCCCAACAGTCTACAAAAAATATTCTGTGGTCTGCCAGATCTTCCATGGCATTGCTCATGGTGAACATAGAGTCGGTCTTTCAGCCCCTCGAGCCTGTTCTGCCGTTCATTTGGATCATGACTGATCTGTAAGTTAACTCCATTTACCTGCCTCGGTTCAGTAACCCTTAAAAGCCTTACCCAACAAAGATCTATCAATCTCAGTTTTGAAATATTCAATTGACCACCCAGCCACAACAGCTTTTTGGGGGGAGAGAGTTCCAGATGGGATCACCCCTGAACGGCCTGGCTCTAATTTTAAGGTTATGCACTCTTTGTCGTTGAGGAAGCTTCGAATCTCTGAAAGCCGTGGTTCGACACACTAATTCTCTGTTCGAAGCATAGCTTCTGCTTCACTCAAAATGATTTTCACTGGTGGGGTGATTTGACTTGAATTTATTTGGCCCTCTGAATGCAATTACATAAGAAATAGGAGCAGGAGTCGGCCATTTGGCCCCTCGAGCCTGCTCCGCCATTCAATAAGATCGTGGCTGATCTGATCTTGGCCTCAACTCCACTTCCCCCGCCCGCTCCCCATTACCCTCGAATCTTCCAGGTTTCAGGTTTCCTTCAGAGAATTAAGCCAATTGGAAAAAGAAGTTGATGAACAAAAAACAAATTGCTAAAGCAAGGATGTTATGGTGAACCTTTACAAATCACAGGTTAGGTCCCAGCTGGAGTATTGTGTCCAGTTCCGGGCACCGCACTTTAGGAAGGATGTCAAGGCCTTGGAGAGGGTGAAGAGGAGATTTACTAGAATGGTACCAGGGAGGAGGGAGTTCAGTTATGTGGAGAGACTGGATAAGCTGGGGTTGTTTTCCTTAGAGCAGAGAAGGTTAAGGGGAGATTTAATGGAGGTGTTCAAAATGACCATGGGTTTTGAAAGAGTAGATGGGGAAAAGTTGTTACCATTGGCAAAAGAACCAGTGGGGAGATGAGGAGCATTTTTTTTTAACGCAGCGTATTGTTGTGATCTGGAATGCGCTGCCTGAAAGGGCAGTGGAAGCAGATTCAATAGTAACTTTCAAAAGGGAATTGGATAAATACTTGAAGGGAAAAATTTGAAGGACCATGGGGAAAGAGCGGGGGCAGTCCTTGCCTCTGTTACATTTAGGGCTGGTGAATGGAGTTGAGGCAGAAGATCAGCCATGATCTCAATGAATGGCGGAGCAGGCTCGAAGGGCCGAATGGCCGACTCCTGCTCCTATTTCTTATGTTCTTATCTGCTAATTGGATCACTCTTTCAAACAGCCAGCACAGGCATGATGGGTTGAATGACCTCCTTCTGTGCTGTATGATTCTAAGAAGCGTTGAGCACAACACACTTCTAATTAGTGTGCAGTTTTGTCTGACACATCGCAAGGCATGGAGTAAGTTCCTCGCCCATCTATAACTCTCATCTCCCTCGACCTAAATCTGGTGGGAGTTGCTGTATCTCGGCAGCAGTAACGACATTTGACAAAGTGATTAAGCCGTCAAGGAAGTGCCCCACTTAAAAGCCGAAGTTGGCCCCGAAAGGATCAGCGCTAGGGAGCAACTTACACTGAAGCAAGCTCGTCATCTCTTCCACTTAGTTTTTTTTTCTCTCCGGTCGTTTCAAAGCTGTTAAATGCAACTCAGATTACACTTAATGAGTCCATCGCATGCACTGTGCAGCTGAATATTGTAACAGGGTCTGTAGGATATTTCACTGTGATATATCCCACAGTCCTGTCCCAAGCTAAAAATAGCACAGTATCTGTACTCTTCGTGAATAAAAATTCACATGGTTTGCAAGAGTCTAAATGGTGTAGAGTAGCAAACTGATCTAGGAGTACAGATTCACAAATCACTAACAGCAACAATGCAGGTTTACAAGGTCATAAAAAATGCCAACAAAGCACTTTGGTTCATTTCTAAAGGAATAGAATTGTACAGCCAAGCGGTTATGTTAAACTTATACAGAACCTTGGTCATATTATACTTAGACCAGACTTGGAGTGCTGTGCACAGTTCTGGTCTCCATATGACAACAAAAATCTACAAGCACTGGAGGAGGTGCAAAAAATATTTACTAGGATGATACCAAAACTGAGAGGTTATACCTAGCAGGAAAGGCTGAAGAGGCTGGGACTCTTTTCTCTGGAAAAAGAGTTGAATGAGGGGTGACCTGATTGAGGTCTTTAAAATTATGAAAGGGTTTGATAGGGTAGAATCATAGAATGGTTACAGCACAGAAGGAGGCCATTCGGCCCGTCGAGCCCGTGCCGGCTCTCTGCAAGAGCACTTCAGCTAGTCCCACTCCCCCGCCCTTTCCCCGTAGCCCTGCAATTCTTTTTCCTTCAGGGACTTATCCAACACATTTTTGAAAGCCGTAATTGAATCTGCCTCCACCACCCTCTCAGGCAGTGCATTCCAGATCCTAACCACTCGCTGCGTAAAAAAGTTTTTCCTCATGTCACCTTTGGTTCTTCTGCCAATCACCTTAAATCTGTGTCCTCTGGTTCTCGACCCTTCTGCCAATGGGAACAGTTTCTCTCTCTCTACTCTGTCCAGACCCCTCATGATTTTGAACACCTCTATCAAATCTCCTCTCAACCTTCTCTGCTCTAAGGAGAACAACCCCATCTTTTCCAGTCCATCCACGTAATTGAAGTCCCCCATCGCTGGAAATATGTTTGTAAATCTTTTCTGCACCCTCTCTAAGGTCTTCACATCCTTCCTAAAGTGCGATGCCCAGGATCGGACACAATACTCCAGTTGAGGACAAACCAGTAAAGGTTCATCATAATGTCCTTGTTTTATACTCTATGCCTCAATTTATGAAGCCCAGGATCCCGGATGCCTTTTTAACCACTTTCTCAGTGGCTCAGTTGGTACCTCTCTCGCTCTCTGAGTCAGAGGTTGTGGGTTCAAATCCCACTCCAGAGCCTCGAGAACATAAATCTAGGCTGACAGCCCAGCGCAGTGCTGAGGGAGTGTGGCACTGTCGGAGGTGCCATCTTTTGGCTGAGACGTTAAACCGAGACCCCGATGTAAAAGATCCCACAGCACTATTTTGAAGAAGAGCAGGGGAGTTCTCCCCGGTGTCCTGGGAACAATATTTATCCCTCAACCAACATCACTAAAACAGATTATCTGGTCATTATCACATTGCTGTTTGTGGGAGCTTGCTGTGCGCAAATTGGCTGCCACGTTTCCTACATTACAACAGTGACTACACTCCAAAAGTACCTCATTGGCTGTAAAGTGCTTTGAGACGTCCGGTGGTTGTGAAAGGCGCTATATAAATGCAAGTCTTCTTTATTCTTCTTCTCAATCTGCCCTGCCACCTTCAACGATTTGTGCACATATACCCCCAGGTCTCTCTGTTCATGCACCCCCTTTAGAATTATACCCTTTAGTTTATACTGCCTCTCGTCGTTCTTCCTACCAAAATGTATCACTTCGCACTTTTCTGCATTAAATTTCATCCGCCACGTGTCCACCCAATCCACCAGCCTGTCTATGTCCTCTTGAAGTCTATCACTCTCCTCCTCACTGTTCACGATACTTCCAAGTTTTGTGTCACCTGCAAATTTTGAAATGGCAACCCAAGTCCAAGTCATTAATATATATCAGGAAAAGCAGTGGTCCTAGAACCGACCCCTGGGGAACACCACTGTATACCTTCCTCCAGCCTGAAAAACAACCGTTCACCACTACTCTCTGTTTCCTGTCACTTCGCCAATTCCGTATCCATGCTGCCACTGTCCCTATTATCCCATGAGCTTCAACTTTGCTGGCAAGCCTATTATGTGGCACTTTATCAAACACCTTTTGAAAGTCCATGTACACCACATCAACTGCATAGTCCTCATCAACACTCTCTGTTACCTCATCAAAAAACTCAATCAAGTTGGCATAGTGGTTAGCACTGTTGCCTCACAGCGCTAGGGACCCGGGTTCGAATCCGGCCTCGGGTGACTGTCTGTGTGGAGTTTGCACATTCTCCCCGTGTTTGCGTGGGTTTTCTCCGGGTGCTCTGGTTTCCTCCCACAGTCCAAAGATGTGCAGGTTAGGTTGATTGGCTATGATAAATTGACCCTTAGTGTTAGGGGGATTAAATACGTGGGGTTACAGGGATAGGGTGGGATATGTGTTGGTGTAGGGGTTACAGAGATCGGGTGGGATATGTGTCGGTGCAGGCTCGATGGGCCGAAATGGCCTCTATCTGCACTGTGGGGTTTCTGTGATTCTGTGAAGTTAGTTAAACATGATTTGCCTTTAACAAATCAATGCTGGCTTTCCTTAATTAATCCACACTTGTCCAAGTGACTGTTAATTTTGTCCCAGATTATCGTTACTAAAAGCTTCCCCACAACCAAGGTTAAACTGACTGGCCTATAGTTGCTGGGTTTATCTTTACACCCTTTTTTGAACAAGGGTGTAACATTTGCAATTCTCCAGTCCTCTGGCACCATCCCCCGTATCTAAGGAGGATTGGAAGATTATGGCCAGTACCTCGGCAATTTCCATTTTTACTTCCCTCAGCATCCTAGGATGTATTCCATCTGGTCCTGGTGACTTATCTACTTTAAGTACTGCCAGCCTTTCTAGTACCTCCCCTTTATCAATTTTTATCCCATCCAGTGTCTCAACTACCTCCTCTTTCAGTATGACTTTGGCAGCATCTTCCTCCTTGGTAAAGACAGATGCAAAGTATTCATTTAGCACCTCAGCCATGCCCTCGGCCTCCTTGCGTAGGTCTACATATTGGTCTCTAATCGACCAAACCCCTCCTCTTACTATCCGTTTATTATTTATATGCCTAGAGAAGACTTTTGAATTCCCTTTTATGTTCGCTGCCAATCTATCCTCCTACTCTCTCTTATTTCCTTTTTCACTTCCCCTCTGAACTTTCTATATTTAGCCTGGTTCTCACTTTTATTCTCAGCCTGACATTTGTCATACGCCCCCTTTTTCTGCTTCATCTTACTCTCTATCTCTTTCGTCATCCAGGGAGCTCTGACTTTGTTTGCCCTACCTTTCCCTCTAGTGGGAATGTACCTCGACTGTACCCGAACTATCTCCTCTCTAAAGGCAGCCCATTGTTCGATTACAGTTTTGCCTCCCAATCTTTGATTCCAATTTACCTGGGCCAGATCCGTTCTCAACTCACTGAAATTGGCCTTCCTCTAATTAAGTATTTTTACTCTAGATTGCTTCCTGTCCTTTTCCATAGCTAATCTAAACCTTATGATACTATGATCACTGTTCCCTAAACGTAGAGATGTTTCCAGTTGTAGGGGAGTCCAAAATTAGAGGCCATAAATATAAGTTAGTCACTAATAAATCCAATAAGGAATTCAGGAGAAACTTCTTCACCCAGACAGTGGTGAGAATGTGGAACTCGCTACCACAGGGAGTGGTTGAGTCGAATAGCATGGATGCATTTAAGGGGAGGCTAGATAAACACATGAGGGAGAAAGGAATATGCTGATAGGGTGAGATGAAGAGGGGTAGGAGGAGACTCGTGTGGAGCATAAACACCGGCATGGACCAGTTGGGCCGAATGGCCTGTTTCTGGGCTGTTAATTCTATGTAATTTTATGTAATGTAATACTGAGGGTTTGAAATATTTACTATACCACCTGTATAAAAGTCACTTTCGGAACACCTCCATTCAGTCTGTAAGGGTGACCCCGAGCTTCCGGTCGCCTGTCATTTCAATTCACCGTCCCATTCCCACTCGGACCTCACCATCCTCGGCCTCTTGCATTGTTCCACGGAAGCTCACCGTAAACTCGAGGAACAGCACCTCATCTTCCGATTAGGCACTTTACAGCCTTCCGGACTCAATATCGAGTTCAACAATTTCAGATCATAACCTCGGCCCCTATTATATTTTTATATTTTTTATCCACACTTTTGGTTTGTGCCTTTTCCTTTTTCTCTCTCCCACATGGCAGCTGTCTCTCACTCTGCCAGCGCATTTCACACTTCATCTCGAGCCATTGTTTGTTTCTTTACCTGTCCTATTACCATCTCGTCTCACCTTGAATATCTTAATGTCTCTTCTTTCATCCCCTCCCCCATTTCCCAGCCCCCAAACTGCCTTTTAATCTGTTTCATTTCCTGCCTTTATTTCTCAGTTCTGAAGAAGGGTTTTGACCCAAAACGTTGACTCTATTTCTCTCTCCACAGATGTTGCCTGGCCTGCTGAGTTTTTCCAACGTTTCCTGTTGTTGTTTCACTTTCATTAAATATTTTTCATATTTCATGAACATGGCTACAAATTCTAATTGTTAGAAATTTTCATCTTTTGAAAATTTGCTGCAATAGAGCATATAAAGCATTAACATTCTAAACCTACATCATAGCCTATTAAACACTCACATTGCTTCACCTGTATCAGAACCGATTCACAAATTTATACGATGTAATGTGAAGCATGTGCTTTATCTAACAATATAAAGAAAGACTTGCATTTCTATAGCGCCTTTCGTCCCAAAACGCTTCACCGCCAATGAAGTACTTTTTTTGAAGTGTAGTCACTGTTGTAATGTAGGAAACCCGGCAGCCAATTTGCGCACAGCAAGCTCCCACAAACAGCAATGTGATAATGACCTGAGAATCTGTTTATAGTGATGTTGGTTGAGGGATAGATATTGGCCCAGGACTCTGGGGATAACTTCGCTGCTTTTCTTCGAAATAGTGCGATGGGATCTTTTATTTCTACCTGAGAGGGGCAGACGGGGCCTCGTCGTAACATCTCATCCGAAAGATGGCACCTCCGACAGTGCAGCACTCCCTCAGTACGGCACTGGGAGTGTCAGCCTAGATGAGGGCAGGGTGCATAGACTAGACTTGTATTCCCTTAAGTACAGAAGATTAAAGGGGTTGTCTAATTGAGGTGTTTAAAATGATTAATGAATTTGATGGGGATGATGGAGAGAAACTATTTCCCCTGGTGGGTCAGCCCAGAACATAGAAACATAGAAGATAGGAGCAGGAGTAGGCCATTCGGCCCCTCGAGCCTGCTCCGCCATTTAATGCGATCATGGCTGATTGTCCAAATTCAGTACCCTGCCCCTGCTTTCTCCCCATATCCCTTGATCCCTTTAGCCTTAAGAAATATATCCAACTCCTTCTTGAATATATTTAATGAATTGGCCTCTACTGCCTTCTGTGGTAGAGAATTCCACAGGTTCACCACTCTCTGGGTGAAGAAATTCCTCCTCATCTCTGTCCTAAATGGCTTACTCCTTAACCATGGACTGTGACCCCTGGTTCTGGACTCCCCGACCATCGGGAACATCCTTCCTGTGTCTAGTCTGTCCAGTCCTGTCAGAATGTTATAAGTTTCAATGAGATCCCCTCTCATTCTTCTAAACTCCAGTGAGTATAAGCCCAATTGACCCAATCTCTCCTCATATGTCATTCCTGCCATCCCAGGTATCAGCCTGGTGAATCTTCGCTGCACTCCCTCCATGGCAAGAACATCCTTCTTCAGATAAGGCGACCAAAACTGCACACAATACTCAAGATGTGGCCTCACCAAGACCCTGTACAACTGCAGCAAGACATCCTTGTTCCTGTACTCAAACCCTCTCGCTACGAAGGCCAACATACCATTTGCCTGCTGAGGACAAACTGACTGGATTTGTGGGGGCTTTTCTCTTTAATGCCCCAGCAAGGTCGTCCTTCCATTCAACTGCTGTATTTTCATCTTTCTTTCTTTCAGCTTAGAAGCCTGAACCGTCAACCTCAGATAAACAGGACACTGGATCGAAAGAATAATGCAGACAGGAGATAAACTCACCAGCTGACTGCTGGGTGTTTAAACCATGAGTGAGAGGAACCAGCTGGGGGGAAAATATAAAGTGCGAGGATTGGGGTTGGCGATAAAATCAAGGAAATTTGGAATATCGTTCTCAGTTTTAGAGTTCATCATGCCCACAATGACAATAATCTTTTTTGTGCCTCTGCATTCTTTGGGAGTAAAACTCAATGTTACCGGGGGCTTAAAGCAGCGATAGTGGATTAGCCGTCCATTATACACCCTCATCAATTCCTTCGTCCTTCATCCTTCCTTCCATCCTCGATTCATTCCTTCATCTTTCCTCCATTCCTTCATCCTTCCTTCCCTCGATTCCTTCCTGCCTCCTCCATTCCTTCAACCTTCTCTCCATTCCTTCCTGCCTCCTCCATTCCTTCAACCTTCTCTCCATTCCTTCAACCTTCTCTCCATTCCTTCCTCAATTCCTTCATTCCTCGATTCTTTCCTTCCTATTATTTCCAGAGTAAGCACTAACCCGTTTCAAATAAATAGGTTAAGGATTTTCAGACGAACGCATCAACCACTCGTATGTTTGTATCTCAAGAATGGAATTTCAAAGCCATTGATTTTGATGAAACCTATGCCACAGATGTTCGATTTCAATCGGGTAACTGAACGTGGGACTGATTTTCTTCCCAGTTTTCGGGCAGGAACAGGGTGAATTGGAGCACAGGACTTGCTGCCCTGTTCCCGCCAACATCTGGGTCCTTGATATGGGTGGCTCCGACACCCGCCAAAAACAGGCAGGCACCCCATTAGCCCAGGAAAATCAGGGTCCTCTGACGTCGAGAGGACCCTGATGCAGTTTTCAGGTACCAATCTACTGTGCATGCACCCTACTCATTGCTACTTGCGTTGAGTAACCTAACACCAGGGGCCCTTAAAAGGTCGTTTTAGGCCGTTCAAAAACAGGTGAGCTAGACTTTGAAAAAAAAAATTTGTTGTGGTTAAGGGGAAGATTAATGCTCCTCCTGACCCCCACAAAAAAATCTCCCCACTCATACGAACATACGAAATTGATGGGCAAAAAGACCAGCTGGTCTGTCAAGCCTGTTCCCCATACCATGATGGCCGGAGCATCGTGACTAGACACTTCTTCCCTCCCCTTCCACCCCCTACCACCCACCCCGCTCCCGCAATGCCTGCCCTCCCCAGTGATTGTCGCATCCCTGCCCCCGCCTTGCACCAGCTGAGCTCTGCGCTGGAACTGCCAGATTACTGCCCTTCTCTGGCCCTCCGAGCAGCTTGCTGAGTGATTGCAACCGGCGGAACAGTGGACTTGAGCCTGCTCTGCCATTCAATAAGATCATGGCTGATCTTCGACCTCAACTCCACTTTCCTGCCCGATCCCCATATCTCTTGATTTCCCCAGAGTCCAAAACTCTCTCTATCTCAGCCTTGAATATACTCAAAGACTCAGCCTCCACAGCCCTCTGGGGCAGAGAATTCCAAAGATTCACAACGCTCTGAGTGAAGAAATTCCTCCTCAGCTCCGTCTTAAAAGGCCGACCCCTTATCCTGAGACTATGCCCCCTAGTTCTAGACTCTCCAGCCAGGGGAGACAACCTCTTAGTATCTACCCTGTCAATCCCCCTCAGAATCTTGTATGTTTCAAAGAGATCACCTCTCATTCTTCTAAACTCTAGAGTATCGGCCCAATCTACTCAATTTCTCCTCATGGGACAGCCCTCTCATCCCAGGAATCAATCTAGTGAACCTTTGTTGCACTGTCTCTAAGGCAAGTATATCCCTCCTTAAATAAGGAGACCAAAACCATGCAGTACTCCAGGTGTGGTCTCACCAAAGCCCTGTAGAACTGTAGTGAGACTTCCTTACTCTTATACTCCAACCCCTTTGCAATAAAGGCCAACATGCCATTTGCCTTCCTAATTGCTTGCTGTACCTGTATGCTGACTTTCTGTGTTTCTTGTACTAGGACACCCAAATCTCTCTGAACACCAACATTTAATAGTCTCTCACCATTTAAAAAATATTCTGTTTTCCTATTGTTCCTACCAAAGTGAGTAACCCCACATTTCCCTACATTATACGCCACCTGTCACCTTATTGCCCAAACCTGAGACTGTGCCCCCTAGGTCTAGACTCTCCAGCCAGGGGGAAACAACCTCTCAGCATCTACCCTGTCAAACCCCCTCAGAATCTTGTTTGTTTCAATGAAACCACCTCTCATTCTTCTAAACTCCAGTATCGGCCCAATCTACTCAATCTCTCCTCATAGGACAGCCCTCTCATCCCTTTGCTTGATGCAAGTGCCATTTACAGGTGAAACGAGAACACTTACAGATATGTCATTTTTATTGATACATCTTAGTTCTGGCAATGTGGGCGACACTGTCAAGGCTGCATTTATTGCCCATCCCAAGTTGCCCCGAGGATATTACGAGTCAACCATGCAATGTGGGACTGGAGTCACATGTAGGCCAGACCAGGTAGGGATGGCAGATTCCCCTCCCTCATTGCCTGGTTGCATAAGACCATGGTGGGCTCATTTTTAATCGTGGGAGTTCTTCAACATACTGAGGTTCACACCCACCTTCAGTAGTCACATGATTATCAAACTCAAGCGAAAATTCACTTGGAAAGAAATGGACCTATGTATTGATGGTCAATGCTCACCAAGTCCTTGGACAGTGATCCCTTGTATGGTGAATAACTGTGATTTAATTTTAGCATAGACAAACAGACACTAACAACAACTACTTGCATTTATATTGAGCCGTTAATGTAGTAAAACGTCCCAAGGCGCTTCACAGGAGCGTTCTCAAAACAAAATTTGACACCGAGCCACATAAGGAGATATTAGGACAGGTGACCACAAGCTTGGTCAAAGAGGTAGGTTTTAAGGAGCCTCTTAAAGGAGGAGAGAGAGGTGGAGAGTTGGAGAGCTTAGGGTCTAGGCAGCTGAAGGCACCAATGGTGAAGCGATGAAAATCGGGGATGTGCAAGAGGCCAGAATTGGAGGAGCGCAAAGATCCTGGAGGGATGTGGGGCTGGAGGAGGTTACAACGATAGGAAGGGGGCGAGGAGGCCATGGAGGGATATGAAAACAAGGATGAGAATTTTAAAATCGAGGCATTGCTTAACTGGGAGCCAATGTAGGTCAGCGAGCACAGGGGTGATGGGGGAACAGGACTTGGTGCGAGTTAGAACACGGGCAGCAGAGATTTGGATGATGATCTCAAGTTTATGGAGGGTAGAACGTGGGAGGGCATTGGAATAGTCAAGTTTAGAGATAACAAAGGCATGGATGAGGGTTTCTGCAGCAGATGAGCGGAGGCAGGGGCGGAGATGAGCGTGTTCCGAAGATGGAAATAGCTTGTCTTAGTGATGGTGCGGATATGTGGTCGGAAGCTCATCCCGGGGTCAAATAAAACACCAAGGTTGTGAACAGTCTGTTTCAGCCTCAGACAGTTGCCAGGGAGAGGGATGGAGTTGGTGTCTAGGGAACGGAGTTTGGGGTGGGGACCGAAGACAATGGCTTCAGTCTTCCCAATATTTAGTTGGAAGAAATATCTGCTCATCCAGTACTGGATGGCGGACAAGCAGTCTGGCAATTTAGAGACAGTGGAGGGATCAAGAGAAGTGTTGGTGAGGTAGAGCTGGGTGGCGCCAGTGTACATGTGGAAACTGACGCTGTGTGTTTGGATTATGTCGGTAAGGGGCAGCATGTAGATGAGAAATAGGGGAGGGCCAGGGGTAGATTCCAGAGGTAACGGTGCGGGAACAGGAAGAGAAGTCATTGTAGGTGATTCTCTGGCTAAGATTAGATAGATAAGAATGGAACCAGGCGAGTGCAGTCCCACCCAGCTGGACGACGGTGGAGAGGCGTTGGAGGAGGATGGTGTGGTCAACCGTGTCAAAGGCTGCAGATAGGTCCAGAAGGACAGTTTTCCTTTGGCGCAGTCACATAGGAGGCTGGCCAGGAGATCATTGGAATAGTCGAGTTGGGAGGTAACAAAGCCATGGATGAGGGTTTCAACAGCAAATGAGAGGGAGGGAGGGAAGAAGGAAGGAAGCAATTTGTGCACAGCAAGCTCCACAAACAGCACTGGGTTAATGACCAGATCATCTGTTTTACTGATGTTGATTGAGGGATAAATATTGGCCAGGACACCGGGGAGAACTCCCCTGCTCTTCTTTGAAATAGTGCCATCGGATCTTTTACATCCACCTGAGAGGGCAGACGGGGCCTCGGTTTAATCCGAAAGACGGCACCTCCGACAGTGCAGCGCTCCCTCAGTACTGCACTGGGAGTGTCAGCCTAGATTTTTGTGCTTAAGTCTCTGGAGTGGGACTTGAGCCCACAGCCTTCGGATTCAGAGGCGAGGGTGCTACCCACTGAGCCACAGCTGACGTACAGCCCAGACAGTCAGAGACACCTGTCCCCTGTTTACACATTGGAGGGTTGAATTTGCACTGGGGTTCTTCAGATCACCCAATGCAACCTATGTATTCCACTCTCTCCATCTCATCTCTGCATTTCTAGTCGCATCTCTCTATCTGCTTATCTTTATATCTCTGTAGCTGCACACCTGTCTCTCTCTCTATATCTTTCTTTATCTCTTCCATTAACTTTAATCTTTGCATTCCTTCTAATTAATGTTAGAGCTCTGAATTATATGCAGAAATAACTTTGACTTAACCTCTTGAACACCAAGACCACCCTTGGTATTGCTTTGTTCTTATTATCTGTTCTCAGGATATGGATATGGGTGCTGTCGGCCAGACTGCATTCATTGCACCGCCCCAGTTGCCATGAGGCCATTAAGAGTCAATCACATTAGTGAGCCAGGTGGCTTTTTTCCGACAATCCGGCAACTTCCATGGGCATTTTATCCGGTGCCAGCCCACGAATTACTGAATTCAAATTCCCAACTAACCAGGGTTGTGATGTGAACTCTGAACCCTTGGATTGCGTGCCATAACCACTAGGCTAAACGTATAAAATTCTGACAGGGCTAGACAGACAGACTGGATGCAGGGAGGATGTTTCCCCTGGCTGGGGGGGGTGGGGGGTCTAGAACGAGGGGTCACAGTCTCAGGAAACGGGGGTAGGACATTTAGGACTGAGATGAGGAGAAATTTCTTCACTCAGAGGGTGGTGAACCTGTGGAATTCTCTACCACAGAAGGCTGTGGAGGCCAAGTCACTGAATATATTTAAGAAGAAGATAGATAGAGTTAGAATATATTCAAGAAGGAGGTAGATATATTTCTTAAGGTTAAAGGGATCAAGGGATATGGGGAGAAAGCAGGGACAGGGTACTGAATTTGGATGATCAGCCATGATCTCATTAAATGGCGGAACAGGCTCGAGGGGCCGAATGGCCTACTCCTGCTCCTATCTTCTATATTTCTATGTTTCTATGTATGCAGAGAGAGCGGGAATATGGTATTGAGATAGAGGATCAGCCATGATCATATTGAATGGCGGAGCAGGCTCAAAGGGCCAAATGGCCAACTCCTGCTCCTATTTTTCTATGCTACCCTACCCGCTATTAAGGGTAATACAGGTAGGCTATCCTTTTCCGAAAACCTCGGGACCAGCCGTGTTTCAGTTTTCGGAAAATTTTGGATTTTGGAAGGTATTTTATAAGACTGGGAAATTTGTCGGGGGTGGGGGTTGGCGGGGGGTCGGGTCGGCGGGGGGGGATCGAGGTCGGCAGGGGGGTCGGGGGTCGGGGTCGGCGGGGGGTCGGCGGGGGTCGGGGTCGGCGGGGGGGTCGGTGGGGGGTCGGGGTCGGCGGGGGGGTCGGCGGGGGGGTCGGCGGGGGGGGTCGGCGGGGGGTCGGGGGTGGGGGTCGGCGGGGGGTCGGGGGTGGGGGTCGGCGGGGGTCGGGGTTGTGCGCACGACTTACGCTGAACGAAAACACTTTCGGTTTTCAGAGGATTTCGGTTTTCGGAAGTGCGGATAAAGGATACACTATCCCTTATCCGAAAGGGTGGGGGTCGGCGGGGGGTCGGGGGGGGAGAAAAGAATATCGGACAGGCCGCTGCAGCTATCGGACGGGCCGCTGTATTGTTGGGTTGGCTCGGCCTGCAATCTCCTACCCAGGAGGGAACTCAGTGACCCTCTGCCCTGCTCAGCGTAAGTCGTGCGCCACTCTGGCCATGTCGTGCGCACGACTTACGCTGAACGAAAAAACCTTCGGTTTTTAGAGGGTTTCGGTTTTCGAAAGTTTGGATAAAGGGTAGTCTACCTGTACTTGAAAGTTAACCGCAGTGCAGTATTTACATTTTTTTTTTTTTATCTTATTTTTCCAAGAAGTGCCTACCTCTGAGAAGATCATGAAATTAAATTTGATTTGCCAATGTTTTAATCAAGTCAATTAAATTAGGCAACACCCAGCCACTGTGGCGAATGAAGAATGCAAAGCGAGTGCTGAAAATCTAATCAAAGCAAAGCCACTCTCGCTAATAAGGAGACGAACTTTAATGAGATACATTCTCTTTGATCCCACTGTAGGAAAGAAGAGATGGGATTTACTGAAAAGACTATTGACAAACCAAGGATGACTACGTCAACAGCTAATATCATGGAATAATGTTCATTATTGCGACCCGCTCATTCATATCTCAGGCTACACAATTTCCGTTAATTAATCTTTTTTTAGGCGATTGTTCTGTTGGCTTCTATTTTGTAGTTAAAAATAAAATGATATTTTCTCCAGACTCCATTCACCTCGTGGTTTAACCTCAATGGGACGCCAACCCCCAGGATTGGCCTGGAGTCTCCAGGAATCAAAAAATAAATCTCCAGGACACACTGCCGCCAGCAAAAAACCCGGGGGGAGGAAAAATACATTAGGGTGTTAAAATAAATGGTGTTTGTTTTTTTTTAAATAAATAAATTTTCTTTTAAAACATCTGTTTATTAGTTGTAAAAATATGGGAGATGGGGAATAAAGGCTGTCTGAGTGACAGTCAAGATTCATCCAATTGGGCGACGATAAGTTTATTCGCTTGCCAATGGATCCTGGGAAGGCGGGGCACCGCGAGGCTGGGCGACCAATAGAAACATAGAAGATAGGAGCAGGAGTAGGCCATTCGGCCCCTCGAGCCTGCTCCGTCATTTAATGCGATCATGGCTGTTCATCCAAATTCAGTACCCTGTCCCTGCTTTCTCCCCATATCCCTTGATCCCTTTAACCTTAAGAAATATACCCAACTCCTTCTTGAATATATTTAATGAATTGGCCTCAACTGCCTTCTGTGGTAGAGAATTCCACAGGTTCACCACTCTCTGGGTGAAGAAATTCCTCCTAATCTCTGTCCTAAATGGTTTACCCCTTATCCTTAGACTATGACCCCTGGTTCTGGACTCCCCCGCCATCGGGAACAGCCTTCCTACATCTAGTCTGTCTAGTCCTGTTAGAATTTTATAAGTTTCAATGAGATCCCCTCTCATTCTTCTAAACTCCAGCGAGTATAAGCCCAATCGACCCAATCTCTCCTCATACGTCATTCCTGCCATCACAGGTATCAGCTTGGTGAATCTTCGCTGTACTCCCTCCATGGCAAGAACATCCTTCCTCAGATAATGGTGGGAGCGAGGGAGGCGGTGGAGTAGTTGGAGGCGGGAGGTCCCGTGATGAAACCTCCTGCAATAGGTCCAACCACAGTTATAACAGCTGTGCCAGTTATGTCAGCCGTGACTCAGTGGGTAGCACCCTTGCCTCGGAATCATGAAGGTTGTAGGTTCAAGTCCCACTCCAGAGACTTGAGCACAAAAATCTAGAGCTGACACTCCTAGTGCGGTACTGAGGGAGTGCTGCACTGTCGGGGGTGCCGTCTTTCAGATGAGACGTTAAACCGAGGCCCCATCTGTTCTCTCAGGTGGATGTAAAAGATCCCATGGCACTATTACAAAGAAGAGCAGGGGGGTTATCCCCGGTGTCCTGGGGCCAATATTTATCACTAAAACAGATGATCTGGTTATTATCACATTGCTGTTTGTGGGACCTTGCTGTGCGCAAATTGGCTGCTGCGTTTCCTACATTACAACAGTGATTACACTTCAAAAAGTACTTCATTGGCTGTAAAGGGCTTTTGGATGTTCGGTGGTGGTGAAAGGCGCTATAGAAATGTGAGTCTTTTTTTTTCCTTTTATTGCTTCAAGTAGAATTAAAAGAGAGCCCGGTAAATGTGTTGACATGGAACAGGTTCATAGTTCTGCTAAAGTAATGCACGGGGAAATCGCCCCCACCCGCCACCCGCCCGCCCCCTCCCCCCACCACATAGAGAGTTGGTGACTCAGTGTGAGCATTCTGGCCTCTGACTCCGAGGTGCGGGACCAAACCCCAGTGATGGACTTAAGCCCATTTCAGTAGGCTGACGCCTCAGTGCAGTACAGTGGGTGTAACATGGCCTTTGGATATTAAGCCAAGACTTAACATCTTAATTGAGGTGCTTGAGATGATTGACAGATTTGACTGGGTAGATGGAGAGAAACTATTTCCTCTGGGGCGGGGGGGGGGGGGGGGTGGGGGGGCGGTAGTCCAGAACAAGGGGGGCATAACCTTAAAATTAGAGCCAGGTTGTTCAGGGGTGATGTCAGGAAGCATTTCTTCACACAAAGGGTGGTGGAAATCTGGAACTCTCTCCCCCAATAAGCTGTTGAGGCTGGGGGACAATTGAAAATTTTAAAACTGAGATTGATAGATTTTTGTTCAGTAACAATATTAAGGGTTATGGAACCAAGGAGGGTAGATGGAGTTAAGATAGAGATCAGCCTTGATCTTAATTGAATGGTGGAACAGGATAGGTGCAGGGAGGATGTTTCCCCTCGTGGGGGAATCTAGAAGTTGGGGGCATAATTTCAGAATAAGGGGGCACCCTTTAAAATCGGAAATGAGAAGGAATTTCTTCTCTCAGAGGGTGGTGAAGCTTTGGAATTCTCTACCCCAGAGAGCTGTGGAGATTGGGTCATTGAATATATTCAAGGCGGAGATAAACAGATTTTTGAACGATAAGGGAGTCAAGGGTTATGGGCAGGGAAGTGGAGTGAGGCCAAGATCAGATCAGCCATGATCTTATTGAATGGCGGAGCAGGCTCGAGGGGCCAGATGACCGACTCCTGCTCCTACGTCTTATGTTCTTATGTTCTATCAGGTTCGAGTGGCTGAATGGCCTCCTCCTGTTCTTAGGGCACAGTGTGCTCATTCAGGTGAACAGCAATGATCGCATAACACTACTCAAAGAAAGGAGAATTGTCCTGGCGGACTATATTCCTCCTTCAACCACCACCAAACTTTAAAAAAGGTGGCCATTTAGTTCTGCACATATCTTCAGTTGTGTGGAGAGACTAGAGAAGCTGAGATTGTTCTCTTTAGCGTGAGAGAAGGTTAAGGGGAGATTTAAGAGAGGTGTTCAAAATTATGAGGGTTTTGATAGAGTAAATAAAGAGAAACTGTTTCCATTGTCAGGCGAGCTCTAGCCAGAGGAAACAGATAATTGACAAAAAACCAGAGGGGGAGATGAGGAGAATTTTTTTTCTGCAGCGTGTTGTTATGATTTGGAATGCACTGCCTGAAAGGTGGGTGGATTCAATAGTAACATTTAAAAAGGACTTAAATATATGCTTGAAAAGGCAGGGCTATGGGGAAAGAGCAGGGGGGAGTGGAACAATTGGAGAACTCTTTCAAAGTGGCGTCACAGGCACGACGGGACGAAAATGCCACCTCTGTGCTGCAGGATTCCATGATTTACCTCAGTGCTGTCTTTATGGAAACGTACACTGTACAAAAACAGCTGCTTACTTACAGAACAACTCATTATGTGAAGTGCTGAGCCACATGAAAAGGTGCTATATAAATGCAAATGTTTCATTTTTTTTCTTTCCCATCTTCTGTCTGCTCATGCAACAGAACTGTTGTGTAGGTAAAGGTACACAAATGTTAGAACACGTGGCTGCAAACTGTACTTAATTATGTCGGTAAATGTAACCCACTAACTGAACGAAGTGAACCCGCAGGAAGCAACACTCAAGAAGCTCGACACCATCTAGGACAAAGCAGCCCGCTTGATTGGCACCCCGTCCACCACCTGAAACATTCACTCCCTCCACTGCTGACGCACTGTGGCTGCGGTGTGTATGTAGGAACATTAGACATAGGAACAGGAGTAGGCCATTCAGCGACTCGAGCCTGTCCTGCCATTTTGCGACCTAACTCCATATACCCGCCTTTGGTCCATATCCCTTAATACCTTTGGTTAACAAAAAGCTATCAATCTCCGATTTAAAATTAACAATTGATCTAGCATCAATTGCCATTTGCAGAAGAGAGTTCCAAACTTCTACCACCCTTTGTGTGTAGAAATGTTTCCTAATTTCACTCCTCAAAGGTCTGGCTCTAATTTTTAGACTCTGCCCCCTAGTCCGAGACTCCCCAACCAGCGGAAATAGTTTCTCTCTATCTACCCTATCTGTTCCCCTTAATATCCTGAAAACTTTGATCAGATCACCCCTTAACCTTCTAAATTCTAGGGAATACAACCCTAATTTGTGTAATCTCTCCTTGTAATGTAACCCTTGAAGTCTGGGTATCATTCTGGTAAACCTACGCTGCACTCGCTCCAAGGCCAATATATCCTTCGTAAGGTGTGGTGCCCAGAACTGCTCACAGTGCTCCAGGTGTGGTCTAACCAGGGTTTTGTACAGCTGCAGCATAACTTCTACCCCCTTGTACTCTAGAACTCTAGATATAAAGGCTAGCATTCCATTAGCCTTTTTGATTATTTTCTGTACCTGTTCATGACAGTTTAATGATCCCCCAAGTCTCTTTGGACCTCTGCTGTTTTTAGCTTTTTACCATTTAGAAAGTACCCTGTTTTATCCTTTTTATGTCCAAAGTGGATGACCTCACATTTGCTTATATTGAAATCCATTTGCCACAGTTTTGCCCATTCACTTAATCTATAAATATCCTTTTGTAATGTTATGCTTTCATCTATACTGTGCACAATACCGCCTATCTTTGTGTCATCAGCAAATTTGGATATATGTAACATCTACAAGATACACTGCAGCAACTCACCAAGGCTTCTTCGACAGCACCTCCCAAACCCACAACCTCTACCACCTAGAAGGACAAGGGCAGCAGGCGCATGGGAACACCACCACCTCCAAGTTCCCTTCCAAGTCACACACCATCCTGACTTAGACATATATCGGCCGATCCTTCATCGTCGCTGGGTCAAAATCCTGGAACTCACTCCCTAAAAGCACTGTGGGAGTACCTTCACCTCACAGACTGCAGCGGTTCAAGAAGGTGGCTCACCACCACCTTCTCAAGGACAATTAGGATGGGCAATAAATGCCAGCCTTGCCAGCGACGCCCACATCCCATGAATGAATAAAAAAAGCCATGTGTTGTTACTTTTGACAATAAAGTGACAAGGGCTGCATTCCAGCCATGAAGAAATGAATAGGAATGTCCTGGCCAAGTCCCATGAGCTGATCCATAGACCTCCAGCTACACATCCAAGCATGACACTCCAGTGCAGGACTGAGGGAGTGCTGCACTGTCAGAGGTGCTGTCTTTCGGATGAGACATTAAACCGAGGCCCCATCTGCCCTCTCAGGTCGACGTAAAAGATCCCATGGCACCTAATTTGAAGAAGAGCAGGGGAGTTGTCCCCAGTGTCCTGGGCCAACATTTATCCCTCAACCAACATCACTAAAAAAAAAATAGTTATTTAATGTAATTTATAGTTTATTTAAAAAGTGTGATTTAAAAAAAATGTATTTGAAGGTTTACTGCTATTTTGGGCCCGTAGTATTTATAAGTCAATCTTATGAATGGGCTTTTCCCTCCTCCGATTGGCTGCCCATGGCTCACGTGATTCCAGGGGACGCATCGCACTAACTGCGCCCCTGGGACACGCAAGCACAGCGCGCCGGCAGCTGGGCCAGGCCCCGGAGCGGAATCCCACGGGGCCCTACAACTCAACTGCCGGCGCGCAAGGTAAGTGCAGGTCGGGGGCTTACACCCGCGGGAAGCCCCCGACCTGAATTTCTGGGTCAATAAATGACCAGATAATCAGTTTTTAAAAAAAAACTGATGTTGGTTGATAAATATTGGCCAGGACCAAGGTGTGGTAACATAGAAACATAGAAGATAGGAGCAGAAGTAGACCATTCGGCCCCTCGAGCCTGCTCCGCCATTTAATGAGATCATGGCTGATCATCCAAATTCAGCACCCGGTCTCTGCCTTCTCCCCATATCCCTTGATCCCTTTAGCCTTAAGAAATATATCTAACTCCTTCTTGAATATATTTAATGAATTGGCCTCTACTGCCTTCTGTGGTAGAGAATTCCACAGGTTCACCACTCTCTGGGTGAAGAAATTCCTCCTCATCTCAGTCCTAAATGACTTACCCCTTATCCTTAGACTGTGACCCCTGGTTCTGGACTCCCCGGCCAGCGGGAACATCCTTCCTGCATCTAGTCTGTCTAGTCCTGTTAGAATTTTATAAGTTTCAATGAGATCCCCTCTCATTCTTCTAAACTCCAGCGAATATAAGCCCAATTGACCCAATCTCTCTTCATATGTCATTCCTGCCATCCCAGGTAGATAGGGAGAACTCCCCCTGCTCATCCTTGAAATAGTGGCCGCGGAATCTGTTACGTCCACCCGAGAGGGCAATCGGGGGCCTCGGTTAAACGCCTCATCCGAAAGACGGCGCCTCCACCAGCGTGGCGCTCCCTCAGCGCTGCACCGGGAACGTCAGCCTGGATTATGTGCTCAAGTCTCTGGAGCGGGACTTGAACCCACAGCCTTCGGAGGCGAGAGTGCGGCCCACTGAGCCACAGCTGAGCTGATACAGAATGCATGTTTTTAAAGCTAGTCTCCCACTAGCATTTTCATCTTTGTAATTTTATCCGGGAGGTACAGAGAATGAACCGTCAGCCCACAGATATGCTAAAGAGAGTTCCTCAGGGGAAATCTATTTTTCGACTTATACATTTTGTCACTTGCTTTACACCCATGCTGACCTTATCGCTCTCATTAGCAAACAAAAAAAAATATACACCTTTGTTATTTTTAGGATTCCTACGGTATATGCACTTTATTTGCATTGGGCATCAGTTTAGCATCTCATCCGAAAGACAGTGCCTCTGACTGTGCAGCACTCCCTCAGCGCTGCAGTGGGAGTGTCAGCCTAGATTATGTGCTCAAATCTCTGGAGTGGAACCCACGATCCATCTGATTCAGAAGCTGAGAGTGCTGCTCACTGAGCCATGGCTTTCACAGTGGGATTTTGACATCCCATCCAATTACCCACTGCAAAGGCCCATAGATCTGAGTGGTACTTCGTGAAGTCCCTTTGGGAATAATTAACACCAAAAAGCTGGCTTCACTTAGTCTAACCAAATTAAGCTGGAAAGAACTAAATCCCATTGAAGATCCGATTTTCAGCAACAACAGGAGGGGAAAAAATACTCACAGTATATATTAATTGCGGAAGTGATACCTTCTTCAATTCTACATCGTGATAACATCCAGAGATAAACAAATATGAAGGGCTAAATCATAAGGACCAGTTACACAGACTGGGCTTGTATTCCCTTGAGTATAGAAGATTAAGGGGTGATCTAATTGAGGTGTTTAAGGTGATTAAAGAAGTTGATAGGGTAGATAGAGAGAAACTCTTTCCTCTGGTGGGGGGAGTCCAGAACAAGGGGGCGTAACCTTAAAATTAGAGCCAGGCGTTCAGGGGGTGATGTCAGGAAGCACTTCTTCACACAAAGGGTAGTGGCAATCTGAAACTCTCTCCCCCAAAAACAATCTGTCAAGGCTGGGGGGTCAATTTAAAATTTCAAAACTGAGATTGATAGATTTTTGTTAGGCAAAGGGTATTAAGGGTTACGGAACCAAGGCGGGTGAATACAGATCAGCCATGAACTAACTGAGCGGCGGAACAGTACTCGAGGGACTGAATGGCCTCCTCCGATGTTGCTGTGTTCCTCGGTACACAATACTGTAAAAGAATGACACTGTACAAAAACTGGACTCAACCTCTGGCTCAGGCAGTGGAACTTGCCTCACTCAGGTTCCTGTACAGCATGGTGTCAAGTGCGACACCATCCTTTCCAGTGGAACTTGCCTCACTCAGGTTCCTGTACAACATGGTGTCAAGTGCGACACCATCCTTTCCAGTGGAACTTGCCTTTCCACCGGCCCCTCCCACTCCTAACCCCCAGGGCCGTAAGCAAAACATTTTTTTTTTACAATTTCTTCCAAGTGTTTCCCCTCCTGACCCTCCCCGTCCTGGAGCAAAGCAGCACCATCTGGAACAAGCCACATCCGGGTCCCATAATGAGAAGGCAGCCTAGGAGCCAAGCGGCAAGGACCTCCCGGCCAAATCCATCATCGGCTCACTGATTTGCCTACCTGGGTGACTAAAATTTGGCTGTTATATAGTGACACCTCTATTCTCGGCCAGAATGGAGATGATTGGGTAACTTCCCCTGTCAATCACGCCTGGAGACCGCGCTGCTGTAAGTGACTGGGATTGATTTTACGCACCTCATTTGTATTGTGTAACTATCCTCCACTCACTGCGTTTTGCTGGAGAAATAATCCTGCTTTTTAATCGGGAGACATTGCTGTAGTTTTCGGGTTATGAGCTCTGTTTTGCTGTAGTTCGCTCATTTTAAATAGACTCTGTAGACTGTTTGCTGTAGTGCGCTCTTTAAGCAGACTCTGTTTGCTGAGTAAATGGTCTCTATTCGCTGTAAAATAGACTGTTTGCTGCGAGTCCTGCCGTAAGTCCCACCCCGCCTCCAAATCACTGGCTGACACTGTGGTGTCAATAGACACTCTGCTAAAAGTTGGCATTCAGTGGGCACGCATGGCCACACCCTGGCTTACTATCCTCATTCAGTGGCTGCTGAAGGCGAACAACACATGCCCATTCCTGTTGTTTCGAACAGATGCCCGTCAGCCGGAGTCTTTCCTGGGAACAAACTGTACTGTGGTGGAACAAGAACAACAACTTGTATTTATATAGCACCTTTAAACTAGTATAACGTCCACAAGGCGCTTCACAGGAGCGATTATCAAACAGAATTTAACACCGAGCCACATAAGGAGATATTAGGGAAGGTGACCAAAAAGTTTAGTCAAAGAGGTAGGTTTTAAGGAGCGTCTTAAAGGAGAAGCGAGAGGCGGAGAGTTTTAGGGAGGGAATTTCAGAGCTCAGGGCCCAGGCAGCTGAAGGCACGGCCGCCAATGGTGGAGCAATTAAAATCAGGGGCCTAGATATCTCGGAGGGGTGTAAGGCTGGAGGAGATTACAGAGATAGGGAGGGGTGAGGAGGCCATGGAGGGATTTGAAAACAAGAATGAGAATTTTAAAATCGAGGCGTTGCTTAACCGGGAGCCAACGTAGGTCAGCGAGCACAGGGGTGATGGGTCAACGCGATCTCGTGCGAGTTAGGACACGGGCAGCAGAGATTTGGATGACCTCAAGTTTACGGAGGGCAGAACATGGGTGGCAGCATGAAAACTGACGTGGCAGACTGGTTCCCCCAACATTAAGGGGGCGATCTTACCAGCCCTGGGGAGGCAGGTTTGGGGGCGGGGTTGCCGGGAAAATGGCAGAATCTGGGAGCGGGTACCCATCCCGCCCCCAACCCACCTCTGTGCCATCTTACCAGGAGGCGGGTAGCCGACCCACACCGGGTCCCATCTCATGGAGGGGGAAGGGGAATACAACCACTTAAGTGCCTGTTAACAGGTAGTTAACAGGCAGTTAAGAGGATTATCCCCATTTTTCCACCAGAGGCGCAGGCTTCCCGACATCAGGAAACCCCGCCAGGGTCACCGAGGCGAACAGTGGGTCTGCGGGGGTCGGAGGGATCGAAAAGTGCGCTGTGGAGGTGAGTGATGGGTGCAAGTGTGGAGAGGTAAGTATGTGAGGGGAGTGGAAATTGATAGAAAATGTTTACTTACCTTTGTTTCTTCCTGCAGGCTTCAACAGTTGGGGATGCGGAGAGTCTCGCACCTCACCGGCAGAGATGACAGAATGGCTGCTGCATTCTCCAATGCAACAACCATCTAATTTCTGCTCACAAAAGAGGTTTGATGGGTTTTGAATACAAGAACTCATCAAACAACAGAGAATGTCGGTGTTTGACAGCTTCACAGACCTGTCAAACGATAACAATTCATCTGTCAAACATTTTTGACAGATGAAATGTCATACGCTTATGTTCTCTGTAACCGGCTTCCCCTTAATTGGCCTGCTAAGCCCACTGGGCAGGCACAACAAAGTCAATCAAGGAAAAATAGCGTGGGTTGGCCACAAGTCGATGGAGGCGGGACTAAAACACGACAAGCAGCAGTCCTGGCTCCAATGCGCCCCCATTGGCAAAATCACCCCCTAAGAGTTTACCAACAAATATACTCGTGCTAACAGACACCCTTTGTAAATCACTGGTGAGGCCTCAACTGGAAAATTGTGTCCAATTCTGGGCACCACACTTTAGGATGGAAGTCAAGGTCTTAGCGAGGGTACAGAGGAGGTTTACAAGAATGGTACCAGGGATGAAGAACCTCAATTATATCAAGAGACTAGAGAAGCTGGGATTGTTCTCCTTAGAGCAGAGAAGGTTAAGGAGAAATTTAATGGAGATGTTTAAAATCATGAAAGGTTTTGATAGAGTGGATAAAGAGAAACTGTTGCCTTTGGTGGAAGGGTCAAGAACCAGAGGACACGGATTTAAGGTGATTGGCAGAAGAACCAAAGGCGACATGAGGAAAAGCTTTATTACGCAGCGAGTGATTATGATCTGGAATGCACTGCCTGAGAGGGTGGTGGAGGCAGACTTAATCACGGCTCTCAAAAGGGAATTGGATAAGTCCCTGAAGGAAAAAACATTTGCAAGGGAGAACAACATCAGATGTTGAATCATTGATGCACTGAATCCAAGTAACTAGCCCATGTCAGATATAAAACATACATTTTAGATTTGAGAGAAAGGGCAATCTTGCATCCTATTTTTTTTTTGTAGCTGTTTTGGTACAACTGAGTGTCTCGCTGGGCCATTTCCAAGGGGCCGTTAAGAGTCAACCACGTTGCTGGTGGGTCTGGAGTCACATATAGGCCAGACCGGGTAAGGACAGTAGATTTCCTTCCCTGAACAACATTAGTGAGCCAGATGGGTTTTTAACAACAATCCAGTAGTTTCATGGTCACCATTACTAATACTAGCTTTTTATTCCAGCTTTCATTTAATTAACTGAATTTAATTTCCCCAGCTGCCGTGGTGGGGTTTGAACGCATGGTATCCGGATCTCTAGTCCAGTAACATAACCACAATGCGACTGTCCCCACAACTTAGTTCACTTGGTTTGTCACCTCAACTATTTGCGTGCAATAGAAGGTCAGTTTTGGAGAACGAGGACACTTTCAGAATATAGAAATGTTGGATACTGAGATTCATCAGAGGCTACGGGTGACGCAATCTCAAAAAGCAATGAAATCATTGGAAAAAATTAAGATTTTTTTTTCTTTTTGCTTCGGAAAGTATGAGATAAGTGAGACATTTTTCAGATAAAAACATGCTTTTTTCAAAACCACAGACACTGGCAGGGACAGAAAGCCAAACCAGCTTAAACACAGCTCGGTGCCGAAGCACTAACAGAGTGACAGTTGAGTCCGGGGAGAACGGAGTCACATTTGACTGTACCCCGCTATATTCAACATCCAGTTGCGCAACACATCAATAAACCAAGCAGAACTATATATCCAATTGCCTTTGAAAGTTACTACAGACCACACCTGGAGTACTGCATACAGTTTTGGTCTCCTTATTTAAGGAAGGTTATAATTGCATTGGAGGCAGTTCAGAGAAGGTTCACGAGGTTGATTCCGGAGATGAGGCAGATGCATGGCAGATGCAGTATAATGTGGATAAATGCGAGGTTATCCACTTTGGTGGCAAAAACAAGAAGGCAGATTATTATCTGAATGGCAATAGATTGGGAGAAGGGGAAGTGCAATGAGACCTGGGTGTCCTTGTGCACCAGTCGCTGAAGGTAAGCATGCAGGTGCAGCAGGCGGTTAAGAAGGCAAATGGTATGTTGGCCTTCGTAGCGAGAGGATTCGAGTACAGGAGCAAGGATGTCTTGCTGCAGTTGTACAGGGCCTTGGTGAGGCCACACCTTGAGTATTGTGTGCGATTTTGGTCGCCTTATCTGAGGAAGGATGCTCTTGCCATGGAGTGAGTGCAGCGAAGATTCACCAGACTGATACCTGGGATGGCAGGAATGACGTATGAGGAGAGATTGGGTTGATTGGGCTTATATTCGCTGGAGTTTGGAAGAATGAGAGGGGATCTCAATGAAACTTATAAAATTCTAATAGGACTAGACAGACTAGATGCAGGAAGGATGTTTCCGATGGCAGGGGAGTCCAGAACCAAGGGTCACAGTCTAAAGATAAGGGGTAAGCCATTTAGGACAGAGATGAGGAGGAATTTCTTCACCCAGAGAGTGGTGAACCTGTGGAATTCTCTACCACAGAAGGCAGTTGAGGCCAATTCATTAAATATATTCAAGAAGGAGTTAGATATATTTCTTAAGGCTAAAGGGATCAAGGGATATGGGGAGAAGGCAGGGACAGGGTACTGAATTTGAATGATCAGCCATGATCTCATTAAATGGCAGAGCAGGCTCGAGGGGCTGAATGGCCTACTCCTGCTCCTATCTTCTATGTTTCTATGTTTCTATGAAGGGGATGTCTTATGAAAAAAGGTTGAGCAGGTTGGGCCTATACTCATTGGAGTTTAGAAGAATAAGAGGTGATCTTATTGAAACATATAAGATTCTAAAGGGGTTTGACAGGGCAGATGCAGAGAGGATGGGCGCGATCTTGCCAGCCCTGGGGAGGCAGGCATGGAGGCGGGGCTGCCGGGAAAATGGCATAATTTGGGGACGGGTGCCCAACCCGCCTCCATGCCATCTTCCCATGAGGCAGGTAGCTGTCCCGCATCGGGTCCCATCTCCTTGGAGGCGGGAAGGGATTAAAGCCTATTAAGTTCAGGTAGTTAACAGGATTATCCCCTTTTTGCCCTCACAAGTGCGGGCTTCCCGAAGGCTCCGAAACCCGCCGGGTCAGCGAGGTGTGTAGTGGGTCTGCGGGGGTCGGGGGGGCGGTGGTGCATAAGTGTGGTGTGAAGGTAAGTGATGGGTACAAGATTGGAGAGGTGAGTATCTGAGGTAAGTGCAAAGGGTTAGTAAAAGTGTACTTACCTATGTTTCTCCCTGCAGTCTTCAGTCGGTGGGTATGTGAAGAGTCTCGCAACCCCGCATTGGAGATGACAGATGGCCGTTACATTCTCAGATGCAACAACCATCTCATTTCTGCAAAAGAAAGAGGTTTGATGAGGTCTTGAATTCAAGACCTCATCCATCTACAGAGAATATCAGTGTTTGACAGCTTCACAGAGCTGTCAAACAATGACAATTCATCTGTCAAAAATTTGTGACAGGTGAAACATCACACGTTGACGTTCTCTGCAACCGGCTTTCCCTTATTTGGCCTGCTAAGCCCGCTGGGTGGGCTTAACAAGGTCAACCAAGGGAAAATGGCGTTCGTTGGCCAGAATTTGTTGGAGGCGGGACTGAAACCCAACAAGTGCGAGTCCCGCCTCCAAAAGCTCCCCATTGGCAAAATCAACCCTATGTTTCCCCTTGTGGGGGAATCTAGAGCTCGGCGGCATAATTTCAGAATAAGGGGGCACCTATTTAAAACGGAAATGAGGAGGAATTTCTTCTCTCAGAGGGTCGTGAATCTTTGGAATTCTCTTCCCTAGAGAGCTGTGGAGGCGGAGTCATTGAATATATTTAAGGTGGAGATAGACCAATTTTTGAAAGGTAAGGGAGTCAAGGTTTATGGGGAGCGGGCAGGAAAGTGGGGTTGAGGCCAAGATCAGATCAGCCATGATCTTATTGAATGGCGGAGCAGGCTCGAGAGGCCAAATGACCGACTCCTGCTCCTATGGCTTATGTTCTTATGGAATCTGCTTCCACCCTATCAGGCAGTGCATTCCAGATCATAACAACTCGCTGCGTAAAAATCTATCCTCATCTCCCCCTCTGGTTCTTTCGCCAATTTTCGTAAATCTGTGTCCTCTGGTTCCTGACCCTCCTGCCAGTGGAAGCATTTTCTCCTCATTTACTCTATCAAAATCTTTCATAATTGTGAACGCCTCTATTTGTGAAGGAATAAGCAATACAGGAAACTTTGTGATATCCGGCACCGACGGGACCGAGCTGTTGCCGATCTATCAAAACTGCCGGACAAACCAGCGCTAATTCTGAAGGATACGGAGGTTTTCATCTCCGTATCTGACAACAAACACTGTTGCTTAGCAACAGCTTCTAAACAGTCGGCCCGCACCTTGGAAGCATCTCTGTAGCTTAGCAAGAGCCTGACTGTTGAAAAAAAAGCCACGAGAAGAAAAAAAACCTAACAAAACGGCTCCTGATTTCTGCCGGTGGATCGAGGTTTCCTGACATACAACCTCCGGATAAACCAAAGTTTCCTGTATAACCTATTCAGAAAAATACACCATTCTATGAAAGAATTCTGGCCTCATTAAAACATGACAAACTGGGCCTGGAAATCTAGAAACCTAATGATGAAAAAGCTGTGATAGCATTCTGGCTATTAAGGTAAGATAAGTTGTTGACACTGAATCAATAACCTTATTGAAACAGAAGGTTAAAGGCTCCTGGAAGTCTGAATCTTTGGGAACAAGACAATCATTACCCGATACAAGGTGTTCTAATTTACACCTCATAAAGGAGCACATAAAAGTAACAAACATCTGCTTCGTAAAGATGATATCAAGTAAAACACACCTGCAGTTACATTGTTTTTTATGATAAGCTTAGCAAACCTAGAGAAGAGACATAGTTCTGTAGCACTACCAGCTGAGGTGACTGTAAGAACTGCAAGGATCAGCAGAAAAATTACTAGAGATAATTAGCTTACATCAGTAGAAAACCTTAAATGCAATACCAATGGGAAAGGGTATAAAAACTGAACTCTCAAATGGGATAATAGATTCGCTCTAAAGGGGCAAAGTGATTCTCAGGCTTCAGAGGCAGGCTCTGTAAGTCTACAACTCTTTGGGCTGGATTTTCCAAGCCCCGAGGAGGCGGGCATGGAGGCGGGACAGCAGGTAAAATTGGGAAAAGTGGGGGTGGATGGCAAACCCGCCCCCATCCCGCCTCCGTGCCCATTTGCCAGGAGGCGGGAAGATGTGCAGCTTCGGGTCCCGTCTTCTGGAGGCGGGAAAGGCTTTTAATCCTTTTAACTGCCTGTTAACAGGTAGTTAACAGGCAGAAAAAGGAATTAGTGCCATTTTACCTTCACAAGTGAAGGCTTTCCGACCTCGGAGAACCCCGCCGGGTTGGAGGAGACGTGGAGGAGGTCTGCTGCGGTCGGAGGCACCTGGAAGTAAGGTGTAGCGGTGAGTGATGGGTGCAAGTGTGGAGTGGTAAGTATGCAAGGTGCGTGATAAGTTTAAAAAAGCGTTCACTTACCTTTTTTTACTTCTATAGCCTTTAGCCGTGCTGGACCGGGAGAGCGGACATCCACCTTGTCAATTTCAGGTAATGGCTGATGGCCCCTCTGATCCATCAGACATCTGAAATTTACTTTTTTACAATGTTTTTTCAGTCCTCACCACAAAAACTAATCAAAGTAAAGAGAATGTCAGTGTTTGACAGCTTCACAGAGCTGTCAAATGCTGTCATTTCTTCTTTCAAGAAGCCTTGACAGATAGCACGTCTGACGTTGACGTGATCTGTCAGTGACTTCTTCTCTAATTGGCCTGCTGAGCCTGCAGGGCGGGCTTAACGAGCTCAATCAGGGGAAAATCCCTCTGAATGGTCAGGCGAGGATGGAGGCGGGACATTGACATGACAAGCAGCAGTCCCACCTCCAGCTAACCTCCATTGACAAAATCCAGCCCTTTATGTCTCGGTGATCAACGGTACTGTATTTGATTTTGGTGGATATTCTGCATAAGACTAAGAACTGTAAAAATGTAGTGAAGTTAAGATTTGAGAATAAGGATCTCTGATAATAAGATTGTAAAAGCTTTCTCTTTTTGGAACTGTTAATGTTGCGATTGAAACACCAGGGCCTAGAAATTCGGTGAGCTGCACCACCAGTTAGCGCCTAAAGAGGGCACTCAGTGGCTTTAGCGCCACTGGCCACGCCTCCCACGATATTTAGCTGGGGCGCTAATGGCGGCGTTAGCCTGTTGCGCTGCACCGCCACCGATGACGTCATCGGTGTGCGCAGCGCCCCGCTACCGCCCCGATCTCGATATTCAGTAGCGCCCGCCTCTGTAGCGCCGTTCACAAATCGTGCCCGGTTCACAGGGTCTACCTGTGGTGGCAGTGGCGCAAATTAAGGTGGAGGTGCGGGGCGGCCGTTTTTTTCGGCGGCCGCCTGCCAGCACGTCCGACCCCGGCCTCCTGATCTCCCCCCGCGGCATTGCCGGCTGTTTTCCGAGAGCCCGGCACTTCTCCTCGGTGCTGGGCTCTTTTGCCGGCACTCGCGATCTCTGATCGCGCTGGTGCAGGCCCCACCCCCTTAAGAATGGGAGGAAGGCCTGCAGTACCGCAGTGCGCCGTGCCGCAGCGTGTGCCGCTGCGGCACGTTGCGCTGTGATATTCAGTTTCAGCACCCTAAGAGGGACGCGGAGCACCTCGAGCCTCGCCCCGTGTCCCTCTTGGGGCGTTCAAGCTGAATTTCCGGCGGTCGCAACTGCTCCGATCGCTGCGCTAATTCCAGCGCCCAGGCGAGCTTGGCGCCCCGTTTGCGGCTTCAGCAAATTTCTCCCCCCAGCTGTATTACATGTCAGTTCTTTAATAAATCTATATATTTTTTAAATTGTCTCACATAATACTTCTGTATCAAACTTGCGAACTCAATCTCTGTACGCTCTTTGGTGAGGAGTTGCAGAATTCTGGGGGAGTTTTCCGGACCCTCATAATACCCGGAACGTTACAGTCTAGCTAAGCTTATTAAAAGTGCTATCTGGAGGATGGTAACATCTTCAGGCTGTTCCTTTCCTTTAGGGAGAGACAGTCTGGACCTTTAGACCAAATTAAGCGTCTTTAGGATTCGGCTACCTCAAACTTTAGTTGAAAGTGAACGTCTGGGGAATACGCCTGATCTGGGGTAGCCCTAAAGGGGCTAGGACTAGTAATTATCCCTTCATATTAAATCTCCCCTTACCCTTTTCTGCTCTAAGAAGAACAATCCCAGCTTTTCTAGTCTCTCCACATTAACTGAAGTCTCTCCTCCCTGGTACCATTCCAGTAAATCTCCTCTGCACCCTCTCCGAGGCCTTGACATCCTTCCTAAAGTGCAGTGCCCAGAATTGAACACAATATTCCAGCTGAGACCTAACCATTGATTCATGAAGGTTTAGCATAACTTCCTTGCCTTTGTACTCTAGGGCTGGATTTTGGCAATGGGGAGCTTTTGGAGGTGGGACTCCTACTTGTTGGGCTTTAGTCCCGGCTCCATCGACTTGTGGCCAACCCATGCTATTTTCCCTTGATTGACCTGCCCAGCGGGCTTAGCAGGCCAATTAAGGGAAAGCCAGTTACAGGTGTAGTCAGCGAGTGACGTTTCATCTGTCAAGAGCTTTTGACAGATGAAATGTCATCGTTTGACAGCTCTGTGAAGCTGCCAAACACTGACAATCTGTCTTCTAAGTTGTGTCTTTACTCAAGACTCAATTGGAAAGCCTTCCTGACCAGAAAGCAGAAGGCTGCAGTTTTTGACAGTTCAGCGGCCATTCTGCTTTCTGTGCCGGTGAGCTCAGGGACTCCCAAGCCCAGTGCTTCTATTTTACAAAGCCAAGGATCCCATTTGTATTTCTTAACAACCTTATCAACTTGAAGAAAGATTTTGAACACTGTGATGTAATGAATGCGCTGTAGCTGTAATAATTGTAGGTTGGACACATTGGGGGAAAAAGTCAGTTGCTTGCGCCTCCCGTTAGTGCCTTAAGAGGCTGCTAATGGGGCGCAAAGCCACTAGCGCCCGGGCGCGGCGATGTTTGCGCCGCTCGCGAAATTAACTAGGCATTTTGTGGCGGCGCTAAACACTACCGCCACGATCTCCTGCGCCAGCAGATCGTGATGTCAGTCGAGTGCACAACACCCCGGTAGCGCCCCGGACCGGATATTGAGTGGTGCCCCCTGCCTTACCGCCTGCCGCTAGCAACGACAGGTTGAGGGGAGCGTTTTGCAGTCAGGGAGGGACTGGGGGAGCGCTGTTTAAAGGCGACCGCTTCCTGCCTTTTTTTGTCGGTGACATTTTTGCACCACACATTCTGAGAGAGAGAGAGAGAGACTTCTGGAGAGATTTAACGCTGTGTGAAGGAGTTCTGGGTACTGAGCAGCACTTTGCAGGTTTATTTTGATTTGCCCTTCCTTGCTTCACCAGCACTCTGAGGTAACGCCTCGCTCCTCAGCCTTTGCGCCTTAAGACGGGTGTGAAGCGCCTGATTTAGCGCTCCAATCACCTCCAGGGGCGGTAAAAGCCAAGTTTGCCGTCGGAGGCGATAATTAGCTAAACGTTGCGCACGGCCGATAATGGCACCCCAAATGGGGCAATACCGAATTTTTCCCCCATTCTATCTGCGCTGAATGTGGTGCAATGGCCAAGAGCAGCATGCACACCTCGAGACTAATCTATTACCTGGAAATTTTCATAAACCAATACATCGGAGTCGGCAAATTTATTCCCAGTATCACTCTGTAACATAAACCAAGTGTGCTTACAATAGCTCAGAGCTCAGGACAAAGCAAACTAAGCACTAGGGTTTATTTCTAGCGGGACAGAATTGAAAAGTAGGGAAGTTATGCTAAACTTGTAACGAGCCTTGGTTAGACCACACTTGGAGACTGCGTACAGTTCTGGTCACCATATTATAAAAAGGATATAGAGGCACTGGAGAGGGTGCAGAGAAGATTTACAAGGATGATACCAGAAATGTGAGGATATACCTATCAGGAAAGGATGAACATGCTGGTTCTCTTTTCTCTTGAAAAGAGAAGGCTGAGGGGTGACCTGATGCAGGTCTTTAAACTTATGAAAGGTTTTGATAGAGTGGAGACCGAGGGCTGGATTTTGCCAGCCCTGGGGAGGCGTGTTTGGAGGCGGGACTGCCAGGAAAATGGCAGAATTTGGGGGCGAGTGCCCAACCCGCCCATCAACCCACTGCCATGCCATCTTGCCAGGAGGCGGGTAGCCGACCCGCGCTGGGTCCCGCCTCCTTGAGGCGGGAAGGGGATCAATGCCAATTAACTGCCTGTTAACAGGTAGTTAACAGGCAAAATCCAGCCCTTTGTCTCCACTCTATCAAAACCTTTCATAATTTTAAAGACCTGCATCAGGTCACCCCTCAGCCTTCTCTTTTCAAGAAGAAAGAGACCCAGCCTGCTCATCCTTTCCTGATAGGTGTACTCTCACATTTCTGGTATCATTGTTTTAAATCGTCTCTGCACCCTCTCCAGTGCTTCTATATCCTTTTTATAATATGGCGACCAGAACAGGTAGTTAACAGGCAGTTTTTTGGCTAATCCCTATTTTGAGCCCTGAAGTGTGGGCTTCCCAATGGCTCCAAACCTCGCCAGGGTCAGCGAGGCGGGCCGTCGGTCTGCGGGGGTCAGAGGGGCCGAGATATCCGTTGTGCAGGTGAGTGATGGGTGCATGTGTGAGGTGTGTGTAAAGTGTTTTAATAAGTTTTACTTATCTTTACTTCTTCCTGCAGGCTTCCTCCCTTTAGGTCTCGGGAGTCCCTCAGCTCACTGGCACAGAAAGCAGAATGGCCGCTGAACTGTCAAAAGCTGCAGCCTTCTGCTTTCTGGTGAGGAAGACTTTCTAATTGCGTCTTGAGTAAAGACACAACTTAGAAGACAGACTGTCAGTGTTTGACAGCTTCACAGAGCCGTCAAACGATGACATTTCATCTGTCAAAAGCTCTTGACAGATGAAACGGCACTCGCTGACATCACCGTCACCTGTAACTGGCTTTCCCTTAATTGGCCTGCTAAGCCCGCTGGTCAATCAAGGGAAAATAGCGTGGGTTGGCCACAAGTCGATGAAAGTGGGACTAAAACCCAACAAGTGGGAGCCCCGCCTCCAAAAGCTCCCCATTGACAAAACCCTGCCCAGAGTGTTTCCACCTGTGAGGAAAAGCAAAACTAAAGGCCATCAATGTAAGATAGTCACCAAGAAATCCAATAGAGAACTCCCTTTACCCAGAGAGTGGTGAGAATGTGGAACTCACTACCACAGGGAGTGGTTGAGGCGAATAGCAGAGATGAATTTAAGGGGAGGCTAGATAAACACAAGGGAGAAGGGAATAGAGGGTTACGCTGATAGAGTTAGATGTGGAAGGATGGGAGGCGGCTCGAGTGGAGCATAAAGGCCGGCATGGACTGGTTGGGCCGAATGGCCTGTTTCTGTGCCGTATATCCTATGTAAACCTATGTAAAGTAATTTGTCATCTCTGGGCTTTCAAATGCACACTTGTCATTTAGATATATGACAAACATTTGTCCACATTGCACTGGGGATGCTTAGCTAAGCGTCTGTTAAATATGTCCAATTAAATTAGGATATTAATTACTTGGGAATCTAGACACTTTGTGTATCTTCATTTCTGGCTGAAGTGTGACTTTCTTTGGAATATTATCACTGATTTGGAGTGCTAACTCTCCCTGTTGTCTTAATAGAAGGTCTCACCTTGTTGGCAAAGAATTGAGACTCTTGTCTGCATAACTCACGTAATTTCATTGATATTGTACTAGATGGTCTAGTTTCCCTTTAACACTGAGCCTGAGGGGTTTGCAGCTGTTATTAGGCAACTGTGACCACGTAGGATATAGCGAGGTTCAAACCATGCCCAGTTTCTTGGCCATGGGTTGAGTACACCTAGCCCAATAGTCTTTCTGCCACTCTCTTTGGTTTTACCTTCTCAATAAGTCAACAACAATTTGCATTTTTGCAGCGCCTTTTAAAGTAGTAAAACGTCCCAAGGGGCTTCACAGGAGCGATTATCAGACAAAATTTGACACCGAGCCACATAAAGAGACATTAATGCAACTGACCAGAAGCTTAGTCAACGAGGTAGGTTTTAAGGAGCGTCTTAAAGGGAGAAAGAGAGGTAGCGAGGCGGAGAGGTTTAGGGAGGGAATTCCAGAGCTTAGGGCCCAGGCAGCTGAAGGCACGGCCGCCAATGGTGGAGCGATTAAAATCGGGGATCCACAAGAGGCCAGAGTTGGAGGAGTGCAGAGATCTCGGAGGGTTGTAGGGGCTGGAAGAGAAGCAAGGCCATGGAAGGATTTGAAAACAGGGACGAGGATTTTAAATTTGAGGCATTGTGGGACGAGGAGCCAATGTAGGTCAGCGAGTACAGGGGGGTTGATGGGTGAATGGGACTGGGTGCGAGTTAGGATACGGGCTGCAACGTTTTAGATCAGTTCAAGTTTACGGAATGTGGTAGGTGGGAGGCCGGCCAGGAGTGCGTTGGAATAGTCAAGTCTAGAGGTAACAAAGGCATGGATGAGGGTTTCAGAAACAGATGAGCTGAAGCAAGGGCGGAGGCAGGCGATGTGGTCGGTGGGGGGGCCAGCCAGGGGAGCATGTGACTTGTTAATGGGCACTGTCTTGGAACCAAAAAGCTAGAATGCTGGGATATTAGAATTTCTTAATTAGTTTGAAGAGGATCTTCTGAAGAATCCATTCACAGTGAGTGGGATCCGTGCACTGCAGCCGATTGAGAGTGGAGGATTACACTGGAGTTGGGAGTTAATGTGCATAGGTCCCTGTAGGTGGCAGGACATATTGAAAGAGTGGTTAGCAAAGCATATGGGATCTTGGGCTTCATAAATAGAGGTACTGAGTACTAAAGTAGAGACGTTATGCTGAACCTTTATAAAGCGCTGGTTAGGCCACAACTGGAGTATTGCATCCAGTTCTGGTCACCACACTTTAGGAAGGATGTGAAGGCCCTTGAGAGGGTGCAGAGGAGATTTACCAGAATGGTTCTGGGGATGAGGAATCTTAGCTATAAGGACAGGTTGGAGAAGCTGGATTTGTTTTCATTATTGCAAAGGAGGTTGAGGGGTGATTTGATAGAGGTGTACAAGGTTATGACGGGTTTGATTAGGCTAGACGGGGAAAGGCTGTTCCCACTAGTTGATGGCACAAGGACTAGGGGACACAGATTTAAGGTTTTGGGCAAGAGATACAGGGGGGATGTGAGGAAAAACTTTTTTACACAGCGAGTGGTGAGGACCTGGAACTCGCTGTCGACGGAAGTGGCGGAAGCGGAGACACTCAATGTTTTCAAGGGGAGATTGGATAGGCACTTGAGGGAAATAAACTTGTAGGGATACCGGGATAGAGCGGGGGAATGGGACTGACTGGATTGCTCCACAGAGAGCCGGCATGGACTCGATGGGCCGAATGGTCTCCTTCTGTGCCGTTATAAATCTATGGGTGAAAAATTGGGTTGCTTGGCGCCTCTCATTAGCGCCCTAAGAGGGCGTTAACGGGGCGCAAAGGAAATAGAGCCCGGGCACAGCACCGCCCATACCTCCTGCGAAATTCAGCGGGAGGTTGGTGGCGGCGCGACCCAGTAGTGCCCTGCGGTGCTGCGCCGCCAGCAATGATGTCCTCGCCGTGTGCAGCGCCCCGGCCGCGATCTTCGGGAGTGCCCCCTGACTTAGCACTGGACGTTATGTCCAATGGGGTCAGGAGGGCCTACCTGCGGCCGGGGAGGCGCAATTTAAAGGCGAGGTGAAGGGCGGCCATTATTGTGGTAAGTCTCCAGGAGCTACGCTTTTAAAAAGCAGTCGCAAGGCCTGCTTTTAACAAGGTAAGTGGTGAATTAATTAAAATTAAATCATTTTTTCCACAGGTTTATTATTTTTAAATACTTTAAAGAAAGGTAAGTTTATTTTTAGCCCTGTTAGAAAATGTAATTAATTTTTTCAAAAATTTAAATTATTGTTTAAAATAGTTATTTCATGTAATTTATAGTTATTTTAAAAATGTGATGTTTTTTAAAAATTTATTTGAAGTTTTAGTGATGTTTTGGGGCTTATAGTATTTATAGGTTTGACAGCTCTTTTTGTCAAACTTATGAATGAAGCATTCCCTGCTACCATTGGCTCTCCATGGCCCACGTGATCCCAGGGCACGCTTCGAACTAACTGTGCCCCTGGGATACGCAAGCACTGCGCGCCGGCAACTGGAGCAGGCCCAGGATCGGAATCCCACGCGGGCCCACAGGACAACGGCAGGCACGCAAGGTAAGTGCAGGTCGGAGGCTTGCACCCGCGGGAAGCCTCCGACCCAAATTTCTGGGCCATTATTGGATCTGCCTCCACCACCATTCAGGCAACGCATTCAAGATCATAACAACTCACTGCCTAAAATTTGTTTTCCTCATGCCGTCTCTGATTCTTTTGCCAATTGCCTTATATCTGTGTCCTCTGGTTATCAACCCTTCTGCCACTGGAAACGGTTTCTCCTTATTTACTGTCAAAACCCTTCATGATTTTGAACACCTCTGTCAAATCTCCGCTTCACCTTCTCTGTTTCAACGAGAACAACCCCAGCCTCTCCATGTCTTTGATCCCTGGTACCAGTCTGGTAGATCTCCCTCTGCAGCCTCTCGAAGGCTTCGACACAGGTGTCTTTCTGTAATGAGCTTCATTTATTCAGTCAGCGCTTCCACTTTAGTTGGAGTGGTGATGTGAAAATGAAGAGGCTTCAAATGAGTCCTGCTCACTGTGCGACACTCTCAACAACAAACACTTTCCCCAGTGATGAGCCCTTTCCTGCCCTCTACATCCGAGAGAGCATAGAAATACAGGAAACTCTGTTTTATCCGGCACCGACGATCAAAAAGTCCGGATTACAGAGAGGTATACTTACTAAGGTACAAGAGCCCCGTACACGGCCACAGATCCAGGCGTCCCTGTTGCATGGCAACAGGTGCAGGAACCCCGGTTACAGGGCTACAGATCCAGGAACCCCGGTTACACGGCCACTAATATGAAGTAAAACTTACCTGAACCTACTCCTGAATTTTGCCGGTTAAGAGAGATTTCCAGTTATTTAGGTGCCGATAAAAAGAGAGTTTCCTGTATATAGGATAAACAGCGCAGAAACAGACCATTCGGCCCAACTAGTTTGTGCTGGTGTTTATACACCAGGCGAGTCTTCTCCCAGATAAACATAAGTTACCTGTCCCGGTCCCAACGTACAACTTTTTCCTTCGAGTGTATACGAACAGGAGAATACACTTGACAGTACCGAGAAAAGTCATTGGCAGCAGCAGTGCCTGACGCTCCCAGCATTAGCACGACACGCCAATCGGTAAATAATGGCATCTGTAATACCCGCAGTTCTCCGCGCTGCAGAAACCACTATAACGATCATGTGCCCAATGGCGGGAGAGAGGGGGGTGGGGGCGGTTGGGTTGGTCATGTGATGAACTGCCCGGAACATGGTTCGACCAGAGTTGGCAACCCTGCTCGCCGACTGGGAGGGTGGGAATTCTGGTGGGGCATCTGATCTCGATGGGCCTCCAGCAGTGGCTTAAAGGGGATGTGTGGAAGTATCACAGGAACAGGAGTTGGCCATTCAACCCCGCGAGCCTGTTCCGCCACCCAATGAGAGCATGACTGATCTGTACCAGTGTGCTGGAAGCAGATTCAAAGTAGTAATTTTCAAACGGGAATTGAATATTAATGATCTGGATGAGGGAATTAGATGTAATATCTCCAAGTTTGCAAACGACACAAAGCTGGGTGGGCGTGTGTGCTGGGTGGGAGGATGCCGAGAAACTCCAGTATGATTTGGACAGGTTGGGTGATTGGGCAGAAGCATGGCAGATGCAATATAATGTGGATAAATGCGAGGTTATCCACTTTGGTGTCAAAAACAAGAAGGCAGACTATTATCTGAATGGCAATAGATTGGGAGAAGGGGAAGTGCAATGAGACCTGGGTGTCCTTGTGCACCAGTCGCTGAAGGTAAGCATGCAGGTGCAGCAGACGGTTAAGAAGGCAAATGGTATGTTGGCCTTCGTAGCGAGAGGGTTTGAGTACAGGAACAAGGGTGTCTTGCTGCAGTTGTACAGGGCCTTGGTGAGACCACATCTTGAGTATTGTGTGCAGTTTTGGTCGCCTTATCTGAGGAAGGATGTTCTTGCCATGGAAGGAGTGCAGCGAAGATTCACCAGGCTGATACCTGGGATGGCAGGAATGATGTATGAGGAGAGATTGTGTCGATTGGGCTTGTACTCGCTGGAGTTTAGAAGAATGAGAGGGGAGCTCATTGAAACTTATAAAATTCTAACAGGACTGGACAGACTAGATGCAGGAAGGATGTTCCCGATGGCGGGGGAGTCCAGAATCAGGGGTCACAGTCTAAGGATAAGGGGTAAGCCATTTAGGACAGAGATGAGGAGGAATTTCTTCACCCAGAGAGTGCTGAACCTGTGGAATTCTCTACCACAGAAGGCAGTAGAGGCCAATTCATTAAATATATTCAAGAAGGAGTTAGATATATTTCTTAAGGCTAAAGGGATCAAGGGATATGGGGAGAAAGCTGGGACAGGGTATTGAATTTGGATGATCAGCCATGATAGCATTGAATGGAGGAGCAGGCTCGAGGGGCCGAATGGCCTACTCCTGCTCCTATCTTCTATGTTTCTATGTTTCTATGAATAAATACTTGAAGGGGAGAAAATTGCAGGGCTATGAAAAGGAGGAAAAGAAAGGCTTGCATTTCTACAGCACCTTTCATAAACTCAGGCTGTCCCAAAGCACTTTACAGCCAATGAAGTACTTTTGAAGTGTAGTCACTGTTGTAATTTTAATTTTTTTTAAATTTGTTTATGGGATGTGGGTGTCGCTGGCAAGGCCAGCATTTATTGCCCATCCCTAATTGCCCTTGAGAAGGTGGTGGTGAGCCGTCTTCTTGAACCGCTGCAGTCCGTGTGGTGAAGGTGCTCCCACAGTGCTGTTAGGGAGGGAGTTCCAGGATTTTGACCCAGCGACAATGAAGGAACGGCGATATACTTCTATGTCAGGATGGTGTTCGACTTGGAGGGGAATTTGCTGGGGGTGGTGTTCCCATGCACCTGCTGCCCTTGTCCTTCTAAGTGGAAGAGGTCGCAGGTTTGGGAGGTGCTGCCGAAGAAGCCTTGGCGAGTTGCTGCAGTGCATCTTGTAGATGGTACACACTGCAGCCACGGTGCGCCGGTGGTGGAGGGAGTGAATATTTTAGGTGGTGGATGGGGTGCCAATCAAGCAGGCTGCTTTGTCCTGGATGGTGTTGAGCTTCTTGAGTGTTGTTGGAGCTGCACTCATCCAGGCAAGTGGAGAGTATTCCATCACACTCCTGACTTGTGCCTTGTAGATGGTGGGAAGGCTTTGCGGAGTCAGGTGGTGAGACACTCGTTGCAGAATACCCAGCCTCTGACCTGCTCTTGTTGCCACAGTATTTATGTGGCTGGTCCAGTTAAGTTTCTGGTCAATGGTGACCCCCAGGATGTTGATGGTGGGGGATTCGGCGATGGTAATGCCGTTGAATATCAAGGGGCGGTGGTTAGACTCTCGCTTGTTGGAGATGTAGGAAACACGGCTGCAAATTTGCGCACAGCAAGTTCCCACAATCAGCAATGTGATAAATGACCAGATCATCTATGTTGATTGAGGGATAAATATTGGCCAGGACCCTGGGGAGAAATCCCCTGCTCTTCTCCAAAATAGTGCCATGGGATCTCTTACCTCCGCCTGAGATGACAGCCTTCTCATCCAAAAGACGGCACCTCCAACAGTGCAGCACTCCACTGAAGTGTCAACCTAGATTTTTGTGTTCAAGGCTCTGGAGTGGGACTTGAACCCGCAACCTTCTGTCTCAGAGGCAAGAGTGCTACCCACTGAGCCAATGGGGAAAGAGCAGGGGGGAGTGGGACTGATTGGATCGCTCTTTCAAAGAGCCGGTGCAGGCACATAGAAACATAGAAGATAGGAGCAGGAGTAGACCATTCGGCCCCTCGAGCCTGCTCTGCCATTCTATGCAATCATGGGCCGAATGTCCTCCTTCTGTTCTACAAGATTCAATGATTTGACATGCTAACTCAAAGAGTTCTCTAAGCACACATCTATATTCTGCTCTCTTCCTTACACAGCTCTAACCACTGTTTGTGTATCAATGTCAAGGAGCTATTTGGCTTACAGTAAAAAATATTGAAGAACTCCTTTGCAGTGTTTACTTTGCATTTACCTCCTGCAGAGAGAGAGAGAGAGAGGAGCTAAATTAAACAACGTTGAGTTTGGAACCTTTCTGCTTTTTTATTTGCCCTCAATTATATTGCATTTCCTCTCAAGTACATCCCAATGTGTCTCGTGCTCAGAAATGATTTTCTTTTTGTAAATACCACCCCCCCCAGCCCCCAACAGATCCAAGCCTGCAGTCAATGAAACATCACGAAGGCTAGATTGGAATTTAGTCAGAAACAAGGAAAGGGAGCCATTTATATTCACAAATCCGACAAGCAGATCACTTTGGCTCGAGAATCTTCTTCGATTCTTTGGGAACACAATGAAGCTTTAAACGTATGTCTAATGTAATGTGTGCTGACACCAATAATTGCACAAGCCCTCCCGATAAATTTTGCATTACGTTTTTTAGCTGTGCGCTAAATCTTCTGGGTTTGAAGTGACAGCCTCTGGTTCTTTTGTCCTATCTGTTTATTATGCAGGCAGTAACTATGTTGATTAGGACTGTTGTCTCCTTCCACCTCCCCCGTACCCCTCATTGCTAGGATAATAGTGCATCAATGAAATTATGTTCTTGCTTGAGGGAGCCAAAGCCTGACTATTTTCCTTCTATTCATTAACTCAGCCGGGACAGATTTCTCAGCAACGTGCAATTATTATTTTTTTTTTTAAAGAAAATACTGCAGATGCTGGAAATCTGAAATAAAAACAGGAAATGCTGGAGAAACTCAGCAGGTCGGGCAGCTTCTGTGAAGAGAGAAACAGAGTTAACATTTCAGATCATCGACCTGAAACGTTAACTCTGTTTCTATTTTTTTTTTAAAATAGGTCCACTTTCAGCTTGATCATAAAATGCATATTCCCGCACACCCAGTCCCTCACTCTAAACATCTCAGATCGGCTAAAACGTTCAATGTTTCTGTCGCCTTGCTAGCATCTAGGCTGATGCTCCCACTGTAGTGCTGAGGGAGTGCTGCACTGTCAGAGGGGGAGTACTGCACTGTCGGAGGTGCCGTCTTTCGGATGAGACGTTAAACCGAGGCCCTGTCTGCTCTCTCAGGTGGATGTAAAAGATCCCACGGCCACTATTTTGAAGAAGAGCAGGGGGAGTTTTCCCCGGTGTCCTGGGCCAATAGTTATCCCTCAAACAACATCAGTGAAAAACAGATGATCGGGTCATTATCACAGTGCTGTTTGTGGGAGCTTGCTGTGCGCAAATTGACGCCATGTTTCCTACATTACAACAGTGACCACACTTCAAAAATGTACAGCCTGAAAGGGCAGTGGAGGCTGATTCAACAGCAGCTTTCAAAGGGGAATTGGACAAATACTTGAAGGAGAAAAAATTGCAGGGATATGGGGAAAGAGCAGGGGAGTGGGACTAACTGGATTGCTCTTCGAAAGAGCTCTTCGATGGGCCGAATGGCCTCCTTCTGTGCTGTACTATACTATGATTCTATGATTTTATTTGAAGAAGAGCAGGGACGTTCTCTTGTTGTCCTGCCCAATGATCCTCCCTCAGCCAACACCACCAAAAGCAGATTAACTGGTCGTTTATTTGTTTGGTGCTTGTGGGATCTTGATATGCACAAATTGGATGCCACATTTCCCTATATAAGTGGCACTTCCTACATTACAACAGTGACTACACTTCAAAAGTACTTAATTGGCTGTGAAGCGTTTTTGGATGTTCTGAGGTCCTGAAAGGCACTATAGAAATGCAAGTCTTTCTTTTGTTACAGTGACAACACTTCAAAAAGAAATCCATTGGTTGCTAGGTGCTATATGAATGTAGTTCTTTCTTCCTTGGGGTGAATAGATATGAGATCTATCGCCTATCCCCAAGAGTTGATATCAGCCCTGCACAAACCCAGGAGAGCCCAGTGGCATCTTCACAGAAAGGGGCGTAAATTAGAGTGGAAGTCACCACTACTTGATTACGGCTTTCTTAGAAGCAGCATTAGTGGAAACCCGGGAGGAAGTGTTTTAGGTACAATCCAAATGGACAAAAAAAAAATGCACAAGCAACTAGTCCACAAAGGAAGAAAGGTATGCGGTCGGAGGCAAAGAGTTTTTGTGAATGGAGCTGTGTTGACAAGGCAAGGGGACACTTGTGGGCGCCACAGGGGTCAGTGCTGAGCCACTGCTGTGTGGAGTCTGTGCGAAAGACTTGCAGTTAGGAGACCTGTTAGAATATTTTAAAGTGGTTTAAATGGTCAAGTCGAATGTGGAGAAAAGGGGAAGCTCTTTGTTTCTGTGTGAACAAAACGAGCTGAGCCATGAGAATAAGACACCACATACCACAGTAAAAGATAAAGATTGGCCTACGCATTACAGTACAATAAAGAAAGCTTGTGGGACAGAGTTGGAGTCTGGAAAGATTAGAACATGGTGTAAACACCTCAAGCGTGGTGGGATACTGTTAGGAGTATGTGCAGCCTGACGTAAGAAAACTACTTGGCACTTGGTCTAAGCGTTAACAAAGCTTTAATCAACTGTTTTACAACATGGAGGTCTAGTTCTGTCTTCACTAGTTCCTGTTAAGAATGTCCTGCGCAAGCTGGGCCCGTGCCCGAGTATTTATTCTCTCCCTGGACAGTGCCACCCGTAGGCCGCTCAGTATTATTTCATAAGTCTTTCTTTCATGAATGACTGATTCATGTCACAGCCCAAGGTAGCCGAATACTATAAGGGTGGGCCCTGGCCCCTCCAAAAGTTAGAGCGCTCTCAGGACAGTTGAAAGTCCTTTCGCTATAATGGTAACGCGCAAAAGGTAATAGGTCTGATCAGCTTGAACAGGACTTTGTGGAGGAAATGGGTTGTATTAACTGCTCACCATTTAATGTAATACTGTAGCACAGTTGTATAAGAACCATACTGTTATTAGTCACTGAATATTAAAGCTTGTTGTTCAAAATCACTCGGGCCTGAGTTACGTGGAGGTTATTGTTGTAGGACTGACAACAATTTGTTGTGACTGTAACCACGGGAAATTCGCTAACAGGGCTGAAAAAGATGTCAAACTTCGTGGCTGACATGCGATTGGCAGTAGAGGCTGAAAGGACTGGGTAGAGTCAAACCAAATACAAAAGGGATCTGGATGAGTTGGGATGGTGGACTCATGGGTGGACTGATCAGGTTCTGATGAAAGGTCATCGACCTGAAGCGATAACTCTGTTTCTCTCTCCACCGTAAAAGATCTCATGACACTATTTCAAAGAAGAGCAGGGGGAGTTCTCCCCGGTAACCTGGGCCAATATTTATCCCTCAATCAACATCACTAAAACAGATTATCTGGTCATTATCACATTGCTGTTCATGGGAGCTTGCTATGCATGAATTGGCTGCCGCGTTTCCCACATTACAACAGTGACTGCACTTCAAAAAGTACTTAATGGGCTGTAAAGCGCTTTGAGATGTCCGGTGGTCGCAAAAGGCGCTATATAAATGCAGGTCTTTCTTTCTTTTCCACAGATGCTGCCTGATCTACTGAGTGTTTCCAGCATTTTCTGTTTTTATTTCAGATTTCCGGCATCCGCAGTATTCTGCTTTCTTCTCCTCATTTTATTTCTCTTTCTGGACCTGACTGGACTCTAATTCACCCAATTTGCTTCTCCATCGTTCCTCTGCTTCCTTCTCAATCCTTAAATCCCCGATAGTCTTATCTCCTTAAAATTGGTTCAGGAGATAGACTGTTGGTCCCATCATTCACCGAGGTCCCAGGTGGCCCGATGCCCCGTTATCAGCTGGCACTCCCGGCAAGCTGCGGTGTAAAACATTTTTGAGCTGAAGAAGGAGAGAAAAAGTCTAACTAACGGGGCACGGCGCAAGATGCCCCACTCCAGCAAGATCCGCGCCAATGAATCAGCCTCATTTTGGAGCAAATCTCCTGATCCACTTCAATCTTAATGGAGTAAATTCTACGATTTAAAAAAAAAAATTATTTACGGGACGTGGGCGTCACTGGCAAGGCCGGCATTTATTGCCCATCCCAAACTGGTCTCGAGAAAGTGGCGGTGAGCCGCCTTTTTGAACCGCTGCAGTCCGTGTGGCGAAGGTACTCCCACAGTGACTTTGTCGCAGTGGTTTGGTACAACTGAGTGTCTCGCTCGGCCATTTCAGAAGAGCAGTTAAGGGTCAACCACATTGCTGTGGGTCTGGAGTCACATATAGGCCAGATCGGGTAAGGACGGCAGATTTCCTTCCCTAAAGGACATTAGTGAACCAGATGGGTTTTTATGACAATCCGGTAGTTACATGGTCACCGTTACTGATACTAGCTTCTTATTCCAGATTTATTTAATGAACTAAATTTAAGTTCCCCAGCTTTTATTTGAACTCATGGGCTGGATTTTGTCAATGGGGCCGCGACTGCTGGTTGTCGGGCTTCAGTCCCGCCCCCAGCGACATCTAGCCAACCCACGCTATTTTCCCTTGATTGACCTTGTTAAGCTCGCCCAACGGGCTTACTGGCCAATTAAGGGAAAGCCGGTGACAGAGGATGTCAGCGTATGACGTTCATCCGTCGAAAAATTTTTGACAGATGAATTGTCAGCGTTTGACAGCTTTGAGAAGCTGTCAATCACTGACAATCTCTGTTCTAAGGTGAGCCCTTGCACTGAAGGCTCATCAAAACCTCTCTCCTCAGCAGAAAGCAGATGGTTGCAGCATCTGAGAATGCAGCAGCTATTCTGTTATCTCTGCCGTTGAGATGAGACACCTCCGGATCCCCAAGGGTTGAAGCCTGCAGGAAGAAGCAAAGGTAAGGAAACTTTTTCCAACACTTTACACTCACCTCTCATACTTACCTCTCCACACTTGCACCCATCACTCACCTCTACAGTGGACTTTTCGATCCCTCTCACCCCCGCAGACCCACTGCTGCTCTTGCCGACCCTGGCGAGGTTCGCAGCTGTCGGGAAGCCCGCACTTGCAGGGGTAAAATGGGGATAAGCCTCAAAACTGCCTGTTAACAGGCAGTTAAATGGCTCTAATTCCCTTCCCGCCTCAAGGAGGCGGGTCCCTGCGCAAGTCGGGGACCCACCTCCTGGGAAGATGACACGGAGGCCATTTTTCCGGCACTCCCACCTCCACACCCGCCACCCCAGGGCTGGGAAAACTCCCCCCTACAACTCCAGATTAATAGTCCAGGCCTACTGGATTACTAGTCCAGTGACATAACCACTATGCTACCATTCCCTCAACTGATTTAGCACTCCAGGCCATGAAGGTACATGCGACAAGAATGCACATCAGGTATTCGAGCGCAGAGGACCCACATCCAACCAAACGCTCCGAGCCACAAGCGTTAGATCGAGAAAAGGGGAAGGGGAATGGCAATGTATGGATAGCTGTTTGCAGAGAGCCGGAGACAGGGATGATGGGTTGGGAGTCTTCTTCCTGTGCTTTAAACCCAGATGGTCCACACTTGTAATCTTGTAAGATTCTACAATCCACATTGTTATTGACTGCAACTTTGATCCGAAACTTTTTGCAGATTCTGCATAGTTTACAGCAAACAAACTTCCTGTTAAAAGTGAATTTGCAATTGGGATTTGCTCAAATCACGTAGGAAGAGAACTTACTGGGCTGTGGAATCTTTGATGAATCTTGTCTTTACCATCCACTCGAGAATGTTTCCCCCCACAGATTAGCATGCATGTAGAATCACAACAGCTCTGTAGACCAGTAAAATGGCAATTAGTCCATAATCGAATTATAAGAGCCTCCAACTCCTGCTAATTATCCGTGAACATGTTGAAACCGCAGAGCAGTAACGCTAATTAAATTTACAATGATGTACCTGCTGCAGATAAGTCTACAAAAGTTGGGACGCTTTTCCTGCGAGAGGGGGCTATTTCTCTCGCTCAGCAACAATGTTACAGGGCCAAAGCCTAACATAAGGACCTAAGAAATAGGAGCAGGAGTCGGCCATACGACCCTCGAGCCCGCTCCGCCATTCAATGAGATCATGGCTGATCATCGACCGCAACTCCACTTTCCCACCAGATCTCCGTATCCCTCGATTCCCCTAGAGTCCAAAAATCTATCGCTCTCAGCCTTGAATATACTCAAGGACTCAGCATCCACAGCCCTCTGGGGTAGAGAATTCCAAAGCTTCACAACCCTCAGTGAAGAAATTCCTCCTCATCTCAGTCTTAAATGGCCGACCCCTTATCCTGAGACTATGCCCCCTGGTTCCAGACTCTCCAGCCATGGGAAACAACCTCTCAGCATCTACTCTGTCAATCCCCATCAGAGTCTTGTGGCTCTTAGCGCCAGCCACTAGCACTTTAGGAGGAGAAGAAGTGGGGCGCTAAGCAGCTAGCGCCTGGGCACGGCGCGATCTGCGCTTCTCGCGAACTTCACTCAAGATTTAGCGGCGGCGCTAAACCGTAGCGCCCGCTCAGCTGCGCGCGCAGATCGTGACGTCATTTCATGGTGCAACGCCCTTGGTGCGCCCTGAACCGGAACTTCAGTGGCGCCGCCCTTCTTTGCACCTGGCGCCCCCAGCGACTGGTAGAGGGGAACGGTTCCCAGTCACTGTGGGGTGCGGGGGGCGCTATTTAAAGGGGACTCCTCCTGCATTATAAGTGGCAGCCATTTTGTGCCAATCCTTCTGTGTGAGAGATGGATATTTGGAGAGAGACAAAGGCAGAGCTTTCTGCTTTGACTCAGTGCTTGCACAGGTACTTCTGGCTTCAGGCCAGAGCTTTGCACTTGGATTTCACTTTCAGTGCCATAGCCTTGAGTCGCCACATATAAAGGGGGCTGCAATGGGTGGAAACGTTGGCTTTCTGCATTGCATTCAAAGGGATCAGAGACACCGTGAGAGAGTGCCAGTCATGGCCAGATGGAGAAGGGCCAACAGGCATCGGCACAGGAGGCCTTACCCACCCAGGGTATACCGCCAGCAGTTCTCATATCTGAACATGTCTGAGGAGCAGTGTGTTCGGAGGCTGCAATTCAGAAGGGAGGTGGTCACTGAGATCTGCCACCTGCTTCGCAGAGATCTGCAGCCACAGCTGAGGAGCAGGACGTTTCTGTCGGTGGCAGTGAAGGTGACTGTGGCTCTCAACTTCTATGCCACCGGCTCCTTCCAATCCACTACTGGGGACATTGCCAACATCTCCCAGTTCGCGGTACATTGCTGCATCTGCCAGGTGAACAATGCCCTTTTCAGAAGGAGACGTCAGTACATCTCCTTCCCCATGGCCCTGGACAAGCAGCAAGAGCGTGCAACGGCTTTGGAAGAATAGCGGGCTTCCCCATGGTCCAGGGCATAGAACTGATGAACCAACAATGGTCAGGCCTTGCTTCAGGGCTGCAGTGTGCAGGGCATGGCAGCCAAACAAGTCGACCCTCCCCCTTTAAGAGCTGACCGGCGCCAGCGTGTCTGCCTTCATTCCGAAACTCGCCACACCTGCGCTGCACCCGCCCTCGGTGTTAGCGCCTCGGCACGCCGGCTTAGCGCCTTATGATAGTCATGCATCGCCTGCTTTAGCGCAGCAGCAATTTCTTGGGGCGATGCAACTGAATATCGGTGAGGGTGGCGCTAAGTTGCGCAGGGCGCTAAATTTAGCGAACGCCCGGCTGTAGTGCCCCAAACGTGGCTATACTGAATTTCTAGGCCTGTATGTTTCAATGAGATCACCTCTCATTCTTCTAAACTCCACAGAGTAGAGGCTTAATCTACTCAATTTGCTACTTGCTATTTATCTACTCAATTCTACTACTAAACTTTGACACCAGCATTGTTGAAAAGAATTCAGAGTTAAGATAGTGGCTGGGTGATGCTATGCTTAGGTCTTAACAAGCCTGCAGGAGGAAGGAAAGAAAGACTGAAGAAGGAAAGGCTGAGGGAGGTTCAAACATTCTTCAATTTTGAGCCATTAATAGGATACCAGAATCATGGATGGATCTTAAGGTTCTGGTTAACAAATCTGGTAGAGTTGCATCTCTCTAATCATAGAATCATAGAATAATATAGCACAGAAGGAGGCTATTCGGCCCATCGTGCCTGTGCCAGCTCTTTGAAAGAGCTATCCAATTAATCCCACTCCCCCTGCTCTTTCCCTGTAGCCCTGCAAATTTTTCCCCCTTCAGGTATTTATCCAATTCCTGTTTGAAAGTACTATTGAATCTGCTTCCATCACCCTTTCAGGCAGCGCATTCCAGATCACAACAACTCGCTGTGGAAAAATAAATGTTTTCCGAATCTCGACTCTGGTTCTTTTGTCAATTACCTTAATGAGTCCATTGAAAAAAACAATGACCTGGATTCATTTGGCCAATCATGTCCTCAGGATCTCCCAAAAGGCTTCACAGCTAATGAATTCCTTTTGAATCTTTTTCATAATTTATAGCCAGTGTTTCATCTTCTTTTTGTTATGCCTGAATCTTCTCAAACAAAGTGTTTCTGATAAACGCAGCAGCCAATTTTTGCACAAAAGCAGCAGATGAGACGAGTGACCTGTTGTTTTTGGAGCTTTAACACCCACCTGAGCAGGCATAAATGGCCTTGATTTTAGTCTCCTCTGAAAATGCCGCACTCCCTCAGCACCGCAGTCAAGCCTCAGCCTAGCTTGTGCTCCAGTCTCTGGAGTGAGGCACAATGAACACAGCTTGAACCAACAGCAGCAAGACATTTCCAAATCTCGAGAGAGAGCAAACTGTTCCCACCTGCCCATTAGGAGGGATTCTTTCAGAAATAAAGGTCGCTAAGCTCTTTGAAAGGGATGCCAAGTCTGAAATGAGGTTCGCGAACTCCAACGGTTGAAGTCTGCAAGTCGTTCTGCACCTTCCTGATCACAGGCTGCGTCATTATTTCTAAAGCAAAACACGGTGGATGCTGGAAATCTGCATTATAAACAGAAAATGCTGGAAATACTCAGCATCTGCAGTATTTTGTTTTAGGTATTGGTAGTGGTTCTGCTGTTGCCATTTACAACTCCTGTAGACCCATCTTTTGTATCTTTACTTCTCCCATTACCACCCGCTTTCGCCTTGCACCATTATATCCCTTCTGTCTTTGTTGGGAATGGTAGCATAGTTGTCATGTTACTAAACTAATAATCCACAGGTTTGGACTAATGATCCAGAGACATGAGTTCATAATCCCACCATGGCAGCTGGGAATTAAAATTCAGTTAATTAAATAAATAAATCTGGAATTAAAAAGCTAGTATCAGAAATTGTGATCATGAAACTACCGGATTGTCGTAAAAACACATCTGGTTCACTAATGTCCTTTAGGGAAGGAAATCTGCTGCCCTTACCCGGTCTGGCCTATATCTGACTCTAGACCCACAGCAATCTGGTTGACTCTTAACTGCCCTCTGAAATGGCCGAGCAAGACATTCACAATTGTAACAAACCGCTACGAAACACAGTAATAATAATAAAACCGGACGGACCACCCGGCATCGAACTTGGCACCGGCTACCGACACGACAATGGCACGCCCAGCCCAATCGACCCTGCAAAGTCCTCCTCATGAACATCGGGGGACTTGTGCCAAAATTGGGAGAGCTGTCCCACAGACTAGTCAAGCAACAGCCTGACATAGTCATACTCACAGAATCATACCTTTCAGCCAATGTCCCAGACTCCTCCATCACCACCCCGGGTATGTCCTGTCCCACCGGCAGGACAGACCCACCAGGGGTGGCAGCACAGTGGTATACAGTCAGGAGGGAGTGGCCCTGGGAGTCCTCAACCTTGTCTCTGGACCCCATGAAGTCTCATGGCTTCAGGTCAAGCATGGACAAGGAAACCTCCTGCTGATTACCACCTACTGCCCTCCCTCAGCTGATGAATCAGTACTCCTCCATGTTGAACACCACTTGGAAGAAGGACTGAGAAGGAAGAAGGACTGAGAGTAGCAAGGGCACAGAATGCACTCTGGGTGGGGGACTTCAATGTCCGTCACCAAGAGTGGCTCGGTAGCACCACTACTCACCGAGCCGGCTGAGTTCTGAAGGACATAGCTGCCAGTCTGGGCCTGCGACAGGTGGTGAGAGAACCAACACGAGGGAAAAACCTACTTGACCTCGTCCTTACCAATCTACCTATTGCAGATGCACCTGTCCATGACAGCATTGGTAGCAGTGACCACCGCACAGTCATTGTGGAGACGGACGCCCGTCTTCACACTAAGGACACCCTCCATCGTGTTGTGTGGTACTAACACCATGCTAAATGGGATAGATTCAGAACAAATCTAGCAGCTCAAAACTGGCATCCATGAGGCTGTGGGCCATCAGCAGCAGCAGAATTGTACTCCACCACAATCTGTAACCTCATGGCCCGGCATCTCCCTCACTCTACCATGACCACCAAGCCAGGGGACCAACCCTGGTTCAATGAGGAGTGCAGAAGAGCATGCCAGGAGCAGCACCAGGCGTACCTAAAAATGAGGTGCCAACCTGGGGAAGCTGCAACACAGGACTACATGCATGCTAAACAGCGGAAGCAGCATGCTATAGACAGGGCTAAGCGATCCCACAATCAACGGATCAGATCAAAGCTCTGCAGTCCTGCCACATCCAGTCCTGAATGGTGGTGGACAATTAACTAATGGGAGGAGGAGGCTCCAAGAATATCCCCATCCTCAATGATGGTGGAGCCCAGCACGTGAGTGGAAAAGACAAGACTGAAGAGTTTACAGCCATCTTCAGCCAGAAGTGCCGAGTGGATGATCCATATCAGCCTACTCCTGAGGTCCCCACCATCACAGAGGCCAGTCTTCAGCCAATTCGATTCACTCCATGTGATATCAAGAAACGACTGACCACACTGGATACAGTAAAAGCTATGGGCCCTGACAACATGCTGGCTGTCGTGCTGAAGACTTGTGCTCCAGAACTAGCTGCGCCTCTAGCCAAGCTGTTCCAGTACAGCTACAACACTGGCATCTATCCGACAATGTGGGAAACTGCCCAGGTATGTCCTGTCCACAAAAAGCAGGACAAATCCAATCCAGCCAATTACCGCCCCATCAATCTACTCTCAATCATCAGCAAAGTGATGGAAGGTGTCATCAACAGTGCTATCAAGCAGCACTTGCTCACCAATAACCTGTTTGTGTTCCGCCAGGACCACTCGGCTCCAGTCTCCGTTTGTCTCTCCATAGATGCTGCCTGCCCTGCTGAGTATTTCCAGCATTTTCGGGGTCATTATTTCCTCCGTTTGCCACTTCAGGTCACCTGTACTTGGTTGGCTACATAGCAAAAACATTGGTCTTTGGGGGAAACCCATCACAGTTTTATCAGTGGCTCCCTGGAATGAGCTGAGGTAGCACCACCTGCAAGGGCTGTACCTAGTGATCTCAAAAGCTTTCATCGCTGCTTAAATATTCATGTTTTGGTTTTCTACATTCAGCAACGCTTTTTGCTGATTTCATCAAAGAAAGGACACAATGGGACTTCAAATTCCCTTGATATTTCCATTTATTTGCATGGCCTTTGGTACTTCTTTTCAGAAAACTCACATTTCAGCAAAAATATTTACGGAAATGCATGAGTTGCTGTTGTTTAAATGATAACCCAAAGTATGTGAACAACTAAAAAATATTAATCGCACAAAATCATGAGCACTATGGTCACTTAACTTGCGTGTGTTTGGTTAAATCTGTTTCCTACATTACCACAGCAACTACACTTAAAAAAAAGTGCTTCATTGGCCGTACAGCGCTTTGGGTGTCCTGAGGTCGTGAAAGGCGCTATAGAAATGCAAGTCTTTCTTTCTTTTTAAATTGGATCCCTGGTTACCTAACTTTTCCATTCATATTGATTCAACTTCTAGATCCGTCTTTCGGATGAGACGTTAAACCGAGGCCCCGTCTGCCCCTCTCGGGTGGATGTAAAAGATCCCACGGCCACTATTCTGAAGGAGAGCAGGGGAGTTCTCCCCGGTGTCATTTATATCATCGCTGTTTGTGGGGTCTTGCTGTGCACAAATTGGCTGCTGCCTTTTCCAATAATTACCACAGTGACTGCACTTCCAAGGTACTTCATCGGTTGTAAAGCACTTTGGGAAGCCCTGAGGTCGGGAAAGGTGCTACAGAAATCCAACAACAGTATTGGCAAACAGTGACATAGAACAGCAATGGGAAACATTTAAAATGGTGTTCAGCAGAGTCCAGGCAAAATATAATCTGCTAAAAAACAAGAACAAGCTAAACACTAATGAGACACCGTGGATGAATAAAGCCATGAATAAAGAGGCATACATGGACATGGGCAGCAGAGGAGAGCGTGATAAGGGAGACTACAAAGAGATTAGGAGAGACATCAAAAAAACAATTAGGGAGGCATAGAGGAACTATGAAATTAAATTATCAAGGAACATAAAACAAAATAGTAAAACATTTTACAGGCATGAAAATAAAAAAAGGAAGGCTGGGATGGGAATAGGGCCACTAGGGGCTGGATAGGATAATCCCACAGGCAGCGATAGAGATGGCAGAGATATTAAATAATTACTTTCCTTCAGTATTTACCAGGGAGATAGAACAGGTGGAGATGTGATCAGATGATGAGATTAGTAATGAGATAACTGTATTTAAAATAAATCGCGGATTTATATTAAATAAACCAATGAAACTCAAAGAGGATAAAACCCCTGGTCCAGATAGATTACATCCGCGCATTTTAACGGAGTCTAGGGAAGACATAGCAGAGGCATTACTACACATATTTAGTAATTTGTTAGAAGAAGGTGTAGTACCAGAGGACTGGTGGATACCTAACATAATACCTATATTTATAAAGGGGGATAGAACATATCCAGCAAACTATACACCAGTCAGCTTAACATCGGTGGTAGGAAAAATAATGGAATCCCTATTAAACAACAACAACTTGTATTCATATAATGCCTTCAATGTAGTAAAACGTCCCAAGGCGCTTCTCAGGAGTATTATATGACAAAAAATTGACACCGAGCCACATAAGAAATTAAGGCAGATGCATAAAAGCTTGGTCAAAGAGATAGGTTTTAAGGAGCGTCTGAAAGGAGGAAAATGAGGTAGAGAGGCGGAGAGGTTTAGGGAGGGAATTCCAGAGCTTAGGACCTAGGAAGCTGAAGGCTAAGCCACCAAAGGTTGAGCGGTTATAATCAAGGATGCTCAAGAGGGCAGAATTAGAGGAGCGCAGATATCTTGGGGGTTTGTGGGGCTGAAGGAGATCACAGAGATAGGGAGGGGCGAGGCCTTGGAGGGATTGGAAACAAGGATAAGAACTTTGAAATCAAGGCGTTGCTTAACCGGGAGCCAATGTAGGTCAGCGAGCACAGGGGTGATGGGTGAACGGGACTTGGTGCGAGTTAGGACACGGGCAGCCGAGTTTTGGATGACCTCAAGTTTACGTAGGGTGGAATGTGGGAGGCCATCCAGGAGTGCGTTGGAATAGTCAAGTCTAGAGGTAACAAAGGCATGGATGAGGGTTTCAGCAGCAGATGAGCTGAAGCAGTGGTGGAGATGGGCGATGTTACGGAGGTGGAAATAGGCGGTCTAGTTATGCTGTGGATATGTGGTCGGAAGCTCACTTCAGGGTCAAATATGACACCAAGGTTGCGAACTGTGTGGTTCAGCCTCAGACAGGTGCTAGGGAAAGGGATGGCGTAAGTGGCTAGGGAACAGAGTTTGTGGCTGGGCCCGAAGACATGGCTTTGGTCTTCCCAATATTTAATTGGAGAAACTTTCTGCTCATCCAGTACTGGATGTCGGACAAGCAGTCTGACAATTCAGAGACAGTGGAGGGGTCGAGAGAAGTGGTGCTGAGGTAGAGCTGACACTGTATTTTCAGATGATCTCACCAAGGGGCAACATGTAGATGAGAAATAGGAGGGGGCCAACGATAGATCCTTGGGGGACACCAGAGGTAACGATGCAGGAGAGGGAAGAGAAGCCATTGCAGTTGATTTTCTGGCTACAATTAGATAGATAAGAATGGAACCAGGTGAGTGCAGTCCCACCCAGCTGGACGACGCCCTGGAAATAGTAGATGCATTGCTGGTCATCTTCCAACATTCGATGGAATCTGGAACAGTACCCATGGATTGTAGGATAGCTAATGTTACCCCACTATTCAAAAAAGGTGGTAGAGAGAAAACGGGGAATTACAGACCGGTAAGCCTGACATCGGTAGTGGGGAAAATGCTAGAGTCCATTATAAAAGATGTAATAGCAGAGCACTTGGAAAACAGTGACAGGATTGGACAAAGTCAACAAGGATTCACAAAAGGTAAATCGTGCTTGACTAATCTACTGGAATTTTTTGAGGATGTAACTGGTAAAATTGATAAGGGAGAACCAGTGGACGTGGTGTATCTGGACTTTCAGAAGGCCTCCGATAAGGTCCCGCATAAGAGATTAGCCTGTAAAGTTAAGGCACATGGGATTGGGGGCAAAGTATGGACTTGGATAGAGAACTGGTTGCAGACAGAAAGCAAAGAGTTGGAATAAACGGGTCCTTTTCCGAGTGGCAGGCAGTGACTAGTGGGGTACCGCAGGGATCGGTCCTTGGACCCCAGCTATTCACAATATTATTAATGATCTAGACAAGGGAACTAGATGTAATATCTCCAAATTTGCAGACGACACAAAACTGGGTGGGCGTGTGTGCTGTGAGGAGGATGTCGAGAAACTCCAGGATGATTTGGACATGTTGGGTGATTGGGCAGAAACATGGCAGATGCAATATAACGTGGATAAATGTGAGGTTGTCCACTTTGGTGGCAAAAACAGGAAGGCAGATTATTATCTAAATGGCAATAGATTGGGAAAAGGGGAAGTGCAACGAGACCTGGGCGTCCTTGTGCACCAGTCGTTGAAGGTAAGCATGCAGGTGCAGCAGGCGGTTAAGAAGGCAAATGGTATGTTGGCCTTTGTAGCGAGAGGGTTTGAGTACAGGAACAAGGATGTCTTGCTGCAGTTGTACAGGGCCTTGGTGAGACCACATCTTGAGTATTGTGTGCAGTTTTGGTCGCCTTATCTGAGGAAGGATGTTCTTGTCATGGAAGGAGTTCAGCGAAGATTCACCAGGCTGATACCTGGGATGGCAGGAATGACATATGAGGAGAGATTGGGTTGATTGGGCTTGTACTTGTTGGAGTTTAGAAGAATGAGAGGTGATCTCATTGAAACTTATAAAATTCTAACAGGACTGGACAGACTAGATGCAGGAAGGATGTTCCCGATGGTCGGGGAGTCCAGAACCAGGGGACACAGTTTAAGGATAAAGGGTAGGCCATTTAGGACAGAAATGAGGAGGAATTTCTTCACCCAGAGAGTTGTGAATCTGTGGAATTCTCTACCACAGAAGGCGGTGGAGGCCAGTTCATTAAAGATATTCAAGAAGGAGTTGGATATATTTCTTAAGGCTAAAGGGATCAAGGGGTATGGGGAGAAAGCAGGGATAGGGTACTGAATTTGGATGATCAGCCATGATCACATTGAATGGCGGAGCAGGCTCGAGGGGCCGAATGGCCTACTCCTGCTCCTATCTTCTATGTTTCTATGTTTCTATGTTTCTACGACAGTGGCGAGGCGTTGGAGGAGGATGGAGTGGTCAACCGTGTCAAAGGCTGCAGACAGGTCGAGAAGGATGAGGAGGGATAGTTTGCCTTTTTCACAGTCACAAAGGATGTCATTTGTGACTTTGAGGAGAGCTGTTTCGTTACTGTGGCAGGGGCAGAAACCAGATTGGAGGGATTCAAACACGGAGTTGCGGGAAAGATGGGCACGGATTTGGGAGGTGACAACACGTTCAAGGACTTTGGAGAGGAAAGGGAGGTTGGAGGTGGGGCGGTAGTTTGCAAGGACGGTGGGGTCAAAGGTTGGTTATTTGAAACAGATGATCTGGTCATTATCACATTGCTGTTTGTGGGACCTTGCTGTGCGCAAATTGGCTACTGTGTTTCCTGAATTACAACAATGACTACAATTCAAAAGTATTTCATTGGCTGAGAAGCACTTTGGGACATCCTGAACTTACGAAAGGTGCTAAAGAAATACACCATATAAATCCGAGATCTTTGTTTTTTTTCAGGTGGATGAAATTAATGTGGTTGAAGGGATAACAATAATAAGACTCACATTTATACAGCGCCTTTCACGACCACCGGATGTCCCTAAGTGCATTACAGCCAATGAAGTACTTTTTGAAGTGTAGTCACTGTTATAATGTGGGAAACGCGGCAGCCAATTTGCGCACAGCAAGGTCCCACAAACAGCAATGTGATAATGACCAGATCATCTGTTTTTTTTGTGATGTTGATTGAAGGATAAATATTGACCAGGACACCAGGGAGAACACCCCCTGGTCTTCTTCGTAATAGTGGCCATGGGATCTTTTACATCCACCTGAGAGAGCAGATGGGGCCTCAGCTTAACGTCTCATCCGTAAGACGGCACCTCCGACAGAGTAGCACTCCCTCAGCACTGCACTGGGAGTGTCAGCCTAGATTTTTGTGCTGAAGTCTCTGGAGTGGGACTTGAACCCACAACCTTGTGACTCAGAGGAGTGCGAGCTACCAACTGGGCCATGGCAGACATAATGGGAGCAGAATGCATAAATGTAATTGAAACATGGGGGTTAAACGCCAACAGGGGCTGGTTGGGCCGAATGGCCTCTCTCTACGTTGTAACGTCCACGTACTTCTATGTACAGCAACACAGTTTGTGCGAGCAGTTTCTTTGGCCCCAACAGCGTAGAATATTGAAACAATCTCATTTTTCAGTCCATACACACAACATGCAGTCAGCAAACAGATTAATGGGCCAAATTCTTTAAGCTGTCCTAAACACCCCATTATATTGAAGAATAAAGCAGCACGCCTCTAAATAAATTACTTTGTTTACTACGAGAGGAAGAGTAATCTCATTTGAGTTGTATGGTTTAACAATCTATAACCACTTAAGGAGTGGATAAACGACAGTCCTCTGCCATAAATAAAGTGCCAATGTTATTTGAGCATTTTACCAGGTAATTATTATACTCAGCAAACTCTAACTACTCGCATCTAGCCAGTGTTGTCTGGGGACCAAGAGATGCTTAAACTTATATAAATATATATATACACATACTGATGCTTTTTTCTCATGTAGCCTAGAAATTACTGTTGGAAATATCAGCAAACAAATATTTAATGTTTTCCTAGAGCCTTGCTATTTTAACACATTCACTATTATTATTATGGTGAGTGGTCTTAATTATTCAGGACTGCAGAGATTTCCTCTCCGCCTCGTATGCGGCCAAGCCGTTAAGTTTTTTTTTAATAACTGAGGAGCCATGGCTCAGTCGGCAGCACCCTCGCCTCTGAGTCAAAGGGCTGTGGGTTCACAGTCCCCACTCCAGAGACTCGAGCACAAAAATCCAGGCTGGCACTCCCAGTGCCAGTGCTGAGGGAGCGCCGCACTGTCAGAGGTGCCGTCTTTCAGATGAGACGTTAAACAGAGGCCCCGTCTGCTCTTTCAGGTGGACATAAAAGATCCCATGGCACAATTCTGAAGAAGGGGAGGTCAAATCAAATCAAATCAAATCAACTTTTATTGTCATTGTTAGTGCACAAGTGCAGTACAACGAAATGTAGGCTTGCGGCTCCTGAGAGTGTACATTTAGATTAAAACATTTCTCCCCGGTGTCCTGGCCAATACTTATTCCTCAATCAACATAACAATATCAGATTATCTGGTCATTATCACATTGCTGTTTGTGGGAGCTTGCTGTGCGCAAATTGGCTGCCGTGTTTCCCACATTACACCAGCTTCGAAAATGACTTCATTTTCTTTTTAAACAAAACTTGAAAGTATAGTGAACAGTGAGGAGGATAGTGATAGACTTCAAGAGGACATAGACAGGCTGGTGGAATGGGTGAACACGTGGCAGATGAAATTTAACATAGAAAAGTGCAAAGTGATACATTTTGGTAGGAAGAATGAGAAGAGGCAATATAAACTAAAGGGTATAATTCTAAAGGGGGTGCATGAACAGAGAGACCTGGGGGTATATGTGCACAAATCGTTGAAGGTGGCAGGTTGAGAAAGCGGTTAAAAAAGCCTACGGGATCCTGAGCTTCATAAATAGAGGAATAGAGAACAAAAGCAAGGAAGATATGATGAACCTTTATAAAACACTGGTTCGGCCTTAACTGGAGTATTGTGTCCAATTCTAGGCACCGCACTTTAGGAAGGATGTGAAGGCCTTAGAGAGGGTGCAGAAAAGATTTACAAGAACGGTTCCAGGGATGAGGGACTTCAGTTATGTGGATAGACTGGAGAAGCTGGGGTTGTTCTCCTTGGAGCAGAGAAGGTTGAGAGGAGATTTGATCGAGGTGTTCAAAATCTTGAGGGGTCTAGACAGAGTAGATAGAGAGAAACTGTTCCCATTGGTGGAAGGGTCGAGAACCAGAGGACACAGATTTAAGGTGATTGGCAGAAGAACACTCAAGAAGCTCGACACCATCCAGGACAAAGCAGCCACTTGATTGGCACCCCATCCACCACCTAAAACATTCACCCCCTCCACCACCGGCGCACTGTGGCTGCAGTGTGTACCATCTACAAGATGCACTGCAGAAACTCGCCAAGGCTTCTTCGGCAGCACCTCCCAAACCCGCAACCTCTACCACCTAGAAGGACAAGGGCAGCAGGCGCCTGAGAACACCACCACCTCCAAGTTCCCCTCCAAGTCACACACCATCCTGACTTAGAAGTATATCGGCCGATCCTTCATCGTCGCTGGGTCAAAATCCTGGAACTCCCTCCCTAACAGCACTGTGGGAGCACCTTCACCACACGGAGTGCAGCAGTTCAAGAAGGCGGCTCACCACCACCTTATCAAGGGCAATTAAGGATGGGCAATAAATGCTGGCCTTGCCAGCGATGCCCACATCCCATAAACAAATTTAAAAAAAGAACCAAAGTTAACATGAGGGAAAACTTTTTCATGCAGCGAGTGGTTATGATCTTGGAATTCACAGCCTGAAAGGGTGGTGGAGGCAGACTCAATCATGGCTTTCAAAAGGGAGTTGGATAAGTACCTGAAGGGAAAAAGTTAGCAGGGCTACGGGGAAAGGGTGGGGGAGTGGGACTAGCTGAAGTGCTATTGCAGAGAGCTGGCACGGGCTCGACGGGCTCCTTCATTGTTGTAACCATCCTATGATTCTATAATTCTATGAAACGCTTTGTGGTGTCGCGAAAGACGAGATATAAATGAATCCTTTCTAAATGAATGGAAGATTTCTCTACAAATATCACATTGAGGAAACTTTTAGGCGCTACGAATGTTGACTCATCAGGGTAACTCATTGGCGATGACCATTTCCGTGTTTGACACAATTTTCGAGTCAAAGATTGAAATGGCCGCATCTGTGATGTAAGCATCCCAACCTTTTGGAACAAGCCTTTTCATTAGCAGGAAAACAAGCTGTTAAAATTGGTTTTCAGCCAGTCAAGACTGCCCCGTGTCCTAACTCGCACCAAGTCCCATTCACCCATCACCCCCTGTGCTTGCTGACCTACACTGGCTCCCGGTCCAGCAACGCTTCAATTTTAAAATTCTCATCCTTGTGTCCAAATCCCTCCATGGACATGCCCCTCCCTATTTCTGTAATCTCCTCCAGCCCTACAGCCCTCCTAGATCTCTGTGCTCCTCCAACTCTGGCCTCTTGAACATCCTTGATTTTAATCACTCCACCATTGGCGGCCGTGCCTTCAGCTGCCGAGGCTCTGGAATTCCCTTCCTAAACCTCTCCGTCTCTCTATCTCTCTCTCCTCCTTTAAGGCACTCCTCAAAGCCTACCTCTTTGACCAAGGTCGTGAATTAAATAGCGCTTGGGGGGCGGGTTTGGAGGTTGGTCCGCTTTCAACCCACCTCCACACGAGTCTCCCAGGTGTCGGGCCTGTCAGCGGAGAAATGACCCGACACCAAGCAGCGGGAGAGGCAATTCAACTTGTTAAAGGGCTTGTTAAGAGCCAATTTAAGACTATTTTGAGGCTTCCTTCCAATTTTACGTTCTCCCCCACGGGTTACCCGCTGTTCGGGGAACACACCAGCTCACCCTGGCATGTTGTGACTCTGCTCTGATATTTGTGAAAAGCTGACAGCTGCAGAAGTGGTGTAAAGGATGCCATGTTGCAGATGGTCAGTTTCAGGGCGCAGAAAATGTTGGTTACTGCATTTTTAATATACAGGAAACTTTGTGTTATCCGGAGGCTAACTGTCCGGAATGCTCGAGTCACTGGCAAAAATCAGGAGCCGTTTTTGTTAGTTTTTTTTTCTTCTTGTTGCTTTTTTCTCAACAGTCAAGCTCTGCAAGGTCTGCTGAAGCTGTTGCTAAGCTACAGAGACGCTACAGAGACGCTTGGACTGTTTAGAAGCTGTTGCTAAGCAACAGGGTTTGTTGGCAGATACGGAGCTCAAAAGCTTCCGTATCTTTCAACATTAGCGCTGGTTTGTCCGGCAGTTTTGAGGGAACGGCAACAGCTCGGTCCCGTCGGTGCCGGATAGCACAAAGTTTCCTGTATAGCGATTTCTTTAGCTTACAAGTTTTTAGATCTAACTGTATGTCCAGTGCCACCTCATTGGGAGCACCTCTCTCACCGTTGACAGATCGCTTCTGTCATCTCACCTGCAGCTGCCATCTATTGCAGCAACATCGGAGCCAATGAAACAATCAGAACTTGGTCCTCTGAATCCTTCCACGATCAGCCCCAACACCAACATCAACAGGCACACCAACAGCACCAACAACATCACCAAACTTCTCCGCCATCACCTGATGCTGCACTGGACACAGGGCATCAGCCCCTGACAACATTGCTGCCAGGGAGGCCAGTGATGGCATCACCATGGCCAGATTTACTTCACTTAACGCTGTTAACCCTGGCTGCCACACGATGCACCAGGTTAACACCATCCCACACCAGCACCATGAAACATCCTTATAATGTTCAAACCATTCCATGCACACACATCACTATAGCTGGGCGGGGGAGGGGGGTGGTCAGAGGGGGGAAGTTATGTCTGAACATTCACTGGAACTCAGTAAGACACTTCTCAAGGTGCGCTCAGTTCTGTCCAATAAGGGGCATTTTTGGAAAAATAGATTTCACTGTATGACAACACATTACCAGAAATTTCACATGGACATTGGCTAAACCTCTCATGTGCCTACCCTTGTGTGTTGTTAGTTGGTATGCTTGCAGTAGGATGAGGGTGACTGTGAGGGGTGGCTAGTGAGATGGGGAAGTGATAATGTAGATAGAGAGGGTTGGGTGGAGGTGCAATGTAAGTTGGTGTGAGTAAGGATGTGCAGGAGTAGGGTAGGGAAGGCAGAGTGATGGGGATGTGTTGAGTGGCACAGCAGGATGAGGTTGAGTGTGGCTTTGCAGTAACGTTTCGTGATCCACTGAGATCATTGAAAGGTTGGCGCCGCTGCAGCCAGGTCCTCCTGATGACACCCCTGCTTTTGTCCTCCTGTGCAATGTGCAACCAGGCTGCATTGGTGTCCTGGGGAGGTCTCTTCCACCATTGGAAGGGAAGAGAACCTCCCTGCGTGCTGTGATTCCCACCATAAGTATATGGAGGGAGTCATTGGAGAGCCTGGGTGCAAGCGCCCACCTTTATGCAGTGCTTGTCAGTGTTTGCAGCACCTCAATGCTATAGAACACTGGCAAAACAACTGGCAAACTCCATATGGACATGGTCCCTTTAAGATAACCGGCTGATGACACGTCCACAAATGACATCATCAGACCTGCTTCCTGTTAATTGGCCGGGAAGCCTGCGGGGGGGGGGGGGGTTAACAAGGCCAATCAAGGCACAATCACGTCTACAGAGCTGCTGCAGCCGGGAGCGGGACCGGAACCAGGAAACTAGCTCTCCCGCCCCCATCCCGCCTCCTCCTTTAAATTCGCGGCCCAAGATTTTTGGCCACCTGCCCTAATGTCTCCTTGTGAGACTCGGCATCAAATCTTGTTTGATAATCGCTCCCATGAAGCGCCTCGGGACCTTTTACTGCGTCAAAGGCGCGATACAGGGGTGACGGCACCAGGAGAGACGATGAAGAAGTGTGAGGAAAGCAATTTAAAACTTTGTAAAAAAAAAGGATTGGACTTGGTTAAATGTTGACGTAGTTCAGAAAGACTAAAATTAAAAGTCAGCAAAAAGGGGCAAGGATAAAACAAACGAGCATGTGAGCGTAGGCTAAATGTTTACTTCTATATAAAATGAGCTTCTACATGTTTAGTGTCGTAGTATGAGGTTAGTATTACAGTAATAGAGCTGGAATCATTTTATTACTGCAATATTAATACTTATTTCTGTGTCACAGTGCATGAGATGAAAGCAAATAAAGTCAAGTCAGCCCAGGGAGACAAGGCAGTCTCAAACCCTATTTATATTAATCTAATTTTCTTAGCTGCTTCATTTATAATGAGCGGCAGATCAGACAATGAAGGACAACCGCATATCTGAGAGACTCAAACATGCAAATTTGCTGCTATTTCATAAAGGCTACTTAAGAACCAAGTGTTGCGGTTGTGTTATTAGTGTAACCAGTCACATAACGAATCCAGGAGGGGGATTCCGGAGAAACTTCTGTACCCAGAGAGAGTGGTGAGAGTGTGGAACTCCCTACCGCACTGAAACGGTTGAGGTGAACGGCAGAGATGCATTTCAGGGGAAGCCAGATTTTTAAAAAAACAACATGAGGGAAAAAGGAATTGGAAGGTTATGCTGGTAGAGTCAACCAGGTCGGTGTGGGGACTGGAGCCACTTAGAGGGCCCAGGCCGGGTCAGGACGGCAGGTTTCCTTCCCTAAAGGACATCAGTGAACCAGCTGGGTTTATATGACAATCCAACAGCTTCATGGTCACTTCTATATCCAGAAGAGGGATGGGAGGAGGCTCGTGTGGAGCAGACACGCCAACATGCCCAATTGGGCTGAATGGCCTGTTTCTGTGCTGTACATTCTATGTAGTGTTTATTGGTCTAATAATCCAGACAACAGGAGTTCAAAATGCCACCAGGGCAGTTTGAGAATTTGAATTCAGTTTAAAAAGAAATCTGGATATTAAAAAAAAAGTGACCATGAAGCTGTCAGATGGTCATAAAAACCCAACTGGTTCACAACTGCCATCCTGACCCAGCCTGGGCCTATACGTGACTCCAGTCCCACACCAACGGTTGACTCTTAACTGCCCCTCTGACGTGGTCTGGCAGCAGAACAGCTACAAAGAAAAACAGCACTGTGGGAACACCTTCACCCCACAGACTGCACCGGTTCAAGAGGGAAGCCACCATAAGAACATAAGAAATAGGAGCAGGAGTCGGCCAATCGGCCCCTCGAGCCTGCTCCGCCGTTCAATAAGATCATGGTTGATCCAATCTTGGCCTCAACACCACTTTCCCGCTCTCTCCCTGTGATGAAATATTCCATTCATCACTGCCTGTGACTGTGGTCGGTTTCAGTGTCATTTCCCTTCCCCCAGTCCTCATTGTATTGTTTATTGGAATGTGCTGGAATGTGCTGTGTGTAGGGCTCCGCCCATACCTAGCCCCTTTTGTAAGCTAGCTCAGTCTGGCCTCAGTCTCCAGAAGGAAGATACCTCTCTCTCTTACGTGTTACTTTCTAAGTTAATAAAAGCCTTGTTTTGTTTCGCTAACATCGAGTCTCGGAATTATTGAGGCACATCAATTTTATTAACTTATTTTTCAACACTATGGATCAACTCCTGAAACCCGAACGTTTGGATTTGGATCAACATGCTCCGGACGCATCAGCACGCTTCGGACACTGGTTTGAGTGTATGGAATTCTTCCTGGACAATTCCGCAGCCGTCAAAGACGCTACGGACGCTGTGAGGATGAGACTCAGAATTCTGCGGAATTGGGTAAGCCACCGGGTTTACCCCCTCATCCAAGACGCCAATACGTACCTGGCCGCCTGCGACATCTTAAAGGCGCATTACCAGCAGCCTACGAATGAGGTGTATGCTAGGCATCTGCTCGCTACTCGCGCACAGCGACCTGGGGAATCGGTGGAGGAGTTCCTAAGCACCCTGAAAATGCTTGGCAAAGACTGCAAGTGCCGAGATGTAAAAGCCGCAGTGTACACTGACGAGCTTGTTCGCGATGCCTTTATCACAGGCCTCAGCTCCACTTACATCCGGCAAAGACTGCTGGAAAAAACGGGGTTGGACCTGAAACAGGCTGCGGACACCGCGCGATCCCTGGATGTGGCCCAGAGAAACTCGGACGCCTACTCTTCAGCCCGCGCCGTCCACGCCACCACGTGTGCACCGAGGGTGCCGCCATCTTGGAAGGCATCTTCCCCGCCCGGCAGCCCGACACCGGCGGGGCCCCGCTCTCCCCCCAGAAGCCCTACGACAACCGCGACGCGTCAGGGACCCAACTGCTACTTCTGCGGGCAGCCAAAACACACCAGAAACCTGTGCCCGGCGAAAGGCACCACCTGCTTTAAGTGCGGTAAGAAGGGGCACTTCGGGAAGGTGTGCAGAGGGAACCCCGCCGGAAAACCAACCGCCGGAAAACCCGCCACCGCCGCGTGTGCGCCGTGGGAGCGGCCATCTTGGACGCCATCTTGCCCGACCTCGTGGGGTCTGCCATCTTATGAGCAGACAGCGTGGACGCCATCTTGTATCGATCAGGGCCGTACAGTGGCATCGGTCACAGTGGACCAGACCAGGCCGCACCCGCTATCCAAATCAATGGTGGACATCGAGGTAAACGGGTGCCGGGTTAAATGTTTAATTGACAGTGGAAGCACGGAGAGTTTTATCCACCCTGAACTGGCACAACAACTCTCCCTAAAGGTGGTCCCTGCTCAGGGTACCATCTCTATGGCTGATAAAACCCAGACATCGACCATTCTGGGTTACTGCACGGTACAATTGGGCGTTAACGGAACTGTATACGATAATTTTAAAGTATTAATCATGAAGAACCTATGTACGAGCGTGATCTTGGGCCTGGATTTCCAGTGCAACCACCAAAGCATCACGCTCAAGTACGGTGGGTCCCAGCCGCCCCTCACAGTGTGCGGTCTGGCTACCCTGAAGGTAAAGCCGCCTTCGCTATTCGCGAACCTTACCCCTAACTGCCGGCCAATAGCGACCAAAAGCAGGAGGTACAGCTGGGAGGACAGGCGGTTTATCGCGACTGAGGTAGACAGGCTCCTGAAAGAGCGCATTATTGAACGCAGCAACAGCCCGTGGCGCGCCCAAGTGGTAGTGGTAAGGGGTAGCGAGAAGAAACGGATGGTGATCGACTATAGTCAAACGATCAACAGGTACACCCAACTAGACGCCTACCCGCTACCCCGCATATCAGAAATGGTGAACCAAATTGCCCAATACCGGGTGTTCTCCACCATCGACCTCAAGTCAGCGTACCACCAGCTCCCTATCAGACCAGAGGACCGCCCGTACACCGCCTTTGAGGCGAACGGACGCCTCTACCAATTCCTCAGAGTCCCCTTTGGGGTGACGAATGGGGTCTCGGTCTTTCAGAGGGAGATGGACCACCACTTGCAGGCAACCTTCCCCTACCTCAACAACGTCACCATCTGCGGCCACAATCAGCAGGATCACGACTCGAACCTCGAGAGGTTCCTGGAAACCGCACAAAAACTCAACCTCACCTACAACGAGGACAAGTGCGTTTTCAACACCACGCGCCTCTGCATACTAGGCAGTGTGGTGGAGAATGGGGAAATCGGACCAGACCCCGACCGATTGCGCCCCCTACGGGAGCTGCCCCTGCCCAACACTCCCAAAGCCCTGAAAAGGTGCCTGGGGTTATTTTCTTATTATTCCCAATGGGTCCCCAACTACTCCGACAAAGCCCGCCCCCTCTTGAAAGCATCCTCTTTTCTGCTCTCTGCTGAGGCCCACGCCGCCTTCAAAAGCATTAAGCAGGATATTGAGCGGGCCACGCTACAGGCAGTGGACGAGAACACTCCATTTCAAGTGGAAAGTGATGCGTCTGACTTCGCCTTGGCGGCCACCCTCAACCAGGCGGGGCGGCCCGTAGCTTTCTTCTCAAGGACCCTCCAAGGGCCCGAGATCAGACACTCCTCCGTGGAAAAGGAGGCCCAAGCCATCGTGGAGGCAGTGCGCCACTGGCGCCACTACCTAGCCGGCAAACGCTTCACCCTACTTACCGACCAGCGGTCGGTAGCGTTTATGTTCAATAATAAACAGAGGGGGAAGATTAAAAATGATAAGATTCTTAGGTGGCGGATCGAGCTCTCCACCTTCGAGTACGACATCATTTACCGGCCAGGGGCCCTTAACGAATCCGCTGACGCCCTCTCACGAGGGATGTGTGCCAGCGCCACCGGGGATCGGCTACAGACCCTCCACAACGACCTCTGCCACTCAGGGGTCACGCGGCTGTTCCACTTCATAAAGTCCCGTAACTTACCCTACTCGATTGAGGAAGTTCGGTCTCTGACCAGGAACTGCCGCACTTGCGCTGAGTGCAAGCCTCGGTTCTACCGCCCAGATAGAGCCCACTTAATCAAAGCTACACGGCCCTTTGAGCGGCTCAGCTTAGATTTCAAGGGCCCCCTCCCGTCTGTCGACCGCAATGTTTACTTCCTGAACATTGTGGACGAATACTCCCGGTTCCCATTCGCCTTCCCCTGCCCAGACATGACCAGCACCACGGTCATTAAATGCCTCAACAGCCTGTTCTGCCTGTTCGGTATGCCGAGCTACATCCATACGGATAGGGGGGCATCCTTCATGAGTGAAGAGCTACGCCAGTACATGCTGTCCAAGGGGATCGCCACGAGCCGTACCACCAGCTACAACCCCCGGGGTAACGGCCAAGTGGAGCGAGAGAACGGGACAGTATGGAAAGCAGTCACTCTAGCTCTAAGGACCAAGGGCCTCCCTATCTCCCGCTGGCAGGAAGTCCTCTCGGATGTGCTCCATTCGATACGGTCGCTATTGTGTACGGCCACTAATGCCACGCCTCATGAACGAATGTTTGTCTTTCCCCAGAAATCCACCTCAGGCGTATCCATGCCGTCATGGCTCTCCACCCCAGGTCCGGTACTCGTGTGAAGGCATGTGAGGGGCCACAAGACGGACCCCCTCGTGGAGCCAGTACACCTACTCCACGCCAACCCCCAATACGCATATGTCCGGCACGCCGACGGAAGGGAGGACACCGTGTCCATAAAAGACGTCGCCCCAGCCGGCATCGACAACAACCACGGCAATAGCAGCAACAACGATCACAGCAACTCTTACCCACCCACTACTCTTTCATCACCCCCGGAAGAACATCGACCAACGGCACCCCCACCAACTACCCCTTCAACAACCCTGGCGGCACCCCCGGCAGAGGCCCAGGAGGCTACCGGGAACACCCAGCCGACACCCGCGGCACCACAACAGCCACGTCGGTCGCAGAGGACTATCAAACCCCCGAACAGACTAAATCTATAGAAGGGGTGAATGTGATGAAATATTCCATTCATCACTGCCTGTGACTGTGGTCGGTTTCAGTGTCATTTCCCTTCCCCCAGTCCTCATTGTATTGTTTATTGGAATGTGCTGGAATGTGCTGTGTGTAGGGCTCCGCCCATACCTGGCCCCTTTTGTAAGCTAGCTCAGTCTGGCCTCAGTCTCCAGAAGGAAGATACCTCTCTCTCTTACGTGTTACTTTCTAAGTTAATAAAAGCCTTGTTTTGTTTCGCTAACATCGAGTCTCGGAATTATTGAGGCACATCACTCCCCATACCCCTCGACTCCCCTGTAGTTCCAATGTGTGTCAATCTCCACCTTGAATATATTCAATGACTCCGCCTCCACAGCTCTCTGGGGTAGAGAATTCCAAAGATTCACGACCCTCTGAGAGAAGAAATTCCTCCTCATCTCTGTCTTAAATGGGCGACCCCTTATTCTGAAACTATGCCCCCTAGTTCTAGATTCCCCCACGAGGGGAAACATCCTCTCAGCATCCACCCTGTCAATCCCCCTCAGAATCTTATGTTTCAATAAGATCACCTCTCATTCTTCTAAACTCCAATGAGTATAGGCCCAACCTGCTCAACCTTTCCTCATAAGACAACCCTTCCATCCCAGGAATTAACCTAGTGAACCTTCTCTGAACTGCCTCCAATGCAAGTATATCCTTCCTGAAATATGGAGACCAAAACTGTACGCAGTACTCCAGGCGCGGTCTCACCAGCGCCCTGAATAGTTGCATCAAAACTTCCCTACTTTTATACTCCATGCCCCTTGCAATAAAGGCCACCACCACCTGCTCAAGGGGCAACTACGATGGGCAATAAATGCCAGCCTTGCCAGCGATGCCCACATCCCGACAATAAAGAAAGAACATGCATGATTCACACGTATTAGATAGAGTATGTTTGTGACTTTTCCAGTCTGGCCAGGACCTTCTCCTGATGCTGAAGGGGGGATGTGGGGGGGTGCGGGGAGGTCTACACCAGTCCAGCGATGCCAAAACGCGGAACAAAAATGACAGATGTGATCTTTCAGCTGCCGGCACAAATGGATCCTTTTTTTTTAAGAAGGAGGATCAATTAAATCAAACCCCGAAATAAAATTGGAAACACTCAGCAGGCCAGGCAGCCTCCATGGAGAGAGAAACAGAGTTAATGTCAGACGAAGGGTCACAGACCTGAACCCGTTGACTCTGTTTCTCTCTCCACAGATGCTGCCTGGCCTGCTGAGCGGTTCCAGCATTTTCTGTTGTTATTTCAGATTTCCAGCATCTGCAGTATTTTGCTGCTGAAATAAAATTGTTCATTCTTTGGAAAACCTAGTAAACTGGTGTGGTGGACCCTCCTCGTGTTTTACACAAAAAACTGATACTGAGAAGTTTGGAGGAACAGAGAGACCTTGGGGTGCATGTCCACAGATCCCTGAAGGTAGCAGGACAGGTAGATAAGGTGGTTAAGGCGGCACACGGGATACTTTCCTTTATTAGCCAAGGCACAGAATATAAGAGCAGGGGGGTTATGCTTGAACTGTATAAAACACTAGTTAGCTAGAGTATTGCGTACAGTTCTGGTCACCACATTACAGGAAGGATGTGATTACACTAGAGCGGGTACAGAGGAGATTTACCAGGATGTTGCCAGGACTGGAGGATTTTAGCTATGAGGAAAGATTGGATCGGCTGGGGTTGTTTTCTTTGGAACAGAGGAGGCTGAGGGAAGATTTAATTGAGGTGTATAAAATTATGAGGGGCCCAGACAGAGTGGATATAAAGGACCCATTTCCCTCAGCAGAAGGGTCACTAACCAGGGGGCATAGATTTAAAGTAATTGGTAGAAGGATTAGAGGGGAGTTGAGAGAATTTCTTTCATCCAGAGGGTGGTGGGGGTCTGGAACTCACTGCCTGAAAGGGTGGTCGAGGCAGAAACCCTCATCACATTTAAAAAGGACTTGGATATACACTTGAAGTGCCGTAACCTACAGGGCTATGGACCAAGAGCTGGAAAGTGGGATTAGGCTGGAGAGCTCTTTGTCAGCCGGCACGGACACGATGGGCCGAATGGCCTCCCTCTGTGCCGTAAATTTCTTTGATTCTATGAACTGAGCAGCTTAGAAGCCCAGAGTGTATGTAGCAAGGCAACACTGACCGGAGGCACCAGCGATCAACGGCTTTTTATCTTTCGGGCCGCTTAGTTGAAAATCGTAGAGGTCAGCAGCCTCATATAGACAATACAAACACCCACCAACCATCACTGTCACATTAAAAAATAAAGGTGTCATTGAATTCACACAAAAGCACCCACCCGCCCCACCAAAGCTAAATTACAGATGGATTAGTGAATGTTACACCGACCAGGTTGTGTGAGTGAGAACTGACTTTTTCCAAACTGCCTCAAATTCAAAGTGGCAAATTTAAGAAATGTAGGAACCATAGGAACAGGAATTGGCCTTTCACCCCTTGCGCCTGTTCCATCATTCAATTGGACCATGGCTGATCTACACCTCAACTCCATCTACTCAATTTGGTTCCGTATCCCTTAATACCCTCGCCTATCAAAAATCTATGAGCCTGTTTTTTTAATTGATTTCTGTACTTGGACCCCGACATCTCTTGGCCCCGCCACAGTTCCCAGCTTCTCACCATCTAGCAAGTACTCTGATGTATCTTTCTTCGGGCCAAAGTGGATGACCTCACCCTTCCCCACCTTGAACCCCATCTGCCACAGTTCTGAGCAACAAATAGAAGAGCAAATGGAAACCATTTCAACCGGGGATTCAGGGCCAGCCAGCTTGGACCCGCGCCCCCGATTCTGACCTATCAGCTGGCTTACAGATTTCCCCAGACAGCGCCATCTATTGTACAGGCTGAGCGATTATCCGTGTCCATTAATGGCATCGCTCATCCCATGAGATGAGTGCAAGTGTCGAAGCTGGCAAGGAGTTGATGTTGTGAACAAACTCCTCATTCTTTTCCTCTGGAACTACTGCCCCTGGTGGCTCTTTGATAATATAAAGATAGATCAATGTATATTTCAACTCTCAAATTCATGAATAAAAGATTTGGTAATTAGGGAGTTTCTGTCCATAAAACCTTTACCTTCCTGGAGAAAATGTTTTTGTCAGTTATGTGCTCACTGTAAAAAAAAAAGACTTGCATTTCTATAGCATCTTGCAAGACCTTAGGATGTCTCAAAGTGCTTTACAGCCAATGAAATACTTTTGGAGTGTAGTCACTGTTGTAATGTAGGAAACGTGGCAGCTAATTTTCACACAGCAAGCTCCCACAAACAGCAATGTGATAATGACCAGATCATCTGTTTTTGTTATGGTGGTTGAGGGATAAATATTGGCCCCAGGACACCAGGGAGAATTCCCCTGCTCTTCTTTGAAATAGTGTCTCGGGATCTTCTACAGCCACCTGGGAGGACAGACGGGCCGTGGTTTAACGTCTCATCCGAAAGACAGCACCTCCGACAGTGTGTCACTGGAGTGTCAGCCTAGATTTTTGTGTTTAAGTCTCTGGAGTGAGACTTGAAACCATGATCTCCTGACTGAGAGGCGAGAGGGCTACGCCACTGAGGCACGGCTAACACTCGGATTCTGACTCTCCTCGGTGTATTGTTTTCTATGTGGGTTCAATGACGACACATTGATGAAAGAGAATGGGCTAGATTTTCAGTTGCTTGCGCCAGCAGTTAGCGCCTTAAGAGAAGTGATTTTCGGGCGCTATTCGTGTAGCGCCCGGGCGCAGCGCAGTTTGCGCCCCGCCCCAAATTAAGTTGCCCGTTAGCGCCGGCGCAAAGTTTAGCGGCCGCCCGGATGCGCGCGCAGAAAATGACGTCACATCCTCGTGCAACGCCCTTTGGCCGCCCCGAATCCAAACTTCAGTCGGACCGCCCCATTCTGCGGCTGGCGTCCAGAGCATTTGTAAAATGGAACGCTACACACCCTGGGGAGCGCAAATTAAAGGGCACTCCTCCTGCACTATAAACGGCAGTCTGCATGTGTTGTGTGGAAGGATCCAGTGTGTTGTTGTGAACGGTGTATTTATGTTTACTACCACCACCACCACCTCCTCCTCCTCCTCCTCCTCCTCCTAAAAAAACACATGCACCCTTCCCCTTTAAGAGCTCACTGGCACCAGAGTGTCTGCCGTGCGCTACGCCCGAGCTCGGGCGCTGCGCTCTGCACCGCCGGCTTAGCGCCTAAAGATAGTAGTGGAACGCCTCTTTTAGCGCTCCACCAACCTCTTAGGGCGAAGCCACTGAATTTCCGGCAACGGGGCGCTACTTTGGGGCGGGCGCTAACTTCGGGCGGGCGCTAAGGTTAGCGCCCCAAAACTGTCTATACTGAAAATCTAGCCCAATGTCTTTTAATCTAAAGTATGTTCAACGAAGTTAACAGCTCTACAGGAGACACCATCTTAGAGATCCATCTAAAACGAAACTAAAACTACTTTGCCTCTCTCACATGCCCTCTGCTGGTAAGGCATAAATAATCAAACAGGCAAATATGCTGGTAAGGCATAATAATCAAACAGGCAAATACCATCACTATTTGCTGATATCATTACATCTCCCTTTCTTAAAACAAAAGTATTTTACTTTTATCTAACAACATGTTTTCTTTGTATTACTCTGCATTTTAACTGTAACACTTAATGAACTTACATTATCATTATCATTATCAAGGTTTTTTAACCTTGTTTTGTGTGTTCACATGAAATATGTAAATACACTAGAACTTGAAGAGAGAATAAGATAACATTACTTCCTTCTATAACAAGAGTCCTTAAACTTGCTCAATGAGTCTCTCAGGAGGCTTCACATGTCTTGAGGATTTTCTGATTGATTGTCCTTGAATCTGAGTTGTTGCCTCAGATGATGGTTTCTCAGCTGTGTGATCAGGTTGTTCAACAGTATCAGTCTTTTGGCCTGCTGTGTGATCAGGTTGTTCAACAGTATCAGTCTTTTGACCTGCTGTGGCTGGTCCCATGAGAAGATCCCGACGATTTCTTCGCAGAACAGCACCCTCATCTGTCTGAATGGTGTATGATCTTGGTTGGACTTCACTCAGGACAGTTCCCTTCTGAGTCCATATGTTTGCTTTGTCTTTGAACCTTACTTGGTCACCAGTGTGGAGTTCAGGTAGGTTTTGTGTTCCTCTGTCATAGTAGTACTTTTGCTTTTCTTTCTGTTGTTCTTTGAACTTCCTCACTTTCTCCCCCACTTTTGTTTTTAGGAGGTTCTCCGGGATGGGTAGGTTTGACCTTAGCAGACGTCCCATAAGGAGTTGGGCCGGTGACATACCACACTCGAGCGGCGTTGTGCGGTATACAAGCATGCTCTGGTAGAAGTCAGTTCCACTGTCTTTTGCCTTGTACATCAGTCTTTTCACTGTCTGGACCGATTTTTCCACTAGTCCATTGGACTGTGGAAAGTGAGGACTTGACGTTGTGTGGACAAAGTCCCACTCTTTGGCAAAGTGTCAGAAACTTGCATTGTAAAACTGGGGTCCGTTGTCTGTGAAGACCTCGCTTGCCACGCCATGTCTGGAAAATATGGCTTTCATACATGTTATCACAGCTTCTGCAGTGATGGTGTACAGTCTACAAACCTCTGGATACAGGGAGTAATAGTCTGTGACTACAAGATAGTCCTTCCCTTGACATACGAATAGGTCAGTGCCTACCTTCTGGTAAGGTCTGTCTGGCGCTGGGTGTGGCTTTAGTGGTTCTACCGGATTGCTTGCTCGATATTTCAGGCATATTGTGCAGTTTGACACCTCATTTGTCACATCTTGGTTGATTCGTGGCCAGTACATCACCTCTCGTGCTCTTTTCTTACACTTTTCGATTCCCAGATGTCCTCCATGGATCCTTTTTAGCACCTCTTTTCTCAGACTCTTTGGGATAACTATTTTACTTCCTTTGTAGATGATGTCTTTGACCACTGATAGTTCCGCCCTGCAGTTCCAGTACTCTGCCATGTCAGGTGAGCAGTCACAGAAATCACAGAAATCACAGAAACCTCACAGTACAGATAGAGGCCATTTCAGCCCATCGAGCCTGCACCGACACATATCCCTGCCAATCCCCGGAACCCCTACACCAACACCAACACATATCCCACCCTATCCCCATAACCCCACATATTTAATCCCCCTAACACTAAGGGTCAATTTTTATCACAGCCAATCAACCTAACCTGCACATCTTTGGACTGTGGGAGGAAACCGGAGCACCCGGAGAAAACCCACGCAAACACGGGGAGAATGTGCAAACTCCACACAGACAGTCACCCGAGGCCGGATTCGAACCCAGGTCCCTGGCGCTGTGAGGCAACAGTGCTAACCACTATGCCACCGTGCTTCATGTTGGGCCATCCATCCAAGATGCTTTTCCTCAGTCGTCTCAGTGTTTCATCTTTGTTTGTCTCAGTCTTTATGAGCTCCATTTTTGCATCTGCTATGGGCAGTGCACTTGTGATCATGTCCACGTAGGCGTTCACTTTTTCATCCATTTTGGTGTTTGCGGGCTCTCTTGGGTCAACAGCTCTGGACAACGTGTCTGCTGTATACATCAGCTTACCCAGGGTGTACGCAACATTCAGTGTATAGCGTTGCAGCCTGATCATCATTCTTTGTATTCTAAGCAGACAGACATTTAGTGGCTTTTGGAACAATGCAATCAAGGGCTTATGGTCAGTCTCTACACTGATTGCTTGTCCTGACACAAACTGGTGAAATCTTTCACAGGCGTATGTGATGCTGAGCAGTTCCTTTTCTATTTGAGCATATCGCGTCTCCGCGTCTATCATTGAGCGCGATGCATATGCAATAGTTTGCCAGTCGTCATATTTTTGCAGAAGAACGGCACCGAGCCCACTCTGTGATGCATCTGATGATATCTTGATGGGTCTCGCTGGGTCATAAAACCTCAGAACTGGTTCCTCTGTGAGCAGTTTCTTTAGATCGCTCCATGACTTCTCATGCTCATGATTCCATTCCCATTCTATGTTCTTTTCAGTTAGTCATCTCAGTGGCGCCATCTTTTCTGAGAGGTTGGATATGAATTTACCCATGTAGTTGATCATTCCATTAAACCTCTGCACGTCCTTTTTGCATTGTGGCTTTGGCATATTCTCAATGGCGGACACCTTTCTGGGATCTGGTCTGATACCCTCACTGCTAAGGATATCTCCCACGAATGTCAGTTCTGTCACCCCGAGCTGGCATTTCTCTCTATTCAGCTTCAGGTTTGTTTTCCTTGTTGCTTCCAGCACTTTTTTCAGTCTCTCGTCATGCTCAGTTCTCGTGGTTCCCCATACTATGATGTCATCCATTGATGTATCAACTCCCTCCAGGTGCTCATAGATCATATGGATAGTTTTGTGATACACTTCAGGAGCTGAGGCAATGCCAAATGGTAACCTTAGGAATCTGTATCTGCCAAATGGACTGTTGAACATGCACAGTCTTGAACTTGCCTCGTCCAGTTTCATCTGCCAAAATCCTGATGATGCATCTAACTTGCTGAAATACTTTGCATTTGCAAACTGTGACATGATTTCCTCACGTGTAGGAAGCTTGAAGTGCTCTCTCTTTATTGCTCTGTTTAGATCTCTTGGATCCAGGCAAATTCTGAGCTTTCCATTCTTTTTGTCCACAACGACAAGGGAACTCACCCACTCAGTTGGCTCATCTATCTTCTGAATCACGTTCAGGCTTTCCTTCCTGTCCAACTCTGCCTTCAGTTGCTTTTGAAGAGCAAACGGAACTTTTCTGCATGGATGTATGACCGGTGTCATACTTTTATCTACTCTGATCGTGTGGTCTCCTGGAAGGCAGCCTAGACCCTGAAATAGGTCATTGTACTCTTTCATGAGTTCATCATAGACTGTCTCTCCTTCGCTTTCCACAACGAGGACTCTCTTTACCAGGTTCAGTCTCTCACAGGCTATTAAACCTCGTTTGGCTTGCACATCCTTTGGCACCACGATTAATGCTAGCGTGTGCTCTCTGTCCTTGTGTGTCACTTTGACAATGCATTTTCCTTTCACTGGTATATCAGTACCTGAGTATCCTGTCACCTTCACTTTTATTCCATGTATCTTTGGTCTGGGTCTAATTTTCTTAAAATCAGTCTCTGATATCACATTAACTTGTGCTCCAGTATCCAATTTAAATGGAATGTGTATGTCATTCACTTTTAGTGTCAACATCCAGTCTCTTTTATCTTTTTTGTTTTCAGACACAACATCCACATAGAACTCCTCTATCTCGCTTTCATCTACTGTATGGACCTTGCTTTGTTGCGCTTGGTTCTTACAGCAACGGGCATAATGGTTGTTTTTGTTGCAATTATTGCATGTTTTACCATATGCTGGACACTTTTTTGGTGGATGCTGTGTACCGCATCGATTACATGACTTTTGATAGCCCCTTTTATTTTTGTTCGCTGGCCACGCCTCTTTTTTCACATTGGCGCTCTTTTTGTTAAACGGTTTGTGTCCGTTCTTTCTCACTGCATCCACGTTGCAGCTACTGTCACTGAACAGCTCCTTTGCCTGCGGCTTCACAGTCTCTGTAGCCCTACACAGTGCTATGGCTTTTCCCAGGTCTAGATTTTGCTCTCTTAGCAGTCTTTCCCTTAGACCATTATCTGGAATACCACACACTAGTCTGTCTTTTATCAGCGAGTCTGTCAGTCCCCCAAATTCACACGTTTTGCTTCGGTTTCTCAGTTCAGTCACATACTGATCAATAGTCTCTCCCTTTTTCTGTACACATGTGAAAAATCTGTGCCTCTCAAACGTCACGTTACGTTTAGTTATGCAGTAGGCCTCAAACTGTTCCATTATTTTATCCAGCTTCATTTTGTGTCCATCAGCAGCGAATGTGAAGTTATTATACACCTCCAGCGCTTCATCACCCACGACATGTAAGAACACTGACGCTTTCATTTTATCACTTTTCTCGTCAGCTCCGATTGCTGCTAAATACAACTCCGAACGTTGTTTGAATCTCCTCCAACTTTCAGCCACATTACCTGTCAACTGAAGCTTCGCCGGCGGGTGTAATCCTACCATTTTTCACTTCGTTAGCTATTCTCCAAAGGTAAGTAACGATGTTCTCTTTTGGCTTGCTAATATGTGAAGAGCTGATTTCGCTGGGTAGCTTACTTGCTACGACTCCGTCCACTGTCTCGTCGAGTTGCTAACTTCAGATTTTTCCTCTTCATCTCTTTCAATCACTTCTGACACCATGTATTGTTTTCTATGTGGGTTCAATGACGACACATTGATGAAAGAGAATGCCTTTTAATCTAAAGTATTTTCAACTAAGTTAACAGCTCTACAGGAGACACCATCTTAGAGATCCATCTAAAATGAAACTAAAACTACTTTGCCTCTCTCACATGCCCTCTGCTGGTAAGGTATAAATAATCAAACAGGCAAATATGCTGGTAAGGCATAATAATCAAACAGGCAAATACCATCACTATTTGCTGATATCATTACACTCGGTATCATCTGTTGCATCATCCCACAACAGCTTTTACCCTCTTCTTCAACCTCCCAAACCCGCGACCACCACCACCTAGAAGGACAAGGGCAGCAGGCGAATGGGAACACCAGCACCTCCAAGTTCTGCTCCGAGTCACACACACACCATCCCCACTTCGACATATATCGGCCATTCCTTCACCGACGCTGGGTCAAAATCCTGGAACTCTCTCCCTAACAGCACTGTGGGAGTACCTTCACCACACGGACTGCAGCGGTTCAAGAAGGCGGTTCACCACCACCTTCTCAAGGGCAGTTAGCCAGCTATGCCCACATCCTGAGAATTTTTTTTCCAATTGCCAGCTTGTCCAACAACATTTTGCATTTACATTGTAACATAAAGAAACGTTCCAAGGCCCTTCACAGAGGCTCATAGGAATGGTTGGCGAGCCAGGGTGGGAGATTAGGAGGGCTGGCCAAACGCTTGGATAAAGAGTTGGGTTTACCTTATACATTTTGATATTTGTGACTGGATTTTCAATTATTCATTTCCTTTCAGTCTCCTGTTAAAATCCTTCAGTCGTGTAATTCCTTCCTAATTATACTCAGGCCTTGAAATTACACTTTGGGATATTAGTGGGCGATTGATTAAGGCATTCACTTGAAATTCATGGCGTTCATCTCTATCCTGCTCCTTCCAAGGCTGCACATCAGTTACAAGCTTAATCTTAGATTTTTTTGTTGTCATTGAAATTCCCTTTTCCTTTCTTCCATTCCAATTTTGATGTTGAGAGGCTCTTTCCCCTGGCTGGGGAGTCTAGAACCAGGGGGGGTCAGTCTCAGAATAAGGGGTCAGCCATTTAGGACTGAGATGAGGAGAAATTTCTTCACTCAGAGGGTGGTGAATCTTTGGTATTCTCTACCCCAGAGGGCTGTGGATGCTGAGTCGTTGAGTATATTCAAGGCTGAGATCGATAGATTTTTGGACTCTAGGGGAATCGAGGGATCTGGGGATCGGGCGGGAAAGGAGAGTTGAGGTCGAAGATCAGCCATGATCTTCTTGAATGGCAGAGCAGGCTCGAGGGGTCGTATGGCCAACTCCTGCTCCTAATTCTTCTGTTCTTATCTGCTCCACATAACTTTCTATGATTTGCTACCTCAGAGATTCCTTCGTCTTCAGTACCTTTAATAATTTGTTCGAGAGAGCTGATAAATTAGAATTACTTCAATTCATAAGGTCTCATTTTTTTTTTCACTCTTAACATTATTAAAAAAGTTGTTTTGCTGTTTATTCATGGGGAAAGAGCGGGGCAGTGGGATTCACTGGATTGCTCTTCGAAAAAGCCGGCGATGGGCCGAATGGCCTCTTTCTGTGCTGTACTATTCTATGATTCTATTTCATTTGTGAAAGAGCTGGATTTGTGGATCAGCTTTCCAGTTATTCTCAACCTCTCTTTCTGCTGGAGGCATAAACACCCTCGCGGGAGCTAAATGATCGCCTGGCTCAGTTTTATTTTGTTTATTAATTCATGGGATGTGGGCATTGCTGGCAAGGCCGGCATTTATTGCCCATCCCTAATTGCCCTTGAGAAGGTGGTGGTGAGCCTCCTTCTTGAACCGCTGCAGTCCGTGTGGTGAAGGTACTCCCACAGTGCTGTTAGGGAGGGAGTTCCAGGATTTTGACCCAGCGACGATGAAGGAACGGCGATATACTTCTAAGTCAGGATGGTGTGTGACTTGGCGGGGAATTTGGAGGTGGTGGTGTTCCCATGCGCCTGCTGCCCTTGTCCTTCTAGGTGGAAGAGGTCGCAGGTTTGGGAGATGCTGCCGAAGGAGTCTTGGCGAGTTGCTGCAGTGCACCTTGTAGATGGTACACACTGCAGCCACGGTACGCTGGTAGTGGAGGGATTGGATATTTAAGGTGGTGGATGGGGTGCCAATCAAGCGGGCTGCTTTGTCCTGGGTGGTGTCGAGCTTCTTGAGTGTTGTTGGAGCTACACTCATCCAGGCAAGTGGAGAGTATTCCATCACACTCCTGACTTGTGCCTTGTAGATGGTGGAAAGGCTTTGGGGAGTCAGGAGGTGAGACACTCGCTGCAGAATACCCAGCCTCTGACCTGCTATTGTTGCCACAGTATTTATGTGGCTGGTCCAGTTAAGTTTCTGGTCAATGGTGACCTCCAGGGTGTTGATGGTGGGGGATTTGGCAATGGCAATGCCGTTGTATGTCATGGGGCGATGGTTAGACTCTCGCTTGTTGGAGATAATCATTGCCTGGCACTTGTGTGGCGCGAATGTTACCTGCCACTTATCAGCCCAAGCCTGAATGTCATCCAGGTCTTGCTGCATCTTATGCCAGTGCAGTGATTTAAAGCAACATCTCTCCTAAACACTCAACGTTATCACACTTGCTGCTCTGCTTCACTGTTCAGTTTCTCCTCATTCTGCTCCCTGTCATCACATTTAATTGGTGGCCCATTGGCCTTGTGGATACTAATTGACTCCACATTTTCTGCCTGAATTGAAGCCTTGGATTATCACAGTTGGTAATCTGGTAAAACTAAGCAGACAATGTTGCTGTCAAATCACGTTACAATTCTTGCTGTTTGTTTAGAGCTGCACAAAAGAGAGAAAATTTTAGTCACTGCACCTAAGCTGCATGGGAACAGGAGGAGACCACTCAGCCCCTCGAGCCTGTTCCGCCATTCTATTATAATCATGGCTGACCTGTACCTCAACTCCATTTAGCCGTCTTTGCTCCATATCCCTCAAGACCCTTACCCAACAAAAATCTATCGATCTCAGTCTTGAAAATTACAATTGACCTCCAGCATCCACAGTCTTCTGGGGGGAAAGAGTTCCAGATTTCCACTACCATTGCACGAAAAAGTGCTTCCTGATTGCACCGGAGCGTCGCTGTGGCTCAGCGGGTAGCTGTCTCGCTTCTCAGTCAGAAGATTGCGGATTCAAGGCCCACTCCGGAGACCTGAGCACAAAAATCTGGGCTGACACTCCCAGTGCAGTACTGAGGGAGTGCTGCACTGTTGGATGAGACGTTAAACCGAGGTTCCAAAGCGCTATACAGCCAATTCAATAATATTTTGAAGTGTAGTCACTGTTGTAATGCAGGAAACTCGGCAACCAATTTGTGCACAGCAAGCTCCCACAGCCAGCAATGTGATAATGGTCAGGTAATCTGTTGGTCGAGGGATAACTATCGGGCAGAACTCCCGTGCTCTTCTTCAAAAAATTTCCACGGGATCTTTGAAATTGCACCCTAATTAACCAAGCACCCTGTCCCTTTCGTAAGCAGTCTGACTTGTTTTTGGTATCACCTTCCTTTTCAAATTTCTTCCATCTGAAAAAACCCTACCTCGTGCATTTTTGCTTCCAACTGTAGGCTTCAGTCTCTTGTTTAAATCCTCACTGTCCGTGTGACCCTTTGTCTCTCTCCTTGGTGTGTTCCCAGTCACAGCGGAGGATTGCGACAGCTTAATTCCTCCCAGGTCAGTGATTCCTCAGTAGATCTGCCAATAAAAACCGTTGACTTGTCCTCCTCTCGAGTACTTAAAGAGTGCAGCTTCTGTGGTTTAAATAAACGCAGGGGGCTATCCTGACCAGTGGGCATGTGATGCTACAGCTGACCCGTGTCACATCATGTTGGGACATTCCACAAACTGGCTGGTCTGGCTTCAAAACACAGCTTCAATTCCAGCAGCTTATGGCTTTTTTTTAATGTACAAATTCACTTTGCTTTAATACTTAAACACAACTCAATCCCAAAATCCTTTCAACAGGGGGGAAAAAAATCAAAATGGCACATACTTTATTTCAGATACAAAACAAGTTAGAAGATCAAAATGACAGCGAAGTTAAAGATAAGAGAGTTGAAATATGAAACGAATATTTTCTAGGAGTATTCACGAGAGGGGATATTAGTAACTGGCCATCCATTTCATGTATTCCACTCTGTATCCTGGAGGATTTTGAAGTCAGTGTAGCAGAGGTGTTTGACAATCTAAGGGGGGGTTTCAGGCTGGTAGGTTGTACATACCTTGATTAGACAAGGGGACATTTATGAGCCTCTGCTTATTATCAGAGGCATTGATAAGGCTGGTGAAATTTCTCAGGACTGGAAGCAACCAAGTGTATTTAAAAACAGTGGCAAAGCGGATCTAGGCAACTACAGTCTAAGATCAATAAAAAATGAATAATGCAATCTATCCTAAGGGAAAGGCTGGAGGAATGTATTGTAATACCAATAACGTAAGATGAAAAGGCAGGGATGCATCAAGAAGGGGAATACACTGCTGTGACAAATCTTCTTGTCTGCTTAAAGAATGTTACAGAATCCGTGGATAATGGTTCATGTAGACTGTCAGAAAACTTTTGAAAAAGTTCCACATGAAAGACTTCTAAATATACTAAAAGCCATGGGAGCTCGTGGTAGAGCATGCGACTGAACAAGAAACTGGTTTGAAAAAATTAGGCAACTCGTGAAGAGTGTTAGATGGGGAGTGGGAGAGGGGTTAGAGGTCACAAAGAGCAGGGCATCCATTCCAGTTGCTTCTAACCTACATAAAAGGGCCAAGGATACCCAATCCAACTGTAAACTGGTCAGAGTGCTGGTAGCACAGAAACAGAGCATGCAGTCACAGCAGAGGATGATTATTTAAGAAAAGACATACTTAAGAAAAGACATACTTGCTCTCGAGTCAGTACAAAGAAGGTTCACTCGGTTAATCCCGGGGATGAGGGGATGGACATATGAGGAGAGGTTGAGTAGATTGGGACTCTGCTCATTGGAGTTCAGAAGAATGAGAGGCGATCTTATTGAAACATATAAGATTGTGAAGGGGTTGGATTGGGTGGATGTGGTGAGGATGTTCCCGATGATGGGTGAAACTAGAACTAGGGGGCATAGTCTTAGAATAAGGGGCTGCTCTTTCAAAACTGAGATGAGGAAGAACTACTTCACTCAGATGGTGGTAGGTCCATGGAATATGCTGCCCCAAAAAGCTGTAGAAGCTACATCATTACATAAATTTAAAACAGAAATAGACAGTTTCCTAGAAGTAAAGGGAATTAAGGGTTACGGGGAGTGGGCAGGAATTTGGACATGAGTCTAGGTTCGGATCGGACATGGCCCTGTGGGTGGCGGAGCAGGCCCAGGTGCCAAGTAGCCTGATCCTGCTCCTATTTCATGTGTCTAATTCTGTTAGATTCAGGAGATGGTTCTGTGATAGTAGATTGGCGGTTAGGATCAGATCAGCCATGATCTTATTGAATGGCGGAGCAGGCTCGAGGGGCCGATTGGCCTACTCCTGCTCCTATTTCTTATGTTCTTATTGAAAAGGATTTTAAGACCTAATAGGGCAAGTTGAATTTAACACTCACAAATGTACAGCATTGCTCATAGCTGTGTCTCCACAGACAGCGCTTCCACCCCTGAGTCAGAAAATAGTGGGTTCAAGTCCCACTCCAACGGAATTAAGCACAAAAACCTAGGCGGACACTCTCGGTGTGGAGGCGGCATCTTTCGGATGAGACGTTAAACCGAGGCCACGTCTGCTCTCTCGGGTGGATGTAAAAGATCCCACGGCACTATTTCGAAGAAGAGCAGGAGAGTTCTCCCTGGTCTCCTGGGGCCAATATTTATCGCTCCGCCAAGACCTAAAACAAATTACCTGGTCTTTATCCCACCTGGTCTTTATCTCGCTGGCCACAAGCTCTGGAATTCCCTCCCTAAACCTCTCTTGCTCCTCCTTAAAACCTACCTCTTTGACCAAGCTTTTGGTCACCTGTCCTAATATCCCTTTATGTGGCTCGGTGTCAAATTTAGTCTGCTAACACTACAGTGAAGCACCTTGGGACGTTTTACTATGTTAAAGGATCTATATAAATACAAGTTGCTGTTGTTGCTTTTTGTGGGAGTTTACTGTGCACAAATTGGCTGCCGCATTTCCTACAGTGACTACACTTCAAAAAGTACTTAATTGGCTGTAAAACGCTTAGATGAAGGGACTGAGTGCAATGCATCCAAGTTTGCTGATGATACAAAGCTAGTTGGAAAAGTAAGCTGTGAGGAGGACGCAAATAGCCGGCAAACAGATGTAGACAGGTTAAGTGAGTGGGCAATAAGGTGGCAGATGGAGTATAATGTAGGGAAATGTGAGCTTACTCACTTTGGTAGGAAGAATGGAAAAACGGAATATTTTTTAAAATGGTGAGAAACCATTAAATGTTGGTGTTCAGAGAGCTGTGGCTGTCCTCGTACAAGAAACACAGAGTTAGCATGCAGGTACAGCAAGCAATGAGGAAGGCAAATGGTATGTTGGCCTTTATTGTAAGGGGGGTTGGAGTATAAGAGTAAGGAAGTCTTGCTACAATTGTACAGGGCCTTGGTGAGACCACACCTGGAGTACTGTGCACAGTTTTGGTCTCCTTATCTGAGGAAGGATATACTTGCCTTGGAGACGGTGCAACGAAGGTTCACTGGATTGATTCCTGGGATGAGAGGGTTGTCCTATGATGAGAGATTGTGTAGAATGGGCCTATAGTCTCTGGAGTTTAGAAGAATGAGTGGTGATCTCATTGAAACATACAAGATTCTGAGGGGGATTGACAGGGTAGACGCTGAGAGGTTGCTTCCCCTGGCTGGAGAGTCTAGAACTAGGGGGCATAGTCTCAGGATAAATGGTCAGCCATTTAGGACTGAGATGCAGAGGAATTTCTTCACTCAGAGGGTGGTGAATCTTTGGAATTCTCTACCCCAGAGGGCTGTGGAGGCTCAGTCGTTGAGTATATTCAAGGCTGAGATCGATAGATTTTTGGACTCTCGGGGAATCAAGGGATATGGGGATCGGGCGGGAAAATGGAGTGGAGGTCGAAGATCAGCCATGATCTTATTGAATGGCGGAGCAGGCTCGAGGGGTCTTATGGCCGACTCCTGCTCCTAATTCTTATGTTCTTATGACATCCTCAGGTTGTGAAAGGTGCTTTATAAATGCAAGTCTTTCTTCAAGGATAGAATGAGGTAAAAAGATAAAATATAGGTATTTGAGTAACGAAAACACTCATTATGGACACACACATTTCACTGTGCTGCAGTAGTGAGTCCTTAATGTTTCACTGGAAGCAAATTGTAAATCATAAAGTACATCAGTTGCTCTAAATATCCCTCAACCACTATAACCAAAATGAGATTAACTGGTCATTATTCACCTGATTGCTGATTATGGGATATTGCTTTGCGCAAAATGGCTTTCTTGTTAAATTAAATAACACTTGAAACCAATTCATTGTATGTGAAGTGCTTTAGGCCATTTCTGACGTATAAGGCGCTATATAAATTCAAGCTGTCCCTTTCACGGAAGTTCATTCAAATATATTGAGCACAAAAGAATAAGGTAGCACGGAGTGAGAATTTCTCCGGATACTTTACGTGGTGTTGGAGTCAAGTGATGGATGAGTGACAACTTTCTCCAAACTGAACGTCAGAAGGACCAAAGCCATTGTTTCAGGTCCCCTGCATCAACTCCACCCCCTTCCCACTGACGCTGTCCCTCTCCCCGGCCATTTTCTCGGGCTGAATCAGCAAAACCTCTGAATCCTGTTCAACCCAGAGCTGAGCTTCAAACCTGACATCCTAACTGTTGTCAAGACCACTTATGTCAACCTCCGCCACACTGCCTGCCTCACCCCACCATAGCTACTTAAACCCTCATCCATGCCTTTGTTACCTCCAGACTTCCTTTCTCCAATTCCCTCCTCGCTGGCCTCTCAACCTCGAACTTGTCCAAAAATTGACTGTCTTGCCCCACACGGAGGCCAGCTCACCCATCACCTCCTCCTCACTGGTTCCCTGTCCCCAACACGTTAAAATTCAAAATCGTTATTTACCGGTAACTCCACAGCCTGATCCCACCCCTATTTCTGCAACCAGCGCTGGCCTTATAGCCCCTCCTGTACACTTCAATCCTATGGCTGTGGCCGTTTGTGAATCTTACAGCACAGAAGGAGGCCATTCGGCCCATCGGGTCTGTGCCGGCTCTTTGAAAAGCTCTCCAATTAGTCCCACTCCCCCCTGCTCTTTCCCCACAGCCCTGCAAATGTTTCCTTTTCAAGTATTTATCCAGTTCCCTTTCTGAAAGTTACTATTGAAAGTGAATTTGTTCCCACGCTTTCAGGCAGCGCATTCCAGATCATAACAACACGCTGCATATAAAAAAAAGTTCCTCATGTCGCCTCTGGTTCTTTTGCCAAGCTCCCTAAATCTGTGTCCTCTGCTTACTGACCCTTCTACCAGTGGAAACAGTTTCTCCTTATTTACTCCATCAAAACCCTTCATGATTTTGAACACCAGTTCGGGGGAGAGCAGCAGCGGAGGAGGAGCCCGGCTTGAAAACCGGCGGCAGCTACAAGGCCCGACCAGTTCGGGGGAGAGCAGCAGCGGAGGAGGAGCCCGGCTTGAAAACCGGCGGCAGCTACAAGGCATACCAACTCAGCAGCGGGGAGAGAGGTAAAAAGTAATCAGTGTGTGACGTCACCAGGGAGCAGGTAAGTGATTGGTTGGTGAGTATTTCTCTTTTTTAAACTTTAACTCTGTAGTTTAGAGTTACTAGGGTCTTTTCTGGTATAGCAGGGACTGTTGGTAGACTACAAGTGCCTTAGAGATAATTTTAATTGGTGATAGTAAATAAATTTAAATTAAGTAAAGGGAAGGTCATGCCAGGTGAGCCCAGCCCCATGATATGCTCCTCTTGCTCTATGTGGGAATTCAGGGACCCCGGTGCCCCTGATGACCACGTGTGCCAGAGATGCATCCATCTGCAGCTACTAGCAGACCGCATTGAGGCGCTGGAGCTGCGGGTGGATGGGTTGTTGAGCATTCACGATGCTGAGCGGGTCATGGATAGCACGTTTAGTGAGTTGGACACACCGCAGGGAAGGGCTGCACAGGAAGACAGGAAATGGGTGACCACCAGGCGGAGCAATAGAAGCAGGCAGGTAGTGCAGGAGACCCCTGTGACCATTCCCCTCTCAAACAAGTATACCGCTTTGGATACTGTTGAGGGGGATGACTCACCAGGGGAAGGCAGCAGCAGCCAACTTCCTGGCACTGGGGGTGCTCCTGCTGCCCAGGAAGGGGGGAAAAAGAGTGGGAGAGCAATAGTGGTAGGGGATTCTATAGTAAGGGGAACAGACAGGCGTTTCTGTGGCCGTAGACGTGAATCCAGGATGGTTTGTTGCCTCCCTGGTGCCAGGGTCAAGGATATCACTGAGCGGCTGCAGGGCATTCTGGAGGGGGAGGGTGAACAGCCAGAGGTCGTGGTCCACATTGGTACCAACGACATAGGTAAAAAGAGGGATGAGGTCCTGCAGCAAGAATTTAGGGAGCTAGGTGAAGGATTAAAGAGCAGGACCTCAAAGGTTGTAATCTCTGGATTACTCCCGGTGCCACGTGCTAGTGAGTATAGAAATAGGAAGATAGAACAGATGATTGCGTGGCTAAAGGGATGGTGCAGGAGGGAGGGCTTTAGTTTCCTGGATCATTGGGTCTGCTTCTGGGAAAGGTGGGACTTATACAAGTCGGACGGTTTACACCTGAACCAGAGGGGAACCAATATCCTTGCGGGGAGGTTTGCTAGCACTGCTGGGGGGGGTTTAAACTAACTTGGCAGGGGGATGGGGTACAGAGTGGAGCTATAGTAGGGGGTGATTTACAGCCAAATACAGAGGAAAAAACAAGTCAGCTGGGAAGGCAGAGCAAATATGTGAAGGCAAAAGGGAATATGGCAGGGCTGGAAGGCATTTATTTTAATGCAAGGAGTCTTGCAAATAAGGTGGATGAACTGAAGTTGTTGTTGAACACATGGGAGTACGATATTGTTGCCATCACGGAGACATGGTTGAGGGAGGGTCAGGACTGGCAGCTCAATATTCCGGGGTATAGAATCTTCAGGCGAGACAGAGGGGGGTGTAAAAGGGGAGGGGGTGTTGCAATATTAATTAAGGAGTCAATTACTGCTGTAAGGAGGGATGATATATTAGCGGGTTCCTCAAATGAGGCCATATGGGTAGAACTTAAAAACAAAAAGGGGGCAAGCACTTTGCTGGGAGTGCACTATAGGCCCCCAAACAGTCAGGGGGAGATAGAGGAACAGATATGTAGGCAAATCTCAGAGAAGTGTGAAAATAATAGGGTAATAATAGTGGGGGATTTCAACTTCCCCAATATAAATTGGGATAGTCAGAGTGTGAAAGGCTTAGAGGGTGCAGAATTCTTAAAGTGCATCCAGGAGAGCTTTTTGAGCCAACATGTAGAAAGTCCTACAAGAGAGGGGGCGGTACTGGACCTAATTCTGGGGAATGTAGCCGGGCAAGTGGTGGAAGTATCAGTAGGAGAGCATTTTGGCGACAGTGACCATAATTCAGTGAAATTTAAGGTGGTCATGGAAAAAGACAAAGACGGCCCGGAAATAAGGGTTCTAAATTGGGGGAAGGCCGATTTTAATATGATAAGGCAGGATCTGGCCAAAGTGGACTGGGAGCAGCTACTTATAGGAAAATCCACATCAAAACAGTGGGAGACTTTCAGAAGGGAAATAGAGAGAGTACAGCGCCAACATGTTCCTGTAAAGGTCAAGGGTGGGACCAACAAGCAAAGGGAACCTTGGATGACAAGGGAGATACAAAAATGCATTAGAAATAAAAGGGGGGCTTTTGGCAGTTACAAAAGACTAAAGATGGAAGAAGCCCTAGAGGAGTATAAAAAGTGCAGGGGCATACTTAAAAAAGAAATTAGGAGGGCGAGGAGGGGCCATGAAATAACACTGGCGAGCAAAATAAAGGAAAATCCTAAGATGTTTTATAAGTATATTAAGGGCAAGAGGATAACCAGGGAAAGGGTAGGGCCCATTAGGGACCAAAGTGGCAATCTGTGTGTAGAGCCAGATGATGTAGGCGGGGTTTTAAATGAATTTTTTGCATCTGTGTTCACTATGGAGAAAGACGATGCAGACATAGAAATCGGGCAAGGGGACTGTGACATACTTGAACATATTAGCATCGAGAGGGAGGAGGTGCTAGTGGTTTTAGCAGGCCAAAAAGTGGATAAATCCCCAGGCCCGGACGAGATGTATCCCAGGCTGCTGTGGGAGGCAAAGGAGGAGATTGCAGGGGCTCTGACACAAATTTTCAGAACCTCTCTGGCCACAGGGGATGTACCAGAGGACTGGAGAACAGCTAATGTAGTACCATTATTCAAGAAGGGTAGCAGGGATAAACCAGGGAATTACAGGCCAGTGAGTCTAACATCTGTGGTGGGGAAATTATTGGAAAAAATTCTGAGGGACAAAATTATTCTCCACTTGGCGAGGCAAGGATTAATCGGGGATGGTCAGCATGGCTTTGTCAAGGGTAAATCATGTCTGACAAATCTGATTGAATTTTTCGAGGGGGTGACTAGGGAGGTGGATGAGGGAAATGCTGTGGATGTGGTTTACATGGACTTCAGTAAAGCTTTTGACAAAGTCCCGCATAGGAGACTGGTCAAGAAGGTAAGAGCCCATGGGATCCAGGGTGCCTTGGCGCGTTGGATCCTAAACTGGCTGAGTGGCAGGAGGCAGAGGGTGATGGTCGAAGGTTGCTTTTGTGACTGGAAGCCTGTGTCCAGTGGGGTACCTCAGGGATCGGTGCTGGGTCCCTTGTTGTTTGTGATCTACATAAATGATTTGGATGAGAATGTAAAAGGGATGATCAGTAAGTTTGCAGATGACACAAAAATTGGTGGGGTGGTAAATTGCAAGGAGGAAAGCCTCAGGCTACAGGACGATATAGACGGGTTGGTCAGTTGGGCGCAAAAGTGGCAAATGGAATTTAACCCTGAAAAGTGTGAGGTGATGCATTTTGGACGGACAAATAAGGCAAGGGAATACACAATGAGTGGTAGGACCCTAGGAAGTACAGAGGGTCAGAGGGACCTTGGTGTACATGTACATAGATCTCTGAAGGCAGCGGAACAGGTAGATAAGGTGGTTAAAAAGGCATATGGGATACTTGCCTTCATTAGCCGAGGCATAGAATATAAGAGCAGGGAGGTTATGATGGAGCTGTACAAAATGCTGGTGAGGCCACAGCTGGAGTACTGTGTGCAGTTCTGGTCGCCTCACTATAGGAAGGATGTGATTGCTTTGGAGAGGGTGCAGAGAAGATTCACCAGGATGTTACCTGGGATGGAGCGCCTCAGCTATGAAGAAAGACTAAACAGGCTGGGGTTGTTTTCCTTGGAGCAAAGAAGGCTGAGGGGGGACCTGATTGAGGTGTACAAAATGATGAGGGGCATAGATAGGGTAGACAAAGAGGAACTTTTCCCCTTAGTAGGGGGGTCAATAACAAGGGGGCATAGATTCAGGGTAAGGGGCAGGAGATTTAGAGGGGATTTGAGGAGGAACTTTTTCACCCAGAGGGTGGTTGGAATGTGGAACTCAATGCCTAAAAGGGTGGTAGAGGCAGGAACCCTCACAACATTCAAGAAGCATTTGGATGAGCACTTGAAATGCCATTGCATACAGGGCTATGGACCAAATGCTGGAAAATGGGATTAGACTGGACAGGGATGGATGGGCGGCGCAGACACGATGGGCCGAAGGGCCTCTTTCTGTGCTGTAAAACTCTATGACTCTATGACTCTATGACCTCTATCAAATCTCCTCTTAGCCTTCTCTGCTCCAGGAGAACACCCTCTACTTCCATTATTTGTTTTCCTTTCCCCCCCCCACCCCAGGAAATTACAGGGGCGATCTTGCCAGCCCTGGGGAGGCGGGTTTGCAGGTGGGACTGCCAGGAAAATGGCAGAATCTAGGAGCGGGTACCCATCCTGCCCCCAACCTGCCTCTGTGCCATCTTCCCAGGAGGTGGGTACCCGACCCGCGCCGGGTCGAGGCGGGAAGGGGATTAGTGCCAATTAACTGCAGTTTTTTGGCTAATCCCTATTTTGAGCCCTGAAGTGTGGGCTTCCCGACGGCTCCGAACCTCGCCAGGGTCACTGAGGTGGGCCGTCGGTCTTCGGGGGGGTCAGAGGGGCCGAGATGTCCGGTGTGCAGGTGAGTGATGGGTGTATGTGTGCAGAGGTAGGTGTGTGAGGTGTGTGTAAAGTGTTTTAATAAGTTTTACTTACCTTTACTTCTTCCTGCAGGCTTCCTCCCTTCAGGTCTCGGGAGTCCCTCAGCTCACCGGCACAGAAAGCAGAATGGCCGCTGAACTGTGAAAAGCTGCAGTCTTCTGCTTTCTGGTCAGGAAGGCTTTCTAATTGAGTCTTGAGTAAAGACACAACTTAGAAGACAGATTGTCAGTGTTTGACAGCTTCACAGAGCCGTCAAACGATGACATTTCATCTGTCAAAAGCTCTTGACAGATGAAACGTCACTCACTAATGTCAACTGTAACTGGCTTTCCCTTAATTGGCCTGCTAAACTCACTGGGTGGGCTTAACAAGGTCAATCAAGGGAAAATAGCGTGGGTTGGCCACAAGTCGATGGAGGCGGGACTAAAACCCGACAAGTGGGGGTCCCGCCTCCAAAACTCCCCATTGACAAAATCCAGCCCTACATGTCTGCGAGAGGTGGCGGGGGGAGGAGGGGCAACAGGGAGGGGAAGTGTTTGGTCCGGCCATCATGAGGTGTGCAGCAGGCTTGATGGACCAGCTGGTCTTGTCCTGCCCATCAATTTCGTATGTTCGAAATATACAAGCCTCCCCCAAGTGACTGCTCTCCCACGTTGTTCAACTTGAGGCACAACTGCCAATAAGTGCTGAATAAAGCAATCATGGTCATTAAAGCTCTGACTCTTAGCTCATAGAAATCTAGGATAACCGAGTGATTGAATTGCTTAATCTTGTGTCTAGCACAGAATATGGTATTGGATTTCCAACTCTAGACGTCCTCCACATACGCAACAACTATATTTCAAACTTAAGTGGACCAGCCACATAAATACTGTGGCTACAAGAGCAGGTCAGAGGCTGGGTACTCTGCGGCGAGTGTCTCACCTCCTGACTCCCCAAAGCCTTTCCACCATCTATAAGGCACAAGCCAGGAATGTGATGGAAAACTCTCCACTTGCCTGGATGAGTGCAGTTCCAACAACACTCAAGAAGCTTGATACCATCCAGGACAAAGCAGCCTACTTGATTGGCACCCCATCCACCACCTTAAACATTCACTCCCTCCACCACTGGCGTACCATGGCTGCAGTGTCTACCATCTACAAGATGCACTGCAGCAACTCGCCAAGGCTTCTTCGGCAGTACCTCCCAAGCCCGTAACCTCTACCACCCAGAAGGACAAGGGCAGCAGGCGCATGGGAACACTACCACCTCCAAGTTCCCCTCCAAGTCACACACCATGCTGACTTGGAAATATATCGTCGTTCCTTCATCGTCGCTGGGTCAAAATCCTGGAACTCCCTCCCTAACAGCACTGTGGGAGCACCTTCACCACACGGACTGCAATGGTTCAAGAAGGTGGCTCACCACCACCTACTCGAGGGCAACTAGGGATGGGCAATAAATGCTGGCCTTGCCAGCGATGCCCACATCCTGTGAATGAATAATAGAAAAACAAATTCTGCCAGCTGAGACTTCACTGTCCTTTCATTGTTGAAGGTTCATTGATCTGTGTAGAACAGCTGGCCCCTGAATTACTTTACAAGATGCTGATGTCCCCACTAAAACCAACAGGGAACCAAGCCCACAATAGGTATTGCTAACAAACAATCTTGAGCCTAGAAGATTACAGGGTGATCGAATTGAGGTGTTTATGAATATTGAAGGCTTTGATAGGGTAGGGAGAGAGAAACTATTTCCTCTGGTGGGGGGAGTCCAGGACAAGGGGGCAGAACCTTAAAATTAGAGCCAGGCCGTTCAGGGGTGATGTCAGGAAGCACTTCTTCACACAAAGGGTGGTGGAAATCTGGAACTCTCTCCCCCAAAAAGCGGTTAAGGCTGGGGGGTCAGTTGAAAATTTAAAAACTGAAGTTGGTAGATTTTTGTTAGGTAAGGATATTAAGGGTTACGGAACCAAGGTGGGTAAAATAAAGTTTAAGATACAGATCAGCCATGATCTAATTGAATGGCGGAATAGGCTTGAGGGGCTGAATAGCCTCCTCCTGTTCCTAAGTACCTAACAGGAGTGCCATTCCCAGCAGCAATATTTTATTGTGGAAACATTCATCAACGGGACTTGGAGATTGGAATCTCAGAGCGCAAGCACTGGTTTACGGAATAAAGTGTCGGCAGTTGACTCTTGTGACCTTGAAGTTAATTACTACAAGCATCGCCCCTTGCGCCAGTGCAGGGAATTCGTTTTAAGAAGCACCCATACAAATCCACCATGGAGTAAAGTCAGAAGATTTGTTTAGGCGGGGAACAGGCAACAGAATATATTTTTCCAAAACGCTCGTCCATCAGGTTTTTTTGGGAGAGGCGGTATTTGGCTGGGTAATGCCCAAAAAGGAAGAGAAAGGGGTTCTGAGGAAAGGACTACAGCTAAGGTGTTACTCTGTCTCTTCCCTTTTCATGTTCTGCCACACCCAGTCTGTAATTCTAGCATTTTCATTTTTTATTTAAGATACAAAATATCTTGCAAAAGGGGAGGGGAAAATAAGACTATAATAATTTCCAGAGCTTCATCTAGTTTCACTCAGAACAATCCCCTGCAGGGCAGTCGATGTCTCCTCCCAACCTTCTGTCACCAGGTGGTGTCTGGGTGTTTGGTGCCACTGGCTGTGACATAAAAACCAAGAGGAGATTCTCTGCTTGGGGCAAGTGAGAGGAAACGGAACCAATTTTAACCTTTTTCTCCTCTCAGTAGAGAACTGGCGTCGACATCACAGGACAGTATTTCCACAACCAGAAAATTCCTGTCCTTAAACCAATAACAAAATGATCAATTGGACTTAACTCTTTCAAAGAGCCGGCACAGGCACGACGGGCCGAATGGCCTCCTTCTGTGCTCTAAGATTCTATGATTCAATGAGTCTAGGAACTCTCTTAATACAGAAGCAATTCCATACCGATATTGTGAACCCACGAACTTGAGGTTTCTGCTTTCTATCTCTAAATGAATCCAAAGAGCCAGATATAATTGCCAAACCTTACCCAGTCATTGCCTGCTCTCTCGGGTGGATGTAAAAGATCCCATGGCACTATTTTGAAGAAGAGCAATGGGAGTTCTCCCCAGTGTCCTGGGGCCAATATTTATCCCTCAATCAACATCGCTAAAACAGATGATCTGCTCATTATCACATTGCTGTTTGTGGGAGCTTGCTGTGCGCAAATTGGCTGCCCCATTTCCTACATTACAACAGTGACAACACTTAAAAAAGAAAGTACTTCATTGGCTGCAAAGCGTTTTGGGACGTCCGGCGGTCACGAAAGGCGCTGTAGAAATACAAGTCTGTCTTTCTTTTGTTGGTATACCATCCAACAACGGGTAGCCGCTAACACCTGTTGACATAAAGCTGTTAATAAGCAGATTATCGAGATGTAGCTGTTCTTCCAACATAATAAGTATCAAATATTTACCTCCGCTTTATTTTATTTCCCCCCTTACTGATTGAGGCTTGTCTTGCACACACAGCGCCCTGATCATGTTGAATACAGCTCACACACCAAGCATTACTGTGATGATCCATATCTTAATCTTATCATGAAGACAGTGTAAAGATTGTTTTAGTGCCTCCACGGTTGAAAACTACAGAGACGACGATGTCTTATTTGACGTTAGTTATTATGGATCAGTCGGCATTTTAATCCATTTCTAACCTCACTCTGTTTAGAAACCCACTGCCAAGACTTGGCTGAAACAAAATCACTTCCAGCGTAACAATATTTCAAACAAAGGGAAAGAACACTCTAGAACGTGTCTTCTCTTGATTAATGAATGGATGTGCTAATATACAGTCATATAAAATTAATATATCCTCAGGTTAAAGCTATTAACGACAACAGAATACACAGCGATGGATCGTTAATCAGTGCCCACATCACTTCGGAAGCCAATCACCTTATGTTAATGAGATCAATAGGACTGTGGAACATTAATTCTGCTGAAGCAAAAGCTTTCGTCCACCAGCAGTGTTGTCTTTACGGGTCATCGGCATTCGAACAAATGCAATAGTGCTTCACCATCACGTCTATCGCAAGCACTCTTACAGTGATACAGCTCAGAAGGAGGCTATTCGGCCCATCGTGCCTGTGCCGGCTCTTTGAAAGAGCTCTCCAATTAGTCCCACTCCCCCCTGCTCTTTCCCCAGAGCCCTGCCAATTTTTTCAGTTTCAAGTATTTATCCAATTCCCTTTTGAAAGTTACTATTGAATCTGCTTCCACCGCCCTTTCAGGCAGCGCGTTCCAGATCACAACAACTCACTGCGTAAAAAAACTCTCCTCATCTCAACTTTGGTTCTTTTGCCAATTGCCTTAAATCTGTGTCCTCTGGTTACCGACCCTCCTGCCACTGGAAACAGTTCCTCCTTATTTACTCTATCAAAGCCCCTCATGATTTTGAACACCTCGATTAAATCTCCCCTTAAACTTCTCTGCTCCAAGGAGAACAACCCCAGCTTATCTAGCCTTTCCATGTAACTGAAGTCCTGCATCCCTGGTACCATCCCAGTAAATCTCTTCTGCACCCTCTCCAAGGCCAATTCTTTCTAAATGGCACACACACTCCCAAAGTGGAAACTATATGAAGAATCTTGATAGAGTAAAGAGGGAGAAACTGTTTCCAGTGGCAGGAGGGTCGGTAACCAGAGGACACAGATTGAAGATAGTTGACAAAAGAACCAGAGGGGGAGATGAGGAAAAAACTCTCTTTACGCAGTGATTCATTGCAACCTGGAATGCGCTGCCTGAAAGGGCGGTGGAAGCAGATTCAACAATAACTTTGGAAAGGGGAATTGGATCAATACTTCAAAAGGAAACATTGCAGGACGATGGGGCAAGAGCTGGGGTGGTGGGGGGGGGGGGGAGTGGGACTAATTGGAGAGCTCTTTCAAAGAGCCGGCACAGGCACGATGGGCCGAATGGCCCTCCTCCTGTGCTGTGTGATTCAGACCAGGGAGCAGCGAGGCGAGGAGGAGCCCGGTATAAAAACCGGCGCGAGTACCGAGGCCCGACCAGTTCGGACCAGGGAGCAGCGAGGCGAGGAGGAGCCCGGTATAAAAACCGGCGCGAGTACCGAGGCCCGACCAGTTCGGACCAGGGAGCAGCGAGGCGAGGAGGAGCCCAGTATAAAAACCGGCGCTAGTACCGAGACCCGACCAGTTCAGACCAGGGAGCAGCGAGGCGAGGAGGAGCCCGGTATAAAAACCGGCGCTAGTACTGAGGCCCAACCAGTTCAGACCAGGGAGCAGCGAGGTGAGGAGGAGCCCGGTATAAAAACCGGCGCGAGTACCGAGGCCCGACCAGTTTGGACCAGGGAGTAGCGAGGCGAGGAGGAGCCCGGTATAAAAACCGGCGCGAGTACCGAGGCCCGACCAGTTTGGACCAGGGAGTAGCGAGGCACACCAACTCAGCAGCGGGGAGAGAGGTAAAAAGTAATCAGAGTGTGACGTCACCAGGGAGCAGGTAAGTGATTGGTTGGTGAGTATTTCTCTTTTTTAAACTTTAACTCTCCGGTTTATAGTTGCTAAGGTCTTTTCTGGTGTAGCGGGGACTGTTGGTGAACCATGCAAGCGCCTTAGAGTTTATCTTTAATTGGTGATAGTGAATTAATTAAAATTAATTAAAGGGGAAGTCATGCCAGGAGAGCCCAGCCCCGTGTTATGCTCCTCTTGCTCTATGTGGGAATTCAGGGACACTGCCGGTGTCCCTGACGACCACGTGTGCCAGAAATGCATTCAGCTGCGGCTACTAGCAGACCGCTTTGCGGTGCTGGAGCAGCAGATGGATGGGCTTTGGAGCATGCACGATGCTGAGAGGGTCGTGGATAACACGTTTAGTGAGGTGGTCAAACCACAGGTAAGGGCTGCACAGGCAGACGGGAAATGGGTGACCATCAGGCAGAGCAGTAGAGGCAGGCAGGTAGTGCAGGGGACCCCTGTGGCCATCCCCCTCTCAAACAGGTATACCAATTTGGATACTGTTGAGGGGGATGACTTACCAGAGGAAGGCAGCAGCAGCCAACTTCTCGGCACCAGGGGTGCTTCTGCTGCTCAGGAAGGGAGGAAAAATAGTGGGAGAGCAATAGTGGCAGGGGATTCTATCGCAAGGGGAACAGATAGGCGTTTCTGTAGTGTATGTGCCTTTAAGTCAGAAGTAATTTTACAGCTCCTGTATACTGTAGTACCGGCAGTGACCACACCTGTATATAAGCTTTGCGCATGCCTCTGTACCCCCAGTCTAGAGATTACCCTCCTCCAGTAAAGACCTGTTATTTGTTAATGTACAGCATCCGTGTGATTATTTATCCATTGAACCACGGATCTAACAGTTTCTGTGGCTGTAGATCTGACTCCAGGATGGTTTGTTGCCTCCCTGGTGCCAGGGTCAAGGATGTCACTGAACGGCTGCAGGGCATTCTGAAGGGGGAGGGTGAACAGTCAGAGGTCATGGTTCACATTGGGACCAATGACATGGGTAGGAAGAGGGATGACGTCCTGCAGCAAGAATTTAGGGAGCTAGGTAGCAGATTAAAGCGCAGGACCTCAAAAGTTGTAATCTCTGGATTACTCCCGGTGCCACGTGCTAGTGAGTATAGGAATAGGAGGATAGAGCAGATGAATGCGTGACTAAAGAGTTGGTGCAGGAGGGAGGGCTTTAGTTTCCTGGATCACTGGGCCTGCTTCTGGGGAAGGTGGGACTTGTACAAGTCGGACGAGTTGCACCTGAACCAGAGCGGGACAAATATCCTTGCGGGGAGGTTTGCTAGCATTGTTCGGGGGGGTTTAAACTAAAACGGCAGGGGGTTGGGAACCTGAGCAGGGAGACAGAGGAAAGGGAAACAGGGATAAAAGCAAAAGATTGGAAGGAGAAAAACAAAAGTGGCAGTCAGAGAAATCAACGGTTTAAATCAAACGTGGCCACAGTAAATAATAATTCTAATAGGTCTAAGAGCGTTAAAAAAACAAGCCTGAAGGCTTTGTGTCTTAATGCGAGGAGCATTTGTAATAAGGTGGATGAATTGGCTGCGCAAATAGAGGTAAACGAATATGATTTGGTTGGGATTACGGAAACGTGGCTCAAGGATGGCCAAGACTGGGAACTCAACATCCAGGGATATTCGATATTCAGGAAAGATAGGCAAAAAAGAAAGGGAGGTGGGGTAGCATTACTGGTTAAAGAAGGGATTAACACAATTGTAATGAAGGATATTAGCTCTGATGATGTGGGATCTGTATGGGTAGAATTGAGAAATACTAAGGGGAAAAAAACATTAGTGAGAGTGGTATATAGACCTCCCAACAGTAAGGCGGAGGTTGGGGATGGCATGAAAATGGAAATTAAAGAAGCGTGCCATAAAGAGCATCCTGACAAACTGTATCACAGTATGGTATGGCAGCTGTAGCTACTATGACCAGAAAGCCCTGCAGCGGGTAGTCAAAACTGCCCAATGCATTACCGGCACCCGGCTACCGACCATAGAGCACATATACCAGAAACGCTGTCTACGGAGGTCACGGTCCATCATCAAAGACCCTACCCACCCCAGCCACAGTCTGTTCATGCTCCTGCCATCTGGGAGATGCTACAGATGCATTCGCACCCGTACGGCCAGATTTAGGAACAGCTTCTTTCCCAGGGCTGTCATCCTACTGAACTCCACAAATAAACTCTAAAGCCTGCACATCTGCCAATGCACTTTATTATGGTTATGTTTATGTTAATATACTACAAGCCAAATGTATGTTGAATGTTTAAATGTCTTAATCTAAAAGTACACTCTCGGGAGCCGCAAGCCTACATTTCGTTGTACTGCACTTGTGCACTAACAATGACAATAAAAGTTGATTTGATTTGATTTGATAAGGGCACAGCAGTCATCATGGGTGACTTTAATCTACATATAGATTGGGCCAACCAAATTAGTAACAATACTGTGGAGGAGGAATTCCTGGAGTGTTTACGGGATGGTTTCCTGGACCAATATGTCGAGGAACCAACCAGAGATCAGGCCATCTTAGACTGGGTATTATGTAACGAAAAAGTATTAATTAGCAATCTTGTTGTACGAGGCCCCTTGGGTCGGAGCGATCATAATATGATCGAATTCTTCATTAAGATGGAGAATGAAGTAGTTGACTCAGAGACAAGGGTCCTCAATTTAAATAAAGGAAACTACGATGGTCTGAGGAGCGAGTTGGGTAGGATTGATTGGGGAAATGCACTCAAAGGGTTGACGGTGGATAGGCAATGGCAAACATTCAAAGACCGAATGGATGAGCTACAGAATTTGTTCATCCCAGTTTGGCATAAAAATAAAACAAAAAAGGTGACTCAACCGTGGCTAACAAGGGAAATTAGGGATAGCATAAGATCCAAGGAGACGACATATAAATTGACCAGAAAAAGCAATAATCCTGAGGATTGGGAGCAGTTTAGGACTCAACAAAGGAGGACAAACGGATTAATTAAGAAAGGGAAAATAGAATATGAGAGTAAGCTATCAGGGAACATAAAAACTGACTGTAAAAGCTTTTATAGATATGTGAAGAGAAAAAGATTAGTGAAGTCAAGCGTAGGTCCCTTGAAGTCAGAATCAGGGGAATTTATAATGGGAAACAAAGAAATGGCAGACCAACTAAATTCATACTTTGGTTCTGTCTTCACAAAGGAGGACACAAATAATCTCCCAGAGATGCCGGGGAACATAGGGTCTGATGAAAGGGTGGAACTGAAAGAAATCAGTATTTGTAGGGAAATGGTGTTCCGTAAATTGATGGGACTGAAGGCCGATAAATCCCCAGGGCCTGATAATCTACATCCCAGGGTACTTAAGGAAGTGGCCCTAGAAATAGTAGATGCATTGCTGGTCATCTTCCAGAACTCGATAGATGCTGGAACAGTACCCATGGATTGGAGGGTAGCTAATGTTACCCCACTATTCAAAAAAGATGGTAGAGAAAAAGCGGGGAATTATAAGCCTGACATCGGTAGTGGGGAAAATGCTAGAATCTATTATACAAGATGTAATAGCAGAGCACTTGGTAAGCAGTGACAGGATCGGACAAAGTCAACATGGATTTACAAAAGGTAAATCATGCTTGACTAATTACTGGAATTTTTTGAGGATGTAACTGGTAAAATAGATAAGGGAGAACCAGTGGATGTGGTGTATTTGGACTTTCAGAAGGCTTTCGATAAGGTCCCACATAAGAGATTAGCGTGCAAAATTAAGGCACATGGGATTGGGGCAAGGTATTGACTTGGATAGAGAACTGGTTGGCGGACAGAAAGCAAAGAGTTGGAATAAACGGGTCGTTTTCTGAGTGGCAGGCAGTGACTAGTGGGGTACCGCAAGGATCGGTCCTAGGACTCCAGCTGTTCACAATATATATTAATGATCTGGACGAGGGAATTGGATGTAATATCTCCAAATTTGCAGACGACACAAAGCTGGGTGGGAGGGTAAGCTGTGAGGAGGAGGGCAGCACGGTGGCATAGTGGTTAGCACTGTTGCCTCACAGCGCCAGGGACCCGGGTTCGAATCCGGCCTCGGGTGACCGTCTGTGTGGAGTTTGCACATTCTCCCCGTGTTTGCGTGGGTTTCCTCCGGGTGCTCCGGTTTCCTCCCACAGTCCAAAAGATGTGCGGGTTAGGTTGATTGGCTATGATAAATTGACCCTTAGTGTTAGGGGGATTAAATACGTGGGGTTACGTGGATAGGGTGGGATATGTGTTGGTGTAGGGGTTACGGGGATCGGGTGGGATATGTGTCGGTGCAGGCTCGATGGGCCGAAATGGCCTCTATCTGCACTGTGGGGTTTCTGTGATTCTGTGATGAAACTCCAAGATGATTTGGACAGGTTGGGTGATTGGGCAGAAACATGGCAAATGCACTATAATGTGGATAAATGTGAGGTTATCCACTTTGGTGGCAAAAACAGGAAGGCAGATTATTATTTGAATGGCAATAGATTGGGAGAAGGGGAAGTGCAAAGAGACCTGGGTGTTATTGTGCACCAGTCGCTGAAGGTAAGCATGCAGGTGCAGCAGGCGGTTAAGAAGGCAAATGGTATGTTGGCCTTCGTAGCAAGAGGGTTCGAGTACAGGAACAAGGATGTCTTGCTACAGTTGTACAGGGCCTTGGTGAGACCGCACCTTGAGTATTGTGTGCAGTTTTGGTCGCCTTACCTGAGGAAGGACGTTCTTGCCATGGAAGGAGTGCAGCGAAGATTCACCAGGCTGATACCTGGGATGGCAGGAATGACGTATGAGGCGAGGTTGTGTCGATTGGGCTTATACTCACTGGAGTTTAGAAGATTGAGAGGGGATCTCATCGAAACCTATAAAATTCTGTCAGGCCTGGACAGACTAGATGCAGGAAGGATGTTTCTGATGGCCGGGGTGTCCAGAACCAGGGGTCATAGTCTAAGGATAAGGGGTAAGCCATTTAGGACTGAAATGAGGAGGAATTTCTTCACCCAGAGAGTGGTGAACCTGTGGAATTCTCTGCCACAGAGGGCGGTGGAGGCCAGTTCATTAAATATATTCAAGAAAGAGTTGGATACATTTCTTAAGGCTAAAGGGATCAAGGGATATGGGGAGAAGGCAGGGACAGGGTACTGAATTTGGATGATTAGCCATGATCTCATTGAATGGCGGAGCAGGCTCGAGGGGCCGAATGGCCTACTCCTGCTCCTACCTTCTATGTGTCTATGTGCGATACCGCATCCGATCGGGAATCAGCACACGTCAGGAAAGAAAATCAGAAAAACAACCTGCAGCAAATAATGGGATGGCTCAATGTGTAATGCAAGAGTTAAAAGTTCCCAAACTGTGAGTGAAGAGACTGTCACCCTGAATCATTTATGAGTTGCATTGCACAAACCGTGGGACTTTGCCAGTGGCCTGGGTATCTGCAGATCGGGGCACACGTGATGAAAGGCATTACGCAGACTAACACTTAGAAAATATTCAGCACGCGCATTCATTCTGATAATTTAACTAGGGTAAAAAAAAATCTGTATTTTATTTTTGTTTTCAGCCAACTCTCTTTGAAGCTTGTGAAGCACTGGCTGCTTTTATTTTTCCTGAAACGGCCTCAATAAATCTTCGACAAACTCTTTCAAGCAGCAAGATTGAGGCAGCCCTGAATCTTGGACTGGCCCCAGTATAACTAAAAGGTCCAGTGAACAGTGACCACATAACCCCCATTGCGTGGCTGTGTTCCAGTGCGTTGTCAGCTTCAAGCTGTCTCCTCACGCCCTCACGAAAGGTCCCCACTGACAGCCTAAGATGTTCGTGTGTAAGTCACACCGGCTTCACATGCCATGAACCATCGAGAGCTTTCTCCCATGAAGCAGTCACTTCTTTGGAACGCAAGTTCCCTGTGAAACAACATGTGTGTCCTAACATAAATTTCCACTTAGGTTACTCAGTAAATTCCAGTGTTTAATGGCACGATCATCAAGTGCCGGGGAACAACAACAACTTTCATTTATACAGCGCCTTTAATGTGGTAAGACGTCCCAAGGCGCTTCACAGGAGCGTAATCGAACAAAATTTGGCACCGAGTAGGTCACTTGTCAACTCTATTGTTTGGCACATAAGGAGATATGAGGACAGGTGACCAAAAGCTTGGTCTAAGAGGCAGGTTTTAAGGAGCGTCTTAAAGGAGGAGAGGGAGGTGCCGAGGCGGAGAGGTTTCGGGAGGGAATTCCAACGCTTAGGGCCAAGGCAGCTGAAGGCACGGCCACCAATGATGGAAATCGGTCTTATTTTACAAAATTAAGCACTCCCACATCAGAAATAATGGGGAACAGATGGAGTAAAGTGGGCGAGCGCACGCAACTGAGAAAGATCAACAACAGACCTAAGGTTAACTTCTGAGAAGGATCCGAGTCATCACCACCAATGCCCAACTATCATGACTTATAGTTCTAACATTGTCCATCCTTCTATGCCTCTGAAAATGTTCACCGGCTGTTAATTGTTCTGAGTTGGAGAACAATTCCTTGCATGGGATTAATTTCCACAGGAGCCTGGACTGAACCTGGCCCAGTTCCTTGGCCCGTTGCAGTTCCCAGAGAATGGCGACCCATGCTTCAAATCTGGCCTTAACACAACTGAAAGGTCAGAGTTCTGGATATGGGAACAGGAGTAGGTCATTTGTCAACTCTATTGTTTTAATCCCAGTTCCAGAACCCTTAATATATAGATTGTAAGCTTTACCAAAGAGCTGGCACAGGAATGATGGACTGAATGGCCTCTTTCTGTGCTGCATTAGTAGTGTCAGCTGTGGCTCAGTGGGTAGCACTCTCAACTTTGAGTCAGAATGGTTGTAAGTTCCAGTCCCATGCCAGAGACTTGAGCACAAAAATCTAGGTTGACACTCCCAGTGCAGTACTGAGGGAGTGCTGCACTGTCGGAGGTGCTGTGTTTCAGATGAGACGTTAAACCGAGGCCCTGTCTGCTCTTGCAGGTGGATGTAAAAGATCCTATGGCACTATTTCAAAGAGGAGCAGGGGAGTTCTCCCCGGTGTCATGGCCAATATTTATCCCTCAATCAACATCACTAAAACATATTATCTGGTCATTATCGCAGTGCTGTTTGTGGGAGCTTGCTGTGTGCAAATTGGCTGCCACATTTCCTAAATTACAACAGTGACTATACTTCAAAAGTACTTCATTAGCTGTAAAGCGCTTTGGGACATCTTGAGGTTGTACAAGGTGCTATATAAATGCAAGTTTTTCTTTATGGTTCTATGGGTTGGATTTTACCAGCACTGAGGAGGCGGATCTGGAGGCAGGACTGCTGGGAAAATCAAAAAGAATGGGAGCGGATCCCGAACCTGCTCCCAACCCACCTCCAACCAATCTTCCCGGGAGTCAGATACCCGATTTGCACAGGGACCCGACTCCTAGCGGCGGGAAGAGGATTATAGCCACTTAACTGCCTGTTAACAGGTAGTGAACAGGCAGTTAAGAGGCTTTTTCCCATTTTGAGACTTCTGCTGCGGGCTTCCCAACATCGGGGAACCCCGCCAGGGTAAATGAGGTGTGCTGTGGGTCTGTTGTAATGTTTGTTTATAGATGACAGCTGCAGAATTGGTGTGAAGGATGCAATGGGACACTGGTGAGTATCAGAGGTAGGGAAATGTTGGGAAAGTCATTTTTAATGTGTTTAGATTTTTCTGTAGGTGACAAGCTTTGAAGTGTTTGTGTGGCTTCACCTCATTGGGAGAAGTGACAGATTGCTTTTGTACCCTCACCTGCAGCTGCCACCTGTTTTATCCTAAGGAGAGAGTCACTGGAGAGCCCAGGTGCAAGGGCTCACCTTTGTACAGTGATTGTCAATGTTTGACAGCACCTCAATGCTGTCAAACACCGTCAAATCATCTGTCAAAAATAAATAGTTCATGTCCCTTTAAGAAAACCAGCTGATGAAGCGTCATCTGACACCGGCTTTCCCTTAATTGGCCGGCAAGCCCACAAGGCGGGCTTAATAAGGCCAATCAGGGGAAAATAGCATCTGTGTGTTGGACGTCACTGGGGGCGGGACTAGAACCCGGAAGGCAGCAGTCCCGCCCCCAACTTGTCTCGGTAGGTAAAATCCAGTCGTAAGTGTCTATCTAGTTTTTAAAGACCTTCTTGACTTTACACTTATAGCCTTCTGTGGCAGTGAATTGCACATGCTCACAATCTTTTGTTTGTACAAAGAGGTTTTGCCTGTATTCACTTGTAACCAATCTTGCTTGAATTCGATGATTATGGAGAACATTTTTAAGTTAGCACCTGGTATTACGGGAACGCTAGCATAGTAATATGTTACTGGACTAGTAATCAGAGGCCTGGACTAATGATCAAGAGGACACAAATTCAAATCCCGCCACAGCAGCTGGGGAATTTAAGTTCAGTTAATGAAATAAATCTGGAATTTTTTAAAAAAACACCAGTTTCAGTAAAGGTGACTCATAAAAATCTATCTGGTTCACTAATGGAAATCTGCTGTCCTTACCTGGTCTGGCCTATATGTGACTTCAAACCCAGAGCAATGTGGTTGACTCTTAACTGCCCTCTGAAATGGCCTAGCAAGACACTCAGTTGTAACAAACCGCTACGACAAACAATAATAATAAAACCGGACGGACCACCCGGTATCGACCTCGACACACCCAGCCCAGTCGACCCTGCAAAGTCCTCTTCACCAACATCTGGGGACTTGTGCCAAAATTGGGAGAGCTGTCCCACAGACTGGTCAAGCAACAGCCTGACATAGTCATACTCACAGAATCATACCTTTCAGCCAATGTCCCAAACTCCTCCATCACCATCCCTGGGTATGTCCTGTCCCACCGGCAGGACAGACCAACACAGATGTGGTGGCACAGTGGTATACAGTCGGGCTGGAGTGGCCCTGGGAGTCCTCAACATTGACTCTGGACCCCATGAAGTCTCATGGCTTCAGGTCAAACATGGACAAGGAAACCTCCTGCTGATGAATCAGTACTCCTCCATGTTGAACACCACTTGGAAGAAGCACTGAGATTAGCAAGGGCACAGAGTGTACTCTGGGTGAGGGACTTCAATGTCCGTCACCAAGAGTGCCTCGGTAGTGCCACTACACACCGAGCTGGCCGGGTCCTGAAGGACATAACTGCCAGTCTGGGCCTGTCATAGGTGGTGAGAGAACCAACACAAGGGACAAAACTACTTGACCTCGTCCACACCAATCTACCTGTCATATTGCTAGCAGTGACCAACACACAGTCCTTGTGGAGACGAAGTACCGTCTTCACACTGAGGACACTGTCCATCCTGTTGTGTGGCACTATCACCATGCTAAATTCGATAGAGTCAGAACAGATTTAGCAGCTCAAAATTGGGCATCCATGAGGCACTGTGGGCTGTCAGCAGCAGCAGCATTGTATTTCACCACAATCTGTAACCCCCTGGCCCAGCATATCCCTCACTCTACCATTACCATCAAACCAGGGGACCAATCCTGGTTCAATAAGGAGTGTAGAAGAGCATGCCAGGAGCAGCAGCAGGCGTACCTAAAAATGCGGTGCCAACCTGGGGAAGCTGCAACACAGGACTACATGCATGCTAAAAAGCGGAAGCAGCATGCTATAGACAGAGCTAAGCGATCCCACGATCAACGGATCAGATCAAAGCTCTGCAGTCCTGCCACATCCAGTCGTGAATGGTGGTGGACAATTAAACAACTAACGGGAGGAGGAGGCACGATGAATATCCCCATCCTCAATGATGACAGAGCCCAGCACGCAAGTGCAAAAGACAAGACTGAAGCATTTGCAACCATCTTCAGCCAGAAGTGTCGAGTGAATGATCCATATTGGCCTCCTCCTGAGGTCCCCACCATCACAGAAGCCAGTCTTCAGCCAAATCGATTCACTCCACGTGATATCAAAAAACGTCTGAGTGCACTGGATACAGCAAAGGCTCTAGGCCCTGACAACATGCTGGCTATTGTGCTGAAGACTTGTACTCCAGAACTAGCCGTGCCTCCAGCCAAGCTGTTCCAGTACAGCTACAACACTGGCATCTGACCGACAATCTGGAAAACTGCCCAGGTACGTCCTGTCCACAAAGAGAAGGACAAATTCAATCCGGCCAATTACCACCCATCAGTCTACTCTCAATCAACTGCAAAGTGATGGAAGGTGGTGTCGACAGTGCTCTCAAGCAGCAGTTACTCACCAATAACCTGCTCACTGATGCTCAGTTCGGGTTCTGCCAGGACCACTTGGCTCCAGATCTCATTACAGCCTTGGTCTAAACATGGACAAAAGAGCTGAATTCCAGAGGTGAAGTGAGAGTGACTGACCTTGCCATCAAGGCAGACTGAGTGTGGCATTAAGAAGCCCTAGCAAAATTGAAGTCAATGGGAATCAGGGGAAAGACTCTCTACTGGCTGGAGTTATACCTAGCACAAAGGAAGATGGTTGTGGTGGTTGGAGGTCAATCATCTCAGCCCCAGGACATTGCTGCAGGAGTTCCTCAGGGCAGTGTCTTAGGCCCAACCATCTTACATAGAAACATAGAAGATAGGAGCAGGAGTAGGTCATTCAGCCCCTCGAGCCTGCTCTACCATTCAATGAGATCATGGCTGATCATCCAAATTCAGTACCCTGTCCCTGCCTTCTCCCCATATCCCTTGATCCCTTTAGCCTTAAGAAATATATCCAACTCCTTCTTGAATATATTTAATGAACTGGCCTCCACCGCCCTCTGTGGCAGAGAATTCCATAGGTTCACCACTCTCTGGGTGAAGAAATTCCTCCTCATCTCAGTCTTAAATGGCTTACCCCTTATCCTTAGACTGTGACCCCTGGTTCTGGACTCCCCGGCCATCGGAAACATCCTTCCTGCATCTAGTCTGTCCAGGCCTGACAGAATTTTATAGGTTTCGATGAGATCCCCTCTCAATCTTCTAAACTCCAGTGAGTATAAGCCCAATCGAAACAATCTCTCCTCATACGTCGTTCCTGCCATCCCAGGTATCAGCCTGGTGAATCTTCGCTGCACTCCTTCCATGGCAAGAACGTCCTTCCTCAGATAAGGCGACCAAAACTGCACGCAATACTCAAGGTGTGGTCTCACCAAGGCCCTGTACAATTGCAGCAAGACATCCTTGTTCCTGTACTCGAACCCTCTTGCTACGAAGGCCAACATACCATTTGCCTTTGTAACCGCCTGCTGCACCTGCATGCTTACCTTCAGCGACTGGTGCACAAGAACACCCAGGTCTCTTTGCACTTCCCCTTCTCCCAATCTATTGCCATTCAAATAATAATCTGCCTTCCTGTTTTTGCCACCAAAGTGGATAACCTCACATTTATCCACATTATAGTGCATTTGCCATGTTTCTGCCCAATCACCCAACCTGTCCAAATCATACTGGAGTTTCACGACATCCTCCTCACAGCATACCCGCCCACCCAGCTTTGTGTTGTCTGCAAATTTGGAGCTATTACATTCAACTCCCTCGTCCAGATCATTAATATATATTGTGAACAGCTGGGGTCCTAGGACCGATCCTTGCGGTACCCCACTAGTCACTGCCTGCCACTCGGAAAACGACTCGTTTATTCCAACTCTTTGCTTTCTATCCGCCAACCAGTTCTCTATCCAAGTCAATACACTAGAAACATAGAAACATAGACGATAGGAGCAGGAGTAGGCCATTCGGCCCCTCGAGCCTGCTCCACCATTCAATGAGATCATGGCTGATCGTCCAAATTCAGTACCCTGTTCCTGCCTTCTCCCCATATCCCTTGATCCCCCTATCCCATGTGCCTTAATTTTGCACACTAATCTCTTATGCGGGACCTTATCGAAAGCCTTCTGAAAGTCCAAATACACCACATCCACTGGTTCTCCCTTATCTATTTTACCAGTTACATCCTCAAAAAACTCCAGTAGATTAGTTAAGCACGATTTACCTTTTGTAAATCCATGTTGACTTTGTCCGATCCTGTCACTGCTTTCCAAGTGCTCTGCTATTACATCTTTTATAATGGACTCTAGCATTTTCCCCACTACCGATGTCAGGCTTACTGGTCTATAATTCCCTGCTTTTTCTCTACCACCTTTTTTGAATAGTGGGGTAACATTAACTACCCCCCAATCCATGGGTACTGTACCAGAGTCTATCGAGTTCTGGAAGATGATCAGCAATGCATCTACTATTTCTAGGGCCACTTCCTTAAGTACCCTAGGATGTAGATTATCAGGCCCAGGGGATTTATCGGCCTTCAGTCCCATCAATTTTCCTAACACCATTTCCCTACAAATACTGATTTCTTTCAGTTCCACCCTTTCATCAGACCCTATGTTTCCGGGCATCTCTGGGAGGTTATTTGTGTCCTTCATTGTGAAGACAGAACCAAAATATGTTCAGCTGCTTCATCAATGATCTTCCCTCCATCATAAGGTCAGAAGTGGGGATGTTCGCTGATGATTGCAGACTGTTCAGTTCCATTCGCAACTCCTCAGATAATGAAGCAGTCCACTCTTGAATGCAGCAAGACCTGGATGACATTCAGGCTTGGGCTGATAAGTGGCAGGTAACATTCGCGCCACACAGGTGCCAGGCAACGACTATCTCCAACAAAAGAGAATCTAACCACCACCCCTTGACATTGAACGGCAATACCATCGCCGAATCCCCCACCATCAACATCCTGGGGGGTCACCATTGACCAGAAACTTAACTGGACCAGCCACACAAATACTGTGACAACAAGAGCGGGTCAGAGGCTGGGTATTCTGCGATGAGTGTCTCACCTCCTGACTCCCCAAAGCCTTCCCACCATGTACAAGGCGCAAGTCAGGAGTGTGATGGAATACTCTCCACTTGCCTGGATAAGTGCAGCCCCAACAACACTCAAGAAGCTTGAAATCATCCAGGATAAAGCAGCTTGCTTGATTGGCACTCCATCCACCACCTTAAACATTCACTCCCTCCACCACCGGCGTACCGTGGCTGCAGTGTGTACCATCTACAAGATGCACTGCAGCAACTCGCCAAGGCTTCTTCGGCAGCACCTCCCAAACCCGTGAACTCTAACACCTAGAAGGACAAGGGCAGCAGGTGCATGGGAACACCATCACCTGCAAATTCCCCTCCAAGTTACACACCAATTTGACTTGGAAGTATATCGTCATTCCTTCATTGTCGCTGGGTCAAAATCCTGGAATTCCCTCCCTAACAGCACTGTGGGAGCACCTTCACCACACGGACTGCAGCGGTTCAAGAAGGCGGCTCACCACCACCTTCTCAACGGCAACTAGGGATGGGCAATAAATGCCGGCTTTGCCAGCGATGCCCACATCCCAGGAATTAATTAAAAAAACACTGGTCATGCCAGGCTGATTTCCCTATTCCTCGCACCAGGGCCAGGAAGACCAACTGTAGCATCCATCCTCCTGCTCTAACTAATGAGAGCAACTCGACACAGACTGTGGATTGAGCCTGGGACGTTCGCGACCTAAAACCACCCCACCAACAACAACAACTTGCATTTATGTAGCACCTTTAACGTAGTGAAACGTCCCAAGGCACTTCACAAGAGCGATTATCGAAAAACAATTTGACACCGAGCCACGTAAGGATAAATTAGGCCAGGTGACGAAAAGCTTGGCCAAAGAGGTAGGTTTCAAGGAGCTTTATAAAGGAGGGGGAGGTTTAGGGAGGGAATTCCAGAGCTTAGGGCCTCGGCAGCTGAAGGCACGGCCGCCAATGGTGGAGCGATAAAAATCGGGGCTGCGCAAGAGGCCAGAATTGGAGGAATGCAGAGATCTCGGAGGGGTGGTGGGGCTGGAGAAGGTGACAGAGATAGGGCGAGGGGCGAGGGGAGAGGCCATGGTGGGATTTGTAATCAAGAAGCAGACTGAACCACCAAGCCACTGGGGATCTCCTCAATTGAATATCTTAAACATGACGTTCTAAATATTCAGTTGACATTACCTCTCAGCAAGAGTAAATCTCGTTCCGATTTTATTTCTTATGTTTCGAATAAACAACAAATGCCTTTATCTAATCTCACAAGCCATTCCATGCCAGCTGGTTCACTGCTCGAAAGCAATAAACGATCTTTTGTGCAGTTCCAGATGCACTTCACATGCAACAACTGCAGGCTCCATGTGGGATCTGGCACACACACCCCCTCATGTACTTCCAACCAAATACGGATCAAATCCCCTCAATGTTTAACTGGGATCATGATGGAAGCTTGAGTGAGGTGTGCAGTTCACAGCCAAGTGACACCAAGTTCCACACTCCAGTATAGTAGCAGAACGAAAATCAGAAGCTGCTGTACTTTAAATTGCTAGGATTATCTTTTCTTCCATATTTTTGGGCTCATGCGAGTGGTGTCAGTGCTGAGGTTTGTATTTCTGGAACCACCTCCAGCCCCACAACCTTCCCAGACCTCTGCGCTCCTTCAATTCTGTCCTCTTGCGCATTCAGCATAAGAAATAGGAGCAGGAATAGGTCACTTGGCCCCTCGAGCTTGCTGCGCCATTCAATAAGATCATGGCTGATCTTGGGCTCAAAGCCACCCAACAGAGGTGAGATGAGGAGAATTTCCTTACGCAGCAAGCCACCACGGCACTGCCCGAAAGGGTGGTGGAAGCAGACTCAACAACAACCTTGAAATGGGACCTGGACAAATGCTCGAAGAGGAGAAAACTGCAGGGCCATGGGGAAGGAGCAGGGGAGCACGACCAATCGGACAGCACCCCCAGAAAAGCCGGCACAGCCACGACGGGCCGAATGGCCCCCCTCCGTGCCGCCAGACCCCCCGACTCCGAGTTGCAGCTGGAGCAAGACCCCGACTGCCACAACACAGCCACAAGAACGGGGGAGAACTCCCCTGCTCTTCTTCAAAATCGTGGCCATGGGATCTTTTACGCCAACTGACAGCGGGCCCCTCGGTTTAACGTCTTAGCCGAAAGATGGCACCTCCGTACTGCACTGGCGAGTCTACCTAGATTTCATGCTCAAGGCCCTGGAGTGGGAGCCTTGAACCCACAGCCTTCTGACTCAGAGGCGAGAGAGAGTGCTGCCCAATGAGCCATTGTCTGATTCCACAGGAGATCCCAAGAACTGGAGTGATGTTGAGCATACAACAACAAAAATAACTTTTATTTCTATAGCGCCTTTAACGCAGTAAAACATCCCAGCGTGCTTCACAGGAGCGATTATCAAACAAAACTCAACACCGAGCCACATCAGGAGAAATTAGGGCAGATGACCAAAAGCTTGGTCAAAGAGGTAGGTTTTAAGGAGCGTCATAAAGGAGGAGAGAGGTGGAGAGGCGGAGAGGTTTAGGGAGGGAGTTCCAGAGCATACGGCCCGGGCAGCTGAAGGCACGGCCGCCAATGGTGGAGTGATTAAAATCGGGGGATGCGCAAGAGGCCAGAGTTGGAGGAGCGCAAAGATTGCGGAGGTTTGTGGGGCTGGGAAGAGGTTAGAGAGATAGGGAGGAGGTGAGGGCCATGGAGGGATTTGAAAACAAGGATGAGGATCTTAAAACAATCTGCAAATAAGGAGTCAGCTTGGGGCGGGTGGGTGAAGCAGCCACCCAGGAAATTCCTGTAGGCACAATGCTAACCCATTAATCTTCACCTCTGCAATAAGAACATAAGAACATAAGAAATAGGAGCAGGAGTAGGCCAATCGGCCCCTCGAGCCTGCTCCGCCATTCAATAAGATCATGGCTGATCTGATCCTAACCGCCAATCCACTATCACAGAACCATCTCCTGAATCTAACAGAATTAGACACACGAAATAGGAGCAGGATCAGGCTACACGGCCCCTGGGCCCGCTCCGCTACCCACAGGGCCATGACCGATCCGAACCTAGACTCATGTCCAAATTCCTGCCCGCTCCCCGTAACCTTTAATTCCCTTTACTTCTAGGAAACTGTCTATTTCTGTTTTAAATTTATGTAATGATGCAGCTTCTACAGCTTTTTGGGGCAGCATATTCCATGGACCTACCACCCTCTGAGTGAAGTAGTTCCTCCTCATCTCAGTTTTGAAAGAGCAGCCCCTTATTCTAAGACTATGCCCCCTAGTTCTAGTTTCACCCATCATCAGGAACATCTTCCCCGCATCCACCCGATCCAACCCCTTCACAATCTTATATGTTTCAATAAGATCGCCTCTCATTCTTCTGAACTCCAATGAGTAGAGTCCCAATCTACTCAACCTCTCCTCATATGTCCATCCCCTCATCCCCGGGATTAACTGAGTGAACCTTCTTTGTACTGACTCGAGAGCAAGTATGTCCTTTCTTAAGTATGGACACCAAAACTGTACGCAGTATTCCAGGTGCGGTCTCACCAATACCTTGTACAACTGAAGCAATACCTCCCTATTTTTATATTCTATCCCCCTAGCAATGAAAGCCAACATTCCATTGGCCTTCTTAATCACTTGCTGCACCTGCATACTAACCTTTTGAGTTTCGTGCACCAGGACCCCCAGATCCCTTTGTACTTCAGTACTTTCCAGTTTCTTGCCATTAAGATAATAACTTGCTCTACGATTTTTCCTGCCAAAGTGCATAACCTCACACTTTCCAGTATTGTATTCCATCTGCCAAATCTCTGCCCACTTACTTAGCCTGTCTATGTCCCCTTGCAGGTTTTTTATGTCCTCCTCACTCACTACTTTCCCTCCCATCTTAGTATCATCTGCAAACTTTGATATGTTACACTCGGTCCCCTCCTCCAAATCGTTAATATAGATTGTAAAGAGTTGGGGACCCAGCACTGACCCCTGCGGAACACCACTAGTTACTGATTGCCAGTCTGAGAATGAACCATTTATCCCAACTCTCTGCCTTCTGTTAGATAGCCAATCCTCTATCCATGCCAGAATATTACCCCCAATCCCGTGATTTTTTATCTTAAGCAATAATCTTTTGTGTGGCACCTTGTCAAATGCCTTTTGGAAGTCTAAATACACTACGTCCACTGGTTCCCCTTTATCCACCCTATACGTTACTTCCTCAAAGAACTCCAGCAAATTTGTCAAACATGACTTCCCCTTCATAAAACCATGCTGACTTTGTCCTATTAAATTATGATTATCCAAATGTCCTGTTACTGTCTCCTTAATAATGGACTCTGAAATTTTACCTACCACAGATGTTAGGCTAACCGGTCTATAGTTTCCAGCCTTCTGTCTACTGCCCTTTTTAAATAAGGGTGTTACATTTGCAGTTTTCCAGTCTGCCGGGACCTTTGCCGAGTCCAGGGAGTTTTGGAAAATTATTACCAATGCATCCACAATCCCTACCGCCACTTCCCTCAAGACCCTAGGATGTAAGCCATCAGGTCCAGGTGATTTATCCGCCTTGAGTCCCATTATTTTACCGAGTACCACTTCCTTAGTGATTTTGATCGTGTTTAGCTCCTCCCCCCTTTAGCCCCCTGTTTGTCCAGTGTTGGGATATTCTTAGTGTCTTCTACTGTAAAGACTGATGTAAAATATTCATTCAGTGTTTTTGCCATCTTCATATTTCCCACCATTAATTTCCCGGTCTCATCCTCTAAGGGACCAACATTTACTTTAGCCACCCTTTTTCTTTTTATATAACTATAAAAACTCTTACTATCTGTTTTTATATTTTTTGCTAATTTACTTTCATAATCTATCTTCCCTTTCTTAATCAATCTTTTTGTTATTTTTTGCTGTCTTTTAAAGTTTTCCCAATCCTCTATCCTCCCACTAGATTTGGCTACCTTATATGCCCTTGTTTTTAGTCGAATACTATCCTTAATTTCTTTACTTAGCCACGGATGGCTGTCTTTTCTTTTACACCCTTTTCTTCTCAGTGGAATATATTTTTTTTGGAAGTTGTAAAATAACTCCTTAAATGTACACCACTGATCATGTATCGTCTTACCCTTTAATCTATTTTCCCAATCCACTCTACTCAATTCCGCTCTCATACCTTCATAGTCTCCTTTATTCAAGCTTAGCGCGCTTGTTTGAGATCCAACCTTCTCACCCTCTAATTGAATATGGAATTCAACCATGTTATGGTCACTCATTCCAAGGGGATCCTTTAGTAGGACATTTTTAATTAATCCCGTCTCGTTACACAGGACCAGATCTAAGGCTGCTTGCCCCCTGGTCGGTTCAGTTACATACTGCTCAAGAAACCCATCCCTAATACACTCAATGGACTCATCCTCAAGGCAGCCCTGTCCAATTTGATTTGTCCAATTAATATGATAGTTAAAATCCCCCATAATTATAGATGTTCCCTTATTACAAGCCTCAACTATTTCCTGATTGATACTCCGTCCAACAGAGTTGCCACTGTTCGGAGGCCTATACACTACGCCCACTAGTGTTTTTTTCCCCTTATTATTCCTTACCTCCACCCAAACTGTTTCATTATCCAGATCTTTTGACCTAATATCATTGTCTGCTATTTTTTCTTCCTGTGCGAAATGCTTTCAGCGCAAGTGATGTTCAACACTTTCTTGTGCCAACAGGGATTCATTCAATTCCCATCAGCTTTTCCTATGTCAATGGATCCATTATCCATGAGGCTTGCAAAGTTAGAAATGTGTGATGGCTACGAGTCATGGGTTTACCTGGGAGTCTCATGAACTTGTCGAAACTTGGCTTGTATTCCCTCTTGAGTTTCGAAGATTGAGGGGTGATCCGATCGAGGTGTTTAAAATGTTAAAAGGATTCAAGAGGGTAGATATGGAGAAACTATTTCCTCAGGTGGGGGAATCGAGAACAAGGGGATGTAATCTTAAAATTAGAGCCAGGCCCATTCAGGAGGGAAATCAGGAAGCACTTTTTACACATAAAAGGTCATGGAAATCTGGAACTCTCACCTGCTGGGGGTCAATTAGAGCTTTCAAGACTGAGGTTGATAGGTTTTTCTTGGGTAAGGGTATCATAGACATACAGCACAGAAGGAGGCCATTTGGCCCATCATGCCTGTGCCGGCTCTTTGAAAGAGCTCTCCAATTAGTCCCATTGCCCTGCAAATTTTTCCCCTTCAAGTATTTATCCAATTACTTTTTGAAAGTTACTATTGAATCTGCTTCCACCGCCCTTTCAGGCAGCGCGTTCCAGATCACAACAACTCGCTGCGTAAAAAATGTCATCTCTGGTTCTTTTGCCAATTACCTTCAATCTGTGGCCTCTGGTTCCCGACCCTCCTGCCACTGGAATCAGTTTATTTACTCTATCAAAACACTTCATGATTTTGAACGCCTCCACCATATCTCCCCTTAACCTTCTCTGCTCGAAGGAGAACAACCCCAGCCGCTCCAGTCTCTCCACATTAACTGAAGTCTTAAATCCTGGTACTATTCCAGTAAATCTCCTCCGCACCCTCTCTAAGGCTTTTACGTCCTTCGTAAATGTCAAGGGATATGGAGCCAAGGTGGGTAAATGGAGTTGACGAACAGTTCAGCCATAATCTAACTGAATGGCGGAATAGGCTCAAAGGGCTCAATAGCCTGCTCCTCCTGTTCCTATGTTCCTCTGAGGATCCCGGAAAGTCAAGACATTTGCATGAAATCCATAGGAAATTGAAAAAAAAAAACTGGCTGTGCAATGCTGAGAAACAAGCAGGGAAGGCAAACAAAGGTGAAGGTACAACCAAATATACACAGTTGGCGGAGATATTGAGACAATTTGGGATTTAGAGGAGGGATGGGGGAGAAACGGGGGAAACATAGTCCATACCAACAAAATTATGGGGTGTACATGATCCCCCTCCCACCCCAATTATCTTCCTATGCACCAAATGCCCTCCCATGTGTCCCATAATCAACACCTTGTGAAAGTCCTAGAGACTGACATTGGGTATAAGGACGTAAGAATTAGGAGCAGGAGTCAGCCATACGGCCCCTTGAGCCTGCTCCGCAACTCAGTAAGATTATGGGTGATCTTCAACCTCAACTTGCCCCCTCCCTGATCCCCAGATCCCTGGATTCCCCATGAGTCCAAAAATCTATCTGACGCAGCTTTGAATATGCTCAACAATTCAGCATCCACAGCCCTCTGGGGTAGAGAATTCCAAAGATTCACAGCCCTCTGAGCGACAAAATTCCTCCTCACCTCAGTCTTAAATGGCCGACCCCTTACCCTGAGACTATGCCCCCTAGTTCTAGACTCTCCAGCCAGGGGAAACAGCCTCTCAGCATGTACCCTATCAAGCCACTCAAAATCTTATATGTTTCAATGAGATCACCTCTAATTCTCCTAAACCCCAGAGAATATAGGCCCAACCTACTCAATCTCTCCACAAACGACAACCCTCTCATCCCAGGAATCAGTCTGGTGAACCTTGGTTGCTCCGCCTCCAAGGCAAGTATATCCTTCCTCAGATAAGGAGACCAGACCTGTGCACAGTACTCCAGGTGTGGTCTCACGGGTATAGTAAATAACAATTCTGCATTGGAAGCAACAAAGCTTGTGCATCAGCAAACACCCAAGTACACACGGGCATGAATATCTCCAGGTGTCCCACCAGAACTATACAGCAGAAACACAAAAGCTTCAGGTCATCAATTAAACGTGTGCATGACTGCAAAACGGAATTGCTCTTTTTTTGGTTGTTCTCAAACAAGAGCCTTCATTGGAAAGGTTTGAGGGTGGCACGGCTGCTTTCTCTGTATCTACCAAGGAGTCACTCATTAAGCTCATCAAGATTGGAAAGATATCATTTCATTGGCTTGTATGTTTCCTCTCGTCTCAGTGCGTCTTGAGGAGAAGAATCATAGAATCAGAAATTCACGGCTCAGAAGGAGGCCATTCGGCCCATCGTGTCTGTGTCGGCCGACAAAGAGAGCTATCCAGCCTAATCCCACTGTCCAGCTCTTGGTCCGTAGCCCTGTAGGCTACGGCACTTCAAGAGAAACCATTACAGTCAGATGTACAAAAAGTACTTGACCACTTCGAAACAAAGCTTTCTTTTCTACTTCCTGATTTCCTAAGCTTGTGCTGAAGGGACAATACTCAGCCACAGTGGACTCAAAGCAAAACCATTTAAGTGTTGCCATCAAGTAGCCCAATGGTAACTAGCTCACAGTCTGTCCGGGAACAACAATCCAATCTCTCGCGTTAAACCTGTTGGGGGCTAAATTTGGTTGATTTGTGCCTCCCGTTAGTGCCCCCTTAGGGCGCGAACGGGGCGCAAATCAACTACCGCCTGGGCGCGGCGCCGCTAACGCCTCCAGCGAAATTCAGCAGGAAGTTAGCGGTGGTGCTAACTGTTAGCGCCACCGGCGATGATGTCATCACCGTGCGCAGCGCCCCGTTCGCGCCCCGGCTGTAATATTGGGTGGCGCCCCCCAACTTACCGCTGGACACTATGTCCGCTGGGGTCAGGGGGGCCTACCTGCAGCCGGGGCGGCACTAGTTAAAGGGGAGGTGGCGGGCGGCTAATTTTGTTGCTGGCCGCCTGCCAGCACCTGCCCCCCGTTGCTGTTCCCGGCCCCCGTGAAGTCCCCCTCCCCCCCGGGGTGTCGGCTGCTCTTCGTGAGCCCGGCGCAGAGGAGTGCCGGGCTCACGGAGAGCAGTCGGCACCCCGATCCCGGGTGGCCCAGCTGGGCGCTGGGACGTGCTGTGCCAGGCCCCTCCCCTTTAATAAGGGGAGGAAGGCCCGCAGTACCGCGATGCGACGTGCCGCAGCGCCACCTCGCAGCACCCCAAGAGGGACGCGGGGTGCTTCCAATAATGCCCCTCCTCCCTCTCGGGGCACTACCTGGGAAAATCGGCAGCAGGGGCCCCCAAGGGAGGGCGCTACCCAATTTTTACCCTGTTGTGTTTTTCACAGCTAACAGTGGTACTGGTTTCGGAGACCCCCCCAGTTGAGAAAAGGAGATGTAAAACAATAAAAGAAAAATAAGTCTACCAGCCCCAGGCTTATTAGTTGGGGCTATTGTTGTTGCATAGACTAGGCTTGTATTCCCTTGAGTATAGAAGATTAAGGGGTGATCTAATTGTTGATGTTTAATATGATCAAAGGATTTGATAGAGTAGATACAGAGCTCAGAACAAAGCGGGATAACTGGCCAGGTCGTTCAGGGGTGATGTCAGGAAGCACTTCTTCACACAAAGGGTGGTGGAAATCTGGAACTCTCTCACCCCCCAAAAAGCTGTTGAGGCTGGGGGGCAATTGAAAATGTTAAAACTGCGATTGATAGATTTTTGTTTGGCGAGGGTATTAACGGTTACGGAACAAAGGCGGGTAAATGGAGTTGAGGTGCAGATCCACCATGATTGAATTGAATGGTGGGACAGGCTCGAGGGGCTGAATGGACCTCCTCCTGCTCCTATGTTGATAACAGGTGCTTATAACCCGTTAAGGATGCGGCAAGCAAAATGTAATTTTTGACTCTATTTTTAGTCTTGCGATATAGATCTGAGTTTTCTATTTTAAGAAAGAATCTTCAACACCTGTGTAGAGAAAGCAAATTTAGCCTCAGTGACAGCAAGATAACCTGGGAGGCTAGGAAGTAATGATGGTGATAAAAACAGAAGAATCGACATTTAACAGATCCGTACGATATTCCTCTGGTGTTATTTCATTTATATTAAAACTGAAAACACTTCCATTAGAATAGTAAAAGACTTGCATTTCTATAGCGCCTTTCACCACCTCAGGACGTCCCAAAGCGCTTTACAGCCAATGAAGTGCTTTTGAAGTGGAGTCACTGGTGTAATGTAGGAAACGCAGCAGCCAATTTGCGCACAGCAAGCACTGTCGGAGGGGCAGTACTGAGGGAGCGTCGCACTGTCGGAGGGGCAGTACTGAGGGAGCGCCGCACTGTCGGAGGGGCAGTACTGAGGGAGCGCCGCACTGTCGGAGGGGCAGTACTGAGGGAGCGCCGCACTGTCGGAGGGGCAGTACTGAGGGAGCGCCGCACTGTCGGAGGGGCAGTACTGAGGGAGCGCCGCACTGTCGGAGGGACAGTACTGAGGGAGTGCTGCACTGTCGGAGGGGCAGTACTGAGGGAGCGCCGCACTGGCCCCTTGGGTCAGAGCGATCATAATATGATCGAGCTCTCAGTCGAGATGGAGAGTGAGGAAATTGAATCAGAGACTAAGGTCCAGAACTTAAATAAAGGGAATTACGAGGGTATGAGACGGGAATTGGGTAAGATTGATTGGGTGGTGTTTCTGGGGGGATTGACAGTGGATAGACAATGGCAAGCATTCAAAGATAGAATGGAAGAATTCCAGAACATGTTTATACCGGTTTGGCATAAAAATAAACCTAAAAAGGTGGCTCAACCGTGGATAACGAGGGAAATTAGGGACAGCATAAAATCAAAAAAAAGGGCATATCAACTGGCAAAAAAAAGCACCAGACCGGAAGATTGGGGGCAGTACAGGATACAGCAAAAGAGGACAAAGGGATTAATCAGGAAGGGGAAAATAGAATACGAAAGTAAACTTGCAGCAAACATAAAGACAGACTGCAAAAGCTTTTATCGGTATATCAGGAGGAAAAGACTGGTAAAATCCCAAGTCGGTCCCTTGCAGTCCGATTCGGGAGAATATATAATGGAGAATAAGGAAATGGCAGACCAATTAAACTCATACTTTGGTTCTGTATTCACAAAGGAGGACACAAATAACCTCCCAGGAATATCGGCAAACATAGGGACTAATGAGAGGGAGGAGCTGACAGAAATTAGTATCTCTAGGGATATGGTGTTGGGTAAGTTGAGGGGACTGAAGGCCGACAAATCCCCGGGGCCTGATAAACTACATCCTAGGGTACTTAAGGAGGTGGCCCTGGAGATAGCAGATGCTCTAAGGATCATCTTCCGGAACTCCATTGACTCGGGAACAGTACCCGTGGATTGGAGGGTAGCTAATGTTACCCCAATATTTAAAAAGGGGGGTAGAGAGAAAGCAGGGAATTATAGACCAGTAAGCCTTACATCGGTTGTGGGCAAAATGCTAGAGTCCATTATTAAGGATAAAATAGCGGAGCACTTGACAAATGGGGAAAGGATCGGACAGAGTCAACATGGATTTACAAAGGGTAAATCGTGTTTGACTAATCTGCTGGAATTTTTTGAGGAAGTAACTGGTAAAATAGATGGGGGAGAGCCAGTGGATGTGGTGTACCTTGACTTCCAGAAAGCCTTCGATAAGGTTCCACACAAAAGATTATCATGCAAAATTAAGGCTCATGGGATTGGGGGCAAAGTATTAACGTGGATAGAGAACTGGCTGGCGGATAGAAAACAGAGAGTTGGAATAAACGGCTCGTTTTCGGAGTGGCAGGCAGTGACCAGCGGGGTGCCGCAAGGATCTGTCCTGGGACCCCAGCTGTTCACAATATATATAAATGATCTAGATCAGGGAATTGGATGCAATATTTCCAAATTCGCTGACGACACTAAACTAGGAGGAGGGGTGGGCTCTGATGAGGATGTCAGGAGGCTACAGTGTGATTTGGACAGGTTGGGAGAATGGGCGGATACGTGGCAGATGCACTATAATGTGGATAAATGCGAGGTTATCCACTTTGGGGGTAAAAACAGGAGGGTAGATTATTATCTAAATGGCAATAGATTGGGAGATGGGGAAGTGCAGAGGGACCTGGGTGTTCTTGTGCACCAGTCACTGAAGGAGAGCATGCAGGTGCAACAGGCGATTAAGAAGGCAAATGGTATGTTGGCCTTCATATCAAGGGGGTTCGAGTATAGGAATAGGGATACCTTACTACAGCTGTACAAGGTGCTGGTGAGACCGCATCTGGAGTATTGTGTACAGTTTTGGTCGCCCCATCTGCGGAAGGATGTTCTTGCCATGGAAAGAGTGCAGCGGCGATTCACCAGGCTGATACCTGGAATGGCGGGAATGACCTACGAGGAGAGATTGAATAGTTTGGGCTTGTACTCACTGGAGTTTAGAAGATTGAGAGGGGATCTCATCGAAACATATAAAATTATGGCAGGCCTGGACAGGCTGAATTCAGAGAGAATGTTTCCAATGGCAGGGGAGCACAGAACCAGGGGCCACAGTCTAAAAATAGCGGGCAAATCATTTAAAACAGAGATGAGGAAGAATTTCTTCACTCAAAGAGTGGTGAGCCTGTGGAATTCCCTGCCACAGAGGGCTGTGAAGGCTAATTCAATAAATATTTTCAAGAGAGAATTGGATATATTTCTGAAGGCTAAGGGGATTAAGGGTTACGGAGAAAAGGCGGGGACGGGGTACTGAACTGGTAAGATCAGCTAAGATCTCAGAGGAAGATCAGCCATGATCTCATTGAATGGCGGAGCAGGCTCGAAGGGCCGAATGGCCTACTCCTGTTCCTATCTCTATGTTTCTATGTTTCTATGTCGGAGGGGCAGTACTGAGGGAGCGCCGCACTGTCGGAGGGGCTGTCTTTCGGAGGGAACGTTAAACCGAGGCCCCGTCTACTCTCTCAGGTGGATGTAAAAGATTCCACGGCCACTATTTCGAAGAGGAGCCGAGGAGTTCACCCCGGTGTCCTGGTCAATATTTATCCCTCAACTAACGCCACTAAGGGCAGATGACCTGATCATTGTGACATTGCTGTTTTGAGGGAGTTTGCTGTGCGCAAATTGGCTGCCACATTTCCCAATGGTTTAGGTACTGGGCTAGTAGCCCAGAGGTCATGAGTTCAAATGCCACAATGGCCAGTCATGAATTGAACTATTTGTGGGGTAGAACTGGACAAAGTGGCCATGAAAGCAGCTGGATTGTCCTAAAAACCCGTCTCGTGTGCTTCAGAGAAAGGCACCAGCCGCCCCTGCCTGGTCTGGCCTGCATGTGACTCCTAATGCCCCCTAGGGATGGGCAATAAACGCTGGCCTTGCCAGTTGCACCCAAATAGGAATTGCTAGACAACCTTCTACCATCCAGGTAGTTGCACGATCCAACAATAGTGGAGTTGTTTTCAATTGACCCCAGCCTTGACAGATTTTTTTGCGGGGGAGAGTTCCAGATTGCCGCTACCCTTGGCGTGAAGAAGTGCTCAACCCAGGCAGAGAGGACCTGTGGGAAGGAGGGAGGAGGACAGTAGGAGTATGTTTGTGTGTGTGTGTGCTAGGCCACTGCAGCAGAGCCTGGTCTCCAATCGTCTTGGATCCTCTTGCCATTGGACCAAGACCTTGCTCTGTCAAGCCCGTGTGGTAGCTGGTGTGCAACGGCCACCCCACGTTAAAAGATTTCACGCACAGGCATCTTCCACCCTTTAAAATGAAGTTCGGCACCTGGAACGTCAGGACCCTCATGGACAACCCCAACAGTGACAAAGACTGTAGGTCCTGCATTGGACTCATCAGTCACCCGAGAACTCATTTTTAGTGTGGAAGCAAGTCATCCTCGGTTCCGAGGGACTGCCTAAGAAGAAGAAGCAAGCTCCCACAAACAGCAGTGTGCTAATGACCAGATAATCTGTTTTACTCATATTGATTGAGGGATAGATATTGGCCCCAGGATATCGGCAGGGTATAATTCCCCTGCTCTTCTTCGATATGATGTCATGGGATCTTTTACGTCCACCTGAGGGAGCAGACAAGGGCCTCGGTTTGACGTCTCATCTGAAAGACGGCACCTCCGACAGCGCAGCACTCCCTCAGCACTGCACTGGGAGTGTCAGTTCTAGATTTATGTGCTCAAGTCGCTGGGGTGGGGACTTGAACACACAAACCTTCTGACTCGGAGGTGAGAGAGTGCTACCCACTGAGCCACAGCTGACACACAGAAAAGTGGATCCAGGTATGTGATTCGAAAATGCTAAGTGTTTGCTTTCTACTATCACCAATAGCAACTTCTAACCTCCAGCTATTTTAGGCCATTGGAAAAGGGATGAAAGGAAAGTTGGGAATAAAGTCGTTCCTTGAGATTATTATGCCTTTTGGCAGAATGAATTTGTTAACTAGACAGGCAGTCCCACGAGATGGGATTTCACCTTCAAAGGGAAATAATACGAGGATAATATGTTCGCTGCACAGGGAGAGATTTCATACAACCCGCAGCACCAGCACTCCCCGAAGACAGCCAAGATCTCAGTGTCAAGGGCTCCAAGAGCAAGCGTGAACAATAAGGAAAACCAGGAGCTTCCCTGCTCCATGCTCCTGCAGATATAAATTGAGGCAGAGATGGAGTAGCCAGTGAAAAGGCGATGCCTGCGGGTAGAAATAGCTCATAATCCACGGAGTAAAAAAGCAAACACAGATTTGCATGCGGTTAGGAAGCAGACGCAAGCCCAGAGGGTGGTGGGGGTTTGGAACTCACTGACTGAACAGGTGGTAGAGGCAGAAACCCTCATCACATTTAACAAGTATTTGGATATGCACCTGAAGTGCTGTAACCTGCAAGGGTTATGGACCAAGAGCTGGGAAGTGGGATTAAGCTGGATAGCTTTTATTTGGTTGGCACGGACATGATGGGCCAAATGGCTTCCTTCTGTGCCGTAAATTTCTACGATTCTACGAAGCACTCAAATCTATGAAAGGTTGCTCCAAACAGAACTACAGACACCATAGATATGACAATGAAATAAAAACTACAATCTTGAAAGTGATTTATAATAGCTGCCATGCGTTTCCCAATTGTCCAAATGGTTTCAAGTATGGGCAAAACCTTTTCCAAGTTGTTGCTCATTTCCCAGCTGGGACCTTGAATGGAAATGTTCAAACGGGGGTTGGGAACCTGTGCAGGGAGACAGAGGAAAGGGAAGCAAGGATAGAAACAAAAGACAGGAAGGAGAAAAGCAAAAGTGGAAGGTAAAGAAATCAAGGATGTAACTCAAACAGGATCACAGTAAATAGTAATTCTAAAAGGACTAAGGGGGAAAATTTCAGTTGGTAGCGCCACCCATTAGTGCCTTAAGAGGGCGCTCAGTGGGGCGCAAACCAACTAGCGCCCGGGCGCGGCACTGCCCACGCCTCCCGCAAAATTCAGCGTGAGGTTAGTGGTGGTGCTAACCGGTAGCGCCCTGCGGCGCTGTGCTACTGGCGATGACGTCATTGGTGTGCGCAGCGCCCTGCTCGCACCCCGGCCACGATCTTCTAGAGCGCCCCCTGATTTACCGCCAGATGCTATGTCCAACAGGGTAAGGGGGCGTACCTGCGGCTGGGGAGGCGCAATTTAAAGGAGGTGCGGGGCGGCCATTTTTTTTGCTGGCCGCCTGCCAGCACCTGCCTGCGCTCCCGTCCCCGGCCTCCTAAGCACCCACCTCCCCGCGGAGTGCCGGCTGTGCTCCAAGAGCCCGGCACTTCTCTTGGGTGCCGGGCTCTTTTGCCTGCACTCCCGATCCCCGGGGGCCCAGCTGGGCCCCAGGTTGCGCTGCACAAGGCCCCTCTCCTTTAAGAAGGGGAGGAAGGCCTGCAATACTGCGGCGCGATGGTATGTAGCACCACGATATTCACTCGCAGCACCCCAAGAGGGAGGCGGGGCACTTCCAGTAGCACCTCGCTTCCCTCTTGGGGTGCAACCACTCAATTTCTGATGCGGGGGTGCTACTTTAAGCACCCCGGTGAAGTTAGCGCCTCAATTGGGGCGCTACTCAATTTTTAGCCTTAAGAGTGTTAAAAAATCAAGCCTAAAGGCTTTGGCCTAGAAATTCAGTGCCCTTAGCACCGATTTTGCGGCGCTAGAGGGCCTAGCGCTGCAATTGGCGCCGGTTCCTAAATTGCCTGGGGCCCTTCCGCGGCGGTAGACCGGTAGCGCTGCGCCGGCACCGATGACGTCATCGGTGTGCGCAGTGTCCCGGTTGCCGTGGTAACCCGGCCCCAAGCCGAAATTCAGTTGCGGCCGCCTCGCCAGTGGCAGCCGCAACTAAGACTCCGGCAAACGAGTGTTGCCGGAGTCTGCGCCGGCGCTTTAAGGAGGCGCGGCGGCCGGCCGCTTTCCCGCCGGCCGCCTGCCCGCAGCTCCCTCCCCGGACTTCTCCCCCCCCCCCACCGGAACAGATGCAAGCCCGGCACTTGTCCGAGGTGCCGGGCTCATTTTTGCAGAGATTTGCGCGGGCCGCGGCCGGGTGCAGGCAGCTCCTCCTTAACGGAAGGAGGAGGCCTGCACTTCCCGAGCCTGCCGCACCGCAGCGGGCGCCGCAGCGCCGGAATAGCGCCGCAATGCGGTGCGTTGCGCCAGTTTTCAGGCGCTAAAACCCTTCAGTAGCGCCGGCAGCCGTTTGGGCGCGGCGCTACTGAATTTTTGGTGTGCGCAAAGGGACTTAGCGCCGGCGCTAACTTCCGGCGCTAAAGCCCTGGCGCAGCGCAAACTCAATTTCTAGGCCTTTGTGTCTCAATGCAAGGAGCATTCGTAATAAGGTGGATGAATTAGCTGCACAAATAGATATAAATGGATATGATATAATTGGGATTACGGAGACATGGCTCCAGGGTGACCAAGACTGGGAATTCAACATCCAGGGGTATTCAATGTTCAGGAAGGACAAGAGAAAAAGAAAAGGAGGTGGGGTAGCATTGCTGGTAAAAGAGGCTATTAACACAATAGTAAGGAAGGATATTAGCTCTGATGATGTGGAATCTGTATGGGCAGAGCTGAGAAATACCAAGGGGCAGAAAACGTTAGTGGGAGTTGTATACAGACCCCAAACAGTAATGCTGAGGTTGGAGATGGCATTAAACGGGAAAATGGAGATGCGTGCAATAAGGGCACAGCAGCTATCATGGGTGACTTTAATCTACATATAGATTAGGCTAACCAAATTAGTAACAATACTGTGGAGGAGGGATTCCTAGAGTATATACGGGATGGTTTCCTGGACCAATATGTCGAGGAACCAACTAGAGATCAGGCCATCTTAGACTGGGTATTATGTAATGAGAAAGGATTAATTAGCAATCTTGTTGTGCGAGGCCCCTTGGGGAGGAGTGATCATAAAATGAAAGAATTCTTCATTAAAATGGAGAGTGAAGTATTTGACTCAGAGACAAGGGTCCTGAATTTAAATGAAGGAAACTACAATGGTATGAGGCATGAGCTGGCTAGGATGGATTGGGGAACGTTACTTAAAGGGTTGATGGTGGATAGGCAATGGCAAACATTTAAAGATCGCATGGATGAACTACACAATTTGTTCATCCCTATTTGGCATAAAAATAAAACAAAAAAGGTGACTCAACCATGGCTAACATGGAAAATTAGGGATAGCATAAGATCCAAGGAGAGGACATATAATTTGGACAGAAAAAGCAGCAAACCTGACGATTGGGAGCAGTTTAGGATTCAGCAAAGGAGGACAAAGGGATTAATTAAGAGGGGGATAATAGATTATGAGAGTAAGCTTGCATGGAACATAAAAACTGACTGTAAAAACTTCTATAGATATGTGAAGAGAAAAAGATTGGTGAAGTCAAGCATAGGTCCCTTGAAGTCAGAATCAGGGGAATTTATAATGGGGAACAAAGAAATGGCAGACCAATTAAATACATACTTTGGTTCTGTCTTCACAAACATAGAAACATAGAAACATAGAAGATAGGAGCAGGAGTAGGCCAGTCGGCCCTTCGAGCCTGCTCCGCCATTCAATGAGATCATGGCTGATCATCCAAATTCAGTACCCGGTCCCTGCCTTCTCCCCATATCCCTTGATCCCTTTAGCCTTAAGAAATATATCCAACTCTTTCTTGAATATACTTAATGAACTGGCCTCCACCGCCCTCTGTGGCAGAGAATTCCACAGGTTCACCACTCTCTGGGTGAAGAAATTCCTCCTCATTTCAGTCCTAAATGGCTTACCCCTTATCCTTAGACTATGACCCCTGGTTCTGGACTCCCCGGCCATCATAAACATCCTTCCTGCATCTAGTCTGTCCAGGCCTGACAGAATTTTATAGGTTTCGATGAGATCCCCTCTCAACCTTCTAAACTCCAGTGAGTATAAGCCCAATAGACACAATCTCTCCTCATACGTCATTCCTGCCATCCCAGGTATCAGCCTGGTGAATCTTCGCTGCACTCCTTCCATGGCAAGAACATCCTTCCTCAGATAAGGCGACCAAAACTGCACACAATACTCAAGGTGTGGTCTCACCAAGGCCCTGTACAACTGCAGCAAGACATCCTTGTTCTTGTACTCGAACCCTCTTGCTACGAAGGCCAACATACCATTTGCCTTCTTAACCGCCTGCTGCACCTGCAGGAGGACACAAAGGCCTAGAAATTCACTATAGCCCTGTTTGGGGCGCCAGCCTCGCCAGGGCGCTAAAAGTAGCACCCCGAAAGCATTCGCGGCCGCCTGCCGGAAATTCAGTTGGAGCGCCCCAGAGGGAAGCGCGGCGCTACTAGAGGTGCCCCGCATCCCTCTTGGGGCGCTGCAACTGAATATCGTAGCGCAACGTACTGCAATGCCACATGCTGCGGCACATCGCGCTGCGGTACTGCAGGCCTTCCTCCCCTACTTAAAGGGGAGGGGCCTTGTTCTGCGCAATCTGGGGCCCAGCTGGGCCCCCGAGGATCGCGAGTGCCGGCAAATGAGCCCAGCACCGAGGAGAAGTGCCGGGCTCTTGGAACGCAGCTGGCACTCCGCGGTGGGGGGGGGATCAGGAGGCCGGGGACGGCAGCGCGGAGAGGTGCTGGCAGGCGGCCAGTTACAAAGCTGGCCGCCCCGCACCTCTCCTTTAATTTGCGCCTCTACCGGCGCAGGAAGGCCCCCCTGAACCGGTCACACATAGCGTTCGGCGGTAAATCAGGGGGCGCTTCCTAATATCGTGGCCGGGGCGTCAGCGGGGTGCTGTGCACACCGATGATGTCATCGGTAGCGGCGCAGCGCTAACGGCTAGCACCACCATTAGCGTCCCGCTAAAGTTAGCGGGAGGCGTGGCCAGTGGCTTCCGACCCACTTAGCGCTCTCTTAAGGCGCTTAACAGGTGGCGCAGCACACTGACTTTCTAGGCCAAATAATCTTCCAGAGATGTCGGGGAACATAGGGTCTAATGAGAGGGAGGAATTGAATGAAATCAGTATTTGTAGGGAAATGGTGTTAGGGAAACTGACGGGATTGAAGGCCGATAAATTCCAATTCCAATTCCAATTCAAATGCTTTATTGGCATGAAATGAGATAAATCTCCAGGGCCTGATAATCTACATCCTAGGGTACTTAAAGAAGTGGCCCTAGAAATAGTAGATGCATTGCTCGTCATCTTCCAAAATTCTATAGACTCTGGAACAGTACCCATGGATTGGAGGATAGCTAAAGTAAACTCACTATTTAAAAGAGGTGGTAGAGAGAAAATGGGGAATTATAGACCGGTAAGCCTGACATTGGTCGTGGGGAAAATGCTAGAGTCCATTATAAAAGATGTAATAACAGAGCACTTGGAAAACAGTGACAGGATCGGACAAAGTCAACATGGATTTACAAAAGGAAAATCATGCTTGACTAATCTACTGGAATTTTTTGTGGATATAACTGGTAGAATAGATAAGGGAGAACCAGTGGATGTGGTGTATTTGGACTTTCAGAAGGCTTTCGATAAGGTCCCGCATAAGAGATTGGCGTGCCAAGTTAAAGCACATGGGATTGGGGGTAAGGTACTTTCTTGGATAGAGAACTGGTTGGCAGACAGGAAGCAGAGAGTTGGAATAAACATGTGAGTGTGCTGTGTGGAGGATGCAGAGAAACTCCAGTATGATTTGGATAGGTTGGGTGATTGGGCAGATGCATGGCAAATGCAGTATAATGTGAATAAATGCGAGGTTATCCACTTCGGTGGGAAAAACAGGAAGATAGATTATTGTCTGAACGGCAACAGATTGGGAAAAGGGGAAGTGCAACGAGACCTGGGTGTCCTTGTGCACCAGTCGCTGAAGGTAAGCATGCAGGTGCAGCAGGCGGTTAAGAAGGCAAATGGTATGTTGGCCTTCATAGCAAGAGGATTCAAGTACAGGAGCAAGGATGTCTTGCTGTAGTTGTACAGGGCCTTGGTGAGAACACACCTTGAGTATTGTGTGCAGTTTTGGCCGCCTTATCTGAGGAAGGATGTTCTTGCCATGGAGAAAGTGCAGCGAAGATTCACCAGACTGATACCTGGGATGGCGGGAATGACGTATGGGTCGATTAGGCTTATATTCGCTAGAGTTTAGAAGAATGAAAGGGGATCTCATTGAAACTTATAAAATTCTAACAGGACGAGACAGACTAGATGCAGGAAGAATGTTCCTGATGGCGGGGGGTTCCAGAACCAGGGGTCACAGTCTTAGGATAAGGGGTAAGCCATTTAGGACTGAGATGAGGAGGAATTTCTTCACCCAGAGAGTGGTGAACCTGTGGAATTCTCTACCACACAAGGCAGTTGAGGCCAATTCATTAAATATATTCAAGAAAGAGTTTGAAGTATTTCTTAAGGCTAAAGGGATCAAGGGATATGGGGAGAAAGCAGGGACAGGGTACTGAATTTGGATGATCAGCCATGATCTCATTAAATGGCGGAACAGGCTTGAGGGGCCGAATGGCCTACTCCTGCTCCTATCTTCTAAACAGGGCAGCAGAGCGTTAGTCCACTTAGCAGGAATGTGCGTCAAGCGGGATTCACTGGGGAGGGCCAGAATTTATTTACCCTGGTCTCATTGTCTGCCCGGAAAATAGGGACGACCAATCAATGAGACCGCGTAATAAAAAAAAAGAGAAGAATCTGAAAGGAAAACCCATGCAGACACCCCCATGGTTTGAGCAAACACGAGAGGCAGAAACGGCTTGAGAAATCTCCAAGGGAGATGAGAGCAACTCTAAGACATACATCAGCACAGCGTGCAAACAGCGCATTTCAACTTCAATCCTTCATGTCTGTGAGAGAGATTATGTTTATCTGAGGTAAACATATTGCATGAGGAGGTCTCCAATTTTATGAGCATTTTTCAGCATGTTAGACCTCCAGGTATGCAGACAATGCAGCTTTATCTCAAACCCATCTGATGGTTCCATCCCATTTAAGACTTTAGAATTGCTCTTTCCCTGTGCAGCCGAGTGCTCTCGGATTCTCTCTCTAAATAAAAACACATGGGCTTTGAATTCCAGCTTTCCCCGTCGAGCGTGCTCTTTGCTTCTTGGAGACAGTGAGCTTCTCCAACATGTGGCTCTGGGGAGAGGTGCGGTGCTCAGCTGATGGGAAAACCCATCTCACACGTCAACATTGCATGTGGCCACTGTGGCCTAGAAATTCAGGATTTTCTTTGCAGGGGGGGGTGGTTCGTGACCCCTTTAACTGATATGTGCACAAATTTCACATTGGAAAAGCCCGTGCCGGGGCTGCACGGGACCAGCAGACAGCTGTGTGGCCACACGGCTGAGAGGGGACATTGGTACTTGCCCTCCGCACCAATGGTGGGATCCGAGGAGCCCCAGGAAAGTGGCCGGAGGCCGCGGGGGTATGGCGGGTCTTGGAGAGGGAGCGGGGGCGGGTGCATGACGGGTCTTGTTGGGGAGCGATCGATGGCTGGGAGGGGGATGGGGAGGTCGGACGTCAGGAATCTCGAGGCCATGGGGCAGGCGGGGGGTGGGGGTGGGGGATATGGGAGCGACAGCGATCGGGAGGGTGGTTTATAGATGAGTAACTTACTTTTTCTCAGCAGGCGATCTTTACGGTTGCTTTCCCCGAGTGTTGTCTGCAATGGTATTCTGACCGCCTCAGGGCAAGCCAATGTTGCAGTGGGGTCCCGAAGCAAGGGTTAGGCCCCTCATTAGCAGGCGTGGGTAAAGGACACCTCTCAGTTGTCCTTACCCAATATGGCGGACAGTGCTCTTCCAGTCAGAAGTGCACGCGCCGCCTACCTGCCATTTTGGGGACTTAGCAGGCCTCGTAGCGCCTGAAAAACCGGCGCTACACAACCCAATTTCTAGACCAAAATGAGGAATCAAAAACACATTTTAAAAAAAGAAATGCTGCTTGGATTAATTCAGATTAATCACCAAGGCTAAAATGTAATTACATTTTGCCTCTAATTTTAATGTCTATGAATGTGGAATAATCTTGAGGTAATTCTCTTCTTCCGCAAGAATGATGACCTACTTTCAAATTTAAATTATACTTAACACATTCATATAATATACACCATAGTTAATTATAGAAATATTCATTATCAAAAAATAACTTTAATACTGGAAGCCCTCAGTTATAAAAGTTACTTAATATTCATAAAAATAACATTGTTGAAATGTTGCTCCACTCCGTGCCATTTGAAACCCTTGGTTAGAACACAGTCCTACAATTCACAGAGTGATGTCCAGTGTCTTGCATTGCAAAGGAATTGCTGAACTGCGTTAATGCTCTCACTGTGCAAATGAAATGTTTCCTACATTACAGCAGTGACGAAACTTCAAAAAATAAAATACATCATTGGCTCTAAAGCACTTTGGGACACCCCGAGGTCATGAAAAGTGTGATACACGGGCCCATGAGCGCAAGATAGTTACCAATTAATCCAACAGGGAAATAAGGGGAAATTTCTTCACTCAGAGAGTGGTTAGAATGTGGAACTCGCTACCACAGACAGTAGTTGAGGCGAATAGCAATAGATGCATTTAAGGGGAAGCTGGATAAACACATGAGGGAGGAAGGAATAGAAGGATAGGCTGATCGGGTGAGGTGAAGAGGGGTGGGAGGAGGCTGGTGTGGAGCATAAATATCAGTGTAGACTAATACAAAAAGAAAATACTGCAGATGCTGGAAATCTGAAATAAAAGCAGAAAATGCTGGAGCTACTCAGCAGGTCAGGCAGCATCTGTGAAGAGAGAAACAGAGTTAACGTTTCAGGTCGATGACCTTTCGTCAGAACTGGAAAAAAGCAGGAATTGGAACAGATTTTTAAGCAAGTGTAGGGGCTGGGAAATGGGGGAGGGGATGAAAGAACAAAAGGGAAGGTCGGTGATAGGATGGAAGACAGAAGAGATTGAGAGACATTAAGAGATATTCAAGGCGAGCGGAGATGGTAATGGGACAGGTTAAGAAACAAAGGATGGCTCTGGATGAAGTGTAAATTACGCTGGCAGAATGAAGGACAGCTGCCATGTGGGAGAGAAGAACAAAAGACACAGACAAAAAGTGTGGATAAAAAGTATATATGTGATAGAGGCCGAGGTAATGATCTGAAATTGTTGAACTCTATGTTGAGTCCAGAAGGCTGTAAAGTACCTAATCGAAAGATAAGGTGCTGTTCCTCGAGCTTACGCTGAGCTTCCGTGGAACAATGCAAGAGGCCGAGGACGGTGAGGTCGGAGTGGGAGTGGAGCGGTGAATTAAAGTGACAGGTGACCGGAAGCTCGGGGTCGGGGTCCCCCTTCCTAGTTGGGCCGAATGGCCTGTTTCTGTGCTGCATATTCTATGTATTTCTATGTAACATAAATGCAAGTTCATTCATTCATTCAAATGGTGCACCGCACAGGGACGGATGTAAAAAGACTACTGCGCACTTGGTTTGAGTATAAAACAAGGCTTTAATCATTTCAAAACCATGAGATTCTAGTTACATCACTAGTTCCTAGTTACAGAAACATCCTGGGCAAGCTGGGCCCACGCCCGAGTATTTATACTCCTTGGACGGCACCACCAGCTGGCTGCCCAGTGTTACTTCATGAGTCATGATAAGATTCATGACAGGGGCCAATGCACTGTAGTGTTTCACTGCACTCGGACCCACTCGCTGAGAAAGCAGTTAAAAGCTACAGGCTTTACAGACTTCACGGGATCTTTTACATCCACCCGAGAGGGCAGACGGGCCCTCAATTTAACGTCTCATCCGAAAGACAGCACCTCTGACAGTGCAGCACTCCCTCTGGTACTGCACTGGGAGTGTCAGCCTAGATTTTGTGCTGAAGTCTCGGGAGTGAACACGCGACCTTCTGCCTCAGAGGCGGGACTGATACCCACTGAGCCAGAGCCAACACCTGGACTCAGTTCCGTCCTACTGACTGCCCTCAAAGAGCGACCATCCTTCACCTGAGGGCATCTGAGAACTCCCTCCCTAACAGCGCTGTGGGAGTACCTTCACCACACGGACTGCAGCGGTTCAAGAAGGCAGCTCACCACCACCTTCTCAAGGGCAATTAGGGATGGGCAATAAATGTTGGCCTTGTCAGTGATGCCCACATCCCTTGAATGGAAAAAGAAAGCATACTTTGTGATAAGCCCCAGAAATTACAGTCAGTAATATTACACAAAAGTCATTAAAACAAACCGGTTGTGCGAGTTAAAATAGCAGTCTGAGGAACACTTTCTCATCTCCTGATGGCTAAAAAATCTAGGCTGACACTCTCTCAGTAATGCACTGTCGGAGGTGCCGTCTTTCGGATGAGACATCATACCAAGGCCCCGTCTGCTCTCTCAGGTGGACGTAAAAGATCCCATGGCACTATTTTGAAGAAGAGCAGGGGCGTTCTCCCCGGTGTCCTGGGCCAATATTTATCCCTCAATCAACATCACTAAAACAGATTATCTGGTCATTATCACATCGCTGTTTGTGGGATCTTGCTGTGTGCAAATTGGCTGCTGCGCTTCCTACATCACAACACTGACTACACTTCAAAAGTACTTCATTGGCTGTGAAGCACTTTGGGACGTCCGGTGGTCGTGAAAGGTGCTATAGAAGTGCAAGTCTTTCTATCTTTAAAACACAAACTCACTCCATCCTAGTTTGCCAGCCAAGTGTCTCACTAGCTGTTTGTTGCTGTGATGGAATATTTATTTGAGTTTGCGCTGCAGTTCAGAAACATCATTTTTTTACTAGCCTTGGTTGTAATCCAGGTACCTGCTCCCGTGCATTCCCAAGAAGGCCTGTCGCAACCAGGAGAATAAAAAGAAAGGAAAGCAAGACTTGCAATTTCTACCGCGCCTTTCGCGACCTCAGAATGTCCCAAAGCACTTCACAGCCAATGAAGTACTTTTAAAATATGGCCAGTGTTGTAACGTGGGAAACGCAGCAGCCAATTTGTGCACAGCAAGCTCCCATAAACAACAACGTGATAATGAAGAGATATTGGCCCAGAAATTCGGGTCGGAGGCTTCCCGCGGGTGCAAGCCCCCGACCTGCACTTACCTAGCGCGCCGGCCGTTGAGCTGTGGGCCCGCGTGGGATTCCGATCCTGGGCCTCCTCCAACTGCCGGCGCGCAGTGCTTGCGTATCCCAGGGGCGCAGTTAGTTCGAAGCGTCCCCTGGGATCACGTGGGCCATGGAGAGCCAATGGTAGCAGGAAATGCTTCATTCATAAGTTTGACAGGAAGAGCTGTCAAACCTATAAATACTATAAGCCCCAAAACATCACTAAATCTTCAAATACATTTTTTTTAAATCACATTTTTAAAATAATTATAAATTACATGAAATAACTATTTTAAACAATAATTTAAATTTTTGAAAAAATTAATTACATTTTCTAACGGGGCTAAAAATAAACTTACCTTTCTTTAAAATATTTAAAAATAATAAACCTGTGGAAAAAATGTTTTAATTTTAATTAATTCGCCACTTACCTTGTTAAAAGCAGGCCTTGCGCCTGCTTTTTAAAAGTGTAACTGCTGGAGACTTACCCTCCTGGAAAAACCTGGAAAAAAAACTTAAGTTCGATGCGCACGCGCTGCCTCTCCGCCGCACGCGTTCCACCTGGCAACCCCTTCTTTCAGGGGAACGGAAGTGCCGGTTTCCCGCACATGCACAGTGCATGCACGAAACCGGCACTTTCGTTGGGCCTACGCGTGAGTACCTCGTGCGCACTCACACATTGGGACCCGAATTTCTGGGCCATTAATCTGTTTTTAGTGATGTTGATTGAGGGAAAAATATTGGCCAGGACACCTGGGATAACTCCCTTGCTCTACTTCAAAATAGTACCATGGGACCTTTTACATCCACCTGAGGCTTCACTTTAACATCTCATCTGAAAGACAGCACTTCCGACAGTGCAGCACTCCCTCAGTACAACACTAGAGTGTCAGCTTAGATTTTTGTGTTCAAGTCTCTGGAGTGGGACTATGAATTATCAACCTTCTGACTCAGAGGCATGCGTGCAACCCACTGAGCCACAGCTGACACAAGTCAGATCTACAAAGGGATTATTTGTGGATTCAATTTTGCAGACTGGCCTTTGCTGTTTTATCTGTTTGTACGAAAGAGAAAATTTGACCCAATTCAACTGCAGCTCTTTGCAAACTGTGAAAACGAGCGAGTGCAAGGCCAGTGTCCTTCATGAAGGGTCGCCAACCATGCAGGATTGCCCTGGAGTCTCTAGGAATTAAAGACTAATCCCCAAGACACTGCTGGGAACAAACACCCAGGAGAAAAATCATAGGGGGCAATAGGAAATTGTGTTTTTAAAAAATAATTTCCTTTGAACATTTTTGTTTATTAGTTACAAGTATTGGACATGGGGGGAGGTTGTTCGACTGACAGTCAAGAATCATCCAATGAGGTAACGGCGAGTCCGTTCACATTCCAATTCTCCGTGCACGGCAAGTGTGGACATGTCGGGCGACCAATGGCGGGAGTGTGGGTGCGGGGCTGGTGGAGGCAGGTCAAGTGATGACACCTCCAGGAATATGTCCACCCACAGTTGGGAACTCTGCCTCCAAACCTTATTAATAATGACAAAGTGAACGTTGTAAAAGATAACGGGGGGGGGAATTTTTCGGAGTGGGTTGGGGGGGCGGTCAGTGGGCACGTTTGGAGGCGGGTCGGGTGGGAATTCTTTTTTTGTCTGCGGGTGAGGAACCCGCTGTCAAGCCGCCTTCACGCTAGTCTCCCAGGTGTCGAGTCTGTCAGCGCTGAACAGACCCGACACCAAGCGGCGGGGGAGGCAAGTTAGATCATTAGAGAGATTGTTAACAGGCACTTAAAAAGAATGTTACGCTTACCTTTCAATTTTACACCGTCCCCCACAGGGTTGCCACGCTGCTCGGGAATCACGTCAGCTGAGCAGGTCGTGAGTGGATTCAACACTGAATCATCTCATTACTTGACAGCTGCAAATGTGCTATAAAAGCTCCCGTCTCACAGCTGTTCACATTCCAAGCTCAGAAACCATTGCTTACTGCATTTGGAAGACAGATTGAGCTTTATGCAGGTTGCAAGTGTTTGGAGCCAACTCTCCATCCAGTGTCACCTCATTGGAACAACCTTTCCCACCACTGACAGATCGCTCCTGTCATCTCAAGTTCACCTGCCATCTATTACATCAGCATCGGTGCATTTGAAACTCTCTCACCTTGGTCCTCAGAATCCGACCACGATCAACCCCAATACCAGCTGCACCAGGCACACCAGCAGCACCAACAACACCACCAACCTTCTCCACAATCAACTGATGCTGCACAGGACAGAGGGCATCAGTACTTGACCACATTGCTGCCCGGGACGCCAGGGCTGGTCGCACCATGGCCAGATTTAATTCACTTGATGCTGTACACCCTGGCTGCCACATGATGTGTCAGGTTGGCACCACCCCACACCAACACCATAAAGCATCCCTATAATGCCCAACTCATTCCTTTCACACTCCGCCATTGCTGGGATGGCTCACCATTCACTGCAACTCACTAAATCACTTCCAAAGGTGCACACAAATCTGTCCAAGAACGCAAAGTGTTGCAAATAAAGATTTCAATGTTTGACAGCACATTAACAGAAACTTGACATGAACATTGGCTAAAACACCCAAGTGCCTACCCTTGTGTTTTGTCAGTAGGTGTGATTGGACTAGGATGAGGGTGAGTGTGAGGGGTGGCTAGTGAGATGGGGAAATGATAATGTAGATAGAGAGGGATGGGTGGAGGTGCAAGGTAAGTTGGTGTGAGTAAGGATGTGCAGGAGTAGGGTAGGGAAGGCAGAGATGGGGATGTGATAAATGGCACAGCAGGATGAGGTTGAATGTGGCTTTGCAGTAACATTTCGTGATCTACTGAGATCATTGAAAGGTTCGCGCCACTGCAGCCTGGTCCTCCTAATGACATCCCTGCTTGTGTCCTCCTGTGCAATGTGCAACCAGGCTGCTTTGATCTCCTGGGGTGGTCTCTTCCACCCATTGGAAGGGAAGAGGACCTTCCTGTGTGCTGTGACTCCCTCCAGAAGCATATGCAGGGAGTCATGGGAGAGCCTGGGTGCAGCTCTGCACCTCTGTGCAGTGCTTGTCAGTGTTTTCAGCACCTCAATGCTGTAGAACACTGACAGCACAACTGTCAAAATCAATTTGCGCATGGTCCCTTTAAGGAAACCAGCTGATGCCACATCATCAAGCGACGGCATCAGACCCGCTTCCTTCAATTGGGCCAGGAAACGCGCTGGGCGGGCTTAACAAGCCCAAACAACGTAAAAGTTTTTCACAGAGCGGTGTGGAGCCAATAGCAGGATTGTACCCCTCCACTGATCCCAACCGCACTGGACCCACCTCGGTAGGCGAAATTGCGGGCAATGTAGAAAGTATATACAGACCCTTAATTTATTATTTTGATATATATTGAAATGCTTTGCCAGGCCAAAAGGTTTTTTTCAAAGTGAAATATAGAGTTGTCACTGATAAGGGACATAGAATTTGCTTTGATAGACAACAGAGATAAACAAACCCCCTTAGTTTTGCAGACATCGTGGGCAGGATTTTCATTGGGCCGTGGAGTCGGGATTGGAGGTGTGTGGGGGATTAAAATCCCGAAATCAGGGGTCCCGACCCCATCCCGCACCCACACCCGCCTCCATGCCAGTTTCAAAGGAAGCGGATACCCACCCCGCACTGGGACCCGCCTACCCGAGGCGGAAAGGGATTAGTGCCAATTAACTGCCTGTTAACAGGTAGTTAACAGGCAGTTTTTAGCCTAATCCCTATTTTTGATGTTGAAGTGTGGGATTCCCAACGGCTCCAAACCACGCCAAGTTAAAAGAGGCGGGCCGTCGGGTTGAAGGACTTGGAGGGGTCAAGATGTCAGTGTTCAGGTGAGTGATGTGTGCATGAGCGCAAAGGTAAGTGTGTTTGGTGTGTCTAAAGTGATTAAAGAAGTGTAAATTACCTTTTCTTACCTTTTCAGCCTTCCTTCCTTTAGGTCCCGGGAGTCCCTCATCTCATCGGCACAGAAAGCAGAATGGCTGCAAACTGTCAAAAGTGACAGCCTTCAGCTTTCTGTGCAGGAGAGATTTCTAACTGAGTCTGTGGAGAAGGACTCAGGTTAGGAGTAAGACTGTCAGTGTTTGACAGCTTCAAACAGCTTTCAAACACTGATATTTCATCTGTCAAAACCTCTTGACAGATGAAATTTCAGTCTGTGATGTCACCTGTTGCCGGGTGGCCCTTAGTTGGCCTGCTGAGCCCGCTGGGCGTGCTCAACAAGGTCAATCAAGTTAAAATCGCGTGGATTGGCCGCATCTCGATGGAGGCGGGACTACATCCCCAAAAGTTGCAGTCCCGCCTCCAACCCGACTCCTGAATGAAAATCCTGCCCTGTGTCTCTAATGACTTCTTTGTGGCTAAAGGGGAGAAGTCAAAGCTTTGAAGTTTTGAAATGCAGAATATCAGGTAACACATGAACCAAACCAAGTGGTTTTCTGCCACTTTTATAAACTTTAGGAGTGAAGGAACAATTTTGGGCTGTGATAAAGACAACGAATGGATAGCCTCACAGGATGTGTGAGTGTGAAAGTTTGACTGCCCAAACAGTTCAGACCGAACATTAGAGGAACATTTCACTATCTCTGAAGGATTGATTTACTGCAAAAGGCAAGGAAAGCTGTATAAAACACAACGGCTAAAGAATATCGGCGCCGCAGTCAGAAGAAGGTAGTGTGGCCCATCATCTCGCCTACGAGGATCAGGCTGCAGTGGGAAGGAGGGGCCTGGTCGGTCTTTTCGCTCACGAGGACCTACAATCAACGCCGGACTGATCATCAGCGGGTGATTGTATGTATGATTTCCTCTAACGTTATTGGTGGACTGCTCGAATAGTGGTTGGGGTTTTCAATCTGTCTTAGGAACAATTAAAGGTTAAAGACAGAACCCGCGTGTCTGGTGTAATTTCTCATAAGTCTCAAGTCCGAACTCTCTAACCTGTTGGACGGGGCGAGTGGTCATGCCACACCTCTTACAGCAACGTGTCGTAATGGCAATGGTTACGTGTAAAAATGAGTCCGAGTCTGAACTGGAAATCCAACCTTGCCTGGATTGAGTTTAGAGCTCGTGTTAGGGTGTAACTGTACACAAGTCAATTCAAGCTCTTTAATGTAAAGAATCGTTTTGAAGAGAAAAAAAAAATCACAAATTCTTAATTTCAAGACTTTATATATTAATCGTTGCGCATTTTCCAGATCTTTTTCTTCCCCTAATTGGCCTGGGTTTTCGAATATGGTTTTTCGCCTCTCCCAGGACATCCCGTGGCTTTTGGGTGGGGCGAGGGGAGTGTCTGGCAGGAATGACGTATGAAGAGAGATTGAGTTGATTAGGCTTATATTCGCTAGAGTTTAGAAGAATGAGAGGGGATCTCATTGAAACTTATAAAATTCTAACAGGACTAGACTAGATGCAGGAAGGATGTTCCCGATGGCGGGGGAGTCCAGAACCAGGGGTCACAGTCTAAGGATAAGGTGTAAGCCATTTAGGACTGAGATGAGGAGGAATTTCTTCACCCAGAGAGTGGTGAACCTGTGGAATTCTCTACCACAGAGGGCAGTTGAGGCCAACTTATATTAAATATATTCAAGAAGGAGTTACATATATTTCTTAAGGCTAAAGGGATCAATGGATATGGGGAGAAGGCAGGGACAGGGTACTGAAATTGGATGATCAACCATGATCTCATTAAATGGCGGAACAGGCTCGAGGGGCCGAATGGCCTACTCCTACTCCTATCTTCTATGTTTTTATGTTTCTATGTCTGTAATGTCATGCCCAAGGCGCCGTAGCTGTCCGGGACAGACTGGATGGAGCGAAGGGTCTTTTCCTGTCCGTCAATGGACAAATTTTCTTTTATGGTAAAAGGCGTTCAAGCTTTCTTTAAGCTCACAGTGGAACCAAATTAAGCGCAAGATCAGTCCTTCGACCAGTTGGCTCCTCACTGATTTAATCTCATTTGTGCAGATACAAAAACAAATGGATTTCGCAATGAAAAAAAAATTATACTGTAGACTTCCTGCCGCGGTCAACTGTTGATTCTGTGCGTGTACGGAGAAGAGTGTGTTTAGCACAGGGCAGTAGATTTTTCCCAAGTATTTGCAATTGAACATCACTGTGGACTTTTTAACGGCTGCGTTGGATTTGGTTCTGGCAGCGGGAAGCAAAGCAGGAGCAGATGTCTGGCTCGTTACATTCTGAACATCTGTTTGCGCAAAAAAAAAACAAGCCAGTGGTTTGTTGGATTAGCCAAAGTAAATGGAACCCCCGACTTGGAAGCTAAGTCGTTGCTCGACGAACTCTAACATTTTATGATGCTCAGGGAGGTTTTCTGAAGATCCCCAACTGTGCAGGGAGGGGGAGGCAAGGACTTCTAACCACAACAAAAAATAAAATCTGCTCTTACATTGGGAACTCATTGGGTTGGATTTTCCAAGCCCCGTCGAGGCAGGTTTGGAGGCAGGAGTGGGGGGAAAATTGCAGAATCAGGGGGCACGAACACTTCCCGCCCCCAACCCGCCTCCATGCCCGTTTCCCAGGAGGCGGGTACCCGACCTGTGCTGGGAGCTGCCTCCCTGAGGCGGGAAGGGGATTAGTGCCAATTAACTGCCTGTTAACAGGTAGTTAACAGGCAGTTTATAGCCTAATCCCTATTTTTAGCCCTGAGGTGTGGGCTGCCCGACGGCTCCAAACCATGCCAAGTTAGTGAGGCGGACCATCGGGCTGAAGGGCTTGGAGGGTTCGAGATGTCCGGTGTTCAGGTGAGTGATGGGTGCATTAGTGCAGAGGTAAGTGTGTTTGGTGTGTGTAAAGTGTTTAAATAAGTTTACTTATCAAAGCAGGCTTCCTTCCTTCAGGTCTCGGGAGTCGCTCATCTCACTGGCACAGAAAGCAGAATGGCCGCGATCTGTCAAAAGTTGCAGCCTCTGCTTTCTGGTCTGGAGAGATTTCTAACTGAGTCTGTGAAGAAGGAGTCAAGTTAGAAGTCAGATTGTCAGTGTTTGACAGCTTCACAGAGCTGTCAAACGCTGATATTTCATCTGTCAAAAGCTCTTGACAGATGAAATGACAATCCTGACGTCACCTGTAACCGGGTGTCCCTTAATTGGCCTGCTGAGCCTGCTGGGCGGGCTCAACAAGGTCAATAAAGGGAAAATCGTGTGGGTTGGCCACAAATCGATGGAGGTGGGACTACAACCCAAAAAGTGGGAGACCCGCCTCCATTATGTCCCCATTGACAAAATCCAGCCCATTCTGTCCTATTGTCCTGCCCCTTTCCAATTACTGAGGAGGTGCTGCGCTGTCAGAGGTGCCGTCTCTCGGAACAGACGTTAAACCCAGGGCCCATCTGACCTCTCAGTTGGACATAAAAGGTCCCAGGGCCACTATTTCGAAAAAGATCAGGGGAGTTCTCCCCGGTGCCTTGGCCAATATTTATCTCTCAGCCAACATCGTTAAAAAACAGATTAACTGGTCATTATCACATTCATAGAATCATAGAAATTTATGGCACAGAAGGAGGCCATTTGGCCCATCGACCGCGATTTCACCTACCGACGTGGGTCCGGTGCGGCCGGGGGTGCGACCCCGCTGCCGGCTCCAGCCCGCTCTGTGAAATGATTTAACGTTGATTGGGCTTGTTAAGCCCGCCCAGCGCGTTTCCCTGCCAATTGAAGGAAGCAGGTCTGATGATGTCACTTGATGATGCGCCATCAGCCGGTTTCCTTAAAGGGACCATGCGCAAATTGACTTTGACAGTTGAACTTCCCTGATCTTCTTCGAAATAGTGGCCCTGGGATCTTTTACGTCCACCTGAGAGAGCAGATGGGCCCTCGGTTTAATGTCTCTTCCGAAAGACGCTTGCGTCTGTGCTCACTCGGAGGTCGAACTCCAAACCATCGTCAATATCTTTACCGAAGCGTATGAGAGCATGGGCCTTACACTAAACATCCGTAAGACAAAGGTCCTCTACCAACCTGCCCCCACCACACAGTACTGCCCCCCGATTATCAAAATCCACAACAAGGCCTTGGACAGTGTGGACCACTTTCCATACCTCAGGAGCCTACTGTCAACAAGGGCAGACGTTGATGACGAAGTCCAACACCGCCTTCAGTGTGCCAGTGCAGCCTTCGGTCGCCGAGGAAGAGTGCTTGAAGACCAGGACCTCAAACCCGGCACCAAGCTCATGGTCTACAGAGCAGCAGTGATACCCGCCCTCCTGTATGCCTCAGAGACATGGACCATGTACAGCAGGCACCTCAAAGCACTGGAGAGGTACCACCAATGCTGCCTCCGCAAGATCCTGCAAATTCATTGGCAGGATAGGCGCACCAATGTCAGTGTTCTTGCTCAGGCCAACATCCCCAGCATTGAAGCTTTGACCACGCTCGATCAGCTCCGATGGATGGGTCACATCGTCCGCATGTCCGATACGAGACTCACAAAACAAGCGCTCTACTCGGAGCTCCGGCACATCAAGAGAGCCCCAGGTGGGCAGAGGAAATGCTTCAAGGACACCCTCAAAGCCTCCTTGAAAAAGTGCAACATCCCCACTGACACCTGGGAATCCCTGGCCCAAGATCGCATAAAGTGGAGAAGAAGCATCCGAGATGGCGCCGAACACCTTAAGTCTCTTCGCCGGGAGCAAGCGGAAGCCAAGCATAAGCAGCGCAAGGAGCGCACGTCAACCCAAGCACCCCACCCACCCGCCCCTTCAACCATCGTCTGCCCCACCTGTGACAGAGACTGTAGGCCCCGCATTGGACTCATCAGTCACCTGAGAATTCATTTTTCATGTGGAAGCAAGTCATCCTCGGTTCCGAGGGACTGCCTACGAAGAAGGAGAGTCAGTGTTCTGCAGCATTGAGGGAGTCACAGCACGCAGGGAGATTCTCTTCACTTCCCATGGGCGGAAGAGACCTCCCAGGAGATCAACACAGTCCGGTTGCACATAGCACAGGAGGACACAAGCAGGGATGTCGTTAGGAGGACCTGGCTGCAGTGGCGGCAACCTTTCAATGATCTCAGTAGATCACGAAACGTTACTGCAAAGCCACGCTCAACCTCATCCTGCTTTGCCTCTCATCACATCCCCATCACTCTGCCTTCCCTACCCTACTCCTGCACATCCTTACTCACACCAACTTACCTTGCACCTCCACCCATTCCTCTCTATCTACATTATCATTTCCCCATCTCACTAGCCACCCCTCACACTCATCCTCATCCTAGTCCAATCATACTAACTAACAATACACAAGGGTAGGCACCTGAGTGTTTTGGCCAATGTCCATGTAAAGTTTCTGTTAATGTGCTGCCAAACATTGAATTCTTTATTTTCAACACTTTGCATTCTTGGACAGATTCGTGTGCACCTTTGTAAGTGGCTTAGTGAGTTGCAGTGAATGGTGAGACATAATGGTATCCCCCGCAATGTTGATGAGTGTGAAAGGAATGGCTTGGGCATTGTAGGGATGCATTATGGTGTTGGTGTGGGGTGGTGCCAACTTGGTGCATCATGTGGCAGCCAGGGTGTACAGCATCAAGTGAAGTAAATCTGGCTATGGTGAGGCCATCCCTGGCGTCCCGGGCAGCAATGTGGTCAGGTGCTGATGCCCTCTGTCCTGTGCAGCATCAGGTGATTGCGGAGAAGTTTGGTGTTGTTGTTGGTGCTGCTGGTGTGCCTGGTGCTGCTGGTGTTGGGGCTGATTGTGTTGGGATTCTGAGGATCAAGGTGAGATTTTTTCAAGGGCACCGATGCTGATGCAATAGATGGCAGGTGAGGTTGAGATGACAGAAGCAACCTGTCAATGTTGAGATAGGTCGTTCCAATGAGGTGACAGTGGATAGAGAGTTTGCTCCAAACACTTGCAAGCTGCATAAAGCTCAATCTGTCTTTCAAATGCAGTAAGCAACAGCTTCTAACCTTGGAAAGTGCTCAGCCATGAAATGGGAGCTTTTATAGAACATTTGCAGCTGTTAAGAAATCATCCCATGCTGACACAACACCCGACCTGCTTACCTGATGTGATCCCCAAGCAGCAGGGAAGCAGTGGGCGAATTCTTAAAATCTAAAGGTGAGCTTAAAATAGTTTTAAGTGCCTGTCAACAAGCTCTTAATAATCTAAATTGCCTCCCCCGCCACTTGGTGTCAAGTCCGTTCAGCGATGACAGACCCGACACCTGGGAGACTAGTGTGGAGGCGGTTTGACAGCGGATTCCCTACCCACTCTCAAAAGAAATTCCCAGCCGTCCCGCCACCAAACGCACCCACTGATTCCCCCCCAAAAAACTCCTCCCACTGTGTCTGTGCCGGTCGACAAAGAGCTCTCCAGCCTAATCCCACTTTCCAGCTCTTGGTCCATAGCCCTGTAGGTTACGGCACTTCAAGTGCATACCCAAATACTTTTTAAATGTGATGAGGGTTTCTGCCTCTCCCACATTTTCAGGCAGTGAGTTCCAGACCCCCACCACTCTCTGGGTGAAAAAAGTTCCCTCAACTCCCCTCTAATCCTTCTACCAATTACTTTAAAAGAGTGCTACCTACTGAGCCACAGCTGACCTTTCCTGTTTGTGGGAGCTTGCTGTGCACACATTAGTGCCGCGTTTCCCACATTACAACAGTGACTACGCTTCAAAAGTATTTCATTGGCTGTAAAGTTTTTTGAAAGTTCGAAGTTCACGAAAGGCGCTATAGAAATGCAAGTCTTTCTTTCCTAGTCCTGTCTGTCCTTTCCTACATAATGTACATCGTGAGTGTCCAAGCAGCTTAGGTGGATACAATTAATTGGGCCAGAAATTCGGGTTGGAGGCTTCCTGTGGGCGCAAGCCCCCGACCTGCACTTACCTAGCGCGCCGGCCGTTAAGCTGTGGGCCCGCGTGGGATTCTGATCCTGGGCCTGCTCCAACTGCCGGCGCGCAGTGCTTGCGTATCCCAGGGGCGCAGTTAGTTCGAAGCGTCCCCTGGGATCACGTGGGCCATGGAGAGCCAATGGTAGCAGGGAATCTGTATTCATAGATTTGACAGGAAGAGCTGTCAAATCTATGAATATAATTCAGCCCCAAAACCTAACCAAAACTTCAAATACATTTTTTTAAAAACATCACATTTTTAAAATAACTATAAATTACATAAAATAACTATTTTAAATGATGATTTAAATTTTTGAAAAAAATTAATTACAGTTTCTAACAGGGCTAAAAATAAACCTACATTTCTTTAAAGTATTTAAAAATGATAAACCTGTGGAAAAAATAGCTCTTGGAGACTTACCCTCCCGGAGAAAGCTGTAAAAAAACGAAAGTTCCAGGCATACGCGCTGCCTCTCCGGCGCACGCGTTCGACCTGTGAACCCCTTACTTCAAGGGAATGGAAGTTCCGGTTTCCCGTGCATGCGCAGTGCATGCCCGAAACCGGCACTTTCGTTGGGGCTACACGTGAGTACCCAGCGCGTACTCACCCGTGGAGACCCGAAGCTCTGGCAATATAATCCCCCAGGGCCACGTGTTAACGTTTGTTCCACATTCCCATTAATATTCAGATCCCTTTAGCTGACGATACCAACGGATCTTGTTGCTACGAATTTTCCACAAGTGCAAAACAAAAAGCCTCTTATCCAAAAACCCAAGTGCCCACTAAATCCAAGCAGGCTAAACCAACGAGCTAGATATAGGGAGCACTGAGTTGACTGATTCTAAGACCCGAGGGCCACAAGTTTGCTTCCAAGTGTCAGAGTGTGACTGATCGATGGCACTCTTGGCTCGCAGTCAGGAGGTTGTGGGCTCGAGCAGATCTGAGCACTTAATCTCGGCTGACATTTATCTGGTCGCAGTAATGGGGAGGTGCTGCATTTATCAGCAACGCCATCTTTCGGATGGGACGCTAAAGCCGTGGTCCCCGTTTGCCAGGTTCAGGAGGCCGTAAACCATCCCGGGGTACCATCCGACGGCGAGCAGAGAGAGCTCTGCCAGCGTCCAGGCCAACATTCATTCCTTAATCATCACCACTAAACAAGATTAACTGGGCATTCACCCCAATTGCGACCTGTAGGACCTTGTTGTGTACAAATTGCTGCTCGCATTTGCTTTGCACAACAACAGAACTAAACTTGAAAAGTAATTCATTGGCTGTGATGTGTTCTGGGGCATCCAGCGGACATGAAAGGTGATTAAAAAGAAAGAAAGTTTATACAGCGCCAATCGAGACTTCACCCCAATATCTATCCCTCAACCAACATTACTAAAACAGATTATCTGGTCATTATCACATTGCTGTTTGTGGGAGCTTGCTGAGCGCATATTGGCTGCCGCGTTTCTCACATTACAACAACAGTGACTCCACTTCAAAAAGGACTTCATTGGCTGTAAAGCGCTTTGGGACGTCCTGAGGTGGTGAAAGGCACTACATAAATGCAAGTCTTTCTTTCTCTTTCTAATAGTGAATTCCTGCTCAGGAGGAATGAGAACAATCATTTTAAAAAGCTGTCCTGTAGGGCTGCAATATAATATTGGGATATTGGGACCGGTTCTGGGGGAGGTGGGACCTGTACAGGACGGACGAATTGCACCTCAACAGAACCAGGACCAATGTCCTCACAGGGGGGTGGGGACGGATTTGCTGGTGCTGTTTTGGAAGGTTTAAACTAATTTGGCAGGGGGATGGGCACCAGGATGTAACATTAGAAAGGAGAAACAAGGTGCACAAAGGATTGGGTGAGACAGATAGCGCTAGAGTAAGAAATAGTAAGATATTAGATAGGGTCAGACTAAGAGAGAATACAAGAAGATCTAAGATAGTTTTACAGGGCATGTGTGTAAACGCACGAAGCATGGTAAATAATGTTGGTGAGCTGCAGGCGCAAATAACCACATGGGAATATGATGTCATGGCGATAACGGAGACCTGGCTCAAAAAAGGTCAGGATTGGGTTTTAAATATTCCTGGATATAAGGTGTTCATGAAATATAGGGAAGGAAAGAAAGGAGGTGGAGTGTCAATATTGGTTAAGGAGAATATTACAGTGCTGGAGAGAGAGGATGTCATGGAGGGGTCAAGGACGGAACCTATTTGGTTAGAGTTAAAAAAAATAGAGGTGTCATTACACTACTAGGTATATTCTATAGGCCACCAACTAGTGGGAAAGATATAGAGGAGCAAATTTGCAGGGAAATTACAGAGAGGTGCAGGAACTATAGAGTACTAATAATGGGGGAACTTCAATGATCCTAATATAGACTGCGATAGTAATAGTGTAAAGGGCAGAGAGGGGCAGTACGTTTCCAGCCCAACAAGAAAGGAGGCATTGTTGGATCTGGTTCTAGGGAATGAGGTGGGTCAAGTGGAGCAAGTGTCAGTAGGGGAACATTTAGGGAACAGTGATCATAATAATTATAAGGTTTAGATTAGCTATGGAAAAAGACAGGGATCAATCTAGGGTAAAAATACTTAATTGGAGGAAGGCCAATTTTAGTGGGTTGAGAACGGATCTGGCCCGGGTAAATTGGAATCAAAGATCGGCAGGTAAAACTGTAATCAAACAATGGGCTGCCTTTAAAGAGATGGTTTGGGTACAGTCGAGGTACATTCCCACGAGGGGGAAAGGTCGGGCAACCAAAGCCAGAGCTCCCTGGATGACGAAAGAGATAGAGAGTAAGATGAAGCAGAAAAAGGGGGCATGTGACAGATGTCAGGTTGAGAATACAAGTGAGAACCAGGCTGAATGTAGAAAGTTCAGAAGGGAAGTGAAAAAGGAAATAAGAGGGGCAAAGAGCGTATGAGAATAGACTAGCGGCTACCATAAAAGGGAATCCAAAAGTCTTCTATTGGCTTATAAATCATAAACGGGTAGTAGAAGAAGGGGTGGGCTGATTAGGGACCAAAAAGGAGGCCTACACATGGAGGCAGAGGGCATGAAGGAAAATAATTTGCAGGGCTACGGGACTAGCTGAAGTGCTCTTGCAGAGAGCCGGCACGGGCTCGACGGGCCGAATGGCCTCCTTCTGTGCTGTAACCATTCTATCATTCTTTAATAAGCTCGAAGACACATCACAGTCACAAAGAATGAAGAATTCAATTGGAAATCAGAATAATCTTTAAATAAATAAATATAGCCTCAGGAACTTCCTTCAAATTATCCGAGACTTTCTTAACCTTTCGAAGTGTCAGATAGTAAACTGCTTCGTGGTTATCAGGCACTTACATCCCGCTTATCTATCACCACTGTTTTAGCCTACCTACATCCGCTTTCCATCTCCCAAAGTGTCAAATTCATGATCCACATCTTTAAATCTGACCATGGCCTTGCTCCACGCTCCATAATGCAACTTCCTCCAACCCTAGATATCACCCCACACCTTCCACTCTTGTGAGTTCGACTGACTCTGTGCATCAGAGTGTCAGCTGTGGCTCAGTGGGCAGCACCCTTACCTTTGAGTCAGAAGATTGTGGGTTTAAGTCCCACTCCAGAGACTTGAGCACAAAATCTAGGCTGACACTCCCAATGCAGTACTGAGAGAGTGCTGCACTGTCGAAAGTGTCGTCTTTCAGACGAGACCTTAAACTGAGGCCCCGTCTGTACTCTCAGGTGGACGTCGAAGATCCCATGCTCCCAGGAGCTTGTTCAACAGGCTCCTCAACTCCTAACTCTTCAGCGGAACATAGATTAGGCCATTCAACCACTCGGGCCTGTTCCGCCATTCAATAAGATCATAGCTGATCTGCAGTCTAACTCCATATTATCCGCCTTTGCCCCATATCCCTTAATACCTTTGGTTGACAAAAAGCTATCAATCTCCGATTTAAAATGAACAATTGATTTAGCATCAATTGCGATTTGTGGAAGAGAGTTCCAAACTTCTACCACCCTTTGTGTGTAGAAGTATTTCCTAATTTCACTACTGAAAGGTCTGGCTCTAATTTTTAGACTCTGCCCCCTAGCCCGAGACTATCCAACCAGCGGAAATAGCTTCTCTCTATCTGTAGTGTCCGTGTGTAGATAAAGACACTGAAGACAGGAGTTGGTTCATAGGTATTTACTAAGCAAGTCTGGGGGTGGGTTCTAAAGGATATACACAATACACAGGCTTATATAGCCCAAGTGGCAATTACCGGCATTACGCACACCTGGGGCTCTTAAAGGCACATACACCACAATTGCTCTTAAAGGCACATACACCACAATTCCTCCCCTTCTAGCTAACTAGTACATCATATTTTAAGTAATTATTAATTACATGTTATATGCAAAATAATATACATTGCTGTATTAATTAATTATAAGTTAGTCTCTCAGGAGGCTTCCTGACTCGGTCCGGATAACGCCTCGGGGGTGTAGTAGTTTCTGGTGGTGTAGTAGGTTCTTCTGGCAAGGCTGATTCGGCTTGAAGGCCAGTGTCGGGTTCATCGGGTTCCAGTATCACCGGATCGGAGGTAGATATGTGTATCTCTACTTCATCGTTAGATGTATAGCGTGGTGGTGTAGGTTGTCCCTTTTCGGATGACTTGATGATTTGGTCAGCATGGCGCCTTATTATGCTTTCTCCGATGTCCACGGTATACATCAGTGGTCCTAGTCGTGTGCAGATAGTTCCAGGCTGCCATTTCTCAGTACGGTAGTCCCGGGCCAAAACCGGTTGGCCTATCTGGAAGGCCCTAGTTGGCCTTTCATTCATGCCCTGAAACTGCCGGTTCTCCACGTCCCTTCGGATGTTGGGCTTGACCAAATCCAGCCGGCATCTTAGGTTTCTATTGTAGAACATCATGGCGGGAGTTTGGTTTGTAACCATATGTGTTGCATTCCTATATGCAAATAAGAAATTATCCACCTTGTGCTGAAGTTTTATGTCTTCATTACCCATGGCCTTTATGGCCTTCTTAAAGGTCTGGACAAACCTTTCAGCCAATCCATTGGTGGCGGGATGGTATGGGGCGGACGTGTAGTGCTTTACCCCATTGTTCTTTAAGAACTTTCTGAATTCTTCGGACACAAATTGCGGTCCATTATCAGAACATATCTGTTCCGGCAGCCCATTCCTGGCAAATATGGTCCTTAATACTGTGATGGTTTTTTCCGTGGTGGTGGAGGACATCTTTATTACCTCCGGCCACTTGGAGTGTGCATCAACTGCGATTAAGAACATTGAGTCCATAAATGGACCAGCAAAGTCGATGTGCACCCTTTGCCAGGGAGATGAGGGCCACTCCCATGGATGTAGAGGGGCCTGTGGCGGAGCATTTTGGACCTTCTGGCATCCTAGGCAGCTCTTGGTCATGTCTTCGATGTCTCCATCGATACCTGGCCACCATACAAACGCCCTAGCTAGGTTCTTCATTTTCACTCCACCCAGCTGCCCCTCGTGAAGCTCCTTTAGCACTTTATCCTGGAGTTTGGGTGGAATCACCACTCTGGATCCACACATCAAGGTTCCTCGGCACACTGACAGCTGTTCTCTTCTTTGCGAGAATGCTGGCAACAGTGGTTCGCCATGTGCTGGCCATCCCTTCATTGTCAAATCGTAGACCCGTGAGAGAGTAGGGTCATTTCTGGTCTCCCTTTCAATGGCAGAATTTGTCACTGGTAGACATTCCACTATGGTAGAGTGGAATATCTCTACTGGGTCTACTGTAGGTGCCACTTCTATCGTTGGCAACGGCAGGCGCGATAAACCGTCAGCATTCCCATGCTGTTTTGACCCTTTGTATTCAATGTTGTATTGGTGTGCCCCTAGAAAAAGGAACCACCTCTGTAGTCTTTGTGCTGTCATAATGGGGACACCTTTCTTAGGGTTGAATATGGAGATGAGGGGTTGATGGTCAGTCAGCAAGGTAAATTTTTGTCCGTGTAGGTAATGGTTGAACTTCTTCACTCCCCATACCAGGCTGAGTGCTTCCCTGTCTATCTGGGAATAGTTACGCTCAGCTGAGTTCAATGAGCGTGACGCAAAAGCTATCGGCCGTTCCGAGCCATCAGGGAATCTATGGGACAATACCGCTCCTATGCCGTAAGGGGATGCATCGCATGCCAGTCTGATTGGTAGTGATGGGTTGTAATGAGCCAAAACTTTCTCGGATGTGATTAAGTCTTTACATTTATGGAAGGCACGTTTACAGTCTTCGTTCCATTTCCAAATCACTCCTGTGTGTAGAAGATCATTAAGAGGGTGTAGAATAGTTGATAAGTTCGGTAAAAATTTATGATAGTAATTTATTAATCCCAGGAATGACCTCAATTGTGAAACATTTTCAGGTGCTGGGGCTTTTATAACTGCTTCAATTTTTTCAGGTGACTTATGCAACCCTTCCTTATTAATTATGTGGCCACAATATGATATCTGATTTTGGAAAAATTCGCACTTGGGGAGATTTGCTCGTAGGCCCCGTTCTTTCAGCCTAGTGAGCACCTGCTCCAAATTGGCAAGGTGCTCGTTGTCGTTTTCTCCTGTTATAAGGATGTCGTCTAGGTAACACTGAGTCCCCGGAATCCCTTGCAAGACTTGCTCCATAGCTCTTTGCCAGATAGCTGGAGCTGATGCTACTCCAAAAACCAGTCGATTGTACTGGTACAGGCCTTTGTGTGTGTTTATTGTGAGATACTTTTTAGAGGTCTCCTCAACCTCCATCTGTAGATATGCCTGTGCCAAGTCAATTTTTGTGAAACGTTTTCCTCCGGATAGTGAGGCGAAAATACCTTCTATCCTCGGAAGAGGATACTGTACCGTGTGAAGGATCGGGTTTACAGTCACCTTAAAGTCCCCACAGATGCGAATTTTTCTCTGTTCCTCAGAGTTATTTTTCAATGCTTTTTTCATGACTGGAACGATGGGTGTTGCCCATTCGCTCCAATCTATTTTGGATAATACGCCTGCCTCTTCCAAATTCTCCAGCTCTGCCTCGACTGCCGGACGTATTGCGTATGGCACCGGTCTTGCCTTAAAAAATTTTGGAATTGCTGCATCTTCCACTTTTATTGAGGCGGTGATGCCTTTCAAGGTTCCTAGTTTCTCTTGAAACACTTCTTTGGCGTTGGCCAAGATGTCTTTTAATCGTTCAGGTATGATGTCATCATTGTTTTTTTCCTTACTGGTCACCGTCAGTGCCTGAATGGAGTGCCAGTCTAAACGTATCTTCCTTATCCATTCACGTCCCAACAACGGTGGACCACCATCTTGTAGAATGTATAAATACAACTTTTGTATTTCTTTGCCGTTGTATACCACAGGCACCTTTATTTTTCCTTTGGGGTATACTTTCTGCCCCGTATATGTTTTTAAGATAATGGATGTGTCTTTTAGAGGTATATGCGAAAATAGCCTCTCGTAATCTCGTCGATTTATTACGGTTAGAGCTGATCCTGTATCTAGCTCCATTTTAACTGGGGACCCTGCTATTATGAGGGTAACCCAAATGGTCTGGTAATCTTCATTGGCAATTACATTATGTAATTTGAGAGCGCTTAGTCTCTTGTTCCCGGAGTCGCTATCGCTCTTCTGGTCTTTGGAGCTACTGTCCGTCATCATTTGTACCTTTCTGTGCTTTTCCTTATTGATTCTTTTCCCGTTAGTGGATTTTTTATTTTCAGATCGGCATACACGTGGAATGTGTCCCATCTTTCCGCATCGCCTGCATGCTTTTTCTTTGAACCAGCAATCCCTCTGGTCATGGTTGGATCTGCCGCAGCGATAACATCTCTCGAAACTCCGTGTCATTTCATGGGTGCCGAAGTCCTGTGGCCTTTGCTGTATCTTTGCCGCTCCTATTGCACTGAAAGCCTTGTCCAGTGTTAAATCTTTTCCAGAAGATACCTTTTTTTGTGTTTCTACACTTAGGGGATCGCAGATGAATTTGTCTTGCAGAGAATCTGCCAGTCCTGCCTCGAATTGGCAGTGTAGGGTATCAACAATCTCCTCAAAATTCTTGTCCATCGGTTCGGCTGGAGTGATTAAGTTGCGTAACAGCTTGTATGTTTCTGCGCCCATTAGATCCAGAAGCACTGAAGCTTTTTTTTCATCTATTCCATTTGCGGTGCAAAACACCTCCACTCTTTCTACATATGTGGTCCAATCCTCTATCTTGTTATCAAAAACATCAATATTGCCAAAGTTAGGCTCTGTTTCGTTATCAAAAGCATCAATATTGCCAGACTTAGGCATTTCAAAAAAGATATGGCGCTTCCCGCGCTTTTTTTTTCTCTCTGTAGCAACGATATGGCGCTTCCTGCGCTTTCCCGCCACTGCTACCGATAACAACGCTGTTTTACTGTGGTTTCCGTCTATTCACTGTTGGAGACTCGTTCCCGACGGAGGTCTAAACGCTGACCTGCTTGCCGCGCCGGCCGTCTCCCGAGTGCACCCTCCCAGTCCGTTATTGCTTGCCTCCGATTTCGCTACCTGTCTCAGCTGTAGAGCCCGCCGCTGGAGCCCCAGCCTGACGCCCAGGAAGGATTAGCGCAGTACCTGCCACCAGCTTGGCCAGCTGGTGAAACCACAGTTTCTATTACTTCCTTGAGTCTTCTGGACGCTGGAGGAATCGATGTCCTTGAGGTGCTGCCAAATTGCAGGTAAGTCCGTTTCCACCTCGTCGCCACTGTAGTGTCCGTGTGTAGATGAAGACAGGAGTTGGTTCATAGGTATTTACTAAGCAAGTCTGGGGGGGGTTCTAAAGGATATACACAATACACAGGCTTATATAGCCCAAGTGGCAATTACCGGCATTACGCACACCTGGGGCTCTTAAAGGCACATACACCACAATTGCTCTTAAAGGCACATACACCACACTATCTACCCCATCAGATCCCCTTAATATCTTGAAAATTTTGATCAGATCATCCCTTAACCTTCTAAATTCTAGGGAATATAACCTTAATTTGTTTAATCTCTCCTCGTAACTTAACCCTTGAAGTCTGGGTATCATTCTGGTAAACCTGCCCTGCACTCCCTCCAAGGCCAATATATCCTTCCTAAGGTGTGGTGCCCAGAACTGCTCACAGTGCTCCAGGTGTGGTCTAACCAGGGCTTTGTACAGCTGCAGCATAACTTGTACCCGCTTGTATTCTAGTCCTCGAGATATAAAGGCCAGCATTCCATTAGCCTTTTTGGTTATTTTCTGTACCTGTTCATGATACTTTAATGATCTATGTACCTGAACCCCCAAGTCTCTTTGGACGTCCACTGTTTTTAGCTTTACATCATTTAGAAAGTAGCCTGTTCTATCCTTTTTATGTCCAAAGTGGATGACCTCACATTTGCTTACATTGAAATCCATTTGCTACAGCTTTGCCCATTCACTTAATCTGGCAATCAGTCACCACCTTGTACTCATCTCCAAATCCCCGCCTTCTGAATTTTGCCACCATTTTGTGAAAGCACCGCTGGCTGCGACCCCGGCACCCTCCAGACCCCGACCCTCAAGTGGGGTCAAGGTGAAGGCACCCCATGTGGATGAGGCTGGAAGAATGGCACCTGCCATCCCTCCGCCATGCCTCGCAATTTCAATGTTTAACATTAGTTCTCGGCATGTGCCAAGGCCGCGTTTGTTGCCCATCCCTTGTTGCCCTGAAAAGGTTGCGATGGTCTTCTGATTTGTTTGTACAATTGAGTAGCCAGCTGGACCACTTCAGAGGGCATTCAAGTTCAACCATGTAGCTGGAATCAAATGGGTAGAGTGAAGGACGTTATTTAACTAGTTTGGCTTTTACAACACTCGGTAGTCATACGTCATCCCCCCACCCCCCCCCAAGCCTGTTCTGCCATTCAATAAGATCATGGCTGATCTTCTACCTCAACTTCATTGACAGCACCTCCCAAACCCGTGGCCTAGAAGGACAAGGGCAGCAGGCGCATGGGAACACCACCACCTCCAAGTTCCCCTCCAACTCACACACCATCCTGACTTGGAAACACATCGGCCGATCCTTCATCGTCACTGGGTCAAAATCCTGGAACTCCCTCCCTAACAGCACTGTGGGAGCACCTTCACCACACGGACTGCAGCGGTTCAAGAAGGCGGCTCACCACCACCTTCTCAAGGGGCGATTAGGGATGGGCGATAAATGCTGGGCCTTGCCAGCGACGCCCACATCCCGTGAATGAATTTTTTAAAAATCTCCACTTTCCCGCCCTATCCTTCGATTCCCTTATGGTCCAAAAAGAAATTTTAAAAATTAATTGAATACACCTGGGCAAATCTGGGTGAACATCATCTATGGCCGCCGGGAATTGAAAAAAATCAGATTCCCACCAGCCCACATCCATGGAGCTGAAAATCCAACCTACAATTTGTTCCAGTGACGTTCCTCTCTGTCTGTCTGTTTTAATGGGGTCATTCACCATTTAAAATAAATGTGTTAACACTCCCATTAAAAACAGGCTGCAGAGGAATATAGTAAAAACACCAATACAGGATTTAACAGCGCCAAAGGAAGCCATTTGGACCATTGCACCCGTGCTGCCCACTCTGTCCCATTCCCCTGTCCTTTCTCAATTCCCTTTACATTTTTTTCGTGCAAGTATTTATCCATTTCCCTTCTTAAAGCTATTATGGATGCTGTTGCCACCATTGTTTCTGGGTCCAAACAACCCTCTCATAAAAAGATTTCTCCTAACATTTCAATCCTTTTACTCATCCCTAGTTGCTCTGACTGAGTGGCTTGCGAGGCCACTTCAGATGGCAGTTAACAACAAAACAACAACTTGTATTTATATAGCGCCTTTAACGTAGTAAAACGTCCCAAGGTGCTTCACAGGAGCGAATATCAATGAGAATTTGGCACCGAGCCACATAAGGAGACATTAGGGCCGATGACCATTAGCTCGGTTAAAGAGGTAGGTTTTAAGGAGCATCTTTAAAGAGGCGACAAAGGCGGAGAGGTTTAGGGAGGGAATTCCAGAGTGTAGGTCCTCAGCAGCTGAAGGCACGGCCGCCAATGGTGGAGCGATAAAAATCGGGGATGCTCAAGAGGCCACAATTGGAGGAGCGCTGAGATCTCGGAGGGTTGTGGGGCTGGAGGAAGGCAGAGAGATAGGGAAAGGGGGGTGAGGCCATGGAGGGTTTTGAAAACGAGGATGAGAATTTTAAAATTGAGGTGTTGCCGGACCGGGAGCCAATGTAGTTCAGCGAGCACAGATTGTGGAAATGGGTGACTGGGACTTGGTGCGAGGTAGGACCTCAGTTAAATAAAACTTCCTGGAGCCCCACCCTACACCCGGCCAGCTTCTCTAGTTGCCCGAGGTGGGTGTGGGTGGGCAGAAGCGGGAGCTTGGTGGCAGGAGTCCGCAGCCAGGGACCCGCGGGAACAGCCCCCGGCAGTCAGGTCTGGAGGCGATTGGGGATCAGTGAATGAGGGTGGTGGGGGGGAGGGTTCCAGCATGTTAATATTATGGCAGGATTGTGATTTTCAAGATTTCAACCCGTTGCCTCACCTTTTCCTGCCCCTCTATGATGGGGCGGGTGGGGGGGCGGGGAGGTGGGGGTGCAGGCAAACAATGAGCCACTCAGCCATGGTCTTGAGATGGGCTGATGCATTAATATAATTGACAGCTTCAAGAACATTAGAAGTAAGAACAGGAGTTGATCCATTCGGCCCCTCGAGCCTGCTCCGCCATTCAGTAAGATCAAAGCTGATCTTCGGCATCAACTACACCTTCCTGCCCAATCCCCATATCCCTTGATTCCCCGAGAGTCCAAAAATCTACCGATCTCAGCCTTGAATATACTCAACGACTCAGCATCCACTGCCCTCTGGGGCAGAGAATTCCAAAGATTCACAACCCTCTGAGTGAAGAAATTCTTCCTCATCTCAGTCCTAAATGGCCGACCCCTTAAAGGAGATTGAAACTTTGTGGAAAATGATAAGAATTGTCGCTGTAAATAATTAAACAGAATTTTTTTTAATGTTTCTTAGGAAAACGCATGTCTAAGATATGGGCCCAGAAATTCGGGTCGGGGGCTTCCTGCGGGTGTAAGCCCCCGACCTGCACTTACCTTGCGCACCAGCAGTTGAGCTGTAGGGCCCAGTGGAATTCCGCTCCGGGGCCTGGCCCAGCTGCCGGCGCGCAGTGCTTGCGTGTCCCAGGGGCGCAGTTAGTTCGATGCGTCCCCTGGGATCACATGGGCCATGGGCAGCCAATCGGAGGAGGGAAAAGGCCATTCATAAGTATTGACAGGAAGACCTGTCAAGACTTATAAATACTACGGCCCCAAAATAGCAGTAAACCTTCAAATAAATTTTTAAAAAATCACACTTTTTAAATAAACTATAAATTACATTAAACAACTATTTTAAACAATAATTTAAATTTTTGAAAAAAATAATTTTATATTCTAACGGGGCTAAAAATAAACTTACCTTGCTTTAAAGTATTTAAAAATAATAAACCTGTGGAAAAAATGTTTAAATTTTAATTAATTGACCACTTACCTTGTAAAAAGCAGGCCTTATGCATGCTTTTTACATTTCTAAATCCTGCAGGCTTACGATCCCGGGAAAACCTGAAAAAAAAACCTACGTTCGATGTGCATGCGCAGCTTCTCCTGCGCATGCATTCGACCTCTGAACCTCTTCGTTCAGAGGATCGGATGTGCCGGTTTCCCGCGCATGCGCAGTGCATGCGCCGGCACTTCCATTCGGCCTACGGGTGAGTACCCTGTGCATACTCACCCGTGGAGACCCGAATTTCTGGGCCATGGACTTAAGCCGTGTGATCTTGGCTATGTGAGAAAGCAATCAATGTACGAAAGCTTCATCGCAGCGCAGGCACAATAGGGTTCCGTCACAAACGGCGGCAAGCACTTAAAAATGGTTTACAAGCGAACATATTCAGACCCCAATGCCCTGTCTGTGCACACAATCCAATGCCTCACAGAAGAATGAGATTTCTCACTAGCTAACTACACCACCGCTGTCAAGTGTGATGGGCTACCTGCAGTTCGAACAAGAGCTGACTTGCTGCTTGGTTGACTCAAGACTACAGAACCCAATTTTCTCCAAGTGCTATCCACTGGTATCCGACATAATCGAGGGCTTACCTCATTTGTTTTTTTTTTCAGTTAAAGCACTGAGCCATAAACAGGCCTTTTCCTTTTCCTATTATTGAGATTCAGTCCTTCAATCGCAGGCACCATCAGGCAGCCAATATCCTTTCCAAACATTGTCAACTGGACTCACTGAAGAATGGCATCATTTGTCTCCCAGTTAAGTTCTGGCAGATTAACATTAAACAAGTTAGCCCCCCAGTGACTGAAGAGAGATCTATGCTCTGCAGCACACGTTATGTAAAACAGAAGTAAATACTCTCTCCCAGGTAATTATGACAGGCTCTCCCTTTGTTTACACTGCTCCATTGACAAGCTCATGCCGCCTTGTCTCCACTTTGATTTAAAAAGCGTGAAGCGGAAACACAGTGTGACAGGCGCAGAGAACTGCAAAAAAAACCTTCAATGGATCTGATCAGCTGCCCAATCCAAACAAACAGCAAGCACACGAGTGCATCACCATGGAAAAATTTCAATTATGACACTCTTGGTTAAAATCACTGATGCGCTGTCAATTACTCAAAAGACTGAGGTTAAGCGAGTAACTAACAGGCTTTTATTAACAAGAGAATGAAGGTGTGCCTCAAGTGGTCGACCAGTCCAGAATACAGAGGGACTGTGGAGCAGTCACCTTTATACCTGGACTCGTGGGAGGAGTCAGCCGAGGCATGTACAGACATGTACACAGTGGAATACAAACACACACACAGGCAGGTATAACAGTGGTTTACCACAATCACTCAGTAACTTGAAACAGTAGAGAACCAAGAGGATGTACCGTTCAGGAAAGATTGAATGGGTCATTTTCAGGTTGGCAAACTGTAACTAGTGGGGTGCCACAGGGATCAGTGCTGGGACCGCAACTATTTATAATCTATATTAATGACTTGGATGAAGGGACTGAGTGTAATGTAGCCAAATTTGCTGATGATACAAAGATAGGTGGGAAAGCAAACTGTGGGGAAGACACAAAGAATCTCCAAAGGGATATAGATAGGTTAAGTGAGTGGGCAAAAATCTGGCAGATGGAGTATAATGTGGGAAAATGCGAGGTTATCCACTTTGGTAGGAAAAATAAAAAAGCAAATTATTATTTAAATGGGGAGAGATTACAAAATGTTGAGGTACAGAGGGATCAGGGGGTCCTTGTACATGAATCACAAAAAGTTAGCATGCAGGTACAGTAAGTAATTAGGAAGGCAAATGGAGTGTTGGCATTTATTGTAAGGGGAATGGAGTATAAAAGTAGGGAAGTCCTGTTACAACCGTACAGGGCGTTGGTGAGACCATACCTGGAGTACTGCGTACAGTTTTGGTCTCCTTATTTAAGGAAGGATATTCTTGCATTGGAGGCAGTTCAGAGAAGGTTCACGAGGTTGATTCCGGAGATGAAGGGGTTGTCTTATGAAGAAAGGTTAAGCAGGTTGGGCCTATACTCATTGGAGTTTAGAAGAATGAGAGGGGATCTTATTGAAACATATATAAATCTGAAAGGGCTTGACAGGGTAGATGCAGAGAGGATGTTTCCCCTCGTGGGGGAATCTAGAACTAGGGGGCATAGTTTCAGAATAAGGGGGCACCCATTTAAAACAAAAATGAGGAGGAATTTCTTCTCTCAGAGGGTTGTGAACCTTTGAAATTCTCTTCTGCAGAGAGCTGTGGAGGCTGGGTCATTGAATATATTTAAGGTGGAGATAGAGAGATTTTTGAATGGTAAAGGAGTGAAGGGTAATGGGGAGCAGGCAGGGAAGTGGAGTTGAGGCCAAGATCAGATCAGCCATGATCTTATTGAATGGCGGAGCAGGCTCGAGGGGCCGAATGTCCGACTCCTGCTCCTACGTCTTATGTTCTTATGTAACCGGCCGGGTCTCTTTTCTCTAGAAACGGGAAGGCTGAGGGGCGACCTGATCGAGGTCTTTAATATTATGAAAGAGTTTGATAGGGTAGACGTAGAGAAGATGTTTCCACTTGTGGGGGCAACCAGAACTAGGGGCCATCAATATAAGATAGTTACTAATAAATCCAATAGGAGAATTTAGGAGAAACTTCTTTACCCAGAGAGTGGTGAGAATGTGGAACTCGCTGCCACAGGGAGTGGTTGAGGCGAATAACATCGATGCATTTAAGGGGAGGCTAGATAAACACATGAGGGAGAAAGGAATAGAAGGATATGCTAATAGAGTTATGAAGTAGGGTGGCAGGAGGCTCGTGTGGAGCATAAACCAGTTGGGTCAAATGGCCTATAAATTCTACGTAATTCTATATAATTCTTATTCAGACAAAGATTGATCAACATGTGGAATGGAATCCCAGAGGCAAAAACCCTTGAATTATTAGAAAAACAATTAGATGCAGCAATGAGGGGAATTAAGATGGGCCGAATGGCCTTCCTTCATTTGTAATGATCTTGTGAACTGTATCGCAAGAAATGAGGCCAGGGCAGGAGAAGTTAAGAAAGGAATAGAAGCATATGCTGATAGGGTTTGATGAAGTAGGGGTGGGAGGAGGCTGGTGTGGAGCAGAAAGACAGCACGGAGCAGTGGGCCGAATGGCCTGTTTCTGTGTGTACATTCTCTGTAAGAGGACTGCAGGGATCACAAAATGTATTTCAAAAACCTGCTCAAGAAGCTCAATGAAACCTATTGACGTTTAATCTGGTGACTCCATACAAAATGGCTCAAAGGTCCTTTTGATCAGAATGTGCGTGTTCAATAGGACACAATTATCATCGGTATGATTAAGGCTGCATTTTATTTTAAAAAAGGGACAGATGCTTATGTTCTTGAGTTGACAATCGAAAATACTGACGTCAGTGTCGTGTTACTTGCAAAAATTACTTCAGAATAACACCTCACATTTAGATAGCACTCCCAGTGCAGTACTGAAGGAGTGCCGCACTGTCGGAGGTGCCGTCTTTCGGAGGAGACGTTAAACCGAGGTCTCGTCTGCTCTCGCAGGTGGACGTAAAAGATCCCACGGCCACTATTTCGAAGAAGAGCAGGGGAGTTCTCCCCAGTGTCCTGGGCCAATATTTATCCCTCAATCAACATCCCTAAAACAGTTTATCTGGTCATTATCGCATTGGTGTTTGTGAGAGCTTGCTGTGTGCAAATTGGCTGCCGCGTTTCCCACATTACAATGACCACACTAAAGTACTTCATTGGTTGTAAAGCACTTTGGGACGTTCTGAGGTTGTGAAAGGCGCTGTAGAAAAGCAAGTTCTTTCTCTCTCCAGTTTTTGCATAATAAATGTCCCAAGATGTTTCACCTTGGGACAAAAGAACAGCCACTGAGCATCAATGGGAGAGTTAGGAGAGATGGCTGAAAGCTGGGGTTGAAGAGATGGCTTGTAAAGGTGGAGAGAGAAAGAGGTGGAGAGGCGGAGGGAGAGAGTTAGGGAGGGATTTCTAGGAAGTAGGGCGGCGACGGTTAACGTCACCGCCGTCAGTGGTGGAGTAGAGGGAGGAGGAAGTGATGCAAGACTCCAGGAATTGAAAAGGTAGGGGAGGTAAGACCACAGGAAGATTTGTAAGTGAAGACAAAGATTTCAGATTCAATGCATTAAGAGAGTTGCTTACAACAACTACTTGAATTTAAATAGCGCCTTTAAGATGGCAAAATGCCCCAAGGTGCTTCACAGAGGTGATCAGACATAAAATGGATCCCAAACCAAAGAAGATAAAAGAAAGATTTTCACTTCTATAGCGCCTTGCACGACCTCAGGACCTCTCAAGGAGCTTTACAGCCAATGAAGTACTTTTTGAAGCGTAGTCACTGTTGTAATGTCGGAAACGCGGCAGCCAATTTGCGCACAGCAAGCTTCCACAAGCAGCAACATGATAATGATCAGATAATCTGTTTTTAGGTGTCTGTTGAGGGATAAATATTGGCCAAGACACCAGGGATAAATCCCCTGCTCTTCTTCAAAATAGTGCCAAGGGATCTTTTACGTCCACTCAAGAGGGCAGACGGTGTAATGATATCAGCAAATAGAGATGGTATTTGCCTGTTCGATTATGATGCCTTAATAGCATGTTTGCAGGTATTGATTACTTATGCCTGACCAGCAGAGGTCATGTGACCGAGACAAGCAAGGCAGCTCGGTTTAGTTTCAGTTTCGTTCTAGATGCATCACTAGCATAATGGTGTCTCCTGAATGCTGTATAAAGAGTTGAACAGACTTTAGATTAAAACTCATTCTCTTTCATAAATGTCTCATCATTGAACCCACAAAGAAATCAATACAGACGGGGCCTCGGTTTAACGGCATCTCCAACAGTGCAGCACTCCCTCAGCACTGCACTGGGAGTGTTAGCCTAGATTGTGTTTTCAAGTCTCTGGAGTGGGACCTGAACCTTCAACCTTTAAATAAATTATGGTTCCTATGTCCCCAAAGCCTTTCCACCATCTACAAGGCACAAGTAAGGAGTGTGATGGAATACTCTCCACTTGCCTGGACGAGTGCAACTCCAACAACACTCAAGAAGCTTGACACTATCCAGAACAAAGCAGCCCGCTTGATTGGCACCCCATCCGCCACCTTAAGCATTCACTCCCTCCACCACCGGCGTACCGTGGCTGCAGTGTGCACCATCTACAAGATGCACTGCAGCAACTCGCCAAGGCCTCTTCGACAGCACCTCCCAAACCCGCGACCTCTTCCACCTAAAAGGGCAAAGGCAGCAGGTTCATGGGAACACCACCACCTCCAAGTTCCCCTCCAAGTCACACACCATCCTGACTTAGAAGTATATCGGCCGATCCTTCATTGTTGCTGAGTCAAAATCCTGGAACTCCCTCCCTAACAGCACTGTGGGAGTACCTTCACCACACGGACTGTGGCGATTCAAGAAGGCAGCTCACCACCACCTTCTCAAGGGCAACTAGGGATGGGCAATAAATGCTGGCCTTGCCAGCAACGTCCACATCTCATAAACGAATGAAAAAAATAATCAGTGCTCAACACCCTTAGGGACCAATATGAAGAATATTAACACAGTACCAGCCTGTGAATCACAGTAAAATGGTACTGGTTCTAAACTCACTAAAACTGTGATGTTGTCTATTCATTTGTTGGTTTAATATTATTTTTCTCGGCTCTGTCAGGTTGCAAGTGATTGTTTTCTCCCCACTTGATTTCTTATATTTTCTCACTTAAGTTTTAATATGGCCGGCCAGAAAGGGACTTCAAATGAAAACATCAGTGGGAAGAAACAGATGAAAGCCAATTTTTATGGCCCATGTTACTAAAACGAAGCTTAGGGATTGGGGGGGGAGGCGGGGGGTGGTGGGGGAAAGTGTTTTTCCCACATCTTCCTCGGCAATTGTGAAGTTAATGCAGCCTGATGTGACCCATCAACCTCCACTTGTTACAAGTTTCCTCAGCGCCCCTCAAACTCAACAGCTGTGACCGCCTTCACCTCACTCGCATTCCAGCAAGCCTCAATAATTCATACGGATAGTTAGAGATTAGGATGATGAATCTATGTTGGCAGATTGGGACTGTCTGAGTCTTTCAATTTACAGAGCTGTCTTTTCCTGTAGTTTTTTTTTTGGTTTTCCAAGGCGGGATTCGCAGCCGGGATTGTTGACAGCAACGCAGTTTAGAATGACTCGACTTTAATCCCCTGCAATGCATCCAGGCAAGAGTGACTGGGTGAAGCCTGCCTTCTCCAAAGTAGGTGAATGAGGAATTAATGATTCACCCTGTTTGGAATGTTGTTGACACAAGCTGAGATAATAAGGAATGTAGCTATCTGCACACCCCTACCAACACCCTTTCTCTACGTTCTCGCTTGAGGACATTTAACCTCAACATTGCTTTGAAACGTTGCAAGTCTGTATATGGAAATCTGGGTTGCGAAACCAAGCAAGCACTGATTCCAGCACCTCCCAAACCAGCGACCTCCCCCACCTAGAAGGATCAGGTCAGCAGATGTACGGGAACACCGCCACCTCCAAGTTCCCCTCCGAGTTACACATCATCCCGACTTGGAAATATATCGGCTGTTCCTTCATCGTCGCTGGGTCAAAATCCTGGAACTGGTTATCTGGTTTTTCGCCTCTCCCGGGAGATCACATGGGTTCGGGTGGGATGGAGAGTGATAGAAGATTTGAGGTTAGGATCAGATCAGCCATGATCTTATTGAATGGTGGAGCAGGCTCGAGGGGCAGATTGGCCTACTCCTGCTCCTATTTCTTATGTTCTTATGTTCTTATGTAACTCCCTCCCTAACAGCACTGTGGGAGCACCTTCACCACACGGACTGCAGCGGTTTAAGAAGACGGCTCACCACCACCTTCTCAAGGGACAACTATGGATGGGCAATAAATCCAGACCTTGCCAGCGACGGCATCCTGAGAATGAATTTTAAAAATGTTCTGGGGATGGTGCCTTTCAATGGAAAGTAGTCACACATATAGTTTGAGGAATAAAAAAAACATAATTTTTGCTGAACATTTCAGCTAACCTGGAAATATTGACTCTTCACCACTTCCCACCATTATCTGTGCAATTGGGCTGAACAGGATATAGAGGCACTGGAGAATGTGCAAAAACGATTTACAAGGACACCGTAGACTATATGATTACGGATTTGGACCCATCCTCTTTCAGAGCATTCACAGTCAAACCACAAACAACACTGTCAGATCACAGTCAAATTACTATGTATCTTAAAAAGACAGAAACAAACAACACAGAAACACAACCCAGTAAACTGTACAACACCAAAAAATCATACAGATGGGCCAAAAACGACACGGAAAAATACCAGAAAGCAATTAGCAATGAATCAACTCAAGCTCTCTTGGACACCTTTCTGGATAACATATACACTCACAATAAAGAAGGCGTAAACCGGGCAGTGAATAACCTAAACAATATTTTTGATAATTTGGCAACAAGGTCAAACTTGAAAGCTCGCAAGAACAAACCCAAAACAAAAAACTATGAAAAATGGTTTGACCCAGATTGCCATAACATGAGGAAAAAACTTAGAAAAATATCAAACCAAAAACACAGACATCCAGAAAACGAGGAATTACGCCTTACTTATTGTCAGACACTAACACAATACAGAAACACACTCAGAACCAAAAAAGAGCAATATATTAAGAATACACTCAGCTCCATTGAGGAATCCATTGATTCCAATTGTTTCTGGGACAACTGGAATACATTACACAAAAAACAACACGACGAATTGACCATTCAAAATGGAGACACATGGGAAAACCACTTTGAAAAATTATACCAGAAAAACACACTAAGGCCAGAGCAACACCAAATATGCAAAAAACTGGAAAAGCTCAAAATGGCCATAAAAGATAACCAAAACCCGCTAGACTCCATAATAACAGAAAAATAACTTTTTGAAAAACTCAAGGACCTGTGACCAGGAAAAGCTTGCGGGGCAGACGGCATACTAAGTGAGATGATTAAACACACAGACGATAAAATGAAACTGGCTATCCTAAAACTCTTCAACGTGGCTCTGAGTGTCGGTTACTTCCCTGATATCTGGAACAAAGGACTCATAACGCCCATATACAAAAGTGGGGACAAAGTCGACCCAAATAACTATCGAGGCATCTGTGTAAACAGTAACCTGGGGAAGGTATTCTGTAGCATCATAAACAAAAGACTTATAAACTTCCTTGAGGAGCACAATGTCTTGAGTAAAAGCCAAATTGGATTCCTGCCAAACTATAGAACATCAGATCATATCTACAGACCCTAATTGACAAACACGTTCATCAAAACAAAAGCAAAATCTACGCATGCTTTATAGATTTCCAGAAGGCTTTCGACTCCATCTGGCATGACGGTTTATTCCTGCAACTTATTGAAAGCGGGGTAGGGGGAAAAACATATGATGTAATTAAATCAATGTATACAAACAACAAATGTGCAGTTAAAATTAGAGACAAACAAACAAAATACTTCCCACAGGGGCGGGGGGTGACGCAGGGCTCGCCAATCTCACCAACACTCTTTAATATTTACATAAATGAATTGGCAAAACTACTTGAACAATCTACAGCACCCGGCCTCACCCTATATGAATCCAAGGTTAAATTCCTCCTCTATGCAGACGACCTGGTTCTGCTGTCACCAACTAAGGAGGGTCTACAGCAGAACCTGGATCTGCTGGAGTCGTACTGCCAGACTTGGGCCCTGACAATAAATCCCCAAAAAACCAAAGTCCTTGTGTTCCAGCAAAGATCCAGACATCAGGGACCCAAAATAAATTTCACACTAGGAACAACCAAAATTGAACAAACAACTAACTACACATACTTGGGCTTAAAAATCAGTTCTACGGGAAATTTCAAACTGGCTGTGAATGAACTGAAAGAGAAAGCAAGAAGGGTTTTCTATGCCATTAAAAAATCAATCCAAATAGAAATCCCAATTAGCATTTGGCTCAAAATTTTCAAATCAGTAATTGAACCAATTGCACTCTATGGCAGTGAGGTGTGGGGACCGCTAACACAACAAGAATTTGCAAAATGGGACAAACACCCAATTGAGATCCTACATGCAGAATTCTGTAAAAGTATCCTCCGGACTCAAAGGAAAACCGTAAACAATGCATGCAGGGCAGAACTAGGCCAATATCCATTAATAATCACTATCCAAAAAAGAGCCACCAAATTTTGGAAACACCTAGAAATGAGCAACCCCCAATGCTACCATTACGAAGTCATGAAATGCCAAGAGAGGACCATAAAGAAGAATACCCTCAGTCAACTAGTCCTGGGACTCAGTGAAGTAACTACTAACACTACTAACAATAACCAGCCCCAGGACAGTGACAGCGTAACACAAAGAATTCGACCCAACACAATCGTCGCTAAGCAAAAGGAAAAATATCTGTCATATTGGGCAGAAACAACAAAAACCCAAAGCAAACTCAATTGCTACTTGGCCCTAAACAGACAATACAACATGGCTGATTACCTGACCATGGTAAAGGATAGCAAACTGAGAAAAACTTTGACAATGTACAGACTTAGTGAACATAACCTGGCGATCGAAAAAGGTAGACACAGGCAGACCCGGCTACCAAGAGAGGACAGGATATGCTCTCACTGCAGTCAGGGAGTGGTGGAGACAGAGTTGCACTTCCTCACAGCTTGTAGAAAATATCAGGGCATAAGGGAGAATTTCTACCCAAAATTCACAAAAAATATGCCCGGAATTCAGAAATTTGAATGACGACCAAAAACTCCCATACCCACTAGGGGAAGAGAGAAATTGCGTAACACTAGTGGCACACTATGTTACAGCTTGCCATAAACAGAGGGACAACCACTAAATATAAGAAAAGAGTATATATAAATTATATGAAAGTATATTTATGCACTCAGGGATATATCTGTTTATACACTGTATGGATAGATCTGTATTTTTGTGAACAAACATGAATGTTTTCCGATGCTTTGGCAACATAAGATGTAACTTGTCATGCCAATAAAGCGATTTGAATTGAATTGAATTGAATTGAATTGAATTGAATTGAATTGAATTGAACAGGCTGGGGCTCTTTTCTCTAGAGAAGAGAAAGCTGAGGGATGACCTGATAGAGGTCTTTAAAATTAAGAATAGTTTTGATTGGGTAGACGTAGAAGATGTTTCCACTTGTGGGGGGCAGGGCAAGTCCAAAACTAGGGGCCGTAAATATAAGATAGTCACTAATAAATCCAATAGGGAATTCAGGAGAAATTTCTTTACCCAAAGAGTGGTTAGAATGTGGAACTCGCTACCACAGGGAATAGTTGAGGTGAATAGCATGGATGACTTTAAGGGGAAGCTAGTTAAGTACATGAGGGAGAAAGGAATAGAAGGATATGCTGATAGAGTGAGGTGAAGGGTGGGAGGAGGCTCGTGTGGAGCATAAACACCAGCACAAAACAGTTGGGCTAAATGGCAATGTAATTCCCTGTCTCTTGGACCTAATGTGCTGAATATCCAGGAGACTGCCATTGAGGGATGAACAAAGATGAGATTTTCTATGAGGGGGTCGGAGGAATGCTTAGGCATTTGCCCTCTCTGCTGCACCTCACCCTTCTGACACAAGGCAGAAACTACTTTATAATGATATAGTGCTGTCTCGTACAGCCTATTTCCAATCATCTTATCTAACAATGCACGGACGAGATATGGGTTCAAAAATCACACTGTAGAAAATTGGGAACAAGTACGTTACAGTCTTTAAGTGAAAGCTTTCTGCTATTCTAATGACGTCATCAACCCAAACGGGCCAACATCTAATTGAAGTAACAGACAAAGGAATTTAATCCAACCATCTTAAAGCATTTGTTACTGATAATGTGCAGCGAGATTTCAACCCAATGGTCCGATTCCGATTATATGAGGACGCGAGGCTCAGTTTCACTTAGCTGGTTCCACACTCGTCTTTAAGTCAGAAGGTCATGGGCTCAAGCACCAATCCAAAGGCTCGAGTACAATCTAGGTTTACAAGCAGTGAAGCAAAGAAATAATGTCGGTGATACCAGCGGACGCACACTTAGCCCGCCCTCGTGATGTTCCCCAGTCCTGTATTTTAATGCGTGTATGAACCTGTATTTTAAACACAGATTGTCATCGCGCCACCAATGGTGGCCGTGCCTTCAGCCGCCTGGGCCCTAAGCTCTAGAATTCCCTCCCTAAACCTCCCTCTCCTCAAAACATACCTCTTTGACCAAGTTGCTCTAATACCTCCTTATGTGTCTCGATATCAAATTTTGTTTGATAATCACTCCTGTGCAGCGCCTTGGGACGTTTTACTATGTTAAAGGTGCTATATAAATGCAAGTTATTAGTGCTTAAATGGGTTTAAACCTCCATAGCCACAGCAGACAATGGAATGTCACCTTATATGTTCATCCACGGATATCCTAACTATGATATTGAGGCATGAATGCTCTCCTGACGCATAACACCAGAGCCACAGTTGACAACAAATTAGCAAAAAGACTGTAGCATGCAATAATAAGACTTCAGTTTCTAAAATGGGTTTGCTATGTGCGTTTATTTTGCTCAAAGTACAGGTAGACTATCCTTTATCCGAAAACCTTGGGACCAACTGTGTTTCGGTTTTCGGAATTTTTTGGATTTCAGAAGGTTCTCATCTCCGTATCTGACAACAAACACTGTTGCTTAGCAACAGCTTGTAAACACTCGGGCCCTGCCTTGGAAGCGTCTCTGAAGCTGTTGCTAAGCTACAGAGACTCTTTCCACAGCCTGACTGTTTAAATAAAACCTAGGGGCAGAAAAAAAACCTAACAAAACGGCTGCTGATTTCTGCCGTTAGATCGAGGTTTCCGGCTCCCCCTGCTCCGTATCTGAATTCCTTGACTTAGCGGGGGTCTGGGGCTCGACTGCCGCCGCCAGTTGTGGGAAAGCCGGATTTCGGCTGACTCCTACACTAAGCTGGCCCGCAAATCAGGTCGGGGGGTGGGGGAAGAAAAGGCTATCGGACGGGCCGCTGCAGCTATCGGACGGGCCGCTGTATTGTTGGGTTCACTCTCCCGGTACCTCCTTCACACTGCCCGGCTCGGCCTGCAATCTCCTACCCAGGAGGGAACTCTGTGACCCTCTGCCCTGCTCACAGGGAAAGGCAGAGCTCCCGGACCACTCCTGTCATGTTTGGCGCCACTCGGGTCATGTCGTGCGCACGACTTACGCTCCACGAAAAAACTTTCGGTTTTTAGAGGTTTTCGGTTTTCGGAAGTGCGGATAAAGGATAGTCTACCTGTATATATCTATATGAAACTTGTCTATCTTTCCACAGTGCAGTAAGTGGATATAGTTGTCACTGTTCAGTGACACTGAATAAAACAGTCTCCACATTACAATGGCACTGACAAATCCCTAGCTTTCCTATCTTCCTGGACCAAACACCAATTGTAGACAAGGGAAAACCGTCTACTCCCAGGACTCCACTCACGGCTGCTCTGAGAGGGCCCCAGAGTAGGTCAGCATCTGCTCTCCATCTTAGATATTCCCCCTCTCGGTGCTTGCTGAAGGGAAGATATACAAGAAATTAATCTAATTGTATCTGTGGGATCTTTCTGTGCACAAAATGGCTACCATAATTACGGACTTAACAGTAGCTGCACATCAAAGTAATTTGTTGTGTATACAGCACCTTTCGCGACATCAGGACATCCCAAAGCGCTTTACAGCCAATGAAGTACTTTTGAAGTGTAGTCACTTGGAATGTAGGAAATGCAGCAGCCAATTTGCGCACAGCAAGCTCCCACAATCAATAAGATCGCCTCTCATTCTTCTGAACTCCAATGAGTAGAGTCCCAATCTACTCAACCTCTCCTCATGTGTCCATCCCCTCATCCCCGGGATTAACCGAGTGAACCTTCTTTGTACTGACTCGAGAGCAAGTATGTCCTTTCTTAAGTATGGACACCAAAACTGTACGCACTGTCGGAGGTGCCGTCTTTCGGATGAGACGTTAAACCGAGGCCCCGTCTGCTCTCTCGGGTGGAAGTAAAGGATCCCATGGTGCTATTTTGATGAAGATTCTGGAATGGTCCCAGCGGATTGGAAAACTGCAAATGTAACGCCCCTATTCAAGAAAGGAGGGAGACAGAAAGCAGGAAACTATAGGCCAGTTAGCCTAACATCTGTCATTGGGAAAATGCTGGAGTCCATTATTAAGGATGTAGTAGCAGGACATTTAGAAAATCATAATACAATCAAGCAGAGTTTTATGAAAGGGAAATCGTGTTTGACAAATTTACTAGAGTTCTTTGAGAATGTAACATGCAGGGTGCATAAAGGGGAATCAGTAGATGTAGTGTATTTAGATTTCCAGACGGCATTCAATAAGGTGCCCAATAAAAGGTTACTGCACAAGATAAGAACTCACGGTGTTGGAGGTGATATATTAGCATGGATAGGGGACTGGCTAACTAACAGAAAACAGAGAGTTGTGATAAATGGGTCATTTTCAAGTTGGCAAATTGTAACTAGTAGGGTGCCACAGGGATCAGTGCTGGGGCCTCAACTATTTACAATCTATATTAATGACTTGGATGAAGGGACCGATTGCACTATAGCCAAATTTGCTGATGATACAAGGATAGGTGGGAAAGCAAGTTGTAAGGAGGACACAGAGTCTGCAAAGGGATATAGATAGGCTAAGTGAGTGGGCAAAAATCTGGCAGATGGAGTTTAATATGGGAAAATGTGAGGTTATCTACTTTGGTAGGAAGAATAAAAAACCAAAATATTATTTAAATGGAGAGACACTATAGAATGCTGTGGTACAGAGGGATCTGGGGGTCCTCGTCCATGAAGCAAAAAGTTAGCATGCAGGTACAGCAAGTAATTAGGAAGGCAAATGGAATGTTGGCCTTTATTGCAAAGGGATGGAGTATAAAGGTCTTGCTACAACTGTAGAGGGCGTTGGTGAGGCCACACCTGGAGTACTGTGTGTAACGATCAATAACATGTCATTCTATAGTGGACACTAGGTGGAGCCGTAGAGCTGTATATAGCTGTATGTACAAGACTACACTACCCAGCTGTATGTATATTAAGACTACATTACCCATGAGGCACTAGGCTACCCACAAGGCAGCAGTCAAGATGGAAGCCTCTACAGATACTGTACCTAGTCCACATGTGCTCAATAAAAGTGTCTAGCAAAAGCTAGCTGTGTTCATAATAAGAATGTCTATTTATTAATGAACATAAGACTGCGTACAATTTTGGTCTCCTTATTTAGGGAGGGATATACTTGCATTGGAGACAGTTCAGAGAAGGTTCACTAGGTTGATTCCTGAGTTGAAGGGGTTGTCTTATAAGGAAAGGTTGAGCAGGTTAGGCCTATACTCATTGGAGTTTAGGAGAATGAGAGGTGATCTTATTGAAACATATAATATTCTGAGGGGGCTCGACAAGGTAGATGTGGGGAGGATGTTTCCTCTCGTGGGGGAATCTAGAACTCGGGGGCATTGTTTCAGAATAAGGGGTCGCCCATTTAAGACGGAGATAAGGTGGAATTTCTTCTCTCTGAGGGTCGAGAATCTTTGGAATTCTCTTCCCCAGAGAGCTGTGGAGGCGGAGTCATTGAATATATTCAAGATGGAGATAGACAGATTTTTAAAAAACAGGGGAGTCAAGGGTTATGGGGAGCGGGCAGGGAAGTGGAGTTGAGGTCAAGATCAGATCAGCCATGATGTAATTGAATGACGGGGCGTGCTCGAGGGGCCGAATTACCTACAGCTGCTCCTATTTCTTATGTTCTTATGTTGTTAAGAGCAGGGGAGTTATCCCCGGTGTACTGGGCCAATAATTATCCCTCAATCAACATAACAAAAATAGATTATCGCGACATAATCACATTGTTGTTTGTGGGAGAACACAAGAACATAAGAATGAGGAGCAGGAATAGGTCATAGAATCATAGAATGGTTACAGCACGGAAGGAGGCCATTCGGCCCTTCGAGCCCATGCCAGCTCTCTGAAAGAGCACTTCAGCTAGTCCCAGTCCCCTGCCCTTTCCCTGTAGCCCTGCAATTTTTTTTTCTTTCAGGTACTTATCTAACTCCCTTTTGAAAGCCACGATTGAGTCTGCCTCCACCACACTTTCAGGCAGTGCATTCCAGATTATAACCACTCGCTGCGTAAAAAAGTTTTTCCTCATGTCACCTCTGGTTCTCGACCCTTCTGCCAATGGGAACAGTTTCTCTCTATCTACTCTGTCCAGGCCCCTCATGATTTTGAACACCTCTATCAAATCTCCTCTCAACCTTCTCTGCACTAAGGAGAACAACCCCAGCTTCTCCAGTCTATCCCCATAACTGAAGTCCCTCATCCCTGGAATCATTCTCATAAATCTTTTCTGCATCCTCTCTTAGGTCTTCATATCCTTCTTAAAATGCGGTGCCCAGAATTGGACACAATACTCCAGTTGAGGCCGAACCAGTGTTTTATACACGTTCATCATAATTTCCACGCTTTTGTACTCAATAACTCTATTTATGAAGCCCAGGATCCTGTAAGCTTTTTTAACTGCTTTTTCAACCTGCCCTGCCACCTTCAACAATTTGTGCACACATACCCCTAGGTCTCTCTGTTCATGGACCCCCTTTAGGATTGTACCCTTTAATTTATATTTCCTCTCTTCATTCTTTCTACCACCAAAATGTATCACTTTGCATTTCTCTGCGTTAAATTTCATCTGCTTCATGTTCGCCCATTCGAACATACGGCCCCTCGAGCCTGCTCCACCATTCAATAAGATCATAGCTGATCTTTGACCTCAACTTCACTTTCCCGCCCGATCCCCATATCCCTTGATTCCCCACGAGTCCAAAAATCTTTCAGTCTCAGCCTTGAATATACTGAAAGACTCAGCATCCACAGCCCTCTGGGGCAGAGAAATCCAAAGATTCACAACCCTCTGAGTGAAAAAATTCCTCCTCATCTTGGTCTTAAATGGATGACCCCTTATCCAGAGACTATGCCCTCTGGTTCTAGACTCTCCAGCCAGGGGAAACTACATCTCAGCATCTACCCTGTCAATCGCCCTCAGAATTTGATATATTTCAATGAGATCACCTCTCATTCTTCTAATCCCCAGAGAGTATCGGCCCAATCTACTCAATCTCTCCTCATAGGACAACCCTCTCATCCCAGGAACCAACCTAGTGAACCTTTGTTGCGTCACCTCTAAGGCACGTATATCCTTCCTTAGATAAGGAAACCAAAACTGTGCACAGTACTCCAGGTGTGGTCTCACCGAAGCCCTGTACAATTGTAGCAAGACTTCCTTACTCTTATACTCCAACCCCCTTGCAATAAAGGCCAACATGCCATTTGCCTTCCTAATTGCTTGCTGTACCTGCATGCTGGCTTTCTGTGTTTGTTGTACTAAGTCACCCAAATCTTTCTGAACACCAACATTTAAAAGTTTCTCACCATTTAAAAAATATTCTCTTTTTCTATTCTTCCTACCAAATTGAATAACCTCACATTTCCCTACATTATACTCCATCTGCCACCTTACTGCCCACTCACTTAGTCTATCTATATCCCTTTGCAGACTCTGTGTTCTCCTCACAGCTTACTGTCCCACCGAGCTTTGCATCATCAGCAAACTTGGATACATTACACTCGGTCCCTTCATCTAGGTCATTAAAATAGATTGTAAATAGCTGAGGCCCCAGCACTGATCCTTGCAGCACCCCACTAGTCACAGCCTGCCAATCTGAAAATGGCCCATTTATCCCTACTCTCTTTCTTCTGTTTGTTAATCAATCCTCTATCCATGCTAATATATCACCCCCAACCCCATGAGCTCTTATCTTGCGTGGCAACCTTTTATGTGGCACCTTATCGAATGCCATTTAGAAATCCAAATGTACTACATCCACTGGTTTCCCTTTATCTACCCTGCTAGTTACATCCTCAAAAACGTCTAGTAAATTTGTTAAACATGATTTCCCTTTCATAAAACCATGTTGACTCTGCCTAATCATATGATGATTTTCTAAGTGCCTTGTTACCACTTCCTTAATAATGGATTCCAGCATTTTCCTGACAACTGATGCCAGAGCTTGCTGTGCGCACAGTGACTACACTTCAAAAAGTACTTCATTGGCTGTAAAGCGCTTTGGGATGTCCTGAGGTCGTGAAAGGCGCAATAGAAATGCAAGTCTTTCTTTCTTTCATTGATATGTAAATGAAGCAGGTTAATAACTCCTTTTAGTTGTGTGGATGTACTGAAAATGAGCATCAGGCAGCCAAGCTGATTCCTCCAACAGACCATGTCCAATCCATTCAATCATGGACTCCACCCAAAACATATGCCCCGTAATTAACAGTCAGTGGCGAAGCGAAGGCGCTCACCGCTGGCCCTGAAGAAAGCTGCCGACAATTTTGCCTTTATTGACGTTCAATCGATTTCTTCTTAGGCAGTCCCTCGGAACCGAAGATGACTTGCTTCCACATTAAAAATGAGTTTGCAGGTGACTGATGAGTCCAATGCGGGACCTACAGTCTCTGTCACAGGTGGGGCAGACGGTGGTTGAAAGTGCGGGTGGGTGAGGTACTTGTGTTGACGTGCGCTCCTTCCGCTGCCTGCGCTTGACTTCCGCTTGCTCCCGGCGAAGAGGCTCGAGGTGTTCAGCGCCTTCCCGGATGCATCTCCTCCACTTTGTGCGGTCTTGAGCCAGGGATTCCCAGGTGTCGGTGGGGATGTTACACTTTTTCAAGGAGGCTTTGAGGGTGTCCTTGAAGCATTTCCTCTGGCCACCTGGGGCTCTCTTGCTGTGCCGGAGCTCCAAGTAGAGCGCTTGTTTTGGGAGTCTCGTATAGGGCATGCGGACAATGTGACCCGTCCATCGGAGCTGATTGAGCGTGGTCAAAGCTTTGATGCTGGGGATGTTGGCCTGAGCAAGAACACTGATGTTGGTGCGCCTATCCTGCAGGATCTTGCGGAGGCAGCGTTGGTGGTACCTCTCCAGTACTTTGAGGTGCCTGCTGTACATGGTCCATGTCTCTCAGGCATACAGCAGCGCGGGTATCACTGCTGCCCTGTAGACCATGAGCTTAGTGCCGGGTTTGAGGTCCTGGTCTTCAAACATTCTCTTCCTCAGGTGACCGAAGGCTGCACTGACACACTGAAGGCAGTGTTGGACTTCGTTGTCGACGTCTGCCCTTGTTGACAGTAGGCTCCCGAGGTATGGAAAGCGGTCCACATTGTCCAAGGCCTTGTCGTGGATTTTGATAATCGGGGGACAGCACTGTGTGGCAGGGTCAAGTTGGTAGAGGACCTTTGTCTTACGGATGTTTAGTGTAAGGCCCATGCTCTCGTACGCTTCGGTGAAGGTGTTGATGATGGTTTGGAGTTCGACCTCCGAGTGAGCGCAGACGCAAGCATCGTCTGCATACAGTAATTCGACGACAGAGGATGGGACGACCTTGGATCTGGACTGGAGGCGACGGAGGTTGAACAGTTTCCCGTTTGTTCTGTAAATTAGCTCCACTCCAGCGGGGAGCTTACTGAGGGTGAGATGGAGCATTGCAGCAAGAAAGATTGAGAAGAGCGTTGGTGCGATGACACAGCCTTGCTTGACCCCGGTTCGTACGTGAATTGGGTCTGTGGTGGAACATGCTCTGTAATTACAGCGCTCTGTAATGAGGATTCCTAGTGCGATGCTGCTGGGATGTCAACAAGCTAAAAGATCATGATCAAACTTGTAAAAAAAAAAGTTACCTTTTTAAAAATTGTAATTTTTAATCATCAGGGAGAAATTTGACACTCCACAAATATAAAATTAGTTTTTCAGGGCCATAATGCTTGTTTACTTGCACTCAAGTATACTTAAACAGAGTGTTTTATTTGGGAATTTGGAAAGAGTGGGAATTCTAAATATTGGGTAGTTAGTACATGTAAAAAGTGAAATTTAGTTTACGATTTTGATTTTAACTTAGACCCTTAAAAACTGTAGCGAACAGAAGCTGCCTGCCAGAGGTAGTTAATTGTCAGTCAGCTGTGAGTGCTTGTCTTGAATAGGCTCGAATCACCGGGAGAAGCAGAGCCAAGTCAACACTTGCAAATTGAAGTCACTTGCAAGTCAACACAGAAATAGACAGTTTCCTAGAAGTAAAGGGAATTAAGGGTTACGGGGAACGGGCAGGAATTTGGACATGAGTCTAGGTTCGGATCGGTCATGGCCCTGTGGGTAGCGGAGCGGGCCCAGGGGCCATGTAGCCTAATCCTGCTCCTATTTCGTGTGTCTAATTCTGTTAGATTCAGGAGATGGTTCTGTAATAGTGGATTGGCGGTTAGGATCAGATCAGCCATGATCTTATTGAATGGCGGAGCAGGCTCGAGGGGCTGATTGGCCTACTCCTGCTCCTATTTCTTATGTTCTTATGTTCTTATGTAAATTGGGTGAGGCTCCTAGAGTATAAGAGTAAACAGGCCTGCAGAGCACGCAGCGGTCTGCACAGAGCGTGATTAAAAATGGAGTGTACTTAAACAGAGTGTTTCATTTGGGAATTTGGAAAGAGTAGGAACTCGGAGAAGAGGGGGAAGGAGTTGCTACTTTTTGCCGACACTACTTGTAGTGCTTTGTGTTACAAGTAGATATTTAATTTCAGTACCCATAACTTAATCTAGATCAAGTAAGTAGTCAAGAAACTACACTGTAAACTGAGTTACCGAATTACAAATGTATTTACATTTAATTAACGGAAACGGTAGCATAGTGGTTATGTTACTGGATTAGTAATCCAGAGGCCTGGACTAATGATCTGGAGACGTGAGTTCAAATCCCACCACGGCAGCTGGGGAATTTAAATTCAGTTAATTAAATAAATCTGGAATAAAAAGCTAGTGTCAGTAATGGTGGCCATGAAACTATCGGATTGTCGTAAAAACTCATCTGGTTCCCTAATGTCCTGTAAGGAAGGAAATCTACCATCCTTACCTGGTCTGGCCTATATGTGACTCCAGGCACAATATGGTTGACTCTTAACTGCTCTCTGAAATGGCCTAGCAAGCTACTCAGTTGTAAAAAAAAAAGCTACGAAAAACAATAAGAATAAAACCGGATGGACCACCCGGCATCGATCTCGGCACCGGCTATGGACGCGACAACGGCACACCCAGCCCAGTCGACACTGCAAAGTCCTCCTCACCAACATCTGGGGACATGTGCCAAAATTAGGAGAGCTGTCCTACAGACTAGTCAAGCAACAGCCTGACCTAGTCATACGCACAGAATCATACCTTTCAGCCAATGTCCCAAACTCCTCCATCACCATCCCTGGGTATGTCCTGTCCCACTGGATTGTTACCGGAGCCACGTGCAAATTGGCACAGGGACAAACAGATTAGAGGTTTAAATGTGTGGCTCAAAGAGTGGTGCGGGAGGAAGGGGTTTCAGTACATAGTCTTCAATCAAACTGAATTCATTTCATATCGCTCCTTTAAACCTGAAAAATAATGTGCACCACTCTAACTCTGCTAACAGGCTAATCTCACCGCGCTGGTCAGTGTTCGCTGAATTGACTGGCAATAGCTTACGAGAGGATGCCAAGAACTTGAACTCTGACTCTTGCTTCAGCTCTCTATGTTGAGCTTTGGCTCATTGCACTGTCCAATCAAACTATTACTACCACCCCACCGCCCTCCCCGCCGCCACCACCCCCTCCCCACGCAACAGTGTGACATTCATGACATCACAGGGGCAGCTGAGAATCTTGCTGAGCTCGACAGACCTTTAGGATCATAGAGGTTTACAGCACCGAGAGAGACCGTTTGGCCCGTCATTTCTGTGCCAGCTCTTTGTTAGGGCAATCCAATGCCCCATCATTGATTTCCCAACCAGAGGAAATAGTCTTTCCCTATACAGAAAGAAAAAAAGACTTGCATTTCTATAGCGCCTTTCATGAACTCAGGACGTCCCAAAGCACTTTACAGCCAATGAAGTACTACTTGAAGTGTAGTCACTGTTGTAACGTGAGAAACGCGGCAGCCAATTTGCGCACAGCAAGCTCCCACAAACAGCAATGTGATAATGACCAGATCATCTGTTTTAGTGATGTTGATTGAGGGATAAATATTGGCCAGGCCACCGGGGGTAGCTCCCCTGCTCTTCTTCAAAATAGTGCCACAGAATCTTTTACGTCCACCTGCGAGAGCAGACGGGGTCTCGGTTTAACGTCTCATCTGAAAGGCGGCACCTCCAACAGTGCAGCACTCCCTCAGTACTGCACTGGGAGTGTCAGCCTAGATTTTTGTGCTCAAGTCCCGGGAGTGGGACTTAAACCCACAACCTTCAGACCCAGAGGCGAGAGTGCTGCCCACTGAGCCACAGCTGATTCACTGTAAAAACCCTTCGACAGTTTTTAAAACCTCCATTATATCTTCACTTGGCCTTCTCTGCTTAAGTGGAAAAGTCCCACTATCTCGAGTGACTCCTCATGGCTGTAGTTTCCTGGCTCACAAACCTTGGTGGAATCGCTGGCAATGGCCATGGACAGGCAACAGCAACAACAACTTTTATTTATATTGCGCCTTTAATGTAGTAAAACGTCCCAAGGCGCTTCACAGGAGTGTCATAAAACAAAAAAATTTAACATCGTGCCAAATAGGGAGAAATTAGGGCAGGTGACCAAAAGCTTGGTTAAAGAGGTAGGTTTCAAGGAGCATCTTAAAGGAGGAAAGAGAGATAACGAGGCGGAGAGGTTTAGGCAGGGAATTCCAGAGCTTAGGGCCTAGGCAACAGAAGGCACGGCCACCAATGGTTGAGCGATTATAATCAGAGATCCGCCTGGTTCCACTCTTATCTATCTAATCGTAGCCAGAGAATCACCTGCAATGGTTTCTCTTCCCGCTCCGGCATCATTACCTCTGGTGTCCCCCAAGGATCTATCCTTGGGCCCCTCCTATTTCTCATCTACATGTTGCCCCTTGGCGACATCATCCGAAAACATGACGTCAGTTTCCACATGTACGCTGACGTCTCCCAGCTTTACCTCACCACCACTTCTCGCGACCCCTTCACGGTTTCTAAATAGTCAGACTGTTTGCCCAACATCCAGTTCTGGATGAGCAGAAATTTTCTCCAATTAAATATCGGGAAGACCGAAGCCATTGTTTTCGGTCCCCGTCACAAATTCCGTTCCCTAGCCACTGACTCCATCCCGTAACCTTGGTGTCATAGTTGACCCTGAAATGAGCTTCCGACCACATATCCATGGCATAACTAAGACCGCCTACTTCCACCTCTGTAACATCGCCCGTCTCCGCCCCTGCCTCAGCTCATCTGCTGCTGAAACCCTCATCCATGCCTTTGTTACCCCTGGACTTAACTATTCCTACGCACTCCTGGCTGGCCTCCCACGTTCTGCACTACGTAAACTTGTGGTCATCCAAAACTCTGCTGACGAGTCCTAACTCGCACCAAGGCCCATTCACCCATCACCCCCTGTGCTTGCTGACCTACATTGGCTCCTGGTTAAGCAATGTCTTGATTTCAAAATTCTCATTCTTGCTTTCAAATCCCTCTATGGCCTCACCCCTCCCTATCTCTGTAATCTCCTCCAGCCCAACAACCACCCCCCCCACCCCCCACCCTCAAGATATCTGCGCTCCTCTAATTCTACCCTATTGCCCAACCCAACAATTATACCAGGAAGCAGCCCTCACTGATTTTCACGGCCAATGTCTCTAAAATCCTCAGAGCTCTCTGTGCTCCTCCAATTCTGGTCTCAATCATCCCCCGATTTTAATCGCTCCACCATTGGTGGCCGTGTCTTCAGCTACCTAGGCTCCAAGCTCTGGAATTCCCTCCCTAAACATCTCCGCCTCTCTACCTCTCTCTCCCTTTCTTTAAGACGCTCCTTAAAATCTAGGACTTTGACCAAGCTATTGGTCATCTGTCCTAATATCTCCTTATGTGGCTTGATGTCCAATTTTGTTTGATAATCGCTCCTGTGAAGCGCCTTGGGACGTTTTACTACATTAAAGGTATTGTATAAAAGCAAGTGTTGTTACTAAGAAAACCCCACATTGATGTGGAATACACGAGCTGCCAATCTATCATCTATTTCATCTGGCTTCAGCTGGTGGATCGGATCCACATCCCTTACAGAGGGTAACCATTGGTGGGCTGAATTTAGGTTTTTAACAAACTGTAGGAATGTCTAGTTCCTATCCAAAAGACTGAGGTCCACTCAGGCGATCAAATCAACGAGGTTTAATGAAAAGTAACAGAATTTAACAGATAACTACAGGAGAACATCGAATATAGGTCTAGTCAGTTCGGAGGCTCCACGAGGACTGCTAGGGCGGTCCCATGGCTGATGTCATGACCTCATCACGTTTTTCCCGCCGGTGGGGGATCACGTGATGAACAGCATGACGTCATCGCGTTTGCCCGCGCTATTAAAGTGATCACGCTCTGTACATGTAAACAGTGAAAACAAAGATACAGACTCAGGCTGTAGCCAACATATTATTAAAGGGAATTATGTACAATTGATTGATTGGAGTTCCTTAGTGGCTCCGCCACAAAACAACATAATTTCAATTCATCTAGCATCCACAGCCTTTTTGCAGGGTGCAGGGGGGGGTGGGGGGGAAGAGAATTCCACATATCCGCTATCCTTTGTGTGAAGAAATGCTTCCCGAATTCACTTCAGAACGGCCTGGCTCTCTACTTTTAAGATTGTGGCCCCCTTTGTTCTGGACGCCCCCCATCAGAGGAAATAGCTTCTCTCTGTCTACTCTGTCGAGTCCCTTTATCATGTTATAAGCCCGTCAATTAGATCGACCCCTTCAACCTTCTAAACTCAAAGTAAAATGAATCTGATATCTCACCCGTCAGTTGTAATTACAGAAGACAAACTGTAAGGGGAAAGTCATTTAAAAAATGAAAAGAACGCTTTAAAAGGAAAAAAAAAGGTTTCTAAGTAGAACCAAAGTGGTACTATTCAGCTCCGGCAAGTATGAATCAACTCTGGCATTGAGTATGTGTATTACTTAGGCATTCACTGCAAGTGGTTAGTAATTTCATTATAAGAGGAACGTTATTCCATCATAAGTGAATTGGGTTAATGGATTTTTCAATTATAAATGGAGCGGCGGTGGGTTAGAATTCAATATAAACAGGTTTTATCCGGTTGGTTTTTCAGCAGTTTGTTGAGTTTTATGAGTTGATCACATTATTTCTCTTGCACAAGTGCAACAGTTCGCATCTTGGCAACGGGCTGCAGAATCAGCAAAATGATGTTAATAATATCCGATTCCTGTCGAAGACCGAGATAATTTACCATCAATATGTGCTGAGTTGCAAAGGAATGAGGAAGACAGAAACAAGTCCGTTTGCTACATTACAACAGTGACTACACTTCAAAAGTACCTCATTGGATAGGCTGGGGTTGTTTTCTTTGGAACAGAGGAGGCGGAGCGGAGATTTAATTGAGGCGTATAAAATTATGAGGGACCTAGATAGAGTGGGTAGGAAGGACCTATTTCCCTTAGCAGAGAGGTCAATAACCAGGGGGCAGAGATTTAAAGTAATTGGTAGAAGGATTAGAGGGGAGTTGAGGAGAACTTATTTCCTCATGGTGGGGGTCTGGAACTCACTGCCTGAAAGGGTGGTATGCTAAAAGGGAGAGAGCAGCAAAAGTAAGTGTTGGTCCCTTAGAGGCTGAGACAGGAGAAATTATATTGGGGAACAAGGAAATGGCTGAACAAATATTTTGTAACCGTCTTCACAATAGAAGACACAAAAATCACACCAAAAATAATGGGAAACCAAGGGGCTAATGAGAGCGAGGTACTTAAAGTAATTAATATCAGTAGAGAAAAAGTACTTGAGAAACAAATGGGACTAAAAGCCGACAAATCCCCTGGACCTGACGGCCTACATCCTAGGGTTCTAAAAGAGGTGGCTGCAGAGATAGTGGATGCATTGGTTGTAATCTTCCAAAATTCCCTAGATTCTGGAATGGTCCCAGTAGCAAATGTAACCCTGCTATTCAAGAAAGGAGGGAAAGGGAAAACAGGGGACTACAGGCCAGTTAGCCTGACATCAGTTGTCGGGAAAATGCTGGAATCCATTATTAAGGAAGTGGTAACAGGGCACTTAGAAATTTACAATATGACTAGGCAGAGTCAACACTGTTTTATGAGAGGGGAATCATGTTTGACAAATTTACTAGAGGTTTTTGAGGATGTAACTAGCAGGGGAGATAAAGCGGAACCAGTGGATGCAGTATATTTAGATTTCCAAAAGGCGTTCGCTAAGGTGCCACATAAAAGGTTGTTATGCTAGATAAGGGTTCGTGGGGTTGGGGGTAATATAGTAACATGGATTGAGGACAGAAAACAGAGAGTAGGGATAAACGGACCAATTTTGGGTTGGCAGGCTGTAACTAGTGGGGTGCCACAAGGATCAGTGCTTGGGCCTCAGCTATTTACAATCTATATTAATGACTTCGATGAAGGGACCGAGTGTAATGTATCCAAGTTTGCTGATGATACAAAGCTAGGTGGGAAAGTAAGCTGTGAGAAGGACACAATGAGCCTGCAAAGGGATATAGACAGGTTAAGTGAGTGGGCAATAAGATGGCAGATGGAATATAATGTGGGGAAATGTGAGGTTATTCACTTTGGTAGGAAGAATGGAAAAACAGAATATTTTTTAAATGGTGACAAACTATTAAGTGTTGGTGTTCAGAGAGACTTAAGTGTCCAAGTACAAGAAACACAGAAAGCTAGCATGCAGGTACAGCAAGCAATTAGGAAGGCAAATGATCCTGGATTAGTGGTCAATGTTGGCCGCGGGGAGTGAAGCCTAATGGTGCTTGATGTGGCCCAGCCAGATCTGCTAATGGATGACTAAAGCAGTTGTGCACCAGATATGCTCAAATCTCCATCCCTTGGATTTGAGAGTGTGAAGATGGTGACCATACCATGGGAATGAGTTGGATGCAAGAGAGAGTAAAGGTTGTACCAGGGACAAAAGCATCAAAGGTGGAGGTGAGGGAATTGTTGAGCAGATGGGCAGCTGCAGAGGTATGATGACAAATAGATACAAGGAGCTAGAGGTTATGCTGCAGCTGTACAAAACCCTGGTTAGACCACACCTGGAGCACTGTGAGCAATTCTGGGCACCACACCTTAGGAAGGATATAATGGTCTTGGAGGAAGTGCAGCGTAGATTTACCAGAATTTTACCCGGACTCCAAGGGTTAAATTACGAGAAGAGATTACAGAAACTAAAGTTATATTCCCTGGAATTTAGAAGGTTAAGGGTTGATCTGATCAAAGTTGTCAAGATATTAAAGGGAACAGATAGGGTAGATAGAGAGAAACTATTTCCGCTGGTTGGGGAGTCTAGGACTAGGGGGCAGAGTCTAAAAATTAGAGCCAGACCTTTCAGGAGTGAAATTAGGAAACACTTCTACACACAAAGGGTCGTAGCAGTTTGGAACTCTCTTCTGCAAACGGCAATTGATGCTAGATCAATTGTTAATTTTAAATCTGAGATTGATAGCTTTTTGTTAACCAAAGGTATTAAGGGACATGGGGCAAAGGCGGGTGTAATGTATACAACATTGAAGGGACTACTTTGTATTGCGGATGTACATCCTTAGTTGCGAGCGTATATAACAGACGCGTATCGATTTGTACAGTCAGTGCCGAAGTTCCAGTTACCCAGTAAAGATCACTTGAAGTTACTCTCAGTCTCTGCTGCTTTATTATTTTATGTAGTTGTGTATAGCGGTACAAACACAACAGTGGGTATATGGAGTTAGGTCGCAGATCAGCCATGATCTCATTGACTGGCTGAACAAGCTCGAAGGGCTAAATGGCCTCCTCCTGTTCCGATGTTCCTATGAAAGGCAAAGGCTAGGCAGTTGGTAGCTTGAAATGCATTTATGAGTGATTTGGGGTAGTTTTATTGCCAGGGTAGGGTTGCAGAAGGAAGTGGGGTTGCAATAGGGCAGTGACAGATACAAGGAAGTGGTCAGAGGTGGCCTTGTCTATGGTCGAGACCATGGGAGTAGAGAGGCCACAGGAAATGGCAAGGTCGAGGGGGTGGCTGCGAATATGGGGCAGTGAGTTTATATGGAAGACAGTGGCATCAGAGGACAGAGGGCAAGGCAAGTGGAGATGAAGACTGAGATACACCAATGGTGTGTCATCACTCAGTGCAGAGGCGGAGGCAGGAGAGCCCAGTGAGAAACTCAGGGTGGGCACTTGGGAGGGTACAGCAGAGTACAAGGGAGTAAAAGGAATGGCAAGAGGGGTGCAACAAAGATGAGGTGCTCGAAGCGAAGGTAGCAGAGGAGTCGGGGGAAGAAAAAGTAAAGAAAGACTTGCATTTATATAGCGCCTTTCATGACCTCAGGACGTCCCAAAGCGCTTTACAGCCAATGAAGTGCTTTTGAAGTGTAGTCGCTGTTCGTAATGAAGGAAACGCGGCAGCCAATTTGCGCACAGCAAGCTCCCAAAAACAGCAATGTGATAAAGACCAGATAATCTGTTTCTAAGTGATGTTGATTGAGGGATAAATATTGGCCCAGGACACCGGGGAGAACTCCCCTGCTCTTCTTCGAAATAGTGGTCATGGGATCTTTTACGTCAACCTGAGAGAGCAGACGGGGACTCAGTTTAACGTCTCATCTGAAAGACGGCACCTTCTTAAGGCTGCAGTAACTGCGCCTTGCCAGTGTCACGCATTTTTTTTAAAAATTATTAAAAGCAGACATTAGTGTAAGCATCGTACGCAGGCCCTAAGTTCATTTCAGACTTTTTGAATGATTGTTACCAACTGCCTGTTTGGAGAAGATGGGAGGGACCCAGGTGTTCGTGGACAGGAGATTCCAGCCAGGCCTACTAACTAATTATGGGAGAATCTCTGGGCAGACAGAATTCTCTGGGAAGACAATGGGCCCGGGCTAGGTGACTCATACAGTGACGAGCACCTAGATGAGATAGCTCCGAAGGCAGGAACCGGACAAAAGAGGGCCATTGTAAATTAATGAGAAGCCGCTTAACCCAGGATCAGGTGAGAAGTGCGGCCCTTCATCTGCCATTAAGACATAAGAACATAAGAACATAAGAAATAGGAGCAGGAGTAGGCCAATCGGCCCCTCGAGCCTGCTCCACCATTCAATAAGATCATGGCTGATCTGATCCTAACCTCAAATCTTCTATCACTCTGCATCCACCCGAACCCATGTGATCTCCCGGGAGAGGTGAAAAACCAGATAAAGACCCAATGGCCAATTTGGGAGAAAAAAATCTGGGAAATTCCTCTCCGACCCATCTAGGCGATCGAAATTCTTCCAGGAGATCACTCTGTCCCTATATTTTCTACAGTACTTACCTTCTGTAAAGGCGATCTCCACCCCAGCCAGGAACAGGAATAAAACCATCTCCTGAAATCTAACACAGAATTAGAACACACTAGGAGCAGAACCAGGCTACATGGCCCCTGAGCCCACTCCACTACCCACAGGGCCATGACCATTCCGAACCGAGACTCATGTCCAATTTCCTGCCCGCTCCCCGTAACCCTTAATTCCCTTTACTTCTAGGAAACTATCTATTTCTGTTTTAAATTTATTTAATGATGTAGCTTCCACAGCTTGCTGGGGCAGCAAATTCCACAAACCTACCACCCTCTGAGTGAAGAAGTTTCTCTTCATCTCAGTTTTGAAAGAGCAGCCCCTTATTCTAAGATTATGCCCCCTAGTTCTAGTTTCACCCTTCATTGGGAACATCCTCACCGCATCCACCCGATCAAGCCCCTTCACAATCTTATATGTTTCAATAAGATCGCCTCTCATTCTTCTGAACTCCAATGAGTAGAGTCCCAATCTACTCAACCTCTCCTCATATGACCACCCCCTCATCCCCGGGCTTAACCAAGTGAACCTTCTTTGTACTGACTCGAGAGCAAGTATGTCTTTTCTTAAGTATGGACACCAAAATTGTATGCAGTATTCCAGGTGCGGTCTCACCAATACCTTGTACAACTGCAGTAATACCTCCCTGTTTTTATATTCCATCCCTCTAGCAATAAAAGCCAACATTCCATTGGCCTTCTTGATCACTTGCTGCATCTGCATACTAACTTTTTGAGTTTCGTGCACCAGGACCCCCAGATCCCTTTGTACTACAGTACTTTCCAGTTTCTTGCCATTAAGATAATAACTTGCTCTATGATTTTTCCTGCCAAAGTGCATAACCTCACACTTTCCAGTATTGCATTCCATCTGCCAAATCTCTGCCCACTTACTTAGCATGTCTATGTCCCTTTGTAGGTTTTTTATGTCCTCCTCACTCACTACTTTCCCTCCCATCTTTGTATCATCTGCAAACTTTGATATGTTACACTCGGTCCCCTCCTCCAAATCGTTAATATAGATTGTAAAGAGTTGGGGACCCAGCACAGACCCCTGCGGAACACCACTAGTTACTGGTTGCCAATCTGAGAACGAACCATTTATCACAACTCTCTGCTTTCTGTTAGAGAGCCAATCCTCCACCCACGCCAGAATATTACCCCCAATCCCGTGATTTTTTATCTTGAGCAATAATCTTTTGTGTGGCACCTTGTCAAATGCCTTTTGGAAGTCTAAATACACTACGTCCACTGGTTCACCTTTATCCACCCTGTATGTTACATCCTCAAAAAACTCAAGCAAATTTGTCAAACATGGCTTCCCCTTCATGAAACCATGCTGAGTTTGTCCTATTAAATTATGTTTATCCAAATGTCCCGTTACTGTCTCCTTAATAATGGACTCTAACATTTTACCAACCACAGATGTTAGGCTAACAGGTCTATAGTTTCCAGCCTTCTGCCTACTACCCTTTTTAAATAAGGGTATTACATTAGCAGTTTTCCAATCTGCCGGGACCTTTGCTGAGTCCAGTGAGTTTTGGAAAATTATTACCAATGCATCCACAATCCCGACCGCCACTTCCCTCAAGACCCTAGGATGCAAGCCATCAGGTCCAGGGGATTTATCCGCCTTGAGTCCCATTATTTTACCAAGTACCACTTCCTTAGTGATTTTAATCGTATTTAGTTCCTCCCCCGCTAGAGCCCCCTGTTTGTCCAGTGTTGGGATATTCTTAGTGTCCTCTACTGTAAAGACTGATACAAAATAATTGTTCAGTGTTTTTGCCATCTCCATGTTTCCCACCATTAATTTCCCGGTCTCATCCTCTAAGGGACCAACATTTACTTTAGCCACCCTTTTTCTTTTTATATAACTATAGAAACTTTTGCTGTCTGTTTTTATATTTTTTGCTAATTTACTTTCATAATCTATCTTCGCTTTCTTAATCAATCTTTTAGTTATTTTTTGCTGTCTTTTAAAGACTTCCCAATCTTCCATCCTCCCACTAGATTTGGCTACCTTATATGCCCTTATTTTTAGTCGGATACTATCCTTAATTACTTTACTTAGCCACGGATGGCTATCTGTTCTTTTACACCCTTTTTTCCTCAGTGGAATATATATTTTTTGGAAGTTGTAAAATAACTCTTTAAATGTACACCACTGATCATGTACTGTCTTACCCTTTAATATATTTTCCCAGTCCACTCTAATCAATTCCACTCTCATACCTTCATAGTCTCCTTTATTCAAGCTGAGCACGCTTGTTTGAGATCCAACCTTCTCACCCTCTAAATGAATATGGAATTCAACCATGTTATGGTCACTCATTGGGGGAAGGCCGATTTTAAAGGATAAGGCAGGATCTGGCCAAAATGGACTGGGATCAGCTACTTGTAGGAAAATCTGCATCGGAGCAATGGGAGGCTTTCAGAAGGGAGATTGAGATCATACAATGGCAACATGTTCCCGTAAAGGTCAAGGGTGGTTCCAAAAACCACAGGGAACCTTGGATGTCAGGGGATATACGAGAATGGATTAGGAAAAAAAGGAGGGCTTTTGGCAGATACAAAAGGCTAAAGACGGAGGAAGCCCTAGAGGAGTACAAAAAGTGCAGGGGGATACTTAAAAAAGAAATTAGGAGATCAAGGAGGGCCATGAAATAACACTGGCGAGCTAAATAAAGGAAAATCCTAAGATGTTTTATAAGTATATTAAGGGTAAGAGGATAACTAGGGAAAAAATAGGGCCCATTAGGGACAAAAGTAGCAATCTGTGTGTGGAGCCGGAAGATGTAGGAGGGGTTCTAAATGAATTTTTTGCATCTGTTTTCACTATGGAGGAGGACGATGTAGACATAGAAATAGGGCGGGGGGGACTGTGATATGCTCGAACATATTAACATCGAGAGGGAGGAGGTATTGGCGGTTTTAGCAGGCCTAAAAATGGATAAATCCCCAGGCCCGGATGAAATGTATCCCAGGCTGCTGTGTGAGGCAAAGGAAGAGATTGCGGGGGCTCTAACACATATATTTAGGACCTCTCTGGCCACAGGGGATGTGCCAGAGGACTGGAGAACCGCTAATGTAGTACCATTATTCAAGAAGGGAAGTAGGGAAAAACCGGGGAACTACAGGCCAGTGAGCCTAACATCAGTGGTAGGAAAATTATTGGAAAAAATTCTGAGGGACAAAATTAGTCTCCACTTGGAGAGACAAGGATTAATCAGGGATAGTCAACATGGCTTTGTCAAGGGAAGATCATGTCTGACTAATTTGATTGAATTTTTTGAGGGAGTGACGAGGTGTGCGGGTGAGGATAACGCAGTGGATGTGGTATACATGGATTTCAGTAAGGCCTTCGATAAAGTCCCGCACAGGAGACTGGTCAAGAAGGTAAGAGCCCATGGAATCCAGGGTGCCTTGGCACATTGGATACAAAACTGGCTTAGTGGCAGAAGGCAGAGGGTGATGGTCGAAGGTTGTTTTTGTGGCTGGAAGCCTGTGGCCAGTGGGGTGCCACAGGGATCGGTGCTGGGTCCCTTGCTGTTTGTGGTCTACATTAATGACTTGGATATGAATGTAAAAGGTATGATCAGTAAGTTCGCGGATGATACAAAAATTGGTAGGGTGGTAAATAGCGAGGAGGGTAGCCTCAGTCTGCAGGACGATATAGATGGGTTGGTCAGATGGGCGGAAAAGTGGCAAATGGAATTTAACCCAGAAAAGTGCGAGGTGATGCACTTTTGGGGGACTAACAAGGCAAGGGAATACACAATGAATGGTAAGACCCTAGGCAAGGCAGAGGTGCAGAGGGATCTGGGTGTGCAAGTACACAGATCCCTGAAGGCGGCGGAACAGGTGGATAAGGTGGTAAAAAAGGCATATGGGATACTTGCCTTCATTAGCCGAGGCATGGAATATAAGAGCAAGGAGGTTATGATGGAGCTGCATAAAACACTGGTTAGGCCACAGCTGGAATACTGTGTGCAGTTCTGGTCGCCACACTACAGGAAGGATGTGATTGCTTTGGAGAGGGTGCAGAGGAGATTCACTAGGATGTTACCAGGGCTGGAGCGCTTCAGCTATGAAGAAAGACTGGGCAGATTGGGTTTGTTTTCCTTGCACACCCAGATCCCTCTGCACCTCCGTCTTGCCTAGGGTCTTACCATTCATTGTGTATTCCCTTGCCTTGTTAGTCCCCCAAAAGTGGAGACTAATTTTGTCCCTCAGAATTTTTTCCAATAATTTTCCTACCACTGATGTTAGGCTCACTGGCCTGTAGTTCCCCGGTTTTTCCCTACTTCCCTTCTTGAATAATGGTACTACATTTGCGGTTCTCCAGTCCTCTGGCACATCCCCTGTGGCCAGAGAGGTCCTGAATATATGTGTTAGAGCCCCCGCAACCTCTTCCTTTGCCTCACACAGCAGCCTGGGATACATTTCATCCGGGCCTGGGGATTTATCCATTTTTAGGCCTGCTAAAACCACCAATACCTCCTCCCTCTCGATGTTAATATGTTCGAGCATATCACAGTCCCCCTGCCCTATTTCTATGTCTACATCGTCCTCCTCCATAGTGAAAACAGATGCAAAAAATTCATTTAGAACCCCTCCTACATATTCCGGCTCCACACACAGATTGCCATTTTTGTCCCTAATGGGCCCTATTTTTTCCCTAGTTATCCTTTTACCCTTAATATACTTATAAAACATCTTAGGATTTTCCTTTATTTTGCTCGCCAGTGTTATTTCATGGCCCCTCCTTGATCTCCTAATTTCTTTTTTAAGTATCCCCCTGCACTTTTTGTACTCCTCTAGGGCTTCCTCCGTCTTTAGCCTTTTGTATCTACCAAAAGCCCTCCTTTTTTTCCTAATCCATTCTCGTATATCCCCTGACATCCAAGGTTCCCTGTGGTTTTTGGAACCACCCTTGACCTTTACGGGAACATGTTGCCATTGTATGATCTCAATCTCCCTTCTGAAAGCCTCCCATTGCTCCGATGCGGATTTTCCTACAAGTAGCTGATCCCAGTCCCTTTTGGCCAGATCCTGCCTTATCCTATTAAAATCGGCCTTCCCCCAATTTAGAACCTTTATTTCCGGCCCATCCCTGTCCTTTTCCATGACCACCTTAAATCTTACCATATTATGGTCACTGTCACCAAAGTGCTCACCTACTAGCACTTTTTCCACTTGGCCGGCCACTTTCCCTAGAATTAGGTCCAGTACTGCCCCCTCTCTTGTAGGACTTTCTACATGCTGGCTCAAAAAGCTCTCCTGGATGCACTTTAAGAATTCTACACCCTCTGAGCCTTTCACACTTTGACTATCCCAGTTAATATTGGGGAAGTTGAAATCCCCCATTATTATTACCCTATTATTTGCACATTTCTCTGAGATTTGCCTACATATGTGTTCCTCTATCTCCCCCTGACTGTTTGGAGGCCTATAGTACACTCCCAGCTAAGTGCTTGCCCCCTTTTTGTTTTTATGCTCCACCCATATGGCCTCATTAGAGGAACCTGCTAATATATCATCCCTCCTTACTGCAGTAATTGACTCCTTAATTAATATTGCGACACCCCCTCCTCTTTTACCTCCCCCTCTGTCTCGCCTGAAGATTCTGTACCCCGGAATATTGAGCTGCCAGTCTTGCCCCTCCCTCAACCATGTCTCCGTGATAGCAACAATATCATACTCCCATGTGTTTATCAACACCTTCAGTTCATCCACCTTATTTGCAAGACTCCTTGCATTAAAATAGATGCCATCCAGCCTTGCCCTTATATATTTGCCCTGTCTACCAAGCTGACTTGTTTTTTTCTCTATAATTGGCAGCACATCACCCCCTATTTCAGCTCCCCTCTGTATCCCATCCCCCTGCCAAGTTAGTTTAAACCCCCCCCAACAGTGCTAGCAAACCTCCCCGCAAGGATATTTGTCCCGCTCTGGTTCAGGTGCAACCCGTCTGACTTGTACAAGTCCCACCTTTCCCAGAAGCAGGCCCAGTGATCCAGGAAACTAAAACCCTCCCTCCTACACCAACTCTTTAGCCATGCATTCATCTGCACTATCCTCCTATTCCTATACTCACTAGCATGTGGCATACTGCTCAAGAAACCCATCCCTAATACACTCAATGAACTCATCCTCAAGGCTGTTCTGCCCAATTTGATTTGTCCAGTTAATATGACAATTAAAATCCCCCATAATTATAGCTGTTCCCTTATAACAAGCCTCAACTATTTCCTGATTAATACTCCGTCCAACAGAGTTGCAACTGTTCGGAGGCTTATAGACTACACCCACTCGTGGTTTTTTCCCCCTTATTATTCCTTATCTCCACCCAAACTGTTTCACTATCCTGCTCCTTTGACCCAATATCATTTCTCTGTATTATAGTGATTCCTTCCTTTATTAACATAGCCAACCCACCTCCTCTCCCTTCCTGCCTGTCCTTCCTGATTGTTAAATAACCTGGTATGTTTAATTCCCAGTCATGGTCACCCTGCAGCCATGTTTCTGTAATGGTCACAAGATCATACCCATATGTCGTTATTTGTGCCGTGAACTCATTCATTTTGTTACGAATGCTACGTGCATTCAGATAAAGAACTTTCAAATATGTTTTGTAAACTTAGTTCCTGTTTTTTCCCTTTTTAATACTTTACTTTTTACTCCATACCTTCTGTCCTTTCCTGACATGTTCTGTTTTTTAATTCCCCCACTGCTACCTAAGTCTATGACCTTCTCTGTTGTCATTTCTATTATTTGCTCTCTAGAAACCTCCCCCCCACTAATTAGTTTAAAGCCCTCTCTACAGCCCTAGTTATATGATTCGCCAGGACTCTAGTCCCAGCACTAGCCAAGTGGAGTCTGTCCCAACGGAACAGCTCCCTCCTGTCCCAGTACTGGTGCCAGTGTCCCAAGAAGCAAAACCCATTTCTCCCACACCAGTCTTTGAGCCACGCATTTAACTATTTAATTTGATTTATCCGAGCCAAATTCGCTCATGGCTCAGGTAATAACCCAGAGATTATTACCCTTGAGGTTCTGTTTTTTAATTTGACCCCTAGCTGCTCATACTCCTTTAACAGAACTGTCTTCCTTGTCCTATCTACGTCGTTTGTACCAACATGGACCATGACAACTGGATCCTCCCCCTCCCACTCCAAGTTTCTTTCCAGCCCAGAAGAGATGTCCTTAACCCTGGCACCGGGCAGGCAACACAGCCTTCGGGACTCCCGCTCTTGACTGCAGAGAACTCTATCTATCCCCCTAATGATACTATCCCCTACGACGACAACATTTCTTTTTACTCCCTTCACTTGAATGGTCCCCTGTACCATGGTGCTGTGGCCAGGTTGCTCATCCTCCCTGCAGTCCCCGCTCCCGCCCTCACAGGGAGTAAAAACCTCGATCCCGCTGGACAAGAGCAAGGGCTGCGTCTCCTTCAACACTACATCCTGGATCCCTGTACCTTCCTCACTCGTAGTCACACCGTCCTGTCCCTGACCACGGATTACATCTGCAGTCATTAACTTCATAGGTGTGACCATCTCCTGAAACATAGAGTCCAGGAACTTCTCCCCCTCCCTGATGTGTCGCAGTGTCTGAAGCTCAGTCTCAAGCTCCATAACATGGAACTTGAGTTCCTCTAGCAGCAAACACTTGTTGCAGATGTAATCACCGTGAGCCTCAATGGGGTCCACCGGCTCCCACATCTCGCAACAGTAACACATCACCTGCTCCATTCTATATAATTAATTAAATTTCTTATTATTAGTTATGAAGACCCTGCCCGGATATAGATGATAATATCACACCACTATTCAATAGGACTTACCAACTTAAAGGTATAAAAGAGAAGAGAAGGAAGAAAACCAACCAACCAGCTGATCACCAACCTCCTCCTTGAATACTGTCTGTGGGGCCTGTTTGGTTGACTCATCTCGCTGCTCCGCCTCCGCAGTGCTGTCTAAGCCTGGGAGTGGGGGAAAAACAGAGCAAAAAACACACCCTCACCTCCCACTTGCCCGAACTCTCCCACTTACCAAAACTCCAGCAGCACTCAATGCACAAAGTACTCCGTGCACAGCACTAGCCCCTCCCCTTTTATACCCGGATTCTACTTCCGGTTTAAACTGCCCAATAGTTTAATATACCCTTAAAAAATTAAACTTACTTCAAATAATTGACTTCTTAACACACTAAAATTCACAAAATACACTTAAATGATTTTTCTCCCACTTACCAAAACTCCAGCAGCACTCAATGCACAAAGACGAGCACCTAGATGGGATAACCCAAAAAGGCGGGACACCAGACAAAGAAGACAAGGAAGGGTGATTAAAAAGACATCACTGCAACGACACAGGGCTGGAAGAATATAAAGTAGGTAGCTTTGGTCATTTTCTCTCTCTCTCTCTCTCGCTTGCTCGAAACCACCACCAGCGACAAGAGCCTCGCCTTGCTCTTCGACTGTAGGAACCAACCTCGAAACTGGGGCTTGGATACTGCATCAGCGATACGGAACCAGGAGACACATTCTACACAGGGGAGCAGCGAGCAAGAAAATGGACAATCGAGGTGAGCATTGTCCAAGCCTACGCATCCTTCAGACCACCGGTACTGTGCGAGGGGGTGTTGTGTGTCCCAGCCAAGCCAGAGGGGTTTAGTGGGGCGGTTCTGTGTGTATTTTATACTGTGTATGCAACGCAGTGTGATTTTAGGCATCTTAATACGAGACAGGGGCCTGTTCGACGGGCCAAGTTGTATTGTTGTACTGTTTGTTTTACGCCACCAGGCATTTTACCTACTGGAGGTGGGTGTGTGTGTTAACTTCATTAAACACCATACGGTTGAGTCTGAAATGCTTGTCTGTGTCCCAATCCTGTTCACCATAATTCCTGGCGTCTAGAACTAAGTAGGAGGGGTGACTCGAACCACCAAAGCAAACAACCTATAAGAGATCATTTTGTTTATTTTCATGATGTTTGCAAATGATACAGAACTGCATCAAACATCCTTCCTGCTTGTAGAAGCAAAAAAACTGGTGGAAAATAAGTCACCGGGCAAGCAAAGTTTAATGAAGCAATTAGAATTCATGCAGAGTAGTTCATTAACTACTTCACTTTGATTTGAGATTATATTTATATCATTTCTGGAAAACAATCTAATAAGTTTGATTTAAATGACAAATTACCCCGAAGCAAAGTATTTTAAGAAAACATTAATGAGAAATTTAAAGTTATGCAAAGAAAATTCTCATAAGGAGAAATTTGCAGATCTGTGGGGAAAGAGCGGGGCGGGGGGCGGGGGGAGTGGGACTAATTGGATCGCTCTTTCCAAGAGCCGGCACAGGCACGATGGGCCGAGTGGCCTCCTGCTGTGCTGTAAGATTCCATGGCCTAGAAATTCAACACCGGCGCTGGCACCAAACGGCCGGTGTCGGATTGGCCGCCCAGTATATGTTATCAGGCGCTACGTGTAACGGGCGGCCAATCCAACACCGCCCGAGTTGAATTTCTAAGCCTATGATTCTAGTTCCAGCAGTAAAGAAAATTTATATAATAGCAAAATACTGCGGATGCTGGAAATCTGAAATAACAACAGAAAATGCTGGAAATACTCAGCAGGCCAGGCAGCATCCGTGGAGAGAGAAACAGAGTTACGTTTCAGGTCTGGGACCCTTCATCAGAACTGATGAGGGGTCCCAGACTTGAAACGTTAACTCTGTTTCTCTCTCCACGGATGCTGCCTGGCCTGCTGAGTATTTCCAGCATTTTCTGTTGTTATTAAAGAAAATTTATAGACTGCTTTATGTAACCATCCAATCCAACCAATCAAAAAGCCTGACTTTGTAAATTATGTGTGTGCCTGTTCGTGTCTGTCTGTCTGTCTGTATCTGTCTGTGTCTGTGCATGTGTGTGCGAGTGAGTGAGCGTGTGAGCGAGCATCAAAGTGAAAGATGTCATTGCTGGCAAATGGAACTCTTCCCATTTCAGGACACCCAGTGTCGGCATCAAGCGCTCCTCGGTCAAGGTATGGCACACCCAGTGGCGGAGTAAAGCTCCCTCTACTTTGTCTCCACAATGAGGAGGAGGATTCAGCATTGGCAGAAGTGTAACATGTTTCCATTTCCCACAGTCAGCCACTTTGAGTGCGATTCTGAATTAGGGCCAAACTAGGGACAGTTATGACCATTAAGAATTGGATTGAACGCCCAAAATAACTTCACACAAGACACTTGCAGCCAGCAGAAACAGAAGCAGACTGAGGTTCCAGCAGGGAAAGGTCAATGTCTATTACTCTGCACCACCCAGTACACCTTTGGTCCAGTTTCTACTCCAACTCTAACCTTGATGGCGTTGGTGAAGAACATCTCTTCATTGCTCTATATTCTGTTCCACTTCCATCGACTCCTATTAACCTTTATCCCAGCTCGGTCTGCGAGATCTTCTGCTTTCTGGACTCTAACAAGGTTGTACTTGTAATGATATCAGCAAATAGAGATGGTATTTGCCTGTTCGATTTTGATGCCTTAATAGCATGTTTGCATGTATTGATTGCTTGTGCCTGACCAGCAGAGGGCATGTGACCGAGAGAAGCAAGGCAGTTGGTTTTAGTTTCAGTTTCGTTCTAGATGCATCACAAGCATCGTGTCTCCTGTAAAGCTGTATAAAGAGTTGAACAGACTTTAGATTAAAAGTCATTCTCTTTCATAAATGTCTCATCATTGAACCCACAAAGAAATCAATACATGGTGTCAGAAGTGATTGAAAGAGAAGAGAAAAAATCTGAAGTTAAATCAGCTCTCCACAGATTAGCAAGCCAAAAGAGAACATCGTTACTTACCATTAGAGAATAGCTAACGAAGTGAAAAATGGAAGGTTTACTCCCACCGGCGACGCTTCAGTTGACAGGTAATGTGGCTGAAAATTGGAGAAGGTTCAAACAACGTGTGGGGTTGTATTTATCAGCAATCGGAGCTGACGAGAAAAGTAATAAAAGGAAATCGTCACTGTTCTTACATGTCGTGGGTGATGAAGCGCTGGAGGTGTATAATAACTTCACATTCGCTGCTAATGGAGACAAAATGAAGCTAGATAAAATAATGGAACAGTTTGAGGCCTACTGCATACCTAAACGTAACGTGACGTTTGAGAGGCACAGATTTTTCACGTGTTCAGAAAACGGGTGAGACTATTGATCAGTATGTGACTGAACTGAGAAACAGAAGCAAATCGTGTGAATTTGGGGGACTGACAGACTCGCTGATAAAAGACAGACTGGTGTGTGGTATTCCAGATAATGGTCTAAGGGAAAGACTGCTAAGAGAGCAAGATCTAGACCTGGGAAAAGCCATAGCACTGTGTAGGACTACAGAGACTGTGAAGTTGCAGGCAAAGGAGCTGTTCAGTGACAATAGCTGCAACGTGGATGCAGTGAGAAAGAACGGACACAAACTGTTTAACAAAAAGAGCGCCAATGTGAAAAAAGAGGCGTGGCCAGCGAACGAAAATGAAAGGGACAATCGAAAGTCATGTAGTCGATGCGGTACACAGCATCCACCAAGAAAGTGTCCAGCATATGGTAAAACATGCAATAGTTGCAACAAGAACAACCATTATGCCCGTTGCTGTAAGAACCAAGCGCAACAAAGCAAGGTCCATGCAGTAGATGAAAGCGACATAGAGGAGTTCTATGTAGATGTTGTGTCTGAAAACAAAAAAGAAGAAAGAGACTGGATGTTGACACTAAAAGTGAATGACATACACATTCCATTTAAATTGGATACTGGAGCACAAGTTAATGTGATATCAGAGACTGATTTTAAGAAAATTAGACCCAGACCAAAGATACCATGGAATCAAAGTGAAAGTGACAGGATACTCAGGTACTGAAATACCAGTGAAAGGAAGATGCATTGTCAAAGTGACACACAAGGACAGAGAGCACACGCTAGCATTAATCGTGGTGCCAAAGGATGTGCAAGCCATACTAGGTTTAAAAGCCTGTGAGAGACTGAACCTGGTAAAGAGAGTCCTCATTGTGGAAAGCGAAGGAGAGACAGTCTATGATGAACTGAATGTTGCGTACACACCGGGTAAGCTGAGGTATACAGCAGACACGTTGTCCAGCGCTGTTGACCCAGGAGAGCTCGCAAACACAGTGAAAAGACTGATGTACAAGGCAAAAGACAGTGGAACTGACTTCTACCAGAGCATGCTTGTATACTGCACAACGCCGCTCGAGTGTGGTATGTCACCAGCCCAACTCCTTATGGGACGTATGCTAAGGTCAAACCTACCCATCCCGGAGAACCTCCTGAAAACAAAAGAGGGGGAGAAAGTGAGGAAGTTCAAAGAACAGAAAGAAAAGCAAAAGTACTACTATGACAGAGGAACACAAAACCTACCTGAACTCCACACTGGTGACCAAGTAAGGTTGAAAGACAAAACAAACACATGGACTCAGAAGGGAACTGTCCTGAGTAAAGTTCAACCAAGATCATACACCATTCAGACAGATGAGGGTGCTGTTCTGAGAAGAAATCGTCGAGATCTTCTCATGGGACCAGCCACAGCAGGTCAAGAGACTGATACTGTTGAACAACCTGATCACACAGCTGAGAACCAATCATCTGAGGCAACAACTCAGATTCAAGGACAATCAATCAGAAAATCCTCAAGACACGTGAAGCCTCCTGAGAGACTCATTGAGCAAATTTAAGGACTATTGTTATAGAAGGAAGTAATGTTATCTTATTCTTTCTTCAAGTTCTAGTGTATTGACATATTTCATGTGAACACACAAAGCAAGGTTAAAAAACCTTGATCATGATAATGATAATGTAAGTTCATTAAGTGTTACAGTTAAAATGCAGATTAATACAAAGAAAACATGTTGTTAGTTAAAAGTAAAATACTTTTGTTTTAAGAAAAGGAGATGTAATGATATCAGCAAATAGAGATGGTATTTGCCTGTTCGATTATGATGCCTTAATAGCATGTTTGCATGTATTGATTGCTTGTGCCTGACCAGCAGAGGGCATGTGACCGAGAGAAGCAAGGCAGTGGTTTTAGTTTCAGTTTCGTTCTAGATGCATCACAAGCATCGTGTCTCCTGTAAAGCTGTATAAAGAGTTGAACAGACTTTAGATTAAAAGTCATTCTCTTTCATAAATGTCTCATCATTGAACCCACAAAGAAATCAATACAGTACTGGTATCCTTTTCATTATCGTTATGACATGGAAGCAAGTTCTGAGGCACGCACACCATCCCTTCGATCTCTCTTACTCCCAGTCATAGAATCATATAGCATAGAAGGGGGCCATTCAGACCATCGTGCTTGTACTAGCTCTTTGAAAGAGCCGCACTCCCCCGCACTTTCACCATAGCCCTGCAAATTCATATCCAATTCCTTTTTGAAATTTACTATTGTATCTGCTTCCACCACCCATTCAGGCAGCACATTCCAGACCATAACAATTGCTGCATAAAAAAAATTCTCATCTCCCTCGCTGGTTCTTTTGCTAATGATCATAAATCTGTGTCCTCTGGTTACTGACCCTCAAGCCACTGGAAAGAGTTTCTCCTTATCTACTCTATTGAAACCCTTCATAATTTTGAAAACCTCTATTAAATCTCCCTTTAACCTTCTGTGCTCTAAAGAAAACAACACCACACATCACAAGTGCGTTGGTGAATGGTGGACACCAAAGTAAAACAGAAGAACATTTTATCTCTTGCAATATTTTGGTAATAGAGGCTGACTGACTATAGAATCATAAAAATTAACGGCACAGAAGGAGGCTATTCGGCCCATTGTGTCGGTGACGGTCGAAAAAGAGCTCTCCAGCCTAATCCCACTGTCCAGCTCTTGGTCCGTAGCCCTGCAGGTTACGGCGCTTCAAGTGCATATCCAAGTACTTTTTAAATGTGATGAGGGTTTCTGCCTCTATCACCCTTTCAGGCAGTGAGTCCCAGACCCCCACCACCCTCTGGGTGAAAAAAAATTCTCCTCAAGTCCCCTCTAATCCTTCTGCCAATTACTTCAAATCTATGCCCCCTGGTTATGTGGGAACATATTTTTCTACAGAATATAACGGCTTTACGTTCTACTGCCAACTAATTTCTATTCATAAAGACCACTTTTATTCCATCGACAGGTGTCTTAACCTTATTCCATCGACAAGTGTCTTAACCTTCCCTGCTCTAAGGAGAACAACCCTAGCCTCTCCACATAACTAAAATTCCTCATCCCTGGTTCCATTCCTCCTCTGCATCCTCTCCAAGGCTTTGGCATCCTTCCTACAGTGTGGTGCCCAGAATTGAATGTAATACTCCAACTGAAGCCTAACCAATGTTTTATAAATGTTTAGCGAAACCTCCTTGCTCTTGCACTCTATTCCTCTATTAATAAAGCCCAGGTTCCCTTAAGCTTATTTAACAGCCTGCTCAGCTTGTCCTGCCACCATCAAAGATAGATGGGCTGTTCGGAACATTATATATGAGATTGAGCCAGTAGATATAACCCCGATTACCTCAAGAAGTGTGAATTTGATGATAGATGGGATGTTAGGAACACACGTTATTCACGAGACTTTTAGTTAATATAGATTTTTATAGGAAGTTAGCATATTTTTGCAAATGTTCCACTCAGGTCAATATCCGCTAAAAAAACAATCAAGGTTTGAGTTTAATGCATGAAGTAGTTTTACAAACCTATGCAATCTTTTATTTAGCCATCAACAATTTTAAACAAATGGTCTGCGTATCAGGAATCATACCCTGGAGGAATGTTCTACAGAATTTAGCAAATGGAAGAGTGGCAAAATCCAACGGCTATTACATAAGAACATAAGAAGTAGGAGCAGAAGTAGCCCATACGGCCCCTCGGGCCTGCTCCGCCATTCAATAGGATCATGGCTGATCCGATTCTAGACTCACGTCCACTTCCCTGCCCTCTCCCCGTAACCCCTAATTCCCTTGTCTGCTAGGAAACTGTCTATCTCCATTTTCAATTTATTTAATGTCGCAGCTTCCACAGCTCTCTGAGGTAGCAAATTCCATAGATTTACCACCCTCGGAGTGAAGAAGTTTCTCCTCATCTCAGTTTTGAAAGGGCAGCCCCTTATTCTAAGATTATGCACCCTAGTTCTAGTCTCACCCATCAGTGGAAACATCCTCACCGCATCCACCCGATCAAGCCCCCTCACAATCTTATATGTTTCGATAAGATCGCCTCTCATTCTTCTGAACTCCAATGAGTAGAGGCCCAACCTACTCAACCTTTCCTCATACATCAACCCCCTCATCTCCGGAATCAACCGAGTGAACCTTCTCTGAACCGCCTCGAGAGCAAGTATATCTTTTCTTAAATATGGAAACCAAAACTGCATGCAGTATTCCAGGTGTGGCCTCACCAATACCCTGTATAACTGCAGCAAGACCTCCCTGTTTTTATACTCCATCCCCCTTGCAATAAAAGCCAAGATTCCATTGGCCTTCCTGATCACCTGCTGCACCTGCATACTAACTTTTTGTGTTTCATGCACCAGGACCCCCAGATCCCTTTGTAATGTAGCACTTTGCAGTTTCTCTCCAATTAGATAATAACTTGCTCTTTGATTTTTTCTGCCAAAGTGCATAACCTCACACTTTCCAATATTATATTCCATCTGCCAAATCTCTGCCCACTCACTTAGCCTGTCTATGTCCTTTTGCAGGTTTTTTATGTCCTCCTCACTCACTGCTTTCCCTCCCATCTTTGTATCGTCGGCAAACTTGGATACGTTGCACTCGGTCCCTTCCTCCAAATCGTTAATACAGGTTGTAAAGAGTTGGGGTCCCAGCACTGACCCTTGCGGAACACCACTAGTTACTGATTGCCATCCTGAGAATGAGCCATTTATCCCAACTCTTTGTTTTCTGTTAGATAGCCAATCTTCCACCCATGCCAGTATATGACCCCCAATCCAGTGATTTTTTATCTTGATCAGTAATCTTTTGTGTGGAACCTTGTCAAATGCCTTTTGGAAGTCCAGATACACTACATCCACTGGTTCCCTTTTATCCACCCTGTATGTTACGTCCTCAAAGAATTCGAGCAAATTTGTCAAACATGACTTCCCCTTCATAAAACCATGCTGACTCTGTCCTATTAAATTATGTTTATCCAAATGCTCTGTTACTGTTTCCTTAATAATGGACTCCAACATTTTGCCAACCACAGATGTTAGGCTAACTGGTCTATAGTTTCCAGCTTTTTGTCTACTTCCCTTCTTAAATAAGGGTGTTACATTAGCAGTTTTCCAATCTGCCGGGACCTTTCCTGAGTCCAGGGAGTTTTGGAAAATAATCACTAATGCATCCAAAATCCCTACCGCCACTTCTCTCAAGACCCTAGGATATAGGCCATCAGGTCCGGGGGATTTATCTGCCTTAAGTCCCATTATTTTACCGAGTACCATCTCCTTAGTGATTTTAATCATGTTTAGCTCCTCCCCCCCCCCCCCCATTGCCCCTTGTTTGTCCAGTGTTGGGATATTTTTAGTGTTCTCTACTGTAAAGACTGATACAAAATATTTGTTCAGCGTTTTTGCCATCTCCATATTCCCCACCATTAGTTTCCCGGTCTCATCTTCTAAGGGACCAACGTTCACTTTAGCCACCCTTTTTCTTTTTATATAGCTGTAGAAACTCTTGCTATCTGTTTTTATATTTTTTGCTAGTTTACTTTCATAATCTATCTTCCCTTTTTTAATTAATCTTTTAGTTATTGTTTGCTGGCTTTTAAATGCTTCCCAATCTTCTATCCTCCCACTAGATTTGGCTACTTTATATGCCCTTATTTTCAGTCGGATACTATCCTTTATTACTTTACTAAGCCACGGATGGCTGTCTTTTCTTTTACTCACCTTTTTCCTCAGTGGAATATATTTATCTTGAAAGATGTGAAATATCTCCTTGAATGTAGACCACTGCTCTTGTACCATCTTACACTTTAATCTGTTTTCCCAGTCCACTTTAGTCAATTCTACTCTCATACCTCCATAGTCTCCTTTATTTAAGCTCAGTACGCTGGTTTGAGATCCAACTCTCTCACCCTCAAACTGAATTTGGAATTCAACTATATTATGGTCACTCATTCCAAGGAGATCCTTTACTAGGACATTTTTTATGAATCCTGTCTCATTACACAGGACCAGATCTAAGATTGCCTGCCCCCTGGTTGGTTCAGTTACATACTGCTCAAGGAACCCATCCCTAATACACTCTATGAACTCTTCCTCAAGGTTGCCATGCCCAATTTGATTAGTCCAGTCAATATGAAAGTTAAAATCCCCCATGATTATAGCTGTTCACTTATTAGAAGCCCCAACTATTTCCTGATTTATGCTCCGACCAACAGAGTTGCAACTGTTAGGAGGCCTATAGACTACGCCCACTAGTGACTTTTTCCCCTTATTATTCCTTATTTCCACCCAAACTGTTTCACAATCCTGATCCTTTGACCCAATATCATTTCTGACTATTGCAGTGATTCCATCCTTGACTAACGTAGCAACCCCACCTCCCTTTCCTTCCTGTCTGTCCTTCCTAATTGTCAAATACCCTTGTATGTTTAGTTCCCAGTCATGATCATCTTGCAGCCATGTTTCCGTAATGGCCACCAGATCATACCCATGTGTAGTTATTTGTACCGTCAACTCGTCTATTTTGTTACGAATGCTGCGTGCATTCAGATAAAGCACTTTCAAATATGTTTTCTGACAATTTATTCCTGCTTTTACCCCTTTTACTACTTTACCTTTATCATTATACATTCTGTCCCTTCCTGACATGCTCTGGTTTTTAATTCCCCCACTGCTACCTTGCTCTATTGCCTTCTCCGCTGTCATTTTTATTTTTCGCTCTCTTAAAACCTCCCCCCCACTAATTAGTTTAAAGCCCTAGTTACTCGATTCACCAAGATTCTAGTCCCAGCACTGGCCGAGTGAAGTCCGTCCCAACGGAACAACTCTCTCCTGTCCCAGTACTGATGCCAGGGTCCCAAGAAGCAAAACCCATTTCTCCCACACCAGTCTTTGAGCCACGCATTTAACTCTCTAATTTTATTTACCCTAGCCAAATTTGCATGTGGCTCAGGTAGTAATAGGAGCAGGAGTCGGCCATATGGCCCCTCAAGCCTGCTCCGCCATTCAATGAGATCATGGCTGATCTTCGACCTCAACTCTACTTTCCCGCCCGACCCCCATATCCCTTGATTCCCCTAAAGTCCAAAAATCTATCGATCTCAGCCTTGAATATACTCAACGACTGAGCCTCCACAGCCCTTTGCGGTAGAGAATTCCAAAGATTCACCACCCTCTGAATGAAGAAATTCCTCCTCATCTCAGTCTGAAATTGCCGACCCCTTATCCTGAAACTATGACCCCTGGGGGTCGATTTTCCCGAAGCTGTCGGGAAGAAGGCGGGACTACAACTTTCGGGTTTTAGACCCGCCTACATCGACGTCCGGCCAATCCGCGCGATTTTCCCTTGATTGACCTTGTTGAGCCAGCCCAGCGGGCTCAGCAGGCCAATTAAGGGCCACCCGGCAACAGGTGACGTCACAGACTGCAATTTCATCTGTCAAGAGTTCTTTGACAGATGAAATATCAGTGTTTCACAGCTGTTTGAAGCTGTGAAACACTGACAGTCTGAGTTCTACCATGAGTCCTTCTGCACAGACTTAGTTAGAACTCTCAGCAGCACTCAAAGCTGAAGGCTGTCACTTTTCACAGATCGCAGCCGTTCAGCTTTAAGTGCCGGCTGAGTGATGGGCTCCCGACGGCTACAGGAAGAAAGGCTGTTAAGATAAGTACAGGTAAGTAAAAGTACTTTACACACTTTAGGCACACCAAACACACTTACCTTTGCACTCATGCACCCATCACTCACCTGAACACCGACATCGCGACCCCTCCAAGTCCTTCAACCCGACGGCCCGCCTGCTCTAACCTGGCGTGGTTTGGAGCCATCGGGAATCCCACACGAAACCCCTCAAAATAGGGATTAGGCTAAAAACTGCCTGTTAACTATCTGTTAACAGGCAGTTAATTGGCACTAATCCCTTCCCGCCTGGGGTCGGCGGGTCCCAGTGCGGGGCGGGTACCCGCCACCTCTGAAACTTGCGTGGAGCGGGGTTTTGGGCGGGATGGTGTCGGGACCCCCGAATTCGGAATTTTCCCCCCCACACGCCGGAAACCCCACCTGACGGCTCCAGGAAAATCGACCCCCTAGTCTCTCCAGCCAGGGGAAACAGCCTCTCAGCATCTCCCCTGTCAAACCCTCTAAGAATTTTATACATTTCAATGACATTAACTTTTATCTAAAAAAAATGATTCTTTCTAATCTTAAATATTGAATCATCTGCTCTTTGTAAAACAAAAGTTACCATGACTGCCACTTTGAGTTAGCCTGTAAAATTCAGACTTCTTGAAATAATCGGGATTATATCTACTGGCTCAGTCTCATATTAACCAATTTCCATTAATTGTCGGTCCTCTCAGTTCAGGCGCTCGCTGGTCACACCGAAAACAGGCCCAAACTAATTTCTAGGCCTACATGTCTAAAGTTGAGGGAATGTCATCACTCACGGGTGTGATGCCAGTTGATAAATTCCCCACTGAGGGAGCCGCACCGAGTTCAGACATTTCCTAGCATACTGGGCTCTCCAAATTCAAACAGAAAGACAGGACATCATTGACAGGAATTGAGCCGACTGTTTCAACTCCTGGTCTCATGCTGCCCGTGCTGTGGTTGGCTAGCAGTTGAAGATCTCTGCGTTCCTCCAATTCTGGCCTCTTGCCTATCCCTTACTTCCTTTACCCCACCAATAGCGGCCGTGCCTTTAGCCACCTAGGCCCTAATGCCTGGAATTCCTTCCCTAAACCTCTTCGCCTCTCTCTCCGCCTTCTGCTGCCTAGGTCCTAAGCTCTGGAATTCCCTCCCTAAACCTCTCCGCCTCTCTACCTCTCTTTCCTCCTTTAAGACGCTCCTTAAAACCGACCTCTTTGACCAAGCTTTTGGTCACATGTCCAAATATCTCTTTATGTGGCTCAGGGTCAAATTTTGTTTGATAATCGCTCCTGTGAAGCACCCTGGGATGTTTTACTATGTTAAAGGTGCTATATAAATGTAATTTGTGGTTGTTGAAGAGACAAGGGTAGCAGACCAGCGCTGAACCATAGTTCCGTTAGTTGGGTCTGATATAAACCCAGCTTAGGTATGTAAAGTAGCCTGGGAGACTGCAAAACGGCTGGAGAGTCCAAGAGCACAGAATGGGTCAGGGGCCCTATAGTAAAGAATAGAAAAGACTTTCATTTATATAGCGCCTTTCATGACCCCAGGATGTTCCAAAGCGTTTTACAGCCAATGAAGTACTTTTTGGAAGTGTAGTCACTGTTGTAATGTAGGAAACACGGCAGCTAATTGCGCAAAGCAAGCTCCCACAAACCAGCAATGTGATAATGACCAGATCATCTGTTTTTAGTGATGTTGGTTGAGGGATAAATATTGGCCCCAGGACACCGGGGAGAACTCCCCCTGCTCTTCTTCAAAATAGTGGCCATGGGATCTTTCACATCCACCTGAGAGAGCAGACGGGGCTTCGGTTTAACGTCTCATCCGAAAGACGGCACCTCCGACAGTGCAGCACTCCCTCAGTACTGCACTGGGAGTGTCAGACTAGCTTTTTGTGCTCAAGTCCCTGGAGTGAGACTATGAACCCGCAACCTTCTGACTCAGAGGCGCGGGTGCTACCCACTGAGCCACAGCTGACACTGATATAAAAGAATCACAGGCCTTTACACACGGCACTCTGTTTACATGTGACTGAAGTCCAGGCCCATTCAATCACTCTTGTGGGGCTTGCAAGTTCAAAGAGCGAGGTCCTTGCAAAAACTAAAACAAAACAGCAAGTCTGTTGTTTTAGTTCAACAAGTTCCGACTTCACTCGATTCCCAAGCAAGAACACCCTTGCGTTGCTGTGGCCCAATTTAATCAAGTGTAGGGGGATTAGCCGGGATTTCAGAGTAGAGTCATCCTTAGTCCTAAAGACTCCAACTGCAAAACTATTCAGATTGTAGATGTTGACTTTCAATATCCCCAGGATTTCAATTCATTGCACAGTAAATAAATCCCAGAAAGTCTGCCAGAAAGTCTTCATTAGTACTGAAGATCTATTTTTAATTTCTTACAAAGCCGCTGGATAAATGGGTTACTCGAGTTCCTTCAGGTTTTAAATAGCTGGACGAAATAAACAAAGAGATAAATAATCAACCCATCTCCTGTTGCCTCGCACCATCATCCCTTCTGTCATTTAATCTCTCCTGCCTTCCACCCTATCACAGACCTTCCCCTTTGTTCTTTCCTCCCCTTCTCCCCCTTTCCCTTGCTTAAAACCCATTATATCTCTAACTATCTTCCAGTTCTGACACAAGGTTACCGAGCTGAAACGCTGACTCTGTTTCTCTCTCCACAGATGCTCCCTTACCGGCTGAGTGTTTCCAGAATTTTCTGTTTTTATTTCAGATTTCCAACATCTGCAGTATTTTGCTTTAGGAATAACCAATCCATGCTGTGCTCCACACAATCAACCAGTGTTCCCTGTTACTTTACACAGCTTCGAATGCTTCGAATGCTTAAAAGCTCAGAGGGGGAAAAGTTTGGTTGCTTTGCGCCTCCCGTTAATGGGATGCAAAGCAACTGGCGCCCGGGCGCGGCGATGTTTGCGCCACTCACAAAATTGACCAGACATTTTGCGGTGACGCACTACCACCACGGTCTCCTGCGCCCGCAGAGCGTGATGTCAGTCAAGCTTCCAACGCCCCGGTAGCGCCCCGGACCAGGTATTGAGTGGCGCCCCCTGACTTTCCACCTGCCGCTAGCAATGACAGGTTGAGGGGAGCGTTTTGCAGTCGGGAAGGGACGGCGGGGAGCGCTATTTAAAGGCGACCGCTTCCTGCCTTTTTTTGTCGGTGACATTTTTGCACCACGCATTCTGAGAGAGAGAGAGAGAAACTTCTGGAGAGATTCAACGCTGTATGAAGGAGTTTTGGGTGCTGAGCAGCACTTTGCAGGTTCATTTTGATTTGACCTTCCTTGCATCGATTTAGAAGAGACTGTGGGGGCTGCACTCTGAGCTTTTTCCCTGGGCCTCTCCATTGTTCTTTCCAGCAAATTTGACGTACAGGTCTCTCCAGGCCAAGATTCAAGGCTGCAATGAGCAGGGTGTGGATGGAGAGCAAGATCGACCCTCCCCTTTAAGAACTGGCTGGCGCCAGTGTGTCTATGTTCCATTGCTGACTGGCATCACATGAGCTTCGCCAGCGCTCTGAGGTAGCGCCTCGCTCCTCAGCGTTAACGCCTTAAGAGAGGTGTGTAGCGCCTGATTTAGCGCTCCAATCACCTCCAGGGGCGATAGAAGCCAAGTTTGCAGTCAGAGGCGATACTTAGCGCCAGTTGCTAAACTTTGAACCCGGCCGGTAATTGCACCCCAGAATCTCTTTGGGTTGACTGAGAAGGAACTTGCGTTTATATCGCACCTTTCACATCCTCTGGACATCCCAAAGTGCTTCACAGTCAATGAGAATCATTGACTCTCAGGTTCATAGAATGATACAGCACAGGAGACCATTCGGCCCATCATGCCTGTGCTGGCTGTTTGAGAGGGCTCTCCAATTAATCCCACTCCCCTTGCTCTTTCGCCATATCCCTGCAAATGTTTCCCCTTATTACTGAATCTAATTCCACCCTTTCAGGCAGTCCATTCCATTTTTGTCAGAAACAGCCACATAACTACTGTAGCAACAAGAGCAGGTCAGAGGCTGGGTATTCTGTGGCGAGTGTCTCACCTCCTGACTCCTCAAAGCCTTTCCACCATCTACAAGGCACAAGTCAGGAGTGTGATGGAATACTCTCCACTTGCCTGGATGAGTGCAGCTCCAACAACACTCAAGAAGCTCGACACCATCCAGGACAAAGCAGCCCGCTTGATTGGTACCAAATCCACCACCTTAAACATCCACTCCACCCACCACCGGAGTACCGTGGCTGCAGTGTGTACCATCTACAAGATGCACTGCAGCAACTGGCCAAGGCTTCTTCAGCAGCACCTCCCAAACCCGCGACCTCGTCCACCTAGAAGGGCAAGGGCCGAAGGCGCATGGGAACACCACCACCTCCAAGTTCCCGTCCAAGTCACACACCATCCTGACTTGGAAATATATCACCGATCCTTCATTGTCGCTGGGTCATAATCCTGGAACTCCCTCCCTAACAGCACTGTGGGAGCACCTTCACCACACGGACTGCAGCGGTACAAGGCAGCGGCTCACCACCACCTTCTCAAGGACAACCAGGGAAGGCAAATAAATGCTGGCCTTGCCAGCGACACCCACATCCCATGAACGAATGATATAAAAAAAAAAATAGGTATCAACTTAGATCGAAAATCTGTGTAGATTTTTGAATCAACATCAGTATACCTGTGACTCGGTTTACATGAAGTTGTTTTTTAAGCAACTTGAGAAAAGTTATTCAGAATTTTCCATTCCGCTGTGGGAGTACAAGAGAGATTCCAAGGCCTGGAAATGACTACTGGCGATGTCTGTTTTGTTGCTTTGTCTGTTCGCTGCTGTAATGGAAACAATGGCCCTGAAATAGCGGTCGGAGGCGTAACTCTGGAGTACGCCTCTGACCCACAAAAGAATCATGAACCTACCTGCTGGCGGCGAGGCTGCGAGGCGGAGGGCCGTGTAACGGACCAGGGACCCCAGGCCGTGTGGAAGCCTACCTGGGATCAGGTGGGCCTGGTCCTCCAATCAAAAGCAGAATTCCATTTTAATCATTTCCGAAGGGAATCCCGTAATGAGATGTAACGGAATCCCGAACTATCATCTAATTACAATTTACAGCATTGGAATTTTATTCATAATTACCTTCATTCCACCAACCTCACTAAACAATAATTTTAGACATCATTAAGACTGTAATCCGGGCCAATATTTGCATAAACTCATTTCATACAGTGTATGTGCATAATGTACGATATAAAAATGTTTAATTAATGGTTTAGATATCCCCTTACGCTGATGTAAACAGGCCCTGCACCTGTTTACCTGCACAATTGCTGGTCAGTCGATGGGCAAATAGCCAAACTCTACTTTTTCGTGACCCCTGCAGATGGACTGTCAACACGCAAGTTGACAGGTCGTAGGTTCGCGCACGGGCTCCGAACTTGTGGTGGATTTCAAATGGAATACGATGGCGTACTCCGAGAATACGCCATCATACACACCGCAATTTAAGGGCCAATAATCTCGCTACACTCAGAAAAAAGACAAGGGAACATGGTACAATGTCATAAGAACATAAGAAATGAGAACAGTCGTAGGCCATACGGCCCCTCGAGCCTGAGCCTCATCAAGCGTGCATCTGTTAAAATTTGTCAAGGGCGGATTTCTAGGCTCTGGTCTTTTAACCATAGAATCATAGATGTTTACAGCACAGAAGGAGGCCATTCAGCCCATCATGTCTGTGTCAGCCGACAAAGAGCTAACCAGCCTAATCGCACTTTCCAGCTCTTGGTCCATAGCCTTTTAAATTACGGCACTTTAAGTGCATATCCAAGTGTGATGAGGATTTCTGCCTCTACCACCCTTTCAGGCAGTGAGTTCCAGACCCCCACCACCCTCTGGGGGAAAAAAGTTCTCAACTCCCCTCTAATCCTTCTACCAATTACTTTAAATCTATGCCCCCTGGTTATTGACCTCTCTGCTAAGGGAAACAGATCCTTCCTATCCACTCTATCTGGGCCCCTCATAATTTTATATACCTCAATTAAATCTCCCCTCAGCCTCCTCTGTTCCAAAGAACTAGCCTATCTAATCTTTCGCCATAGCTAATATTCTCCAGTTTTGGCAACCTCTTCGTAAATCTCCTCTGCACCCTCTCAAGTGCAATCACATCTTTTCTGTAATGTGGTGACCAGAACTGTACGCAGTATTCTAGCTGTGGCCTAACTAGTGTTTTATACAGTTCAAGCACAACCTCCCTGCTGTTGTATTCTACGCCTCGGCTAATAAAGGAAAGTATCCCGTATGCCTTCTTAACCACCTTATCTACCTGTCCTGCTACCTTCAGGGATCTGTGGACATGCACTCCATGGAGGAGGATCAATGAATACAGGTAGACTGTCCTTTATCCGAAAACCTCGGGACCAGCCGTGTTTCGGTTTTCGGAAAATTTCGGATTTCGGAAGGTATTTTATAAGACTGGGAAATTTGTCGGGGATGGGTCAGCGGGGGTCCACGGGGGGGGGGTCGTCGGGGTCGGCGGTGGGGGTCGGCAGGGGGGTCAGCGGGGGTCGGGGTCGGCGGGGGTCCGCGGGGGGGTCGGCAGGAGTCGGGGTCGGCGGGGGTCCGCGGGGGGGTCGGCGGGAGTCGGGGTCGGCGGGGAGGGCGGCGGGGGTCCGCGGGGGTCGGGGTCGGCGGGGGGGGTCCGCGAGGGGGTCCGTGGGGGGTTGTCGCAGGGGGTCGGGGTCGTGCGCACGACTTACGCTGAACGAAAAAACCTTCGGTTTTTAGAGGGTTTCGGTTTTCGGAAGTTCGGATAAAAGGTAGTCTACCTGTATTCCCATCCTCAATGATGTTGGAGCCCAGCATGCGAGTGCAAATGACAAGGCTGAAGTGTTTGCAACCATCTTCAGCCAGAAGTGCAGAGTGGATGATCCATATTGGCCTCCTCCTGAGGTTCCCACCACCACAGAAGCCAGTCTTCAGCCAATTCGATTCACGCCACGTGATATCAAGAAAAGGCTCAGCGCACTGGATACAGCAAAGGCTATTGGCCCTGACAACATCCCAGGTGTCGTCGACGGTGCTATCAAGCGGCACTTATTCACCATTAGCCTGCTCACCGATGCTCAGTTTGGGTTCCGCCAGAACCACTCGGCCCCCGACCTCATTGCAGCCTTGGTCCAAAAATGGACAAAAGAGCTGAAGTCTAGAGGTGAGGTGAGAGTGACTGCCCTTGACATCAAGGCAGCATTTGACCGAGTGTGGCATCAAGGAGCCCTAGTAAAACTGATGTCAATGGGAATCAGGGGGGAAGCTCTCCACTGGCTGGAGTCATACCTAGCACAAAGGAAGATGGTTGTGGTGATTGAAGATCAATCAGCTGAGCCCCAGGATATCACTCCAGGAGTTCCACAGGGCAGTGTCCTAGGCCCAACCATCTTCAGCTGATTTATCAATGACCTTTCCCCATCGTAACATCAGAAGTGGAGATAGTTGTTGATGACTGCACAGTGTTCAGTTCCATTCGCAACTCCTCAGATAATGAAGCAGTCCATGCCCGAATGCAGCAAGACCTGGATGACATTCAGGCTTGGGCTGATAAGTGGCAAGTAATATTCGCACCACAGAAGTGTCAGGCAATGACCATCTCCAACATTCAATGGTATTACCATCACTGAATCTCCCAACATCAACATCCTGGGGGTCAGCATTGACCAGAAACTTAACTGGACCAGCCACATAACTACTGTGGCAGCAAGAGCGTGTCAGAGGCTGGGTATTTTGCAACAGGTGTCTCACTACCCGACCCCCCAAAGCCTTTCCACCATCTACAAGGCACAAGTAAGGAGTGTGATGGAATATTCTCCACTTGCCTGGATGAGTGCAGCTACAACAACGCTCAAGAAGCTCAACACCATCCAGGACAAAGCAGCCCGCTTGATTGGCACCCCATCCACCACCTTAAACATTCACTCCCTCCACCACCGGCGTACCGTGGCTGCAGTGTGTACCATCTACAAGATGCACTGCAGCAACTCGCCAAGGCTTCTTCGGCAGCACCTCCCAAACCCACGACCTCTACCACCTAGAACGACAAGGGCAGCAGACGCATGGGAACACCACCACCTCCAAGTTCCCCTCCAAGTCACACACCATCCCGACTTGGAAATATATCGGCCGTTCCTTCATCGTTGCTGGGTCAAAATCCTGGAGCTCCCTCCCTAACAGCACTGTGGGAGCACCTTCACCACACGGACTGCAGCGGTTCAAGAAGGAGGCTCACCACCACCTTCTCGAGGGCAACTAGGGATGGGCAATAAATGCTGGCCTTGCCAGCAACGCCCACATCCCAGGAATGAATAAATAAAAAGGTCCCTCTGTGTTAAGTGTTCTATGTAGTGGTGTGTTGCTGTAAGACAACTAGTGATGGTAGGAAATGTTACCTTTCCAATTGTGCTCAGAATTCAATCAGTTTTGCTGCTGGCTCTACCATCTCTCCATTCCTGCATTTCATTAAAACTCCGGAGATTGAACATTTCAGTGTTCTCTTTCCAAAATAACTCGAATTAATATATACTGCTGCCCTCCCACCACCACCACCACCAGGACTGAATGGTGAGAGTTGAATGATATGATTATTATCTCCATACAAACAGAGGTAAAATTACATTTTCATCTTTAAGTTCATGTTTCTAACTCACACAGCTGGAATGATAAGTGTTCTGCCTTATAATTGCAGGAGTTTCGTTTTGTTGCCGCCAGTAGGTGGCAGTAAATGGAAATGGCCAGTAGGGTCACTCAACAGGAAGTAGTATAGTGATAGCAAACAAAGAGGTCACACCAGCATGGAGCGTGCTGCAAGTTAATCTGCTGTAATCTTACATTGTTACGCCTTCGAAAGCATTGCCTGTGAGTTGAATGGTTTCATTACATATTCATGTTTAGATGTTAGTTATATCTCCTGTATGTAACAAGGTGCATTTCTTTCTTTTTTCTTTCTCAGTTTTACTCCAACCCAATGCAACTGATTTGTATTGTTTCATTGACCTCATGCAAGTGTGGCATTATTAAACACCGGAGCTTGGACGCTACATCCTGACTCCCATGTCGTTATTGAAAGGAGTTTGGCTGGCTGTCTAACTGTGTACAGACACATACACGTAGGGAGGACAGTACAATAAGCCTTCAGGCTCTGCCACTCGCTATGTCCAATAAACACTCAAGTTCTTGGTGCGGTCATGTAAAGGCTGCTTTTACTTCAGAACCTCTCGACATCTCTCTAGATACAACAAAAGCACATGAGCAGACCCTGGGGGGGTGCAGTAGCGCCACGACTTGCCTGCTCCCAGCAGGGAGGCCCTCTAGTGTTCCGTTATGCAACGTGCAAGTACGATGCGGCTCACGATGGAAACTGCCGAGTGGGCGTCGTAGTAAAATCAGCTGCTCAGCTGGGCGCGGCTGCATCTGCCAGCTGAGCAATCCAGGTGGACATGTGGTTCGGCTCTCCCACCACGCCGTAATCCCTGCCCCGTTTCTGGCTTACCTTCTGCCGGATTTCTTCTTCCATCTTCACTGGGGAGCCCCACTCGGCGACCTGTTTTACTCCATCGCTGGCATATCCTCCGTACTCCCATAGCCTGTAAGACTTGGAGTGAGATGCTCCGATGATGGCAGACCAGTGAGTTGCAAATTCTTTTGGTGCAAAAAAAACAAAAAAGAGAGGAAAGAATATATTCAACCTTTCAACAGCGTTGTTATTGAACATTTCCGCACACTAGCTTTAAGCTCCCGCACTTTTACGGATGCTGCAGAATAACCTAAGAATTAGGAGCAGGAGTCGGCCATACAGCCCCTCGAGCCTGCTCTGCCATTCAGTAAGATCATGGCTGATCATCGACCTCAACTCCACTTTCCTGCCCGATCTCCATATCCCTTGATTCCCCGAGAGTCCAAAAATCTATCTATCTCAGCCTGAAATATACTCAACGACTGAACATCCACAGCCCTCTGGGGCAGAGAATTCCAAATGTTCACCACCCTCTGAGTGAAGGAATTCCTCCTCATCTCAGTCTTCAATGGCCGACCCAAGCCAACCTGTTGAGGACGAGAAAGACGAAAGAGTGAGTGGGATTAACGGCTGTCTGTTGCTCAGCCACCGACGGTCTCCATATTATAAAAAGCATATAAAGGCACTGGAGAAAGCGCAATAACAATTTACAAGGATGATAACTGGCCTGAGTTTTTAAACATAGAAACTAGGAGCAGGAGTAGGCCATTCGGCCCCTCGAGCCTGCTCCGCCATTCAACGAGATCATGGCTGATCATCCAAACCCTAGCACCCGGTCCCTACACCGACAGCCATCCCACCCAAGCCCTATCCCCGTAACCCCATGTATTTAATCCCCCCTAACACTAAGGGTCAATTTTTATCATGGCCAATCAACCTAACCCGCACATCTTTGGACTGTGGGAGGAAACCAGAGCACCCGGAGAAAACCCACGCAAACACGGGGAGAATGTGCAAACTCCACACAGACAGTCACCCGAGGCCGGATTTGAACCCGGGTCCCTGGCGCTGTGAGGCAACAGTGCTAACCACTATGCCACCGTGCTGCTTTTTCATCTTTCCCAGAAGATCAGGTGGGATAGGGAGTGTATATATTGCGATGCACAAGGCATCCCAATTCTGTGGGACAGGCTGGATGAGCCAAATGGTCTTTACCAGTCTGTCACTTTTTGTATGTTTGTACCAGAATTGAGAGGTTGTAACAATCTGGAAAGGTTGAACAAGATTGGGGCATGACAAAGGAGAAGACTGAGGCATGACCTGATAAAGGTCTTTAAGATTATGAAAGTGTTTGATAAGATAGACGTAAATAAGATGCTTCCACTTGTGGGGGGAGTTCAAAACTATATTATATTATATTCAAAATATAAAATAGTCAATAATAAATCCAATAGGGAATTCAGGAGAAACTTCTTTACCCAGAGAGTGGTGAGAATGTGGAATTCGCTACCACAGGGAGTGGTTGAGGCGAATAACAGATGCATTTAAGGGGAGGCTAGATAAACATATGGGGGAGAAAGGAATAGAAGGATATGCTGATGGGGTGAGATGAAGAGGGGTGGGAGGAGGCTCATGTGGAGCAGAAACACTGGCGTAGACCAGTTGGGCCGAATGGCCTGGTACATTCAGTGTAATTCTATGTAATGAGTCACAACCCTAGGTAGCAAGGACAAAGTTTCATTTTTCTTTCGAATCAAACAACCCCTTCAAGCAGCTCGGCTATGAAATCACCATGCATATCATTAACGCCCGGGGATTAAATGACGGCCTGTGCTCCAATCTCTGGGTGGGACAATGAGGAACAGATGTGCTGCTACAGGGAGACTCACTTCTGATCCTTTAGAAAGTGGGGATTTTTTTTGAAGAGGGGACTGTTGGGCATTTTAATGCAGGTTCATCTTGCTTGGCGTGAGATTTGTCTGCAGTGGATTAACACCCAGCAGCAACGTGGCTGAGGTAATCCAAGTCCGTCTTATTTTTTTTGCTCCAGACTTAAGGGCAACATAGAAAGACGCCGTTCATCCAATTAATGTGTCCGGACCGGATTCAAAGCTTTGGATCAGAGGTGAAAGAAGAGTAATTACGCCAGTCACAGAATCGACTTTACAGATCGGTCGAATCGGAGAAGCTTGACTTTGTGAAATGTCAATGCATACCTTATTAAACATGTAACCTCGGAGCATGAGGTGATTTCGTAGCCGGGCTGCTTGAGGGGTGAGCTCGATTAGAAAGGGAAAGGAACTTTGTCCTTGCTACTTAGGGTTGTGACTCATTACATAGAATTACACTGAATGTACCAGGCCATTCGGCCCAACTGATCCGTGCTGGTGTTTATGCTCCACACGAGCCTCCTCCCACCCCACTTCATCAAACCCCATCAGCAGATCCTTCTATTCCTTTCTCCTTCATGTGTTTATCCAGCTTCTCCTTAAATGTATCTCTGCTATTCGCCTCAACCACTCCCTGTGGCAGCGAGTTCCACATTCTCTGGGGAAAGAAGTTTCTCCTGAATTCCCTGTTGGATTTATAAGTGTAAGAAGTCACACAACACCAGGTTATAGTCCAACAGTTTTATTTGAAATCACAAGCTTTCGGAGTGCTGCTCCTTTGTCAGGTGAAGTCTGGTATTGTGTGACTTCTTACATTTGTCCACCCCAGTCCAACACCGGCATCTCCACACCATGGATTTATAAGTGACTATCTTATATTGATGGCCCCTAGTTTTGGACTCCCCACAAGTGGAAAGATCTTCTCTATGTCTACCTTATCAAACCCGTTCACAGACCTTTGCTGTGTAAAAAAGCTGGTTTTAATTAGTGATCACTACTTTGAAAAAAAAAATCACTTATTCTACCTCTTATAGATTCCAGGCAAAGGCTCCATGCGACACCAAGAATGCCCAAACTACTGTCCACAGTAAATGAACCTTGAAACACAGCCCACATAAAGAGAAGTTCGGATACTCCGGCACTGCTAGCAAAGTTCGAAGGTCAAGTTCAGTTTTTTTTTCTAAATGATTTATTCTCAGGATGTGGGCTTTAATGGCAAGGCCGGCACTTACTGCCCATCCCCAGTTGCCCTGCAGAACTTTGCAGCAGTTTGATACGACTGGGTGGCTCGCTGGGTCACTTCAGAAGGCAGTTAAGAGTCGATCACGTTGGTGCGGGACTGGAGTCACGTGTAGGCCCGGACCGGGTAAGGACGGCAGTGAACAAGTTGGGTATTTAACGGCAACCCGACAGCTCTTCATGGACACTTTTACTGAGTTTAAATTTTTTTTTTAAGAAACTGAATTCAAATTCTCAAACTGCTATCGTGGGATTTCAACTATGCCTTGGATCATTAGTCCAGGCCTCTGGATTCCAAGTCCAGTAACATAAAGAAAGAAAGACTTGCATTTCTATCGCGCCTTTCACCACCACCGGACGTCCCAAAGCACTTTACAGCCAATTAAGTACTTTTTGAAGTGTAGTCACTGCTGTAATGTAGGAAACTCGGCAGCCAATCTGCGCACAGCAAGCTCCCACAAACAGCAATGAGATAAATGACCAGATAGTCTGTTTTCCTTAAATTTTGGGGAGAACTCCCCCGCTCTTTTTTGAAATAGTGGCCGTGGGATCTTTTACATCCACCTGAGAGGGCAGACAGAGCCTCGGTTTAACGTCTCATCCGAAAGACGGCACCTCTGACAGTGCGGCACTCCCTCAGCACTGCACTGGGAGTGTCAGCTCTAGAGTTTTGTGCTCAAAATCTCTGGAGTAGGACTCGAAGCCACAAACTTCCTACTAACCAGAGGCGAGAGTGCTACCCAGTGAGCCAGGGCTGATACTATAACCACTACACTCCAGAATAGATGCTGGAAACGTCAGTCAGGTCAGTCAGCACCTGAAAGAAAAAGTTGAGAGTTCTGATGCAGGGTCCTATCCAAATTGTTGAGCTTTGTATGTCAGGTGCTGTGCGTTTCCAGGGGTTTCTGTTTTTATCTCCGATTTTGAAATAAAAGACTTGCATTTCTATAGCGCCATTCACGACCTCAGGATGCCCCAAAGCACTTTACAGCCAATGAAATACATTTTTGAAGTGCAGTCACTGTTGTAATGTAGGAAACGCGGCAGCCAATTTGCGCACAGCAAGCTCCCACAAACAGCAATGTGATAATGACCAGATTATCTGTTTTAGTGATGTTGATTGACGGATAATTATTTGCCCAGGACACCGGGGAGAACTCTCCTACTCTTCATCAAAATAGTGGCCGTGGGATCTTTTACGTCCACCTGAGAGGGCAGACGGGGGTCTCGGTTTAACGTCTCATCCGAAAGACGGCACCTCCGACAGTGCAGCGCTCCCTCAGTACTGCACTGGAGTGTCAGCCTGATTTTTGTGCTCAAGTCTTGTTGGGGTGGGACTTGAACCCACAACTTTCTCATTCAGCGGCACGAGTACTACCCACTGAGCCACAGCTGACAATCGCTTGCTCATTCATTGTTTTCTATTTGCACGAGATTAGTTAGCTAAAAAAGCAATAAGCTCAAATAGTCTAGGAATCACTCCTGGCAATATTAGCGGACAAACATTTAACACGTTCGAATGACATTCCTCCCTGTGTTATTTTAACACAGGCGTGTAGCTGATTACTATCTGTGTTAAGGTAGCGGAGAGTGGAATGTCAAACAAGCACGTTAACCGTATCATTCTCAAATATCAACAGCCTTATCGATCACTTCACAAAGTCTAGGCGTAAAAGATCCCTTGGCACTGTTTCAAAAAAGGAGCTGGCGAGTTCTCTCCAAAATTTAAGGAAAATAGATTATCTGGTCATTTAGAACATAGAAAAATAGGAGCAGGAGTAGGCCATTCTGCCCTTCGAGCCTGCTCCACCATTCAATATGATCATGGCTGATCCTCTATCTCAATACCATATTCCCGCTCTCTCCCCATACCCCTTGATGC